>NW_028243475.1:0-600000 GCF_964263255.1 Lissotriton vulgaris | reverse complement strand
TGTGTTTTGCTATGTTTTGTTTTGCAATGCTATGCTTTGTTATACTATTCTATGTTTTGTTTTGCTATGCTTTGTTTTGTTATGCTATGTTTTGTTATGCTATGGTATGTTTTGTTGTGTTTTGTTATGCTATGCTTTGTTATGCTATGTTATGTTTTCCTATCCTATGCTTTGTTTTGTTATGCTATGCTATGTTTTGTTATGCTATGCTGGTGAGGGTGAGTGAGGGTGGGTGGGTGAGGGTGGGTGAGTGAGTGAGGGTGGGTGAGTGAGTGAGGGTGGGTGAGTGAGGGTGGGTGAGTGAGTGAGTGAGGGTGGGTGGGTGAGGGTGGGTGAGTAAGGGTGAGTGTGTTAGAGCGAGGGTGAGAGGGTTGTGAGGTTGTGTATCCTATGTTTTTTTTGTTATGCCATGCTATGTTTTGTTATGCTATGCTGATGAGGGTGTATGAGGGTCAAGTCAAGTCAAGTCAATAGATTTATATAGCGCGCTACATACCCAGAGGGTCTCAAGGCGCTTGAAGAAGGGTGGGGAGTTACTTGTCAAAAATCCACGTTTTGAGTTGCTTTCTGAATGCTAGGTGGTTCTGAGTAAGGCGAAGGTGAGTGGGAAGTGAGTTCCAAGTTTTAGCTGCTAGGTAGGAGAAGGATCTACCTCCCATGGTGGTTTTGTTGATGCGGGGTACAGTGGCAAGGGCTTGGTTGGAGGATCGTAGCTGGCGGGAGGGGGTGTAGAAGGATAGTCGTGTGTTGAGGCATTCGGGTCCGATTTCGTAGAGTGCTTTGTGTGCGTGGGTTAGGAGCCGGAAAGTAATCCTCTTGTTGACGGGGAGCCAGTGGAGGTTTTTCAGGTGGTCAGAGATGTGTTCTTTACGCGGGATGTCTAATATGAGCCTGGCTGAGGCGTTCTGGATGCGTTGTAGTTTTTTCTGGAGTTTTGCGGTGGTGCCGGCGTAGAGGGTGTTTCCGTAGTCCAGTCGGCTTGTGACCAGAGCGTGGGTGACTGTTTTTCTAGTTTCGGTAGGGATCCAGCGAAATGTTTTTTTGAGCATGCGAAGAATGTTGAAGCAAGATGAAGAAACGGCGTTGACTTGTCTGTTCATCGAGAGTGAGGAATCCAGGATGACGCCCAGGTTCCGTGCGTGGTCCGTCGGGATGGGTGCTTTTCCAAGGGCCTCTGGCCACCAAGAGTCGTCCCAGGCGGAGGGGGAGGTACCTAAGATGAGGACTTCTGTTTTGTCTGAGTTCAGTTTCAGACGGCTGTGCTTCATCCATTCGGCTACTTCTTTCATTCCTTCGTGTAGGTTGGTTTTGGCCGTGTTAGGATCTCTGGTGAGTGATAGGATCAGTTGAGTGTCGTCGGCGTAGGAGATGATGTTGAGGTTATGTTGGCGTGCGATGGCCGCGAGGGGGCTCATGTAAACGTTGAAGAGGGTGGGACTGAGTGAGGACCCTTGGGGTACGCCGCAGATGACTTCAGTGGCCTCTGACTTGAATGGTGGAAGGCGGACTCTCTGGGTTCTTCCGGAGAGGAACGAGGTGATCCATTCCAGTGCTTTTCCTTGGATTCCGATGTCTTTGAGGCGCTGTAGAAGGGTGCTATGGCAGACTGTGTCGAAGGCTGCGGAGAGGTCGAGGAGGATGAGGGCGACTGTGTCTCCATTGTCCAGTAGAGTTTGAATGTCGTCTGTTGCTGCGATGAGGGCGGTTTCGGTGCTGTGCTTGGCTCGGAAGCCGGATTGTGAGGAGTCGAGGGATTTGTTGGTTTCGAGGAATGCGGCGAGCTGGTTGTTGACCGCTTTCTCGATGACTTTGGCCGGGAATGGAAGGAGTGAGATAGGGCGATAGTTTTTGAGTTCGGTGGGGTCAGCTGTGGGTTTCTTCAGGAGGGCGCTGAGTTCGGCATGTTTCCAGCTTTCCGGGAAGGTTGCGGAGTTGAGGGAGCAGTTGATGACGTCTCGGAGGTGCGGTGCAATAATGGAGTCTGCTTTGTTAAAGATGTGGTGAGGGCAAGGGTCTGTGGGGGATCCTGAGTGGATAGAGTTCATCAGACGGATGGTGTCCTCAGTGGAGATTGGCTTCCAGTCATTGAGGATGATCAGGGGGGGTGGGGGTCCTGCAGGGGATTGGGTGGGTTGGTCTCCGGGTTGGTTGTCGAAGCTGTTGTGGATGTCTGCAATTTTGTTGTGGAAGAATGAGGCTAGGGAGTCGCAGAGGGCTTGAGAGGGGGTGATGTCGTTGGAGTTGGCTGAGGGGTTGGTAAATTCCTTGACGATGTTGAATAATTCCTTGCTGTTGTGGGCGTTGTTATCTAGACGGTCCTTGAGGGCTGCTTTCTTGGCATTTCGGATTAATTGGTGGTGTATGCGGGTGGTGTTTTTGAAGGCGTCCTTGGTGCTGGTGGTTGGGTCTTTTTTCCAGGCCTTCTCGAGGGAGCGACAGAGTTTCTTGGATTTCTTAAGGTCATCGTTAAACCAGGAGGCCTTCTTGCTGCCTAGTTTGATTTGTCGTTTTTTCAGTGGTGCAAGGATGTCGGCGCTGTTGGATAACCATTGGGTGAAGTTGGTGGCTGCTTGGTCTGGGTTTGAGGAGTGGGCTGGGGGGTTTTGAAGAAGTGATGAGGAGATCTGGTCGATGGTGATTTTGTTCCAGTTTCTATGCAGAGTGGGTTGGGGGTGGTTGTTGGATGTGGGCTTGTTGTAGGTGAAGTGAACGCAGCTGTGGTCAGTCCAAAGGAGAGCTGTGGTGTGGCTGAAGGAGACATGTTTGCTGGAGGTGAAGATAGGGTCGAGTGTGTGACCTGCGATGTGGGTGGAGGTAGTGACAAGTTGTTTAAGTCCGAGGTTTGCGAGGTTGTCCAAAAGGGTGGTGGTGTTGCGGTCGTTGTTCTTTTCAAGGTGAAAGTTGAGGTCTCCCAAAAGGATGTAGTCCTCGGAGGGGAGTGCGTGTGGAGTGATGAAGTCCGTGATGTCTTCACTAAATTGTGCGCGGGGTCCTGGTGGCCTGTAAAGGAGGGTGCCTCTGAGTGTAGTCTTGGGGTCAATGTGGATCTGGAAGTGAAGGTGTTCAGAGTTGGCGAGATTGACGTCTGAGCTGGTTGAGATGCGGATGGATTTCTTATGGACGATAGCGATGCCTCCTCCTGTGTGGCCGGTACGGTCCTTGCGAATGATCTTATAGCCTTCCGGGATGGCAATGGTGATGTCTGGGGCTGAAGAGGCATTCATCCATGTTTCTGTTAGGAAGGCGACGTCCGGAGAGATGGTGTCGAGTAGATTCCAGAGGTCAATGGCGTGTCTGTGGACCGAGCGGGTGTTGAGCAGGATGCATTGTAGGTGGTTGGGGTCGGATATCTGTTGTGTGTTCGTAGATGAGGAGTTGTTCTTGGTGCCGTCGAACTTGCAGGAGTAACAGGAAAATGGTCCATGGGTGTGTCCAGGAGCGGCTTGGACGCAGATGGGGGAGCGGCCAGGGTTAAGGGCTAGGAGGGTGGTGGCATCGTAAGTAATGCGGGAGGGGTGGGCATTACGAGGACCAGGGGCTCTGGCGCTGGGCGCGGTCCAGGCGCGGACGGGCGTAGACGGGCTTACCTTTGGCGCACCTTCGGCGCGGCCGTAGCGCGTGGACGCTGCGCGTGGGACCATCTGTCATTAATACACTTTGAGGGGGGGAGGGGCGTGGGAGGGGCAGCAGGGAGGCGGGAGCGGTGCGAGGAGGAAGGGCTCAGGGCAACAACAACAAACAAAATGGAGGTAGAGACAAGTCGAGTGAGGCTGGGGCACAGAAAAACTTCACAGGCGCTTTAAACATGCAGATTGGGATTGAAGTAAACAGGTAGAGCGCAGCTCCGTTTCCGTCGCGCTAATTAAATTGCCTGAATTATGTTGCGCTGCAGAAAACCTGAAACGTGCCACAAACTGAGCGGACTGAGAAGTAGATCACTAGCGCTGAAACAGATTCACAATTACAAGCGCTAATGCAGAAGAACAAATCACCAATCCCAAGTCACACGCGCTAATGCAGAATAACAAATCACAAATTACAAGCGCTAATGCAGATGCACAGGTACACAGATGGTTTGAGGTAAGGGTAAGCATGGGCGAATTTTGCGGATCTCGCGTTCGCGAATTTTGCGGATTCGCAATCCGCAAAATCCGCGAATTCCCGCGAATTTGCGGATTTTTTTTTTTTTTGTGTTCGCCCGTGTTTCTGCCAGTTCGCGAGGGTTTTTACAATTTCGCAATTTGCGAACTTACCTGTCGGGTCGCAAGTTTTGCGAACTTGTTGTTTCTACATGTCCAGCCTGTTTGGGACACTCTTCTTCATCACTGCCACTCTCTGTCACCACTGCCACTCTCTGACTACTCATGCCACCCTCTGGCCCACCCATGCCACCCTCTGTTTCATCACCACACCCTCTGGTTGTCCAGTGTACATTATTTTCGGCAAAGCAAAGCACACCTTCCCTGCCTCAAGTGACCTGAATTAATTTGGGGCTGATTAATGTGTCACAGAATATTTTTTTAGCTGGCACCTGCTTCCTTAGTGCGCCCTGATTAGTGATCTTTTGCACTTGCTAAGTGCTTTCATTGTTGCAAAATTAGTTACAACACCTGCCCTGCCCCAACTGACAATAATGAATTAGGGGCTAATTAATGTGTCACTGAAAGAATTTAAAGTTCCAGCCTGGCACCTGCTTGTCTGCTCCTTTAGCTGTAAGTCAGGACCTTTGTGGCATACAGTTAAGGTCAGAGCAGGGTCACACAATAGTTGCAAGCAGGCAACCGAATTCTGGAGGGCCCCCTCAGGAAGCACTACAAAGAATCGTTACAAATCATGAGGTTGACCTTTTGCACCTGCTCATTGCTTTTGATTTTGCTGAAATCGTTTTTCGTTTTTTTTCGCGCTATTCGCAGGGCGCGGCGTCGTGCGAAACCGACCGCGGAAGCCGCCAATTCGTGCGAATGAGCATTTTATTTTTTTGCGGCTTGTTGTTTCGCGAGTTTTTTTGCAGTATTCGCGAGCCGCTTGCAGCGCAACACGCGAATTTACCCCAAGGTCGAGTACGGGCGCGGCCATTTTGTTTGCGTGACGTATTTCCGTTTCCGCCCGCTATGTATAATCTCGCGCAGTAAGCGCATTGCGAGTAGAGGGTCGCACGAGATCGCGCGGGAAATCTAGAGGTTCGCACGAGATCGCGAGGAAAATCTCGCGCGAACTTACTTTTGCGCTCGTGAACGGGCGCCGGCCATCTTGTTTTTCATTCATTTCCTGTGTCTGGGCATGGTGTTTAATCCTCTTGGTATCTTTGCCATCCTTTGCTTGTTTTCAGTTTTTTTTTAACGATTTTGCTTCTTATCTATCCCTCTCTTTTCCTAGCTGTATATTTTTGTCTTTTCTGCTATTTTTCTTTACTTTTAAACTACTTTTTTAAACTCTTTTCTTTTCTTCTTCCCTATCCTATTCTTTCTTAATTTTCTACTTCTTCCTACCTTACCTGCCCAGACCATGGTCAAGCCAGGCGCCGTGAAGCTGCCCAGGCACTTGAGGGCCGCAGCGGCGGCGGGGAGTAGTGCTGGACCCAGTGGCAGGACAGCATGCGGGAGATTGAGGGGGGAGCAGGTGACGCGACGGGAGATCTTCAGCCCGGAGGAAGTGGGCGCGCTGGTCTACTTCGTCCAGCGCCGCCTGCCCAGGACCATCGCGGGAGGCGGCAGGATCGCGGCCGGCGGGTACAACATGCGGGAGCGCCGGAAGCGGTGGGAGAAGGTGTGCTGGGCCATATCCCACCTCTACGGGGTCCAGCGCACCTACAGCCAGGTCACCCATCGCTGGACGGACCTCCTGGACCGCGAGCGCGACCTGCTGGACCAGCTCGGCTTGGAGATCCCCGGGCTTGGTGAGTAGTAGTAGCCATTTAATCACTCACTACTATGATGTTTTCTCCTGCTCTGTGTTGTTGTATTGCAAATATTTGTTTTTTACATGGAGCAAGCCAATAATGCCGCTGATGACGATTACATTGTAGTTAAATTATATTTCAAAATCTTCTGTGCATTTCAGGTGCACTGCTCTCCTTCTCAGTGGCGTTGCTACTATGCTTATTTGTTTTCTATTTCGTGGTCTCATTGGCCTGAGTAACTATTATGTATGAGTGTACTTTACAGAACTGCGTAATGCTAGACACTAGGGGGCAGATTACATTTACAAGCCCCTTGCGCCACGTTTACGTTGCCTTGCGTGACGCAACAGCGGCGTAAACGTGCCGCATCCCTGCGAGTCATTTACAGCATGACGCATCTAGGGAGATGCGTCATGTTATAAAGCCATGGGCCTGCACCACAATGGGTGCGTTCCTAGTACGCAGGGTGGGCGCCGCGGTCCAGCGGCTGTGCGCCTCGCAAAATTGCCTGCGTGAAATGTACAAGATTTAACGCAGGCACTTCTGCGACGCTGCTACGTCAATTCAATTCCTTATGTCTGCTCGAAGCAGGCGAAAGGACTGACACAGCATGTTAAGTATTGGGTGGCCCTGAGCATTACTGGAGTTGCATTGCGTTGGCGACGTGACTCCAGCGATGCGCCGCTCTTACATGACGAGATGCCTCACGCAAGTGCCTACCCTTGCGCCAGGGCGCGCCGCATTGTAAATGAGGCACATCTGCCGTGTCGCAAGGGTAGTTTTGCGTGACGCATTTGATCTGGCGCATCTCTGGAGATGCGCCAGAACGCGTAAGTAAGTATGCCCCTAAGGGGCAGAATTGCAATTACCGTCACATCCCTGCAAAGTAGCAGGGATGCGCCATTAATTGTGCGGCCCGCTACCACCACCAAACATGGTGCGCCGTATTTGCAATGCGGCGCACCATGGGCCCAAAACGTCACCGAAGCTTTACTGCTGGAGTTGCGTCGCAACGATGGCGCAGCTCCATCAATGCTCTGGGGTACCCTATCTCCCCAATGCTGGGTCAAGCCGTACGTCTGCTTCAAGCAGGTGCAGGGTTTGTGTGACGCATCATTGTCCTAAAGGTGACTGATTGATATTTTGTAGATTTCCCTCAGCCACTATTAGGATGTGTTCCAGCGCAGGAATGCCCTCCCTTGCGCCGGAACGCCCCCTGATGGCGCAGGGCTTTATAACGGGATGCATCTCCCAAATGCGTCACGTTGTTATAATATTATACGCCGCACCATGGCGCCCTTTTTTGTTTAGCTGCTGCGTCACAAAAGTCACGCAAGAACGGCGCAAAAGAGCCGCAAGGGCTTAAATCTGCCCCTTCCTTTGTAACCCTGACAATAAGAAAAATAGTGGCGGTGGATTGATAGTTTGACTATTTAAATGACTGGTAATGTAGCAGGCAACTGTTAGTGTTGTCACTGATCTGACTGAAATCACAATGGAGTTTGTCTGTCACTTTGCGTCTTGCCTGCGGACTGCTGCCTGCCAGTCCTAGGTGAACGTTTCAGTACTTTGTTTAGTGAGTTACGTGACTTTCGAAGTCACAGGTCCGCAAATAAATGAAAAGTAACCATAATCAATATAATTTCGCAGAAATATTTTGTTATTGTTCTTTTGAAATGTTTGATTTGGTTGACATTGACAAGCAACAATCATCCATGTTTTCTGTTCTTTCTTTCATGTTGTACGTCAGCTCCCCCCAGGGGCGAGAGGAGGACACAGGAGCAGCAGGCGGCGGATGCTGTTAATCAACAGGGCCAGGATCGGGCAGGCGAGGGCTCCTCTGCTGGCCCCAGTAAGTTTTCATTTTAGACTAGTACCTATTTTTCCTAGCGTTCCTCATTTGACTTTTTTCAAAATTGTCTTTGCTCTTCTTGTAGACTGTATCTAAATTCTTATCCTGCCTCTACTATGACTCCCTGTGGTATTACTAGATTATTCTTATTAGTCTGTCTGTGTAGCTAACTAAGATTGCACGGTTGGCGAAACTCCCATGATTCTAGTCAGCAATAGCTCTATCAACTTAGTGCAGTCCTCTGGGATTGTCCATAATGTCTTTGGAAGTGTTCTATCTGGACTCATGCTTGCAAAAATTGCAAAACCTTTCGCTCAGTCACTCTAGTCTGGACCAAAAAACACAGATTGTATTTAAGTTTAAAAGCTTTATTAAAAGTAAACACATTTATTAAAATGAAGTCATAATAAAACTAAACGTTTAACTGATAATGGAAAAGTGGTTAGTGCTGACGATTAATTGAAGACATTTCTTGTGGTCGAGCCGAGCTCTCACCTGGTTTCAACTTGATCTTGTTGTTAGAAGTCCATCTTCTGTCTGTGTGGAGAAAAATGGTGCGTTTTAAAAAAACAGCCTTCATCACTTGTGCCAAAAAGTGCAGCAAGACAACCTTCCCTGGAAAAAGGGACATTTTTTTTAACTTTCACGTAGACAGTCACAAATTACATTGTTTTCACATGTCTTCATTCCTAGACCAAATACTAGTGACTAGTGAGTGCTTTATTCTAACATTCTTAAATGTACTTTGTAGGTGGAACATCTGGTGGCGGGGCCAGTGTGGAGGTCGTGGTGCTCGACACGGAGGCGGAGGGCGATTCTTCAGGGGAGGAGGCGGCGGCGGCAGCTGTGAGAGTTGAGACGGTGGTGGTGGCGGCCAGAGGTAAGCTCTTATATATTCCTTACTTATTGAGATTGAAGACTAGCTGGGAAGGCAAGAATATGAGATGCATGGCTGGGTGAATGATGAAGCAATGATGGGTGGAAGGACAACAGCCTGGGTGGGTGACACAGAAACTGTATGTGTCCATATACCTGGATCATGCTACTATCTGACTCTTAGATAGCATATGTGTATCTAGAGCAGGGGTACTCCTAGTACGGCCCGCGGGCCGGTGGTGGCCCGGCAAGCCTTCGTTGGCGGTGCGCAGACCTTGCAGACAATCACTGCTCCCCCGGCCCCCACAGAGCAGAGGCTTTTTTGTATTTCACCTGTTAGCGCCCCTGCATCTCCACTCTGACAATCACTGCTCCCCCGGCCCCCACAGAGCAGAGTGGAGATGCAAGGCCACAAAGAGGTGAAATAGAACAAAGCCTCTGCTCTGTGGGGCCGGGCAAGCAGTGATTGTCAGGATGGAGAAGCAGGGGCGCTAAAACAAACAAAGCCTCAATAATATGTTAATGGTCTTTTAAAGACCTGTTAAGTACTTTGGTGTTGTTGTCTGTGTGTGCGCGTTGAGGAAGCGGTCTCAACCCGGGCTGAAGGCTGACACAGATAGACACACACACAGTGAGATGACAGAGGGGGAGGGAGAGGGAGGGCAGGAGGGAGAGAGAGATGGAGGGAGGGCAGGAGGGAGAGCAGGAGGGAGAGAGATGTATGTAAATGCTGGGTCTGGTGGCTCAGTGGATGAGGGCATCTGCTGCAGGGACCTGTGTGCAACCTCATGGTCACAAGTTATCGTTTTGCTTTAGCCCCGCCCCCTCTGACTCCGCCCCCACCAGTGCGGCCCTCGGCCCCAAACTACACTGTAAATGTAGCCCCTGAGAGAAAGTTTGTGAGTACCCATGATCTAGAGAGAGTAGACGGTCAGTGGATGAACTAAGTGTAACTTTGAAGAGCATGTAACACTGCACCCGCACGTCCGTTCCAGTGTAGGAAAGGCAAGGAAAAGAACTTTTAATTTTGTCCAAATACTACCATAAATAGTAGCAGTAGTTTGTATTGCAAGCACTGCATAGATCCGGTTATTATGGTGGCCACTCCCTACCTCTCTTAATAAGTTTAGTAGTACTCAGTCATTCATGTGTGGATGTATCACTGGTCACTCAATAAAAAGCAAAGCACCTAAAGTCATCCCATATATAAGCAAAAACATCCCATGTGAAGTGATAGATAATCAGATTATTTATCTTCTTCAATTTTCCATTTCTAGTACTCATTTCCACTGTAGGGTGAAAGTTAAATTAATTAAGCAGTAGCCCTTGAGTTGTAACAGAGTATTCTCAGTGCCACCCGTAATAGAAAAGTAAGAGATTCACCACCTGCATGTACTGGACGGGTACAGTAACGCAACGGCAACGCAAGTCTAGGTCACTCCTCATGGCGTGCGTCTCTTTTTCTCGGGTGCAAGTTTACCGCGCTGGCATTATGCCGGCTTGCAGAAAATAACGTACCAATTTTCCAAAACAAGAGATAAGAAGAAGAATAAGACTGGTGTACTTTCATAGTCGACTCCAATGGAAGTCCACAGTGCTCGTAGAATTTGTTCCTTAAACTCCCACTAATGTTAGAGCAAGGATGAAGAAGTGTGAGGTTAGATAGATACTGGCCTCAATAGTTATGTAATGCGCTTGCAAGTTGCTAGTTGTACTGCAACACAAATTTCTGCTGAATGATTGAGTTAATCTAAAAGAGCATTGGTTACAGACTATGTCTTTCTTTCTTCATATAGGTTCTCCTTCCAAACGGACAAGGAGGAAGGAGCTGGCTAGAGCGGCCCGGCAACGGAGGATCGAGGCCACTGTTGCGGAATATCGGCGGCTGGTGGCCCTGGAGGACGTGGAAAGTGTGCAGTCGACAACTACAACAACGTCGTCTGCATCGGCCTCCGTGGCCCCACGGGCTGCCACCCAGCACAGTGGTCCACCCAGACTGAGCCGGGCTGCCAAAGGCAAACGCCACCACCGAGCAGCAAGGCCAACAGCTGCCTCTCACAGGCATTGCACCTGCAAGGCAGTGAAGGCACGCCTGCGCCGCACCACCCTGATGGTGTCCCGCCTTCAGCAGGAGCTCGCCTTGCTCCGCGAGGAGCATGATGCCCTGGCCCAAAAAGTTAACAGCATCCACCCATAGTGTCCCTTGCCCCTTTTTTAGAGACTTTTGGGGGGTGGGAATTGGGAGTTGGGTTTTTGGGGACTTTTGAAGGACAATCGTTGGGGTTAGGGAGGGTCTTGCGGGAGATTATTTTGTTAGGGATATAAATATACTTTTTCAAACTTTATCTGAGCATACCTGTTTTTTACTGCTTGCCTGGTGGGTGGGGGTTTAACGTTGACTGTTTTCCTGAAAGTTTAGTTCCATTTTCTTCCTTTAAGTGTAAATGCCCAAATGTTTTCAACACTAAGTGCCTCTCACAGACTCAGTGAAGTGAATCCAAGAGTCCTAGGACTTTAGTAGTACTACCTTCAGTCTCTCGTCTCTCGTACTAATACTCCATTATACCCCCAAACCACCAAACGCTTATCTTACCTGTAATTTGTGTTTGAAAGTAGGGCTAGACCCAGGGCTGGCTCCACGGGAAACACCGAATAACGTTGGCAATCTTGGTCGGATAAAATTTCCTCATAGCGGTGGTACTATTGTTGTGACACAGTGGCAGTTGCATGCCTATGAAAAAAAAGAAAATGAAATCTGGTTTGTCCTCCTGAGCAATTCAACGGTACAACTGAGAATATAGCATGTGACAGAAGTACAGTAGAGCAGTGCCACATTGTAGCCTAACAAATGGTAAAGTATAACTACTAATTCGGTTGAAGTTCTTTCACATTAGCAATGGTTCTTTGTCAAGCAGAGTAAGAATATATCATCGACAACTGTGGAAAGAAAGAATGCGACAGTACAGGGCCTGTGTGGAATTATTGATAACGATATTCAACATAAGGTCTCTGTAGCCAGATACCCGAGAGCCTTGCTGGTCACTATAAATCCATTCACAACAACACTCAATGGGGTTGGTCTGGAAGGTGTCAGGTTTACTCCCCGTGATCCAGTCGATGCAAATATGGTTCCACCTCCAAATGTCACCAACACCCAGAAGTGTAAACACAGGGTGTTCGAGGCATTAGGCGGGGGAGAAAAATAACAAACTAAAATAAAAAATGTGGGATGGGTAAAGGTAGGGTCAGCAGGGAAAGGATACCTGTAACAGAAGACAAGACAGGCATCAGTGAAGTGCTGTCCTAACATACAAGGGTACTCTCATATAGTCTCACTAAATAGTCTGCAAGTCTCCCGCCTACTCATGGGAAATGTAGTTTCATAGTACGGTAGGCGCTTAGGGGCTGCGTAACCTGACAGAAGGTATAGTAGATAGAAAAGGAGAAATTGCTTTTTTTCTAGGTGTCCCCTCACTCACCAGGGTTGCCCCTTGGTGACATGCTTCATCATTGGGGCCATCCCAGTCCTCTACGGCCTGGGGCGTGCTGCGACTTGCGAATTACGTAGGAGCACTTACAAATGACTATGTGTGGTGCAGATGTGATAGTGGAGTGGACTAAGTGATGTGTTAAGGGATCAATGTAGAAGCAGAGAGAGAGCCAAGAAATGCAGTCACAGTCAGAGAAAAAGGCAAGGGATACTGTATCTATGTGGTTGTAGTGGTCCTGTTGGAAGTGGTAAGTAAGTTGCCCGCAGAAAAAAAATCCTCCTATTAGCGGCACTCCTCCATTGCAGCCGACGCTTCGTCCATCGATGTTGGTCACCAGAAGACACCCTGTCCACTGCCTGCCTGATGCTGAATTGTGGCTCGCTACTGTGAAGCCTGACTCCATCCTTTTTTCCCCATTGCAGAGACTGAAACCCGGCCTGTAATTATTCAACGAAAAACAGGAAGTGATATAATATTACAACACCACTGATAAATAAATATAAGGTATGTAGGCTGTGGAGTGCAAAAAGTCACAATTTGTTTTTCCTAGTAGACAGTACAATGTTTTTGAAAGTGCGTACTCTGAGTCACCTTTTGAAGGATAAATAAGTATGGGCAAATTAATGTAGCGGATCTTGCCCCTCAAGCTAGGTGTACTGTAAACTGTGTTTTAGAACAAAATTAGATCTTCCTAGCAGTGCTCCCACCCAGACCCTTACTAAAGCCAGTCGCAAAAATGTAGAAGACCCCCAATCAAATCTCAAAAAACGAGGCCTAGCAGAAAACTGGTGACAAAACTTACTTTGAAAGTAAAAGTAGGCCGAAGTACCCTAATTACCCATTACCCACCGTGGATTGCATTCAAACCACTTGCAAGCAACCAAGCAAAAGTAGCCATAGCCAGCATCGCTCCAAGACTCGAAATCCCCCCCACTCAAACACATGCAATAGAAATACTGCTAACCCTAACGAACCCTAAGTTAAGAATAGTGGCAAAGGCTTTCTTTAACTATGCCAAATCCCCCCTTTCCCACCATGGATTTTCTTCAAATGACTTGCAACCAAAATTACACATTCTCACGAGTGCTCTAAGACCCCAGAACTCAGTTTGAAAAATCTAGAACACCCCGAAACACATGCAATCCTGCTGCTAGGGCTAACCCTAACGAACCCTAAGTTACAAAAAGTGCCAAAACTAAAGGCTTTTCCGCGCGGATTTTGTCCCAACCACTTCTACCCGGTATTAGACCTTCCCAGGAATGCCCCAAGACCCGGCAACCCACCCGCCAAGAAGCGTAACACCCCCAAACAGGCCAAAAGCAAAATCTCATACTTGCAATATTTCTGGGCCTTCGGTCCAAACGCGCTGCGTAGCTAGCCCATAAGTCGGGGTTGGCACGACGGATTTCCTGAAAAGCAAATGCAATCAAGATTATAGTGTCCCAGCAGTGCTCCCAGACCACGAAACTCACCCACAAACACCAGGAAGCCCCCCAAACAGGCCCCCGAAAACGCGACATAGAGCAAAATGTCAGAAATAGCCAAAAATAAAATCGGCCTGGATTTTGTCCCAACCACTTCTACCCGGTATTAGACCTTCCCAGGAATGCCCCAAGACCCGTCAACCCACCCGCCAAGAAGCATAACACCCCCAAACAGGCCAAAAGCAAAATCTCATACTTGCAATATTTCTGGGCCTTCGGTCCAAACGCGCTGCGTAGCTAGGCCATAAGTCGGGGTTGGCACGACGGATTTCCTGAAAAGCAAATGCATTCAAGATTAGAGTGTCCCAGCAGTGCTCCCAGACCACGAAACTCACCCGCAAACAGACGGAACCCCCCCTAAGAGCACCTCAAAGGCAAGCAAGTCATCAAAAACACAAAAAAAATTCCGCCTGGGATTTGGTCCAAAACACTTTTATCCGGTATTAGAGCTTCCCAGCAATGGCCCCAGAGCCGTCAACCCAGGAGAAAACGAGTAGAAGACCCCCAAACAGCCAAAGAGCAAAAGTACAAAAATGGGGACTTAGTCACTTTTTCACAAATTTCCCAAATCACTCCGCGCGCGCTCTGCAGCTAGGCCCTAAGTCCCCTCTGCCACCATGGATTTGCTTCAAACCTCTTGCAAAGTAAAGTATATATAGCCAGCAGTGCTCCCAGACCACGAAACTCACCCACAAACACCAGGAAGCCCCCCAAACAGGCCCCCGAAAACGCTACATAGAGCAAAATGTCAGAAATAGCCAAAAAAAAAATCGGCCTGGATTTTGTCCCAACCACTTCTACCCGGTATTAGACCTTCCCAGGAATGCCCCAAGACCCGGCAACCCACCCGCCAAGAAGCGTAACACCCCCAAACAGGCCAAAAGCAAAATCTCATACTTGCAATATTTCTGGGCCTTCGGTCCAAACGCGCTGCGTAGCTAGGCCATAAGTCGGGGTTGGCACGACGGATTTCCTGAAAAGCAAATGCAATCAAGATTAGAGTGTCCCAGCAGTGCTCCCAGACCACGAAACTCACCCGCAAACACCAGGAAGCCCCCCAAACAGGCCCCCGAAAACGCTACATAGAGCAAAATGTCAGAAATAGCCAAAAAAAAAATCGGCCTGGATTTTGTCCCAACCACTTCTACCCGGTATTAGACCTTCCCAGGAATGCCCCAAGACCCGTCAACTCACCCGCCAAGAAGCATAACACCCCCAAACAGGCCAAAAGCAAAATCTCATACTTGCAATATTTCTGGGCCTTCGGTCCAAACGCGCTGCGTAGCTAGGCCATAAGTCGGGGTTGGCACGACGGATTTCCTGAAAAGCAAATGCAATCAAGATTAGAGTGTCCCAGCAGTGCTCCCAGACCACGAAACTCACCCGCAAACAGACGGAACCCCCCCTAAGAGCACCTCAAAGGCAAGCAAGTCATCAAAAACACAAAAAAAATTCCGCCTGGGATTTGGTCCAAAACACTTTCATCCGGTATTAGAGCTTCCCAGCAATGGCCCCAGAGCCGTCAACCCAGGAGAAAACGAGTAGAAGACCCCCAAACAGCCAAAGAGCAAAAGTACAAAAATGGGGACTTAGTCACTTTTTCACAAATTTCCCAAATCACTCCGCGCGCGCTCTGCAGCTAGGCCCTAAGTCCCCTCTGCCACCATGGATTTGCTTCAAACCTCTTGCAAAGTAAAGTATATATAGCCAGCAGTGCTCCCAGACCACGAAACTCACCCACAAAAACCAGGAAGCCCCCCAAACAGGCCCCCGAAAACGCTACATAGAGCAAAATGTCAGAAATAGCCACAAAAAAAATCGGCCTGGATTTTGTCCCAACCACTTCTACCCGGTATTAGACCTTCCCAGGAATGCCCCAAGACCCGGCAACCCACCCGCCAAGAAGCGTAACACCCCCAAACAGGCCAAAAGCAAAATCTCATACTTGCAATATTTCTGGGCCTTCGGTCCAAACGCGCTGCGTAGCTAGGCCATAAGTCGGGGTTGGCACGACGGATTTCCTGAAAAGCAAATGCAATCAAGATTAGAGTGTCCCAGCAGTGCTCCCAGACCACGAAACTCACCCACAAACACCAGGAAGCCCCCCAAACAGGCCCCTGAAAACGCTACATAGAGCAAAATGTCAGAAATAGCCAAAAAAAAAATCGGCCTGGATTTTGTCCCAACCACTTCTACCCGGTATTAGACCTTCCCAGGAATGCCCCAAGACCCGGCAACCCACCCGCCAAGAAGCGTAACACCCCCAAACAGGCCAAAAGCAAAATCTCATACTTGCAATATTTCTGGGCCTTCGGTCCAAACGCGCTGCGTAGCTAGGCCATAAGTCGGGGTTGGCACGACGGATTTCCTGAAAAGCAAATGCAATCAAGATTAGAGTGTCCCAGCAGTGCTCCCAGACCACGAAACTCACCCACAAACACCAGGAAGCCCCCCAAACAGGCCCCCGAAAACGCTACATAGAGCAAAATGTCAGAAATAGCCCAAAAAAAAAAATCGGCCTGGATTTTGTCCCAACCACTTCTACCCGGTATTAGACCTTCCCAGGAATGCCCCAAGACCCGTCAACCCACCCGCCAAGAAGCATAACACCCCCAAACAGGCCAAAAGCAAAATCTCATACTTGCAATATTTCTGGGCCTTCGGTCCAAACGCGCTGCGTAGCTAGGCCATAAGTCGGGGTTGGCACGACGGATTTCCTGAAAAGCAAATGCAATCAAGATTAGAGTGTCCCAGCAATGCTCTCAGACCACGAAACTCACCCACAAACAGACGGAACCCCCCCTAAGAGCACCTCAAAGGCAAGCAAGTCATCAAAAACACAAAAAAATTTCCGCCTCGGATTTGGTCCAAACCACTTTTAGTGCTTCCCAGCAATGGCCCCAGACCCGTCAACTCACCTGCAAAGAGGTAGGACAACACCCCCACAAGTGCTGAGTCTTTCTTCATTGGGCGTAAACCAGCCCTCTGCTTTGATGGAAATAGGAGTCTGGAGGAGGAGGATAGAGGAGCATGTTCTTCTGAACTTGTGAACCTGAGGAATGCAGACTGCGGCACCTTCAAATAAATTAGCAAACAAGTGAAGACAGTTCTGCTGATGGGCTTGTTTTTGTGATTATCTGATTAAAGTTTGAATTATATTAACTGTGCACAACAAAGAAAGACAGACACACAGGAATAAAAGTGAATAAGGATGAAAAAGAAAGTTATTGATTCGTTGTCTCATTTTCAGGGCTCGAAGTCGGTATCACGGTCCAGGAATAAGAATAAGGCTTCGTCATCATACTCTGCGAATTCAGCCAGGGTGAGGTCAGTGCCACCTGACAGAGTAGAAATTCCCTCATCTATGTTGCTGGCCACCTCCTCTTCATCCGGCACGCTCTCTCGTACTCTTATATCTGGTGGTATGAGGTGCTGATTCATCTTGATCATTGTTAACCTCTCCACATTTTTGGGCGAGAGGCGGCTCCGTTTGGGAGTTACAATCCCACCAGCCGCACTGAAAACCCGTTCAGAAGACACACTTGCGAGTGGGCAAGACAAGTAGTTTATAGCCAGGTTGGTGAGCTGTGGCCACAATTCTTTTTTCCCATGCCAATACGCCAATGGGTCAGAATTAACATAGACCTCTGTGGAGTCATTCAGATAGTCCTTCACCATCGACTCAAGGTCCTCCTCCAAGGTTCCTCCACTTTGCGTAGCTCTTGCTGTGCCTCTGACCTTTTGAGAACCAAACCCACGCAGAGCTAGCCAATCCTCTTCAGCCTCCAATGTTTCTGTTGTCTTTCGTGCAGATGATCCGGTTGCCGGTGTCTTTAACGGCTGAGAGGTCACTTGTGCCACAGCCACAGGTGCAGAAGTGGATTGTTTTGACTTGGGATGGCCTGCTGATGTACTGCCATTTCCTTCAATTTCCAGCCGTTCTGTTTCAAACTTCTTGGCTGACAAGGCTAGCCAACGTTTGTACTTTGTAACATCTTCATCACCAAAAGGAAAGAATGCTCTGCCTGCCAGCGCCTTTTTGTAGCGTGGATCCAGAATAGTAGCACAAATGTAATGCTGTTCTGAGTGGATCTTTTTAAGACGTTCATCACCTTGTAGGAGCTCTAATAATTGCTCAGCCAGAAGCAAAGAGTCTTTCTTTTTGTCATCTTTTCCAAACACAGAACACACCTCCTTCAGTTGGTCCTCCAGCATGTACAACAATGGGATAGCTTTTCCCAAATTAGAGTCCTCCTTGCTGACTGCACGCGTGAAGACCTCAAAAGGACGAAGCATGCGTGTTAGGCTTTCAACTATGTTCCATTGCGGCCCACCCATCCTCAGCTCCTCTATACCCTCTTTCAAGAAATATTGATCGAGTTGCGTATACTGCTCATACAGACGCTCAAGCATGTAGAAGGTTGAGTTCCAACGTGTTACCACCTCCTGGATGAGTGCTTTCACTGGCATTTGACATTGATATAGCATGCTCCTCAGCTGCTTCCGGGCCTTAAAAGAATGCCTGAAATGCTTGCAAATTTTTCGGCAGTTCTCCAATACACTGTACGCTGCACTGCGTTTATTACCCAAGAATTTTTGGACAACCAGGTTTATACAGTGCGCCAAACACGGCACTCTGAAATAGTAACCGTCCCTCATGGCCTTAACTATATTGGAGCCATTGTCCGTGGAAACATAACCAACCTTGCGTTTTAGTGGGGACAGACAGTTAAGGACCTTTGTGTTAAAGACATCCAAAATGTTTTCTGCTGTGTGACGTTTCTCCAAACCAAACATGGCTAGTGTTGCATGTTTCCGAGCACCTTTAAAAACAATGTTAGTGTCAACACCTGAGTTTAGCTTTGCTTTAGCCCCTGAAAAAGAGACCCAGTGTGCAGTGATGCACATGTAATCAGCGCCTGCGCCACTGGTCCACATGTCTGTTGTCAGATGTATAGTGTGAACAGCACTCTTCTGCAAAGCTGCCCCAATCACCTTCAGAACATCTTCATGTAGTGCTGGAACCGCAACTCGGGCAAAATAGAACCGGCTAGGAACCTTCCATTTAGGGCAGAGCGCTGTCACTAATTCTAGAAAACCAACCCCTACTACAAAAGAAAAAGGGAGAAGGTCCAGAGCTAGCATTTTAGCCAGCTTAGTGTTATACAGACGGGTCATTGGGTGGTTGCGTTCATATTGCGCTTCTGTAAACAACATCTTTTTAATGTTGCCCTGGACCAATGATTTACGGGATGATGATGATCTCTTCGACCCAGTTACGCTCGCTGATGAACTTTTCCGCATTGATGTCTCACTCTCTCCCACACTCTTAGTGTGGCTCCCATGGGGTGTGCTGCTGACATGGGAACTGGGTGTAAGTGAAGTGTTTGAATCGTCTTCTTCTACCTCCTCGTCATCAGCAGATGACAAATCAACGTTTTCATTACGTGCAATTCCGGCTTTCTTGACCGCCTCTAGGTGCGGAAACCATTGGACAGCGTGCCTTCTCTCAAGATGACCTCTCTGGCCTCCGGTACCATAGTTAGAACCAAGCTTACCACGACTAAATCGAAGCTTACAAAGGCTACAAATGGCTACGTTTTCCTTTTTTGGGCAAACACTAAAGAAGTCCCAAACTGGAGACTTGAAATGTCTTCGGGGGCCGGAGGAGGCGGCGATACTGGTGGTGGTGGTCCTGCTGCTAATGACAGATGAAGTGGAGGATGTGGATTGCCGAACTTCAGTACGTTTTGCACTTTCACCACCACGAATTGAGGTCGAGGACGAGGTGGGTACCTTCTTGCGAAGAAATATGGAAGCGGTAGGTTTTGGTGTACTACTTAACTCCAAATCTAATGATTCCATTTCCATTGCCTCCTCGCCGACATCATCATCACGCTCAGCAGCTTCTCGGGATAGGGTCAAAATGTCTCTTTGCTGCATGCCCGGTGGGGCTGCAGTGACCTTTGTGATGACTGGCTCGTCGTCATCGTGAGAGGCTTCATCACCAGCAGTATCTGTCACTTCTTGTTGAGCCTCATCACACTCCATAGGTTTGAGTTTTTGGACGACCTTCCTTTTACGCTTAGGTACCGGTGTCAGATCATGGTGTGCCTCTGCCTCACTGTCAGACCGCAGTTGTGGTTCCCAAGACAGATCACTTGCACCAGAACGAGGTGGGCTTGAAGAAGATGTAGACACCCCCCTTGATCTTTTCCTTGCTAGGGATGTGGAAGACAATGAATGATCATCAGGAGGAGTGGCTTCCAATGATACCTCAGCTTCATTGTCGATTTCCAAATGTGCCCCTACTTCGGGAGGAACAACTATTGTGGGCACTTGTGAACCTCCATGCACCTTTGCTTGCGCATCTCCTTTTGCTGCCTCTCCTTCCACATGTACTTGGGCGTGTACTTGCACATGGTGTTGTTGTTGCGGCTGTGGTTGTTCAACACTTGTCAGATGAGTTACAACAACCTGTGTTGATTCAGGGACATTGCTGCTACTTTCTTGCGATGAGCCAACATCACTGGTCGATGGTGATTGGAGAAGTACACTGACTGCCTCTGAAGCACTCAAGGGCTTTGACTTAAGTTGGCGTGGTGGTGGAGGCACTGAACCCAATGGAGCAGGGGTGCTGCTCTCAGCTTGGTCCCCAGCAGATCCTGCTGCTGCAGGCGTACTTTTTTTTTTGCTCCCAAAAAAAGTGGCGGTGGCACACCAGCCTCCTTGGTAACTTGCTTCTTCTGCTCCTTACTAGCAACTTTCTTGCTAGAGGAGCTACGGAGAACTTTCTTTGGGGGCGGGGCCATCTTCTTCAGAGCAGGTCAGACAGCAGGCCGCAGTTGCACGAATTGTAGAGTTGTCTGAGGCCAGACGTGACGTCGCGTGACGTTATGCTGCACACACACACCGCTGCAGGACTTCTTCCTGGCACTGGTGGTTCTCTTGAGTCTTGTGCACCTAAAAAAAATGGAAGACAGAGGAACATCAGTTCAGTTATAGAGCACAAAAAAATCGAAAAACACTGCAAAATCAGCACAATCCCAATCCATCCATGCCCTCCATAATGTTTAAATTCAAGACAACCCACAGAAAGACTAGGCCCATGCAAGACTCACTACCCCTGGGCATAAATAAAGGTTGAAAAGTAGGCAAAATGGTTGGAGGCCTAACAACAAAGCCTGCATTTAAAATGGCCACTTGCCTGCCAGCACATGGCCAGTGCCTGTAGCTGCACTCAAAATGGCCACCAGCCACATGGCATGTCCCTCCCCATGAACACCCCCAAAAATCGAAAAACACTGCAAAATCAGCACAATCCCATTCAATCCATGGCCTCCATGATGTTTAAATTCAAGACAACCCACAGAAATACTAGGCCCATGCAAGACTCACTACCCCTGGGCATAAATAAAGGTTGAAAAGTAGGCAAAATGGTTGGAGGCCTAACAACAAAGCCTGCATTCAAAATGGCCACTTGCCTGCCAGCACATGGCCAGTGCCTGTAGCTGCACTCAAAATGGCCACCAGCCACATGGCATGTCCCTCCCCATGAACACCCCCAAAAATCGAAAAACACTGCAAAATCAGCACAATCCCATTCCATCCATGGCCTCCATGATGTTTAAATTCAAGACAGCCCACAGAAAGACTAGGCCCATGCTAGACTCAAATACCCCTGGTGAAAAGGCCACAAGTACAGGCCCAAAAATCGAAAAACACTGCAAAATCAGCACAATCCCATTCCATCCATGGCCTCCATGATGTTTAAATTCAAGACAGCCCACAGAAAGACTAGGCCCATGCTAGACTCAAATACCCCTGGTGAAAAGGCCACAAGTACAGGCCCAAAAATCGAAAAACGCTGCAAAATCAGCACAATCCCATTCAATCCATGGCCTCCATGATGTTTAAATTCAAGACAACCCACAGAAAGACTAGGCCCATGCAAGACTCACTACCCCTGGGCATAAATAAAGGTTGAAAAGTAGGCAAAATGGTTGGAGGCCTAACAACAAAGCCTGCATTCAAAATGGCCACTTGCCTGCCAGCACATGGCCAGTGCCTGTAGCTGCACTCAAAATGGCCACCAGCCACATGGCATGTCCCTCCCCATGAACACCCCCAAAAATCGAAAAACACTGCAAAATCAGCACAATCCCATTCCATCCATGGCCTCCATGATGTTTAAATTCAAGACAGCCCACAGAAAGACTAGGCCCATGCTAGACTCAAATACCCCTGGTGAAAAGGCCACAAGTACAGGCCCAAAAATCGAAAAACACTGCAAAATCAGCACAATCCTATTCCATCCATGGCCTCCATGATGTTTAAATTCAAGACAGCCCACAGAAAGACTAGGCCCATGCTAGACTCAAATACCCCTGGTGAAAAGGCCACAAGTACAGGCCCAAAAATCGAAAAACACTGCAAAATCAGCACAATCCCATTCAATCCATGGCCTCCATGATGTTTAAATTCAAGACAACCCACAGAAATACTAGGCCCATGCAAGACTCACTACCCCTGGGCATAAATAAAGGTTGAAAAGTAGGCAAAATGGTTGGAGGCCTAACAACAAAGCCTGCATTCAAAATGGCCACTTGCCTGCCAGCACATGGCCAGTGCCTGTAGCTGCACTCAAAATGGCCACCAGCCACATGGCATGTCCCTCCCCATGAACACCCCCAAAAATCGAAAAACACTGCAAAATCAGCACAATCCCATTCCATCCATGGCCTCCATGATGTTTAAATTCAAGACAGCCCACAGAAAGACTAGGCCCATGCTAGACTCAAATACCCCTGGTGAAAAGGCCACAAGTACAGGCCCAAAAATCGAAAAACACTGCAAAATCAGCACAATCCTATTCCATCCATGGCCTCCATGATGTTTAAATTCAAGACAGCCCACAGAAAGACTAGGCCCATGCTAGACTCAAATACCCCTGGTGAAAAGGCCACAAGTACAGGCCCAAAAATCGAAAAACACTGCAAAATCAGCACAATCCCATTCAATCCATGGCCTCCATGATGTTTAAATTCAAGACAACCCACAGAAATACTAGGCCCATGCAAGACTCACTACCCCTGGGCATAAATAAAGGTTGAAAAGTAGGCAAAATGGTTGGAGGCCTAACAACAAAGCCTGCATTCAAAATGGCCACTTGCCTGCCAGCACATGGCCAGTGCCTGTAGCTGCACTCAAAATGGCCACCAGCCACATGGCATGTCCCTCCCCATGAACACACCCAAAAATCGAAAAACACTGCAAAATCAGCACAATCCCATTCAATCCATGGCCTCCATGATGTTTAAATTCAAGACAACCCACAGAAAGACTAGGCCCATGCTAGACTCAAATACCCCTGGTGAAAAGGCCACAAGTACAGGCCCAAAAATCGAAAAACACTGCAAAATCAGCACAATCCTATTCCATCCATGGCCTCCATGATGTTTAAATTCAAGACAGCCCACAGAAAGACTAGGCCCATGCTAGACTCAAATACCCCTGGTGAAAAGGCCACAAGTACAGGCCCAAAAATCGAAAAACACTGCAAAATAAGCACAATCCCATTCAATCCATGGCCTCCATGATGTTTAAATTCAAGACAACCCACAGAAATACTAGGCCCATGCAAGACTCACTACCCCTGGGCATAAATAAAGGTTGAAAAGTAGGCAAAATGGTTGGAGGCCTAACAACAAAGCCTGCATTCAAAATGGCCACTTGCCTGCCAGCACATGGCCAGTGCCTGTAGCTGCACTCAAAATGGCCACCAGCCACATGGCATGTCCCTCCCCATGAACACACCCAAAAATCGAAAAACACTGCAAAATCAGCACAATCCCATTCAATCCATGGCCTCCATGATGTTTAAATTCAAGACAACCCACAGAAATACTAGGCCCATGCAAGACTCACTACCCCTGGGCATAAATAAAGGTTGAAAAGTAGGCAAAATGGTTGGAGGCCTAACAACAAAGCCTGCATTCAAAATGGCCACTTGCCTGCCAGCACATGGCCAGTGCCTGTAGCTGCACTCAAAATGGCCACCAGCCACATGGCATGTCCCTCCCCATGAACACCCCCAAAAATCGAAAAACACTGCAAAATCAGCACAATCCCATTCCATCCATGGCCTCCATGATGTTTAAATTCAAGACAGCCCACAGAAAGACTAGGCCCATGCTAGACTCAAATACCCCTGGTGAAAAGGCCACAAGTACAGGCCCAAAAATCGAAAAACACTGCAAAATCAGCACAATCCCATTCCATCCATGGCCTCCATGATGTTTAAATTCAAGACAGCCCACAGAAAGACTAGGCCCATGCACCACTCACTACCCCTGGTCAAGGCCCCAACAACAGGTCAAAAATCGAAAAACACAAAATTTTACAAAAAAAAAAAATCGAAAAACACAGAAAAATCAGCACAATCCCAATTCATCTATGGCCTCCATGATGTTTAAGTTCAAGACAACCCACAGAAAGAATCAGTCCACCCACCACTGAGTACCCCTGGGCAAAAGGCCCCAAAACAGCCCAAAAATCGAAAATCCCAAAATTTTAGTTGCAGCAACTGTAATGCCCCAAACAAACTTACTTGTAAAATTTCTAATCCAACAGTGATCCAAAGAAAGTCAAAAAGGCCTCAAATCCAAAGATCCAGCAGCATCCACAAAAAGTAATCCTTCCAGGTCCTCATCCAAATGAAAAGTGACCAGGAGATGGACAAAGCACTGGGAGGAGCCTGCTGAACAGGAACAGGAAGTTGAAGACTATGGGGCACTTCCTTCCTCCCACCCCCCTGCCCCCTCCCCAAAATGGACTCCTCGCTAAAAAAGTGCAGGCAAATGTCAAACTAAGGAGTTATTCACATAAAAATCATCATTTCTAGAAGGTTTATGCTGCTTGCTGGTGGATTTCTTGTGCAGAATTGCAAATTTATATTTTCGCTCGCCGCATCTCAAATCTCGCAATTGCGAAGTACCGCGAGACGTGATCTCGCCGTACTCGCGTTGACAAACTATCGCTGGCAAGCCGCGATGACGTAATCGCGCTCGCCAATTCCCGCGGGATCACACAGCAAGATCCAAAATGGCGCAGCACTCGCAAACTATCGAAAAAAACAACTCGGCAAACGATGATAAACGCCGCGCGCTGCAAAAATTGTATCACCAACGCCGCGCGCCGCCAAAAAAATCCGCTGCGTGCGAATTTGCGGATTTTGCGGGAAATCCGCAAATCTCGCGGATTGCGGATTTCCCGAAAATCCGCAAAATCCGCGAGCGGAACGGATTTTCCGCCCACGCTTAGGTAAGGGTAACGATACCGTCAGGAGCCAGGGAGCGACCGTATCTGACGAAGTCAGGGCGGTCACAGCTGAAAATCCTACGGGGTCTACAGTAAGGGTAAGTGGGTGGGAGGGGCAGCAGGGAGGCGGGAGCGGTGCGAGGAGGAAGGGCTCAGGGCAACAACAACAAACAAAATGGAGGTAGAGACAAGTCGAGTGAGGCTGGGGCACAGAAAAACTTCACAGGCGCTTTAAACATGCAGATTGGGATTGAAGTAAACAGGTAGAGCGCAGCTCCGTTTCCGTCGCGCTAATTAAATTGCCTGAATTATGTTGCGCTGCAGAAAACCTGAAACGTGCCACAAACTGAGCGGACTGAGAAGTAGATCACTAGCGCTGAAACCGATTCACAATTACAAGCGCTAATGCAGAAGAACAAATCACCAATCCCAAGTCACACGCGCTAATGCAGAATAACAAATCACAAATTACAAGCGCTAATGCAGATGCAAAGGTACACAGATGGTTTGAGGTAAGAGTAACGATACCGTCAGGAGCCAGGGAGCGTGGGAGCGACCGTATCTGACGAAGTCAGGGCGGTCACAGCTGAAAATCCTACAGGGTCTACAGTAAGGGTCAGTGGGTGGGAGGGGCAGCAGAGAGGCGGGAGCGGTGCGAGGAGGAAGGGCTCAGGGCAACAACAACAAAGAAAATGGAGGTAGAGACAAGTCGAGTGAGGCTGGGGCACAGAAAAACTTCACAGGCGCTTTA
Organism: Lissotriton vulgaris; assembly: GCF_964263255.1. NCBI lineage: Eukaryota > Metazoa > Chordata > Amphibia > Caudata > Salamandridae > Lissotriton > Lissotriton vulgaris. The sequence goes on along the minus strand of NW_028243475.1, from coordinate 574,328 downwards.
AACATGCAGATTGGGATTGAAGTAAACAGGTAGAGCGCAGCTCCGTTTCCGTCGCGCTAATTAAATTGCCTGAATTATGTTGCGCTGCAGAAAACCTGAAACGTGCCACAAACTGAGCGGACTGAGAAGTAGATCACTAGCGCTGAAACAGATTCACAATTACAAGCGCTAATGCAGAAGAACAAATCACCAATCCCAAGTCACACGCGCTAATGCAGAATAACAAATCACAAATTACAAGCGCTAATGCAGATGCACAGGTACACAGATGGTTTGAGGTAAGGGTAACGATACCGTCAGGAGCCAGGGAGCGTGGGAGCGACCGTATCTGACGAAGTCAGGGCGGTCACAGCTGAAAATCCTACGGGGTCTACAGTAAGGGTCAGTGGGTGGGAGGGGCAGCAGGGAGGCGGGAGCGGTGCGAGGAGGAAGGGCTCAGGGCAACAACAACAAACAAAATGGAGGTAGAGACAAGTCGAGTGAGGCTGGGGCACAGAAAAACTTCACAGGCGCTTTAAACATGCAGATTGGGATTGAAGTAAACAGGTAGAGCGCAGCTCCGTTTCCGTCGCGCTAATTAAATTGCCTGAATTATGTCTAGTGAGTAAGGGTGAGTTAGGGGGTGTGAGGGGGTGTGAGGGTGAGGGCGAGGGTGTGATGGTGTGTGAGGGTGAGAGGGTTGGGAGGGTGAGAGGGTTGGGAGGGTGAGAGGGTGTGAGGTGAGGGTGTGAGGGTGAGTGAGGGTGTGTGAGGGTGAGGGTGTATGCAGGTGAGGGGGTGTGAGGGTGAGGGTGAGTGAGGGTGTGTGAGGGTGTGTGCGGGTGAGGGGGTGTGAGGGTGAGGGGGTGAGGGTATGAGGGTAAGGGTGTGTGAGGCTGTGAGAGGGGGTGTGAGGGTGAGGGTGTGAGGGTGTGTGAGGGTGTGAGTGAGGGTGTGAGGGTGTGTGATGGTGAGGAGGTGTGAGGGTGAGTGAGGGGGGTGAGGGTGAGTTAGGGTGGTGAGGGTGTGTGAGGGTGTGTGAGGGTGAGAAGGTGTGAGGATGTGTGAGGGTGTGAGGATGTGTGAGGGTGAGAGGGTGAGTGAGGGTGAGTGAGGGTGTGTGAGGGTGAGTGAGGATGGGTGAGGGTGAGTGAGGGTGTGTGAGGGTGAGGGTGTGTGAGGGGTGAAGGTGAGTGAGGGTGTGAGGGTGAGTGAGGGTGTGTGAGGTTGAAAGGGTGTGTGAGGTGAGAGGGTGTGTGAGGGGGTGTGATGGTGAGTCTGCAGAGAAACAGCAAATACCTACAAAACGTACCATTTCTAAATAACAGTTTAGATAAAGGTTGCTCTCCCACACATAAAAAATAACCACACTGTGAGAAGTTGGCCTGATATATAATGTTCACTATTCTAGTGAGCACTTTGTATCAGTCCAAACAACCCTTATTGATGATTGGTTGTAAGTCAACCGTAGACCAGCTATCCTAGTAGCGTGGACAAGAGCAGTCTTTAGGCTAAACTCTAGAGGGCGTGTTAAGCCAGCTGTTATACCATCACATATACCCCTTGAACACCAAGTGAAAGGACACCACACAAGTTGTTATGAAAATAAAAGGATATTTATTTAGAACACAACAACCCTGGTCTCTTTATGAGGACAGGGTGCTAAGCACAATACAAAGCTCTTAAAGAAATACTGAAAGTCGCACAATTTACACAAATGCCCGAGGGGCACGAAAAACCATATACTCTAAAAGTGGAATGCGAAATTACTAACAGGTAAGTACTACTCTAATAGGCTTTGGGATCGCTAGGACTGGACTACTGAACCTTCAGATTACTAGCAGGAGGCCTAGGGAGATCGGGTGCAGAGTGTGCACTCTCACGCGGGATGCGGGACAAAGTCTATGGATGCTAGATTTCGTAAAGTTAGTGTTATCGGACGAATCCGACTAGGTAGAGCTGAAACGAAAAAGGATCTGGACCCTTGGATAGTTAAGCTATGCTGGAGCACCGAAATGCTGAGGTTACCTAGCCCAGGGGCAGCGGCTGCATAGGTCCGAAAAGACGTCGGGAATCCTCGTTGCAGTCTATGGAGCCTGAAAGAAGAAGTTGCTAGCAGGCTAACAGTGAAGAGATTCGGAGGGATCCAAGCCTGGATCGATGATGGAGGATACCTGTAAGCAGAGGGGACCAAGTTCTGAATCACTAGCCAGTGATTAGATGGGCACCAGGATGGCACCAGATGGAGTCACCTCGACCAGGTGAGTGGGCGACGCTGGGCTCTGCAGTCTCACGGACAAGGAGGCATTGTCGGTGACCAGGATGGAGGTGCGAGCTATCCCACGAAGGTATCTGCTGTCGACGTTGCTGGACCCAGGATTGGGGCAACAACTCTTGGCAAATGCAAGCTCACGCGGTGGACTCAAGATGGCGTCTGGAGTGGACCAGGAGGGTCCGGGGTGCTCCTCTGTTGGAGGGGAGCAAAGGCCAGTCTGGAGCAACCAGACCAGCGGTGTTGTCGTCGTGGTGCGTCGTCAAGAGGGCCACAAGCCAGCAGGCAAGTAGCCGGACAACGCGGTGAGCAGCAAAGAGCAGAAGGGCCCCACGCAGATCTCGTGGATGCTGGGGGGCTGAACTTCGGTGCTGGAGCTGCTCAGGGTCAGGGCTTCTCGAACCCCAAAGCACTCACTCGAGGATCCCTCGGCGGTCGTGCTGGATAAGCGTTGTGCAGTTCTGAAGATGGCCTGTCCCTCAAGGTCTCGTCACACCCACGGATCTCAGCTGAGCTGACGATGTAGGTAGAGGTCAGAGGTGCCAGGGAAGCCGGGTCTCGTCGTGCTGGTCGGTCGGGTTCCTGAGGAAGGACATGCAGCAAACCGCAGTGTTCTTAGGTGGTGCCCACAGATGCAGGGTGACTACTCCTTAGTCACAAGGGAGAAATCTTGAGAAGAAGTCTTGAGTTCCTTTCGTAGAAAGTAGTTTCAGGATTCAAAGATGATCTAATTTGGAAGGGGGGCCCGCTCCTATCTTTATACTAAGGAAAGGGGCCGGCACGCGACTAGGTCCTGCACATGGGTGGGACCAGGAAGGGGGGTGGTTACACCCCTCTCCCATGCCGGACTTTCCCCAGCTCAGGGGCTGGTGTGCCCCTGGAACTGGTTCAAGCCAGCCTATGCATAGTGAGCACCGGGGTGCCACTTGCAGTCACCTTCCTCTAAAGCCCTGCCTACCCAGGATACACAAAACCCTGTCTGGGATGGTGCTAGCACCGCCCCTGACAGGAAACCCTTTGTCCAAGCCTCCCTCGCTGGAAGGACTCCCAGCAGCAGGAGGTCAGACTTGTGTCTGTGGTGGCAGCATCCATTTTGTGGTGCTGAGGCTTGAGTTAACTATAACCGGGGTTCACAGTTACATACATGTCGTGTCCCTCCAGAAGGGTGGAAGGCTAACCCCGTCGCCAGAATTGGCGAGGGGTTAGTATTCCAATTCGTATGACACCTTACTCGACATGTTTTGATAAAGCGATACCAAAGATAGCATATAACCGCGAGGATTATAATGCACTTAAGAGTATATGGTATGCGTTATCATGGAACAGCTATTAGGACTTGGTTCCGCAAGCTGCAAACGGGCTCAGCTCATGCCAGAGCACCATCTCACATGATTCCAAGCACTCTGCCTTCAGGATTGTTAAGACCTGCCCTAGGAGTGACTGATAGGAATCTATGTGTCCATTTTTAGGGTTAGATATAGGTATACTATATCTAAAGCAAAGGGTGATTACACCACCTTGCCCCAGCTGTCGTGCAGCCAGTTGTGTCAGATTTAGATGGCCAGCCAGGGGTGGCATAATACATGCTGCAGCCCCTGGTAGGCCCTGGGTACACCTATGCCCTGAGTTACAGGGTCTGATAAGGTGGCCCAGTACCAATTGGATATGTACCTAAGGTACATGGAATCCATTTTACAGAGAGAGCAGTAGGCCTGGGGTCCTGATTGGCAGGGTCCCAGGCCAACTATGTCAAAATCCAGTTAAAACACAGGGCAAAAAGTTGGGGGCAACCATAGTTAGGATCTACCTTCCTACATAACCCCCCCCCCCACCCCCACCCAAATGAAAGGAGATAAGGCTATCCTTGTCCAGGTAAGCCTCTATTACCTAAGTGGCCATATAAGGAAGGACCAGCTCTGGCTTGGTTTCCCCCTGTGTCATGGTCCACTAAGCAACCCCTCACCCTAAGGGTATATGAGGGTCTCCACCATAGGGAATCTCTGTCTTTGGTGTGTCTTGGGAAAGTAAAAGGCTGATGCTGGGATGGAGTACTGAAGTGAGGCTCCTCTACCTTTGGGCTCAACTTCCTCCAATCACCATCCATCATGTGTGCCTTTCTTTCTGTAGCTGAGATGCACTGTGCTCTCAGGGTCAACCTCTGGCTACCTAAAGCTGGAGGCTGAGCCCCTCTGTTTGGCTTACTGGAGGGACAGGTCAGGTTTGGGGTTTTTAGGCCCCAGGTTTGGCTGTGCCCAACAGTGTCCAGCTGTGGGAGGTCCCTAGCTAATTTTAAGGGGGATCCCTCAGGAGTTTGTTTTATTTTCACTGGGCTTGGATTACTAGTTCCAGTGCCCTTAATCTGCTGATTGGGGGGTTCTGGTGGACAGTGGGCCCTTTGGGGTCCACTGGCCTCCCTGACCTCTGCAGCCCTGGGCAGACTGAGGCAGGGTAGAGAGGGGAAGGTTACCTGCTCCAGACTGGGTCCCACCTGGGAAGGGTCCACTGCCATCAGGGGCTCTGCCAGGCTAGGCCTGACTACCTCTGGGGCAGTTCCTTCACCAGGGGTAGAGTCAGTTCCCTGAGGAGGCTGGCTCTCACCTAGTGTCTGGGAGGGGGAAGACTTTTCTTCCTCCTCAATGCTCTCAGTTTGGGTGGAGTGATCCATTGTTTCAGGCTTCACAACCCCACTATCTGTCTGAGTAGAGGCTGAGACTATTTCAACCTTACCAACCTTTTCAGGAGGGCACTCAGTCTGTGTGTGGGCTGTGACTTTCACAGCCCTCCTAACCTGTTCTGGAAAGTCTGTCTGAGCCTGGGCAGTGGCTACCCCTGCCCTTCCAACCTTTTCAGGGAGGACTGGTGCTTGGACTGGGGCTGTAGCTATTACTGCCCCACTAACCTTTCTGGGTAGGCCTATCATCCTGGAGTGGGTTTCTTGCTCCACCTCAGCCCATGCTGAGAGTTCCAGGTCATTCCCCAGTAAGCAATCTACAGGTAGGGTGTCCGTCACTGCCACTCTCATGGGCCCTGTGACATTACCCCAACTGAGCTCGACTACTGCCATGGGATGCCTACTTTTCACTCCATGAATATCTGTCACCTGATAACTAAAACCAGGGGTCAGTTGAGCAGAGAGGACCAGATGGTCAATCACCATGGTGATGCTGGCCCCTGTGTCTCTGAATGCCTCAACTTTCTGACCATTGATAAGGGGCTCTTGTCTATACTTTCCCAAAGTGTGGGAACCAGTAGTGAAGTTGGCAAACCCCATGCCAGTCTCACAGACAAGAGTTGTGTTAGGGGATCTGGCTAGGCCATGGTCCACCTGGTTTCCCAAGGTAATGCCCACCACATTCATGGGGGCACTCCCACCACCTGGGGGATTACCACTAGTGGTAACAGGAGGTCTGGGAGTAGTACCTGGGGGTATGTTCTCCTTATTGCTATTTTTATGGCAACTGCTATCAGTTTTCCAGTGGCCCACCTGTTTACAGGCATGGCAATAAGGCTTTTTCCAGTTCTGAAGGGGTGTTCTGGGACACACCACCCTTGTTGGAGTTTTGGGGCCCTTGGGAAGTCTTCTCTGTAGAGTTATCCCCACCCTTCTCTTGAGGCTTGTTAGACTCTGTCTTTTGGTTGCCACCCTGGTTCTTAGGCCTAATCCTGGTTCTGACCCATTTGTCTGCCATCCTACCCAATTCTTGGGGGGTGGTCAGAGCGGAGTCAACCAGGTGCTGATGCAGAAGCTGATTTTGACAATTATTTAAAATCTGTTCTCTCATGATCAGATTGTATAATCCTGTGTAATCAGTAACCTTATTACCCAGCAACCAGCCCTCCAAAGCCTTAGTGGCACAATCCACAAAATCAGACCAATCCTGAGACTGAGTTTTCTAGGTATCATTGAACAGCAACCTGTACTGCTCAGTGGTTAAGCCAAACCCATCTATCAGTGTATTTTTCAGGACTTGGTAATTGTTAGCATCCTCAGCTCTAGTAGTGAGGAGCTTATCTCTACCTTTGCCTTCAAAGGAGAGCCACAAGACAGCTGCCCACTGACTCTGGGGGACGCACTGGACAGTGCAGGCCCTCTCCAAAGCAGTTATCCATTTGTGGATATCATCCCCTTGTCTAAAGGGGGGCACTATCTTACTCAGGTGTCTAGTGTCTAAACTCCTGTCCTTTTCTCTAGGTAAAATGCTGCCACCAGTGGGATCTAGCCCACTCAACTTTTGCTCTCTAGCAAGGGCAAGTCTTTCTTTGGCCAGGGCAAGTTCTTCCCTTTCAATCCTCAGATTGACTTCCCTCATTTTAGCTTCATGCTCTCTTCTCTGAGGGGATGTCATCCCTCTGTGAGAAGAGGTCTGAGAGCCATTGGTTCGAATGGATCTGTTAGAGCCTCTGGATAGAGACCTAACTCGTCCACTCCCAATGTTAAGCCTGCCTGAGAGTGGCCCTGGGGGTCCCCCAAATCCATTCTCATGCCTGCTTAAGTTGGTCCTGGTTAGTCTACTGACTTCTACCTGACCCTTGTCTGCCTCATCCCCTGACAACTCCTGATCCTCTTCCTCCCCTTCCCTAACTGCTGCATGGAGGTTGAGGTCAGGGTCCCCAAGGGTTCCCTCTAAGGGGGTGCATGTTCCCATCTGGATGAGAAGGATCTGTGTTGGCAGTCCTCCTGGCATCATAAGTCTCTAAGAGACCAATCAGAAAGGGAATTGTAGGGTTAGAACCCTGTTTTAGCTTCCTGGATGTACAGATTTGTCTCATCTCCTGGAAGCTAAGAGCAGCATATCGTGAAGTGACCTGTGGAGGGTCCACTGACATAAGGGGGGCTTCTGAGTTCCCTCCTTTGTCCGACATGCTTCTAGTGTGGTGTAAGTGATGCACCTACCTACACTATTTGTTTGCCTACTGATCCCTTGCTAAGAGTTGTAGTCAGGGTGTGCTAAGCCCTGTTGAACTACAACAGCTGGTTCAGTAGAACTCAGAGTATTCTAAGCTAAGTTATATGTACCTTGGTACTTATGTGATCTTTCAAATGATATTCTTAGGATACGTGTGGTAAAACAACAGCAAGCTCAAATCCCAACCGCTGCTCACCAATGTGAGAAGTTGGCCTGATATATAATGTTCACTATTCTAGTAGGATTGTTAAGGCCTGCCATAGGAGTGACTGATAGGAATCTATGTGTCCATTTTTAGGGTTAGATATAGGTATACTATATCTAAAGCAAAGGGTGATTACACCACCTTGCCCCAGCTGTCATGGAGGCCAGTTGTGTCAGATTTAGATGGCCAGCCAGGGATGGCATAATACATGCTGCAGCCCCTGGTAGGCCCTGGGTACGTACACCTATGCCCTGAGTTACAGGGTCTGATAAGGTGGCCCAGTACCAATTGGATATGTACCTAAGGTACATGGAATCCATTTTACAGAGAGAGCAGTAGGCCTGGGGTCCTGATTGGCAGGGTCCCAGGCCAACTATGTCAAAAACCAGCTAAAACACAGGGCAAAAAGTTGGGGGCAACCATAGTCAGGATCTACCTTACTACACACACCACCGAACCAGCTTTAGTATTAACTGCAGACATTTGATTTACAAATGGCCACTGAAGCGTCCCTTTATCAGCGCAGCTCAGTCTGCAGCACACATCACGTTTGCACCTACACGCTGGCCTGCCGCTTTTCACGAAATCGCTTTTCTTGGCAAGAAAAGCAGGACATATTGTAGGGTGGAGGGAGTGACTGATGGGCTGAGAGCCCCTCCCTGCGAGGAGGAACCAGACCTTCAGCTATTGCAGAAATGCGGTAGTAAATGCAGCACTCACTGCTATGGAGCCCGGCATTGCTTTCCCGCAGATCACTCGCGGTGCACACGTCCATTTTGGACGTTCTGTTTTTGAAGAAATGTATAAGGCACTGCCGCTCACTTAATGTCAGAACAAACCAAAGAAAAAGAATACAATTCGATGGGGTAATACAGGCGAGGCCCCTGGAAGTGGAATGGTGTCATGTCAACATGGACACAGTCACAGTGTTGGCGAGTCGCACGTTTTTTTTGTTTGTTAGTTATTTATTTATTTTGTTATCTTAACTAAGGCCGACAATTCAAAGTAGAATGGTTTTCGGTTATTCTCACAAGAAATCACGATGTGATCAAATACCAGATATGCGCCTTCTCCGGGATAAATATTCCCGTTTAAATGTTTTTTCAATAATTTCTGTACATGGCTGTTACAACAATGGCATTTTAGTAGCTAGTCGGATGCTTGAACTAAGTCTTAATTTCTGTCATCTTTTCTCCTACTCACGTCTCTCCCTTATCCCTTCCTTCTTTATGGAAAACAAGGCAGCGCTGGGAGGGGGGCTGGGCATGAAGGAAGGAGAAATATGAGTCACGGCGGCCGTGAAGTGTGAAGCAGATCCCTTTGAAGCTCTCGAGGCAGAAGCAAATGGTAAGGGGAGGAGAAATGCTGCTGGGGTGAATGCCTGAGGCCAAATCCGGATCGTAAAAGTCAGCTTTGTGCTTGTATGTTGGCAACATGTGAAACTGCCAGAAATAAAATGTGGATTCTGCCAGCCACCCACACTCTAATCCAACCTTCCAAGCATTAAGGAAAAGCATTAACCTTTGATGTCAGAGATCTAGTGGCTGAACTGCACAGTGTCAAACCAGAACATCTAAGAGCAACCTCTGCGGTGACGCAAAAAGTGAAAGAGCAATTGAAGAGAAGGCTGGAGAAAGAGTTTGAGATGGAGAGAGTAAATGGGAAAAAGTGTGGGAAAGAAATGGAGAGATGAAAGGGGTACAGAGTGTGAGAAAACAGAAAACGGGGGAAGAAAAGAAGGAAGAAAGTGCATGAGGGGAGAGGAAGATAAGGATGAAGAGAGAGGAGAGAAAGGAAAGAGTGGAGAGGCAGAGAGAGCGAACAAAGGAGAAGCGATCACTAGTGCAGGGCCTAGGCCGAGGGGGCTGTGGGCTCTCCACGTCCCAATAATGACTGCACTTTACTGCCCATCTCGTGGTGGGGGGTCCATGGTCCTCGCTTGCATGAAGGCGGCATCCCACTGGGAGGGAATGAAGGCGCGTGGAGAGGAGGCGGCACAGTTAGTGGTCTCAGTTCCATGTTTGTATCCAGGCGAGGCCATGAAGCTTGAGGTGAGCGAGCCACTGGAAGCTCGAGCCAGGCTCGCGCAGAGGCATGGCGCTGGCTCGGCTCGAAGTTCTCTTAGAACCTCAAGCCTAAACCGAGCTGAGCTTTTCACAGAAGGCCAAGTGGTTTAATGGCAATACATGCCGACCTTGATCCATGAACAGGAAAGGTTTGAATTATCTGCCTCCTGTGGACCTCGGTAAATCTCCCTTTGGAATTTAAAAAACCTGTAATGTCGTCTGAGCCTGTTGTGAGGCGCTTGTATGTTGGCACCATGTGAAACTGCCAGAAATAAAATGCGGATTCTGCCAGCCACCCACACTCTAATCCAACCTTCCAAGCATTAAGTAAAAGCATTAACCTTTGATGTCAGAGATCCAGTGGCTGAACTGCACAGTGTCAAACCAGAACATCTAAGAGCAACCTCTGCTTGACCAGACTGTGTGCGCCAAGAAGCTCCTTCGTGTTCATCATCACACATCAGAGCACCTTCGAGGTGTGAGGTCAGGATGAGTGTTGTACAAAAACCTCACTTGCGTCTGATTTTATCAGCTAGAATGCTGCGCTGTCTATAATAAGAACGTGGGTCACATACAGGGTACACACGAGAGTGGACTTGCCTCTTAGGGCCGGGTGTAGAAACGGTTTTAGGGTTCTCAAACCCTCTTGTTCAGTAAATCCGAGGGGTTGCAAACTCACAGACCCTTTTCCAAATGTACTATGCCTGGTTAATGACTGGGAAAGGTTTTCAAAATTGTTAAATGAGTTTAGCCATACAAATGGGTATTTAGGACCTCCCTTCCAAATACTGTATCCTGTTTTAAGACTATCACTTTTAATTCAAACATCTTGATGCCGAGATATATTCTGATCTAATAAGATTAAATGCTACTACATATTAAAGAAATAGGCTTTTTTAAATCTTGAATAGACTTTCTCATTTTCTAGCGTGATGTTTGCTGCATGATTTACACGCCAAATCTTTTCAATTCTCTGCCCGAGCACGGGATGTAAGAGTCAAACAGACCCCCCTGCCTCGGCTCTGCCTGTTAACTCTACGTTAAGACCCCAAATGTGGCGGAAATATCAGACAGGGGATCACAGGAGAGCAGCGCTTGCAGTGGAACCGCAGCCGAGAGCCGAGGGCCCGAGGCGCCAATCACACCTTCGTTGTGGCTGGCTGTTTTGAAGAAGCAGCCAGAACAAGGAGGGCCAGTGTCTTGCTTGCATCCGGGCCCAGAGCAGACTTGCTAGCCACCGAGAGAGAGATTGGAAGTAGTTACAACGTGATTGGCCAGAGTCAGAGAAAGGGAAGAGGATGGGGCAAGAAACGGCCGAGAAAGAAGGACTGATGCAGCCAGAAAGGTCAAATACGGAGCAGAATTTGGAGGGTCAAAATGTGAAGATAGTGAAAATGCGGTAGGAGAAAACAAGGAGGAGAGGGTGGGTTAGAACAAAAGTGTCAAGGGTGGTGGAAGATGAAAAGGGCCAAAGGGAAAGCTGGTGGGAAACAAAGCAAAAATGGGAGATGTTAAAAGAAAAATTCAACAAAATCGAGGAGTGAGTGAAAGATATAACAACGGATAAGAACAAGGCACGGCCTGCAGCCGTGAATAAGTGACGGCGGGGGGCGGGGCAGCTGAAGCCTTTGATGTGGCAAATGCTGCTGGCAGGGGGAAGCCTGTGGGGAAATGCGAGGCGCGGCCGTGAATAAGTGACGGCGGGGGGCGGGGCAGCTGAAGCCTTTGATGTGCAAATGCTGCTGGCAGGGGGAAGCCTGTGGGGTAATGCAAGCTCGTGCACGAAGGAGCTTGTGGTCACGTGATTTCACGTGAACTTTTGAAAATCCGCATCGTAAAAAGTCAGCTTTTGGATGGACAGCAATAGGTTCGAGTAAACTCGACCTAATAAAGAAACACTTGTTTTATTTCTTCTTCTTCGTCTTGGGCCGGGGTGACAACAACGAAGGGGAGTGGTGTGTGCACTACTTTCACTGCACATAACAGTTTGGCTGGCCTTTTCAGGCCGGGCAAACTGTCATGTTGGAGATAGCAGGTACAGACCGCCAGTCTGTTCAGGAGCGCTAATCGAGAGCGGAGTCAATCTAAGATTTGTTCTCTGCCTGCCTGTCCCGGGTCCCCTCTGACGGTGAAACGGCCACTACAACGCGGCTGTTTCCACGCACACCATAACCACACATGCATTACAATGCATGCGTGGTTACAACGAGAAGCCTTTACCATGCATACCTTTACTACGAAAAACGTAGTAAAGGCATGTGTGCTAAAGTTAAAAAAAAACAAAGGGGGGCTCTCCCCCCAACAAAATAAAAGCGTGGGTTTAAAAAGAAAAAGACGCACCTGTTTGAGAAAAAAGATATGAAGGAGATCGGCGTCTTAAGAGGAAACGGAAAAACACTTCCGCTTCCTCTTAATGACGTACAACGTCACCACGGAAAAACAAGGAGAAGAGAGGTAAGGAGGAATGAGCGGGTGTAAAAGTACATTTTTAGGGTGAAAATCCGTTAACATGAAAATACTATTTACATGCATACTTTTACAATGAAAATCGTTGTAAAAGTATGCGTTTAAAAGGTATTTTCGTGCTAAAGGACGTGCGTGGTGACTGCATTCCGTTGTAACGCATGCGTGGTAAAGGCATGTGTTACAACGGAATGCGTTGTAAAATCATACAACCCCCTCTGACACCACGCCGGCCGGGGTAGTATTTGTTTCTTATGCACCACGTGATGCGGGACAAACAAACGACCATTACGCCTGCAGGGTTACACACATGACACACCCAGACTTCGGGGCATTGAATAATAATACTGCTTGCTCTAGTTGGGTCACTGGAGCGACACTACATTCCATCCCAAAATACAAAGTGAAAACACATTAAAGCCAACAACAGTTTTGTCAATACTTACAGGTTCAGATGGCACGCACAAGGTAAAGCCACATACCTGAAAACGAAAAGTTACCTGACATCAGACACAAAAAACAAACCCTCTCACACCAGATGGTCTCTCAGTCTCGTAGATGGCACAGGATTGCTTTGGAGACCATTCCGAGTACAGGTATTGCGGCTGGTCTGCTGATCAGAAGGGCTGGCAGGGGAGCTCCGCGGAGGAACCACAAGCACACTGGGAACCGGTGATCCATTGGGGCTAGACTCCGACAACACCCATTCTGGATAGCCTCCGTCAAGACTACCGTCCGGGCCATCAAGTGCAGGGACCTCATTATCACGCCCTAGAGAACAGTCAAGTGGTTGATGAAACCTCTTGACTGCTGAAATGTTCAGAGTGAGAGTTTCTTGTCTATGACGAGCAGTGACTCCGGTACCATGCAACAAGACAATGGTCCATGGATTTTGCTCAAAATGTAACCTAAACATGCTGCCAGGGCAGCGATCTTGAACTAATCTCATCACCCACTTGCAGGTCAGACACTTTGGCTCGTCGGAGACTGCTATCTTGATTATTGGACTTTTTCCGTTGATCATACATAAGGTGATCGTTGACTGGATCCAGAAACCATCCTGAATGGTGAGGAATTGTGTCCAAGACTACTCGACCCATGAAAAGCTACCCGACCCGTAGTAGAATGGGGAGTCTGACGATAGTCTTGCAGGAATGAGTAGACTGCAAGTTCCAGACACTGTTGGCTCGCTGAGGCAATCCAAATGACTTTGTTCAAAGTTCTCATAAACCTTTCGGCCTCCCCATTCACTTGGGGCCACTTTGGGTTAAACTTTTTGTGAGAGATCCCAAGGAGGTGAGATAAGACGCCATCTCTTGTCCTTGGAAGGTCGAGCCATTGGTAGTGCGCAGCTCCTTGATCAAACCATGGGTGGCCATAATCTTCTCCAATTTAGGCAATACATCACTGGCACTCAGAAATGAGAGCATCTCTACCTCTGGATATTTGGAGTGGTCATTGATCATCACAAGAGTATGGCGCCTATCTGGGAGGCTCCAAAAGTCAAGACTGGAACACTCCCATGGATGTTGTGGCCCCTTTTCAGTCACTACCGGCGGTGGAGGACTAGCATCCTCAGCTACTTGGCACCAGGGACAGGATCGGATCACCTCCTCCATCTTTTCATTTATCAAAGGAAACTGCACTTTTGTTCATAGTCTGTTCTAGGTCTTAACCATACCCTAGCGTCCGGAATGGGCAAGTTGGATGACCATGTCAGTAAGAGCGGTGGACATGACAAGTTGATGCCCTCTCAAAAGGCACTCATTCGGGTCAGCACTCAACTCCTGGTGAATGTGATATAAGCTTTCCAAAACTTGCAGCATCTTAGGGGTGAGCAGAGACCCATTCTTCTTGAAGGTGTGCCATTGGTTAGTCTTCACTGTCTCAAGAGCTTTTTGAAGGCATTCATCTGGGCTAGTAGGTTGGCATAGGACATCCGCAGAGAGTGGAATGGGACGTAATCGATCAATCACATATCGTATATCCCTCAGTTTCGTCTGCGTCTGCTTCCTCTTCCAGAGTGGCCGCCCGAGTTTTATGCGACAAATAGTCCACCGGGTTGTGAGATTTAGGGCGGTACTCCATGTGACAGTTGTACTCCTGGAATTGGAACATCCACTTTTCAATTTGCGGAGGTGGCTTAGAACCATTACCTTTGAATAGAGGAATTAGCGGTTTGTAATCTGTTGTCACAGTGAATGGCTTTCCATACACATAAAGGTGGAAATGGCGACATCCCCAGTAGATGGCTATAGCCTCTTTTTCAATTTGAGAATATCTCTGTTCAGTGCTCATAAGAGAGCAACAGAAAAACGCAACTGGGACCCATTTGTCATCTTCAGTGGATCGTTGCATCAGTGCTTCCCCCAATCCTTTAGGGGCAGCGTCCACAGCTATGGTAGTTGTGAGAAGGTGGCCTGATATGCAGTGCTCACTATTCTAGTGAACACTATGTATCAGTCCAACAACCCTTATTGATGATTGGTTGTAAGTCAACCTTATAGACCAGCTATCCTAGTAGCGTGGATACGAGCAGTCTTCGGGCTAAACTCTAGAGGGCGTGTTAAGCCAGCTGTTATACCATCACATATACCCCTTGAACACCAAGTGAAAGGACACCACACAAGTGTTATGAAAATAAACAGTGTATTTATTTAGATCACAACAGCCCTGTACTCTTTATGAGGACAGGGTACTAAGCACACAACAAAACTCTTACGAAAATACTTTAAGTTGCACAATTTACACAAATGCCCGAGGGGCACGAAAAACCATATACTATGAAAGTGGAATGCGAAATTACTAGCAGGTAAGTACTGTACTAATAGGCTTTGGAATCGCTAGGACTATGTTACTGAACCTTCAGATTACTAGTAGGAGGCCTAGGGGACTCGGGTGCAGAGTGTGCACTCTCACGCGGGATGCGGGACAAAGTCTATGGGAGCTAGTAAAGGCAAAGTTAGTGTTCTCGGGCGAACCCGATAAGGTAGATCGAAAACAACAGTGGATCCTGACCCTTGGATAGTGAGGCTATGCTGGGGCACTGAAATGCCGAGTTTACCTAGCCCAGGGGCTGCAGCTGCATAGGTCTCAAAAGACGTCGGGAATCCTCGTAGACGAACCAGGAGCCTGAAGAAAGAAGTTGCTGGCAGGCGACCAGTGAAGATTGTTCGAGTGATCCAAGCCTGGATCGAAGATGGATGACACCTGAAAGCAGAGGGGACCAAGTTCGTGACTACTAGCCAGTAGTCAGATGGCACCAGGAGGGCACCGGGTGGTAGTCACCTCGACTAGGTGAGTGGGCGACGCTGTGCTCTGCAGTCTCACGGACCAGGAGGCGTTGTCGGCGACCAGGATGGAGGTGCGAGCTGTCCCACGATGGGTGATGCTGGCGACGTCGCTGGACCCAGGATTGGGGCAACAAGTCTTGGCAAATTCAAGCCCACGCGGTGGACTCAAAATGGCGTCTGGAGTGGACCAGGAGGGTCCGGGGTGCTCCTCTTTTGGAAGGGAGCAAGGGCCAGTCTGGAGCAACCAGACCAGCAGCAGTGATGTCGTCGGGCGTCGTTAAGAAGGCCACAAGCCAGCGGGCTAGTAGCCAAACAACGCGATGAGCAGCAAAAAGCAGAAGGGCCCCACGCAGATCGTGGAGATGCTGGGAGGCTGAACTTCGGTGCTGGAGCTGCTTAGGGTCGGGGCTTCTCGGACCCCAAAGCACTCACCAGAGGATCCCTCAGCGGTCGTGCTGGATAGAAGTCGTGCAGTTCTGATGATGGCCGGTCCCTCGAGGTCTCGTCGCACCTACGGTTCTCAGCTTAGCTGTAGAGGTAGGTAGAGGTCAGAGGTGCCAGGGAAGCTGGGTCTCGTCGTGCTGGTCGGTCGGATTCCTGAGGAAGGACGTGCAGCAAACCGCAGAGTTCTTAGATGGTGCCTGCGGATGCAGGGTGACTACTCCTTAGCCACAAGGGAGAAATCTTGAGAAGAAGTCGAGAGTTCCTTTCGTAGAAAGTAGTTTCTTGATTCAAAGATGATCTAATTTGGAAGGGTCCCCGCTCCTGCCTTTATCCTAAAGAAAAGGGTGGGTACGCGACTAGGTCCTGCCCTAGGGGTGGGACCAGGAAGGGGGGTGGTTACACCCCTCTCCCATGCCGGACTTTCCCCAGGCCAGGGGCTGGTGTGCCCCTGGAACTGGTTCTAGCCGGCAGATGCATAGTGAGCACCGGGGTGCCACTTGCAGTCACCTTCCTGTAAAGCCCTGCCTACCCAGGATACACCAAACCCTGTCTGGGATGGTGCTAGCACCGCCCTTGACAGGAAACCCTTTGTCCAAGCTCTCCTCGCTGGAAGGACTCCCAGCAGCAGGAGGTCAGACTCGTGTCTGTGGTGGCAGCATCCATTTTGTGGAGCTGAGGCTTCAGTTAACTTTAACCGGGGTTCACAGTTACATACATGTCGTGTCCCTCTAGAAGGGTGGAATGCTAACCCCGTCGCCAGAATTGGCGAGGGGTTAGTATTCCAATTCGTATGACACCTTACTCGACATGTTTTGATAAAGTAATACCAGAGATAGCATTTAACCGCGAGGATTATAATGCACTTAAGAGTATATGGTATGCGTTATCATGGAACAGCTATTAGGACTTTGTTCCCCAAGCTGCAAACGGGCTCAGCTCATGCCAGAGCACCATTTCACACGATTCCAAGCACTCTGCCTTCAGGATTGTCAAGGCCTGCCATAGGAGTGACTGATAGGGATCTGTGTGTCCATTTTAGGGTTAGATATAGGTATACTATATCTAAAGCAAAGGGTGATTACACCACCTTGCCCCAGCTGTCGTGCAGCCAGTTGTGTTAGATTTAGATGGCCATCCAGGGGTGGCATAATACATGCTTCAGCCCCTGGTAGGCCCTTGGTACACCTATGCCCTGAGTTACAGGGTCTGATAAGGTGGCCCAGTCCCAATTGGTAAATGCACCTAAGGTACACATGTCAATTTAGTGAGAGAACAGCTAAACTGTGGGTCTGATTGGCAGGCCCACAGCCAGAGAAAGTCGTAAACCAGTGAAACAAAAGCAAAAAATCTGGGTGATCATAGGATTGCAGACCCTACTCTCCTACATGACCCCCCCCAAACTTTGGGACAATAAACTAACCTTGACCAGGTGAGTCTTCTTGCTCTAAGTGGAAATACCTGGAGAGCCCATCTGCATTGCCATGATCAGTGCCAGGTCTATGCTCCACTGTAAAATCCATCCCTGTAGGGAAATGGACCACCTAAGCAGTTTGGGGTTTTCATCCTTCATCTGATTTAGCCACAAGAGGGGCTTATAGTCGGTCTGAATCTTGAAATGAGTGCCAAACAAGTATGGCCTCAGTTTCTTCAGGGCCCAAACCACCGCAAAGGCCTCCCTCTCAATAGCTGACCAATTTTTCTCTCTGGGGGTCAGCCTTCTGCTTATAAAAGCAATGGGCTGGTCATTACCATCAAAATTCAGTTGAGATAGAACAGCTCCCACACCCAACTCAGAAGCATCTGTTTGGACAGTGAATGGTTTGGAGTAGTCTGGACTCTTGAGGATAGGTGCTGTGCACATGGCCTGCTTTAGGTCATCAAATGCTTTTTGACAGCCTGCTGTCCACTGAACCTTTTTTGGCATTTTCTTACTTGTCAGTTCATTAAGTGGAGTCACAATTGATCCATAATTCCTGACAAACTTTCTGTAGTAACCAGTCAGGCCCAAGAAAGCTCGAACCTGAGTCTGGGTATTTGGAGGAGCCCAGTCCCTGATTGACTGTATTTTGCTCTCCAGTGGCTGAACTTGGCCTCCACCTACAAGGTGGTCCAAGTATACAACCTGTGTCTGCCCTATCTGGCACTTTGTGGCCTTGATAGTGAGACCTGCTGCTTGCAATGCCTCTAACACTTTCCTCAGGTGGACCAGGTGATCCTCCCAGGTGGAGCTAAAGACAGCAATATCATCAAGATATGCTGCACAGAAGTCATCCAGCCCAGTGAGAACATGATTCACCAACCTTTGGAAGGTGGCAGGTGCATTTTTCAGACCAAAGGGCATTACCACAAACTGATAATGTCCACCAGGGGTTGAAAATGCTGTCTTGGGCTTGGCATCCTCAGCTAACCTGATTTGCCAATACCCAGCTGTCAGGTCAAATGTACTTAAGTAGTTGGCAGAAGCCAATCTATCTATAAGCTCATCTGCCCTGGGTATTGGGTGGGCATCAGTCTTAGTGACTGCATTGAGACCCCTGTAGTCTACGCAAAACCTCATCTCTCTCTTACCACCCTGGGTGTGAGGCTTTGGCACTAGAACTACTGGACTAGCCCAAGGGCTATCTGAGGGTTCAATGACTCCCAACTCCAACATTTTCTGCACTTCTGTTTTGATGCAGTCTCTAACATGATCAGGCTGCCTGTAGAATTTACTCTTGACTGGCAAGCTGTCACCAGTGTCAACCTCATGGGTACACCAATTGGTCTGACTGGGTGTTAGAGAGAGAACATATGCCTGAAGGATTGAAGAACCTGTTTGCAATCCTTCTGTTGATGTTCAGAGAGGCTGCCACAAAAGACAACACCATCTACTGACCCATCATCAGGATTCTGAGTGAGCAGGTCTGGGAGAGGGTCACTCTCTTCCTCCTGTCCCTCATCTATGGCCATGAGCAAGCTCATGTCCTTCCTGTCGACATATGCTTTGAGCCTGTTAACATGGAGCACCCTGTGGGGGCTCCTGGGAGTTCCAAGGTCCACCAGGTAGGTGACCTCTCCCTTTTGCTCAAGAATTGTGTGGGGCCCAGACCATTTGTCTTTGAGTGCTGCTGGGGCCACTGGCTCCAACACCCACACCTTCTGTCCAGGCTGATACACAGTCAGGACAGCCTTTTGGTCATGCCAACCTTTTTGGAGTTCTTGGCTGGCCTTAAGGTTTTCAGATGCCTTCTCCATATACTCAGCCATCCTGGAGCGGAGACCAAGTACATAGTCCACTATGTTGGTTGCAGGCTTTTTGAGAGGTCTCTCCCATCCTTCCTTCACCAAACACAGGGGGCCTCTTACAGGATGCCCATACAAAAGTTCAAAAGGGCTGTAGCCAACCCCCTTTTGTGGGACCCCTCTGTAAGCAAACAGAAGGCAGGGTATCAGGACATCCCATCTACGCCTGAGCTTTTCAGGTAGTCCATGAATCATCCCTTTTAGGGTCCTGTTGAACCTTTCAACAAGCCCATTGCATTGTGGATGATAGGGTGTAGTGAACTTGTAGTTGACACCACATTCCTTCCACATAGCAGTTAAGTAGCTTGACATGAAGTTTGCACCTCTGTCAGAGACAACCTCCTTAGGGAAGCCCACTCTGGAGAACACTCCAACTAGGGCTCTTGCCACAACAGGTGCTGTAATGGTCCTAAGGGGAATAGCTTCAGGATACCTGGTGGCATGATCCACTACCACCAGTATAAACTTGTGCCCTGATGCTGTCTGGGGTTCCATTGGACCAACAATGTCAATCCCCACTCTTTCAAAGGGCACCCCCACCACAGGCATTGGTATAAGGGGGGCCTTTGTTGTGCCACCTGACTTACCACTGGCTTGGCAAGTGACACAGGAGCGACAAAACTCCTTGGTATCCTCATTCATGTGAGGCCAGTGAAAGTGTGAGACAAGTCTGTCCCAAGTCTTTGTCTGGCCTAAGTGTCCTGCTAAGGGAATCTCATGGGCCAAGGTAAGAAGGAAACCTCTCTGAGTCAAGGGGATAACCAGCCTCCTGGTCATGCCAGGCTTGGGGTCTCTTGCCTCAGTGTACAGGAGTCCATCCTCCCAGTATACCTTGTGGGTACCTGTGGCATTCCCAGCAGCCTCAGCAGCAGCCTGCTGTCTGAGGGGTTCAAGGGAAGGGCAGTCTAATTGTTCCTTCCCCAGGTCTTCTCTTGAGGGTTCTCCTGAGCCCAGAAATTCAACTTGATCAAGTTCAAATTCTTTAGGCTCAGTTTCCCTCAATTCCTGTAGGTCAGCCTCCTCTGAGACTTGATCCTCAACCTGGGGCAAGGGGAAAGGCAATGCCTTAACCCTACTGCTCTTCTTTTTGGGAGGTGTCTGGTCCATTGTTCCAGGATCCAGCACCTGTTCAGTGGGGCATTTTCTGGCCTGTGACCTAGTCACAGCAAGCACATGTGCTGGCAAGCCTAACATCTCCATGTGAGTCCTCTGCTCCACTTCTGACCATTGTGATGACTCCAAATCATTGCCCAACAAACAATCCACTGGGAGGTCTGAACTAACAACAACCTTCTTTTGGCCATTTACCCCTCCCCAGGAGAAAGCAACAATTGCCATACTATGACTGGTAGTGGCATTGCTTGCATTGGTCACCAGGAAATCTGTACCTGGCATGATCAGTCCAGGGTCCACAAAGTTAGGTGTCACCATTGTGACACTGGCACAAGTGTCCCTATAGGCCTGAGCCATTCTTCCATTTATTAAAGGTGTCTGCCTGTATTTGCCCAAAGTATTGGGACTGACATCAGGGGATATATCCATATCCCCTGTACAGACAAGGATAGCCTGAGTGAGTGTGCCAACTAAGTTGTCATACCCCCCAGAACCCAAGGTTAACCCAACTAAACCCTTGGGAGGTGCACTACCACTGCTGACTGTACTAGGGGGCACAGGTGCCTTAGGGGCTGCAGTGGCAGGAGTCTGCCCTCCTCCTTTCTTGGTGCACTCACTAAACCAGTGAGTTTTACTTTTACAGTACTGGCACCACCTTTTGGACTGGCCTTCTTGATTCTTCTTTTTCTGGGAAGCCTGACCCCCACCCTCTTTGGGTTGTTGGGGACCTGTTGAAGACTTCTGGTCATTTTGTTCACCTTTAGAATCTTTACCCTTCTGGTCTGCTTTCTTCTGACCACCCTGGTTCTGGCCCTGGTTTTGCTTAACTCTTGTTCTGACCCATCTGTCTGCCTTCTTTCCCAATTCTTGGGGAGATGTCAGATCTGAGTCAACAAGATGCTGATGCAACAACTGGTTCTGACAATTGTTTAAAATCTGTTCCCTCATGATCAGATTGTACAATCCTGCATAATCAGTAACTTTACTGCCCAGCAACCAGCCCTCCAAAGCCTTAGTGGTACAATCGACAAAATCAGACCAATCCTGAGACTGAGTTTTCTGGGTATCCCTGAACAGCAACCTGTACTGCTCAGTGGTTAGGCCAAACCCATCTATCAGTGTACTCTTCAGGACCTGGTAATTGTTAGCATCCTCAGCTCTGGTAGTGAGGAGCTTGTCTCTACCTTTACCTTCAAAGGAGAGCCACAAGATAGCTACCCACTGACTCTGGGGGACACACTGTACAGTGCAGGCCCTCTCCAGAGCAGTTATCCATTTGTGGATGTCATCCCCTTGCTTAAAGGGGGGCACTATCTTACTCAGGTGTCTAGTATCTAAACTCCTGTTTTCCCTTGGGGGAATGCTGCCACCAGTGGGGTTTGTCCCACTCAATTCTTGCTCTCTAGCAAAGGCAAGTCTCTCTTTTGCCAGGGCAAGTTCTTCCCTTTCAATCCTCAGATTGACTTCCCTTACTTTGGCTTCATACACTCTCCTCTGAGGGGATGTCATCCCTCTGTGAGAAGAGGCCTGAGAGCCATTGGTTCGAATGGATCTGTTAGAGCCTCTGGATAGAGACCTAACTCGTCCATTCCCAATGTTAAGCTGGCCTGAGAGGGGCCCCAGGGGTCTCCTAGTACCATTCTCATGCCTGCTTAAGTTGTCCCTAGTTAGCTGGCTAACTACTTCTGGACCTTTGTCTGCCTCGTCCTCAGATGGCTCTAGATCCTCATCCTCCTCTTCACCTTCTGCAGAGAGATGGATAAGGTCAGGGTCACCTGGGGTTCCCTCTAGGGGTGGTATATTCCTATCTGGATGAGAAGGATCTGTGTTACCAGCCCTCCTAGCATCATAAGTCTCTAAGAGACCAATCAGAAAAGGAATGGTAGGGTGTGCACCCTGTTTTAGCTTCCTGGATGTACAGATTTGTCTCATCTCCTGGAAGCTAAGTGCTGCATATTCTTAGGATACGTGTGGTAAAACAACAGCAAGCTCAAATCCCAACCGCTGCTCACCAATGTGAGAAGGTGGCCTGATATGCAGTGCTCACTATTCTAGTGAACACTATGTATCAGTCCAACAACCCTTATTGATGATTGGTTGTAAGTCAACCTTATAGACCAGCTATCCTAGTAGCGTGGATATGAGCAGTCTTCGGGCTAAACTCTAGAGGGCGTGTTTAGCCAGCTGTTATACCATCACATATATCCCTTGAACACCAAGTGAAAGGACACCACACAAGTGTTATGAAAATAAACAGTGTATTTATTTAGATCACAACAGCCCTGTACTCTTTATGAGGACAGGGTACTAAGCACACAACAAAACTCTTACGAAAATACTTTAAGTTGCACAATTTACACAAATGCCCGAGGGGCACGAAAACCATATACTATGAAAGTGGAATGCGAAATTACTAGCAGGTAAGTACTGTACTAATAGGCTTTGGAATTGCTAGGACTACGTTACTGAACCTTCAGATTACTAGTAGGAGGCCTAGGGGACTCGGGTGCAGAGTGTGCACTCTCATGCGGGATGCGGGACAAAGTCTATGGGAGCTAGTAAAGGCAAAGTTAGTGTTCTCGGGCGAACCCGATAAGGTAGATCGAAAACGACAGTGGATCCTGACCCTTGGATAGTGAGGCTATGCTGGGGCACCGAAATGCCGAGTTTACCTAGCCCAGGGGCTGCAGCTGCATAGGTCTCAAAAGACGTCGGGAATCCTCATAGACGAACCAGGAGCCTGAAGAAAGAAGTTGCTGGCAGGCGACCAGTGAAGATTGTTCGAGTGATCCAAGCCTGGATCGAAGATGGATGACACCTGAAAACAGAGGGGACCAAGTTCGTGACTACTAGCCAGTAGTCAGATGGCACCAGGAGGGCACCGGATGGTAGTCACCTCGACTAGGTGAGTGGGCGACGCTGTGCTCTGCAGTCTCACGGACCAGGAGGCGTTGTCGGCGACCAGGATGGAGGTGCGAGCTGTCCCACGATGGATGATGCTGTCGACGTCGCTGGACCCAGGATTGGGGCAACAAGTCTTGGCAAATTCAAGCCCACGCGGTGGACTCAAAATGGCGTCTGGAGTGGACCAGGAGGGTCCGGGGTGCTCCTCTTTTGGAAGGGAGCAAGGGCCAGTCTGGAGCAACCAGACCAGCAGCAGTGATGTCGTCGGGCATCGTTAAGAAGGCCACAAGCCAGCGGGCTAGTAGCCAAACAACGCGGTGAGCAGCAAAAAGCAGAAGGGCCCCACGCAGATCGTGGAGATGCTGGGAGGCTGAACTTCGGTGCTGGAGCTGCTCAGGGTCGGGGCTTCTTGGACCCCAAAGCACTCACCAGAGGATCCCTCGGCGGTCGTGCTGGATAGAAGTCGTGCAGTTCTGATGATGGCTGGTCCCTCGAGGTCTCGTCGCACATACGGTTCTCAGCTTAGCTGTAGAGGTAGGTAGAGGTCAGAGGTGCCAGGGAAGCCGGGTCTCGTCGTGCTGGTCAGTCGGATTCCTGAGGAAGGAGTGCAGCAAATCGCAGAGTTCTTAGATGGTGCTTGCGGATGCAGGGTGACTACTCCTTAGCCAAAGGGGGAAATCTTGAGAAGAAGTCGAGAGTTCCTTTCGTAGAAAGTAGTTTCTTGATTCAAAGATGATCTAATTTGGAAGGGTCCCCGCTCCTGCCTTTATCCTAAAGAAAGGGGTGGGTACGCGACTAGGTCCTGCCCTAGGGGTGGGACCAGGAAGGGGGGTGGTTACACCCCTCTCCCATGCCGGACTTTCCCCAGGCCAGGGGCTGGTGTGCCCCTGGAACTGGTTCTAGCCGGCAGATGCGTAGTGAGCACCGGGGTGCCACTTGCAGTCACCTTCCTGTAAAGCCCTGCCTACCCAGGATACACAAAACCCTGTCTGGGATGGTGCTAGCATCGCCCCTGACAGGAAACCCTTTGTCCAAGCTCTCCTCGCTGGAAGGACTCCCAGCAGCAGGAGGTCAGACTCGTGTCTGTGGTGGCAGCATCCATTTTGTGGAGCTGAGGCTTCAGTTAACTTTAACCGGGGTTCACAGTTACATACATGTCTTGTCCCTCTAGAAGGGCGGAATGCAAACCCGGTCGCCAGAATTGGCGAGGGGTTAGTATTCCAATTCGTATGACACCTTACTCGACATGTTTTGATAAAGCAATACCAGAGATAGCATTTAACCGCGAGGATTATAATGCACTTAAGAGTATATGCTATGCGTTATCATGGAACAGCTATTAGGACTTTGTTCCGCAAGCTGCAAACTGGCTCAGCTCATGCCAGAGCACCATTTCACACGATTCCAAGCACTCTGCCTTCAGGATTGTCAAGGCCTGCCATAGGAGTGACTGATAGGGATATGTGTGTCCATTTTAGGGTTAGTTATAGGTATACTATATCTAAAGCAAAGGGTGATTACACCACCTTGCCCCAGCTGTCGTGCAGCCAGTTGTGTCAGATTTAGATGGCCATCCAGGGGTGGCATAATACATGCTTCAACCCCTGGTAGGCCCTGGGTACACCTATGCCCTGAGTTACAGGGTCTGATAAGGTGGCCCAGTCCCAATTGGTAAATGCACCTAATGTACACATGCCAATTTAGTGAGAGAACAGCTAGGCTGTGGGTCTGATTGGCAGGCCCACAGCCAGAGAAAGTCGTAAACCAGTGAAACAAAAGCAAAAAATCTGGGTGATCATAGGATTGCAGACCCTACTCTCCTACAGTAGTGTCCTTCCGGGGGTCAACATAAGCCAACGTGGTGTTGACAGATAGGCTGTCCTTAGTGGGCTGAAAAGCAGCCTCCTGCTCATAGCCCCATAACCACAGGACTGACATTTTGGTGAGTTCCTGGAGAGGTTACGTCAGGGTTGTGATGTCTCTGATGAAACAGCCACAATATGCCTAAAGAACTGAGCAGCTAGGCCACGGTGGCAGGTGCCTCCTTGATATCGGGGTCCGTAATCACTCCCTCCGACGACAACACATATCCAAAGAAGTGTAACTTCTGCTGTAGGAATTCCTACTTGTTACGATGAAGAGTGAGACCTGACTCCTGAATTCTTTGGAGCACCTGCTTCAACCTCACACTGTGTTCTGGCACAGTCTTTGCATAGATCAAAATGTAATTGCTGACATTAACGACGCATGGGAGGTCAACCAGAAGTTCCTGAATAGTGTTTTGAAAACTCAAATGCTTGTAGCGCCACAGGCCTTCATGTGCTGAAAACGTTGTAATGTAGTTGGACTCCTCATCCAGGACTAGCTGGTGATATCCTGAATACAAATCCAGTTTCAAGAAACTAACTGGCTCTGCTGAGTTCACCAATCCGGTCGTCAATGGTGAGTGTTAAATATCTCTCCCTCTTTATCATGACATAGGCCATACCCATATCTAAGCATATTCGCACCTTACGAGGCCATTAGGGCTTTCGTGTCACTATGATCGGCGATACCCAGGGTGTTGGTCCCATTACTTTTTCGATGATATAAAATAGACAGGGGTAGTGGTGGCATAGACAGTCGTTCATCAGAAGAACAAAAAAGTGTAAAGGTGGGCAGCGTGTTGGCCAATTCCAAGTATAAAAATAATTAGTTTAGGTGCCAATCAGAGGTACACGCGATGTGCACCTGAAGGGTAGTGATATGTAGTTGCCCCCGTAACTATTCAGATGAGTCCGCTGTCTCATGGCATACTGGTCCAAGTAGGTCCTTACTTGGACCAGTATGCCACGAGACAGCGGACTCATCTGAATGTGAGGGTGAGGTGCATCTTGGGAGCCACTTCATTGATAGATTTGGGTTTTTGTGTATAGCAACGATCATTTTGCTTGGTATCAATCAATCAGGAATTTTTAGAGTGCACTACTCACCCGTGACAGTCTGGGGGAGGGGGGATTCGGGCAGCTCAGTCATTCGAAAACCCAAGTCTTAAGGCTCTTCCTGAATGCTTGCGTGGGGCTTCGTCTGATGCTGAGGGGGAGTTCGTTCCAGGTCTTGGACGCGATGTAGGAGAAAGATCTGCCTCCCATTCTGGCTCTGTGGATGCAGGGGATTTAGGCCAGGGCTAGATCATTGGAGCGTAGGTTTCTCTTGGGGGTTTAAAAGGAGATTCGTTCGTTGATTTATTAGGGTCTGGTGTTGTGGAGGGATTTGTAGGCGTGTGTGAGCAGATTGAAGGTCACTCTTTTTTCAACATGGAGCCAGTGGAGGTCTCGTAAGTGCTGGGTGATGTGGTCTTGTCGTGGGATACTGAGGACGAGTCTGGCTGTGACGTTCTGGATGGTCTGGAGTTTGTAGAGTAGAGATTTGTTGATTACAGTGTAGAGGGCGTTCCCGTAGTCCATTCTGCTGGTGATTAGTGCGTGAGTGACGGTCTTCCTGGATTCGGGGGGAATCCATTTCAAGGTCCTGTGGAGGGTGTTGAAGCATGTGGACGATATGGCGTTGATCTGTCAGTTCATGGTGAGGGAGGAGTCCAGTATGATGCCGAGGTTACAGGCATGGTCCGTGGGAGTGGGAGGATGCAGAGGGCGGGGGGCCACCAGGTGTCGTTCCACATGGAGGGTTGGATCCGAGGATGAGGATTTTCATTTTCTCGGAGTTGAGCTTCAGGCAGCTGCTGCTCATACAAGTTGCAAGGTCCTTCATTCCTTCCTGGAAGTTGTGCCTGGCGATGTTGGGTTCCTTGGTGAGGGAGAGGATGAGCTAGGTGTCGTCAGCTTAGGATACTATGCTGAGTCCGTGTTTTCTGACAATGGTTGCGAGGGGGGCCATGTATATGTTGAAGAGCGTGGGGCTGAAAGAGGATCCTTGTGGGACTCCGCATCTGATCTCTGTGGGTTAGAAGAGGAAGGGCAGTAGTCTAATTCTTTGAGTTTGGCCTGTGAGGAAGGAGGAGATCCAGTCTAGAGCAGTTCCCTGTACGCCGGCGTCGTGGAGTCTGGCACTTAGTGTGCAGTGGGAGACGATGTTGAAGGCTGCTGAGAGGTCTAGTAGAATGAGAGCTACAGTGTGGCCTTGGTCGAAGAGTGTTTGGATTTCGTCGAGGGCGGTCTCAGTGCTGTGGTTGCTGTGGTGCTTTGGCAGCGAAGGGAAGGAGGGAGATGGGCATGTAGTTTTTGAATTCCATTGGGTCAGCGGAGGGCTTCTTGCGGAGGGGTTTGACTTCTGCGCATTTCCAGTCATCACAGAACGTGCCAGTTTTGAGAGTGCAGTTGATTGTCTGGCATAGTTCTGATGCGATGGCAGAGGCCGCCCTGTGGAAGATGTGCAGTGGACAGGGGTCAGTAGGTGCTCCAGAGTGCATGCTCCTCATGGTCTTTACGGTGTCTCTGTGGAGACAGGGGTCCAGGCGAGGATGGTCGGCTGAGTGGAGCTGCTAATGGAAGGTATTGGGTCAGTGCCTTGGCGCTGTTCGCCTAAGTTGTCGTAGAGTGTCCTGATCTTGTGGTGAAAGAAGGAGCAGAGTTTGTTGCAGAGGTCCTGGGAGGGAGGCACATCAGAGTTTTCTCTGGGGGGTTTGGTGACTTCTTGTATGATGTTGAAGAGTTCCTTGGAGTTGTAGGAGTTGAAGAGGATTCTGTCCTGGATGAAGTTCCCTTTCGTAGATCTGATGAGTTGGTGGTGTTGTAGTGGCGGTCCTTTAGGCGGTGCGTGCTTCCAAGGTTTTGCTGTTCCTCCACGCCTTCGAGTCTTCCGCACAAGCGCTTGGATTCTCAGAGGTCTGTGGTGAACCAGGTGGCTTTCGGGGTGTGTTGACATTCTGAGTTCTGGAGGGGTGCGAGCATGTTGGCGCAGTTGGCGATCCATTTGTGGAGTTCGTTGGCCACAGAGTTGGCATTGGTTGTGGTGGGGGGAGGAGAGCGGCTGAGGGCGGAAACGAGGTGCTCTTCTGTGATCTTGCTCCAGTTTCTCTGCGCGGGTGTGGTGTTGGTTGGTGTGCAGTGGGTTTCGAGAAGGAGAAGTGAACTCAGTGGTGGTCCATTCAGAGCGGTTGCGTTGTGTGGCTGAAGCAAAAGTTGATTCCTCTGGCGAAGATGGGGTCGAGGGTGTGTCCTGCCTTGTGGGTGAGAGTGGTGACGAGTTGCTGCAATCCCAGGTTGTCTAGGAGGGCGATGGAGTTGGGGGTCACTGAGGTTGTCAAGGTGGAAATTTAGGTCTCTGAGCAGTATAAAGTCCGTGGAGGTGAGGGCGAGTGGCGCAATGTTGTCTGCGAGAGTGTTAGTGAACGGGGTGCGGGGTCTGGGAGGTCTGTAGGCAAGGGTTCCATGTAGAGTTGTTCTGGGGTTGACCTGCATCTGGAAGTGAATATGTTCCATAGGGGCAAGGAGTCATGTGAGGTTTTCAGTCGGAGGACCTTTTTGTGGACTATGGCAAGGCCTTCTCCAGGGTGGTTGGGGCGGTTTTTCCTCTGGATCTTGTACCCGTCGAGGATGGCGGTTGCGATGTCGGCTTCTAGATTTCTGTTAGGAAGGCGATGTCGGGAAGAGGGTGTTGAGGAGGTCCCAGATTTCTACTGTGTGTCTGTGCAGGGAGTGTACGTTGAGGAGAATGCAGCTCAGGGATTTGGGTATGCTGGTGTTTGTTGGGGCGGCGGTAGCTGTTGCGGACCATAGGTGGGTGCGGCAGTGTTGGCAGGAGAATGGGCCTTGGGTGATGCTTGGAGTCGAGAGCTGGTAGTTATTGCGTCCAGGTCGAGTGCGTGGAGGGTTGCTGAGTCATAGCGGTGGGGGGTCAGAGGAGAAGGGTCCCTGGCGCTGGTCGCGGACAGGCGCAGACAGGCTTGCCTCTGGCGCGACCGTGCAGTGGCCACCATTAATTAGGGGTCGGGGGCAGGAAGAGCAACTGGGAGGCGGGAACACGCAGGGGGGAAGTGGCCGCGGGGGCAGCAGCGGCGGCAAAGGGAGCAAAAACGGCAAACAAGCAAAACAGTGAAAACAGACAAAAAGGCACAAAGCACAAAGAGACAAAAAGGCTCAAAGAGGCAAAAAAGGCACAAACTGTCAACAAAGCGCAGACAGACAACAAGGTACCGATAGACAAAAGCAGAAAAAATAAACATAAAGTCGGCATAGCGGACCAGCAGAAGAGCAAGGCTCTCCCACTGGACCACCAGGGATGAGGCTCAGGCAGGAGCCTGCAGGTGGTGGAGGGCCTCGAACACATTACCCGGAGAACAGAAGGCGCTGGGTGCAGAGATGCAAGTACTGAGCTTCGCAAGGGGAGAGTTCAATCACCAGGAGGTCAGAGGTCCTGGTATAATTGTCATTACTTATTTATGGTTATGTATTTAAAAAGCACATTTGCGATGTGTAGTAATATATTAGCAGGACAACATTTGTTTAATCACTGTATTTCATGTCTGGATTATGTTGATTGTGTCTTTACGATCTGGATACATAAAGGGGCAGATTTACAAACCCCTTGCGCCACTTTTGCGTCATTTTTCCCATGTTAAAAATGATGCAAAAGGGGACTAGCGACCCCGGATCTTCTGTCATATTACCAAGTCTCACACCTGGTAGTTCTAAATGATTGGTGGTACTGTGGCAGGGAGGACCCGGCATATGCCCTAGAAAGATACCTGATGGAACCGGACTCCCTACACACGGTATTATACTCGGCACAGCTGCGAAAGAGATTGCCCAGGGCAACGCAAGTTGTATTACAGGTATGGTGACAATCACTGCGCCGTATGGGATGGTGGGGAAAGCTGACGGGGGAGACCCCACTCTGGATGCCCGGGCAACTCCCGGCCCTGATGTCCCTCCTGGGATTTAGGGGCTGGGATTTGATAGGAATCTCAACATTGGGCCAGGTCTTGAAGGGCACCACACTTAAATCCTTTCAAGACCTTAGCGCAGAATTTGACATGCCCCGCACCCAGTTCTTTCGCTACCCACAGTTTAGGTACGCTCTGGCACCCGCGCTTGTGGGCTTGAATACGCTACCTGAATTCAGCCCGATAGAGGCGAAGGTCTTTATGGGGGATCTAGAAGACCGAAAGATATCCAAAATATACCAAACATTAGTGACACACTGTTCCTCAGATCTACAGCCCCTGAGAGATCGCTGGGTGCGGGATGTGGGAGAGTTGGAGGAGGAAGATTGGCGGGAGGCTCTTGAGTCCGCCAGGGGGGCAGCAATAGCTGTCCGTTTACGCCTAATACAATTCAAATACCTGCACCGTGCTTATTATACCAGAGAGAGATTGTGGAGGGCAGGACTGATTGAGTCCCCGGCGTGTTTGCGATGTGGTCATGAACTAGGCACCCTTTTGCATACAGTGTGGGAATGTAGTGGCCTGGCGATATTTTGGATGGGTGTGTGGGACTGTCTGTCGGAAGTACTGGGGTGGGAGCTCCCCCGTACGGCGAAATTGGGCCTGCTCCATGTGCTTGAAGGGGTGGGCGGTAACGTTTACAAGCGGCACTTGCTGCTGCTAGGACTAACACTGGCCAAACGAGATGTGGCGCAGGCCTGGAAGGACCCCGGGGCTCCCAAGGTGGCCGGGTGGATCAAAGGACTGGACGTTTGCATGGGACTGGAGCGGCCGGTGTTCGAGGCCAGAGGCTGTCCCACAAAACACTATAAAATATGGAAAAGATGGACAGACTACAGGGGATTGTGGCTGGAGCCTCCACCACCGCCAAGGGGCGAGGATGGGCAGTTGTAATGGGCATGTTGAGGCAAGGTTATTTATGCAGACAATTGTATGCTTACTCTAAACAGTGTTGAAGAGACGGAGTGTTGCAGGAGGGGGGGGAGGGTTGGCTAGTTGGGGGGGCGGAGAGTAGAGGATATGTCATTTAAATGAATCGCACAATATGAAGCATGATTGTTGTCACAGCCCCTCCGGGGTTCGGAACACTGTGTATGTTTATTTCAGCGATTTCAATAAAAACAGTTTTGAAAAAAAAATGACCCAAAGTTTTTAGGCTATGTAGTTATGTGACCCAGGAGTCACCTGATAAGGTTTCACCACGTGACATAATTCATTAATATTTACCACCCCTGGTGTGGTTTCATTTGAGTGTGGACGCCTGGTTTGGAACGTCTATTTGATTTCAGTGGTGAAGGTTCGTATTATTTTACGTTTATTTTTAGAAGTTGATATGTTGGCAACTGATCTAGAGAGGCCCCCTCCCAGCAAACAAAGAAGGAGGCACTGAATATATTTTTTGTGAAATACAAAAGATATATTTTTTAACATGGATGGGCATTTCAAAATGTTGTGACAAAAAAGCAGTGGTGGTTCACCCATCTGGGGCGCAGGGGCATCGACTCTCTAACACAGAGGTCTTCAAACTTTTGGGTGCCGAGACCCCCCTGTCAACATTTTCAGTCATAAGGACCCCCTCCTGACAAACATTTCTAAACCTGTAGGCAGGGCTTCTGGAATTACAAGGCAGGTGAGGACCAAATTACACGGAAGGCTTGACTAAATTGTGTGCGAGGAAAATGTAAATGCTATGTGATGCCACGTTATTTTGGGATAGAATTGCTTCATTATTTTGACATTTTTCTTGCTCACAATAAAACAGTACCAGTTTACAACCAAAATACAGCAATTAACATCAGAAAGATGTCTAGTCAACCTTTGTGATGGGCCTTCCACTCCACAGGAATACGTGCTGCCACATTTGAAGCTCACCTGGCCCTGTCCGGGAGCAGCAGGGGTCCCTAAAACCCTGCCCTCTGTGGATGAGAAGAGTGCCCATGTGAGTGCACGGTGAGCGATGCCACAGTATGAGAGTAGGGAAAGAGGAGTGACTGCAGGGTGAGTGTGGTGGCCATATGAATTTGAGTGTGGATATAAGTGCAGAGTGGGATGAAAGAATGCATGGTTAATGATGGGCTTGTTTGAGCGAGTTGCAAATTGAGCAGTGAGGGGGCAGGTGAATGAGGTGTCACATGAGTGCAGGATGAGTGCAGATGAGTAGCGTGACTGCAGGTTGAGGTACAGGGAGAACAACGCAAGTGCATTGTGATTGCAGAGTGATCACTGCGAGTGCAGGGTGAGAGGGTGAATGATGTGAGTGCCTGGTGATCAGTGTGAGTGCATTGTGATCGCTGTGAATGCAGGGTGAGCATGAAAGTGAAGTGCTAGAATGAGAAGTGAGTTCTCTGAATGCAGGATGCATTTCCAGACACTTGAAGTAACTCAACATATTATTGACTGCGGCGTAGGGTTTAAGATATAGGTTAAACTATTGCTATTATGACATTAATCAGAGATCGAGGGTGGAGGAAATAAATATTCTGATCTTGCAACATACTTCCAGTCCTATGTTTAGGGTTGCCTGCTCAATATTTTGATGTCCCAGACGGTACAAAAATAAGCAGTCACGTAAAGCTGTATATTTCAGCACTCATCTGTGCATACTTGGAACAGCAAATATAAATAGAAAGCACGTTTAATTGTGTTCTAGGGCTGCCTCAATGATCCATGACTGATAATTAAAGAGAACAAAGACAGACAAGTCCTATTACGAATGTATTTATGCGTTTTTATATAGCGCGGACGTTACCCGAAGGTGTCAGAGCGCTTCAGAATAGGAACAGTAATGTTACATGAGGAGAAAATTACAAGTGAACAAAGTACAAAAGCAAACGTTAAGTTACATGAGGCAAAAGTGACAATAGCGAGCAACCAAAATACAAGAGGTAGCAAACGGTCAATTACAGGAGGAAAAAGTGATGTGTGCAGGTTACAAAAGCGTACAAAGTAAAAGTAGAGGTATAATACTGCAATAAATGGCACACTCAAACACAAGAACAAACGTTACGTAGGCAATGGTGGCACTTGTGAAAGTATATAAAGCAAACAAAATGTGAGAGGTAGCAAACAGTGTGTTGAAAAATGGCTGGTATTTTTTTCTTCTGGCAACTCTACTTTTTATTATTTCTTTTCATGAAATACATTCTCACACTATTGCAGTAAATGTAAAATACAAATGTAAGGGAAAGGCTGAGTTGGGGCCCAGGGGGTACTGGAACTATAAAAAAAAAACAGCCTCAGTGATCAGTTTTCTAAAGGTATGTAAATATGCAAATGGCCGTTAACGACCTGTGAAACTCAGGGGTGCCGGGCTGTGCTGGAGATAAGACTGCAGACACAGCCCAGCGGAGCTCACTGCAGCTCGAGCTGAGACACTACGGGGGAGGAGAGGGGCTGAATCCCTGTAGTCAGATGGGCCCCGGGCAGAAGTGTGATCGGGAATGCGCGACCCCCTTTGAATCACTCCGTGGCCCCCCTGCGGGTCGTGCCCCACACTTTGAAGACCCCTGCTCTAACAAATGGCCCATGCCTGCCCCGTCTCTAATTACCTGCTGTCATGATGTTCCACTTTGCAGGAAAACGATTGTCGGTTTTCAAAATAAAATAAAACATCATGCCAGCAATAAAGGGGCTTCCACTGTACATTTCGAACTGCGCATGTGTCAGGCGGAGGCTTCTTTAGTCCACCTTGCACATTTACAATGCATAGCAGACATGAAGCACTTGCCTCGGACAGTGCTGATTCAGAGACGTTTTAAGGCCAGCGCAAAGTGGGTTCTGGCCAAGGGACCCAGCCTCCCCCCCACCCCCCATAGAGCCAACTCTCTTCTGCAGAGAATCTTTTCTCCGATGACCTTGAATACTTTTAAACAGATTGTTGCTCCTTTCATTTATTTTTTATTGTGGGTAATGTGTGAGAGTCTATTACAGACATTTTGCAGACAAATGTTGTGTTTATGTTTCATGACAACATGAATAAAAAAAAATATTTTCATATCCAAACAGGATTTTGCATATGAGGAATGGGAGATTATCATAGAGTTTATTTGCAGTAATAAAAGTGAGCTGTTGCTGTGTTACAATATTGAAAACACACATCACTATCCCGAAATTAGGAAGAGTGTGCGTGTGCACTGTCAGTGACCTGGCCAAAGAGGGCATGAAAAAACTGAAGCTGGATCATAAATTCAAAGCTGATCTGAACAGGGGCCCCCCGAAATACATTTGGCCCAGGGCCCCCAAAATCATTAAGCTGTCCCTGTGCAGCATGTCTGCTAATGAGGCTTCGGTGGGGCATGTCACTCTTCATCCCGAGATGATATCAGATGGCAGGAGCTAAAGGTACCATTCATGACAGCTTCCCCTTGTTTAGACTGGCAGACAGTTTGATGGAGGCTGAATCCTGGAGCAAGAATCAGAGTTCGATTGCGAGTCCTCAGGTAGCTTGTATTTGAGCACAGGCATGATTGTGATAGCGGGGAGCAGTGTGGGACCTTGGGAAAGATGAGGGAGAAGAAAGCCCGAACTGCAGTTATTGTGTGCAGTGCAGTGCTCTCAGACTACCAACCCTGAGAGAAAATGAGGTTTAACAAATCGATACACAAAGCGATACAAAAGGGATGATGGACGGAGCGTTTGAGCAAATCAAACACTCACCCCCAGTCAACTGATCTGGGTTTAATCCATCACCATTCTTTAGGTCACTCAGCCACCCCAGTTTAGACATGGCCATATGCAAATCAGTCTGACCCTGTGCCTCATGGGAACAGTCCAGCCTGAACTCCCAAGCCATGTCTTCCCTGGACCGGTAACAAGCATCCTGGGACCGGTTTCTGGCATTACAGCCGTCATCAGCCAAGCTAGCTTGAATCCAGTGGCAAAGTGAGCAAGGGACACACATCTGGGCATACCCTGCCAACTTAGGGCAAACAAAGCGATACCAAAGGGGATTTATTTATTTATTTTATTTTTAGAGTTTTCTATAGCGCAAACTTGAACCGATTAGGTTATCAGAGCGCTTTACATAGCACCAGTTCCGTTACATGTTATCACAGCAGTTTACATAGAATCAGTTACGTTGCACATTTCAGGATCTTGAACCGATTAGGTTATCAGTGCGCTATACATAAGACAGCATTCGATGTCCAGTGCCCTCCTCCGCCGTGTAGCGGGGGACCTCTTCCAACCCTCCGAAGTCGTCGAGCTGTCGGGACTAGGCTCCTGGAATGTCAGCTGCCCCTTTACAAGGCACTTTACATAGAATCAGTTACGTTACACATTTCAGGAACACATATCTTTTTGCTCTAGTGAGTAGGGTTATCTCTTCACACGGGGGAAGGGGAACACCTGGCTATATTCCAACAGTTCCACAGGCGATTAGTCGTTAAAGCTATAGTTCTAAACACAGGGAGGGGATACACATGGATACAATCTAATAATCACATAGGATACTAGTCGTTAGAGTTGTCTTCTATCCTGACAGGAGGGATGTGACTGGAAACACTCTAAGGGTAATATATAGGGGTGGTAGAGAGTACAAAGGACCACTGCAAACACTACACTAGTACCAGCATAGAGGAGGGGGGTGTGGGATGCAAGGGTCTGGAGGGAAGGGCTAGAGTCCAGCGAAAACTGTCCGAACGAACAGCAGCATTCACAGCATAGATGAAGGGTGGGTAGGATGCAGGGTATGGAGGGAGGGTCTAGCCACGAGAAAAGTCCTCCAGAGTCCACCAGGGCACTATCCTCTGCGTTCGTGTTCGTGTTCCCGGAGCCTGTGTCTGCCGGTCAGAGAAAGCGTATCCCCCAGGGCGCCATCTTAAAGTCAGGCACCGGCTAAACAGCGTGGTCAGCAAGGGGGAAGGGGGGCAAGAGTCTCGGCGGGCGACAGCGGGTGGCAGCGGGGGCCACAGTGGGAGCCCTACATATCGCTCAGGTGATCAGCGCCTGTCCGACTCGCCCCCGGTCTCCGCTCTCCTCCCTGCCGTTCTTCAGCCCGGGCTGGCAGCGGGCGTCCGCCATGTTGGGTCCCCGGCAGGGACCGATAGCAGCCAGCCAGCGCCGCTCCACAGACACCAGCAACGAGGTGGCAGCGGGGGACGCGGCAGGAGCCCCACACACGGCTCGGGTGCACAGCGCTCGTCCGACTCGCCCCCGGTCTCCGCTCCTCCTCCCCGCTGCTCTACAGCCCGAGCTGGCAACGGGCGGCCGCCATGTTGGGTCCTCGGCGGGGATCAGGAGCACTCAGCAATCGCCGCTCCACCGGCACCAGCAGCGATCTGGGTAGCCCTGCAGGTGCCCCACACCCTCCGCCACAATTATGAAGCGTGTACGTCGCGGGGGGCCTCCCAAGGATGCTGGGCTCCAGGCCGGAGCAGCGCGCTGGCCGGGAGCCGAGACGGTCCACGTCCTTCCCGTCTCGGCTCCGCCCACATCTTTTGATGATGGATGGAGCGTTGAAACAAATCAATCACTCACCCCCAGTCAACTGATCTGGGTTTAATCCACCACCATTCTTTAGCTCACTCAGCCACCCCAGTTCAGACATGGCCATATGCAAATCAGTCTGACCCTGTGTCTCATGGGAAAATGAGGGTTGCAATTACTGACTCAGAGACAATATATCCAGTAGGCGAGTTTTCTTAACTCAGGCTGCTTCAGGTGAATTCGCCACAAAGGCCTGTTCCTACCAACACGTAGGAGACCAATGAAAAAGAAAATCGTTTTGCAGTGATAAATAAGGCTGATGGGAACTTGGTGCCTTTGTCTAACTCACTTAAAAGTTGTATCATGAAACATAATGCTGCAATCGATAACTAGTCGATGGTGGAACCTCCTGGGTGGCAAATGTACTTCTATAAAAGGGATTTGGCATGTGGTGCGTCCAAAAGAAACAGGCAGACATAGCCTTGAACCCTCCCCACAGTCAGCTGTTATCTGCCAACCGGACTCAGTAATCAGTTTTTCACCCACAAGGAAACATCATTTCCTCTGCACATTCTAGAATTTGCATATTTGTACGGTGTTCTCTCACGAGATAGAGGTGGTAGCTTTGAGTAGCTCTGTTTTCGACTGAACTCTCCTTGTTTGCTCTTAGACCCTCAGGAAGACAATTCTTTCTAAGATTGACAACAGCATTTAAAGACAATTTGGAAGTGGCCTCATCTAGTTTCACTCCTTCCAAGTGGCATGTGGGACCTTGGTCTGCGCAGGCACTCACAACAGATATAGCGTGTATGTAGGATGAAAAGTGCATCAGACCCAAGCAGGAGCCGGTTCATGCCTCGCTACCGGTGCGTGCATTGCATGATGGGCACTGGAAATAATTTTCCATGCCACGGAAAACAAGTTCTATTGATATAGGTAATTGGCGGCCAATGCTAAGTCCAATCGGTAGTGTTAGAGTGAAAATCTTTCCAATGTATAGATGGCTAATGTAGCCGCTTGCGTCAATGTATTACTTTTAAGTGACAGCAAATGGGGTTAAATTACACCTTGGAGATGTGTCGACTTGAAAACCTACGTTTAAAAAAATCAAAACTTAAAACTTGTTATTTTTAAGGAAACGCTCTAGTTAATATTTTGAACTGGCAGTCTGTCTAATTCTAATATCCGTGAAGTACTGCAACGTCTGCAAGGCCCAGGACGTAATAGCAGTTGTTGTACCTGCAATGACAGTGTCATGTGTATAGATATTAAAACGACTTGTGTCCGTTTTCTGCCATCTAATTCTTATTTCTAATTTTCTGTTTGCACAGTGAGCCTTTAACACTATATTCTTGTCCCTATGTAAAGCTCCCTGGCAGCACTGTGCTTTTTGCACTGTGCAAATCTTCACATTAAAATAAAATTAGCAACAAATTAAAAACACACAAGAACAATTTCTGGAATTACATCAAACCCTGAAGGGGCTGAAAGCCACCAAGCTCCAAAAATAAAATCAGGGCAATGCATCAGGGCACTGGGCAATTGATTGGATGGTTTGGGGGGAGCTCCTAAATTTGTGCCCCACCACTTTTCAAATCCACCAGCAGCACTTGAAAAACAGTATATTACACATTCTCTGTTGTGACCCTTCATATTTCCTGTGAATCAACATGGAAATAAAAAATACTTTTCTGTATTTTGACTATCTCATTATACATTGCATGGTTTATTTTTATTACATGTATGTAAGAAATTGGGTTACTGGTTGGGTGAAGCCCTACTCAAGCAGCAACCACAATTCATGTCTGTGCCAAATTAACCTATACTAACCGTTTGATAGCTTGGCACAATACAGTTAGACTTAACTTAGAAGCAATGTGTAAAGAATGCAGCACTTGAAACAGTATTAAAGTGAAAGCACAACACAAGAAATATCCTACACCAATCTAGAAAAATAGAGTAAATATAGTCACATTTTATAAATTATTTGAGACCAAAATAATAAAAATCTAATAAGTAGAACCAGAATACGCAATTTTAAAGATTTAGGTCAAAATAGTGCTTAAAAGCATAAAGGGTGAACTGTGGTTATCTGGTCGCGCCAGACCGGGACAAGGTCATAAGTTCAGGCCGACCGTGATCGAGTGCATGCCTGATATAGGGACCACGCTAGGCCTGCTGAACAAAGTATCTTAAATCGCAGTGACGGAGTGTTATGAGATCCCGCATTGAGGATGCATCATGCTGTGGTGGTTCCGAGGAGCTACGGGATACGATGCGATGTGAGTTCCTGCATCAAAGATGTGTTGTGCTGAGGTGGTTACGAGGAGCTCTGAGGTCCTGCATTAGGGATGCATAACGACATTGGCGGTTTCGATGCGGAGCTGCGAGGTGATACATCGTGCTGCGGCAGTTCGGCTCCAAAGATCACAGCTAGGCTGGCAGAGCACCTTTTGGCCCAGTTTCAAGGGTCAAAGAAAGGGGTGGCACCACTTGGGGGCAACGCTCACAGTAAGCAGAGTCCAAGTGCAGGGTTCAAGATGGTTGGAGCCTTTTCTGTCCTTGAGGCTCAGGATTGAATTGAATTGAATTGAAAAGGTTCTTCTATAGCGCATGGCTACTCGGAAGCATCCCAGCGCTTGATATTAAACAGAAGAAGTTAGCAAGGAAGCTAACGTATAGGAGCTAGCTTATCTATGTCTTGGGGAACAATGCTGTTTTTAGTTTTTTTCTGAATGCGGGCAGGCTGGGTTCTTGACGAAGTGGAAGAGGGAGAGTATTCCACAGCCTGGCCGCATTTCGCGAAAAGAGACGGTCCCCTGATCGAGCTCTGTTGGTCCTAGGGATTATGAGAAGATTTTGCTGTTTTGAGCGAAGATCCCTAGATGGTTTGTATGGTCTAACCATATCGTTTAAGATGGGAGGGCCATTCCCTTAAAGAGTTTTATGGACCAAACAGAGGGTCTTGAAATGGATCCGCTCCTTTTTTGGGAGCCAGTGCAGGGTCCTCAGCGAAGGTGCCGCTGAAGTACGATGGCTGGCACCAGTGAGTAGCCTTGCTGCGGAATTTTGGGCAATCTGGAGTTGTCGAGTGACTGAAGTGGGAGCTCCTAGGTAGAGTGCATTCCCATAGTCCAGCCTTGACAGGATGAGGGACTGGACTATGGTTTTCCTAGCAGTTTCAGGTAGCTGGGGGACAATTTTGCGGATTGTTTTCATTAAACCAAAGCAAGTAGCCACTGTCTTTCTTGCCTGGATTTTGAAAGACAGTTCCATATCAAGCCAAAATCCGAGGCTTTTTATCTCGGATTTTGGGATGGGTCCCGGCCCCATACAAGGAGGCCACATTGAGGAGATTTTAAAAGTGGCCTTCCTTCCAAGCAGCATCAGCTCAGTTTTTCCCCCGTTCAGTTTCAGGTGGGACGCATCCATCCACTCTGCGACTGCTTCCAGGCAGCAGCAGAGATTAGTCGGAGAGGGCTCCACCTGATTTAGGGAGACTACTAGCTGGGTATCATCAGCGTAGCTTACCAGCTGGATTCCAAAGGGAGCTACTACCTCTGCTAAAGGTGCCATGTACACATTAAACAGTGTGGGGCAGAGGGAAGAACCCTGTGGCACCCCACACTGTAATGGCACTGGGAGGGAGCAATTGGTTTACGAGAAGACCTTAAAAACTCTGTTACTAAGGAAGGACCCGAGCCACTCAAGGGCCCTGCCTATGACTCCGATTCTCTCAAGGCGGGCCAAGAGGACACGGTGATTAACCGTGTCAAAGGCGGCGCTGAGGTCCAGGAGGATAATGGCCGCGCTGCCACCTGCGTCCAGAATCCTCCTGGATACCTCGACCACCCTCAACAGAGCTGTTTCGGTTCCCTGTCCCTTCCGGATTCAGTGTGTGACATCATTTGCTGATTGAGTGTGTACAACAAATGCTTAACCCTACCCTCTGATAAAGCCTTACTGCTCGCCCATACTACCACAAATAGAGAGTAAGGTGCTATCTACTTTTACCTCTGCCTACCTTTGGGGTTCCACTGGACTCTGTGCACACTGTACCTCATTTTGGTATAGGGTTCACTGATACAACATTGTCTCCTAAAACCTCGAACTACAGAAATATGGCGAAAAAAATATTGTGTACAAAAATATCGACACCCTATACATAAAAAAGAAATTGCAAAAACATTGATAAAAAAGATCATTAAAACAATTAGCGATGACACAAATATATACAACAAAAACAAAGCACACAAAAATATCGATAACAATAAAATAAAATGAAACACACCAAAAACATCGATAACAACAATAGCAACAACACAAATATCGATAAAATTCATATAAACTATATAGAAAAGAACATTTAAACATAAAAATATAGTATTTACAGTTATATAATTAAATTACATATACCAAATATTTAAAATAAACTTTAAAAATGATTAACATTAATTAAAACAAATTCACTAACAATACAAACACAAATAAATAAACAATATAACATTAAAAATATATCACAGCGACTGAAAATAAACTAAAATTAATATATATCATATATATTTAAATGAGGTGACATTTATTTACATATAGATTTAAATAATAGCAATAAACAAATTAAATACATTAAAAAATGGCTTACACTCTTGGGCCTATATTCAATGTGGGAGACTCCAGACAAAATGCCTACCTTTTCCAAACTAGTAGTTAAGCGAGCCTTCTGGACCCACATAAGTGGGAAGCTAGTGGATGGAGTTAGTGTTGGTTCCGCAGTCCAGGCTTTTTTATTATTTAAGGACGAGCTTTGTTTCGAACCATTCCTGGACGAGATTGAGCCACCCATTGCAAAAACCCTTTTCCTAAAGTTCAGATATGGGATACTTATGCTGAATTACAATACTGAAAGATGGGCACAAAAAAGACTGGGAGCCTTGTCTGTTAAAACCAAGTGCTGCCCTATGTGCTCCATTGACTGTTCCGAGAATGAGGTTCACATGTTCTTTGTTTGTAGCGCATATACGAAACCGAGAAAGAAATGGCTGAAACCAATGTGTAACCTTCTAGGGACTAGGTCCTGTTCAATAGCCTTTAGGATCATGAAAAGCAATTCAACCCAGTTTATTGTATTTAGTATAAGTAAATTTCTATACTCTGTTTACATAATCCGTAAAAAACAAGGACATTGTCTCTGAGTTGGAAAAGTGTATATGTTTACTTAACCCTTGCATTTTGTGATTTTTTTTAACATAACTTTTAAAAAATTTCTTGAAATGAAATATAATACGGGATTCTCCATGTAAAAATGAATTGTAAAAACTACTCCTTGCCCGTACAACACTTTCTTAAATATTGTTATATTAATGTTTGATTTTTTATGTATGTATGTGACTTTTATGGCCAAAATGGCCGAAATAAAGTTATAATAATAATTAAAAAAAAAATTAAATACAAACATGAAATAAACATTATACATATTAAACTAATTACAAGGTAACTGCTAAAAAATTCACAAAAGCTATCTCGACGAATACATTTAAACTAAAGCAACACAAACCAATAGAAAAAGCTAACTATTAAATTAACACTATAAAAACAATGAATTAATCAACACCACTTTTACCATACATTGGACAAACAAAGAGGAAGAGTGATACTTTGCGAGAGAGAGAACACAGAAGGAAAAAGAACTACACATCCAACTATATTGAAAATCCATCAGTACAGGTAAGAACAAAACTTTATAACAAATTATAAATAATGTGCCCTTTTTTATTTAATTAACTAAAACAATTACATGTTTTTCTTTAAATATCAAAGATTAAACCTCATTAAAAATCCATATGGAAAATACAAGACAAAGATTTTCGTGCACAACAAAATTTAATTCAACATTATAAAAAATATATAACAAAGTAAGTATATAACTTACCAAAAAAGAAACTAAAGTATTCAAAATTAATAAATTTGATAAAAATACAAAACATAGCTAACAAATACTTTTCTTTTTACAGCTTCTACAAAATTCAACAGGGGCCTATTGGTCCCTGCCCTTGCCCTACCTGTAACGCCCCTAAATTCAGTATTTAGGTGCTCCTGAGCCTTCTTTCCTCAGATCCCGATCTGAAAAGAAGAAAGAAGATCAAGAAGAAGAAGACCCGCAGTGCAGCTGCTAACAACAGGACGACACCCACTGACTTGGCACCAGCCCTACCGGCCTGTCGACCCTGGAACCTGCTCCTGCTACATCCTGGTGACTCCTGCGGACAGCAACCTTGGACAACCCTGAGGACCTGCCTGCCTTGACCCTCTAACAGACTGGGACTCCCATGAGCAGAGGCTCTGCTACAACAGTAACACCCCTGGTGCCAGCCAGGAACTGCGAATCCATCCCACTCTGCACCCGCCAAGCCCGGCCTGTGCCCGAGTGATCCAAGACCACGGGACCGCCCCCCGGTGACTGGGACCCGAAGTCCAGTGCCCAAAGACCTTCCTCGCCGACCCAGATGACACCTGCAGCCTCAGAATCCGGGCCCCCACCAACCACGACCAGCCGAGGGTAAAATTCCTGACACCCAAGGACACCCCTGCACCCGGTGCCACACGGCCCCCTGTGCCCTCCTTTGGGGTACTCACCTCTTCTCCAAGATCCCAACTTACCTCTCGAAGTGGTGGTGGCACCTGAGTCTGCAGCCTTTGTTCCCTTTTTACCTTTTCCATTGAATAACATTGGGCGCCCGACGGCTCAAAAGCACCCTGCACCCAGCCGCCCGAGTGCCGCTGGAAGTGCACCTACTACCCTAATCTACTTCCACACTTGCCCTGAGTAAGTGACCAGGAGCTCAGCTACCACAGCTGCGTGGCCTGCTTGCTTGCAGCCACCAATCGGAGGCCCCCTCCCCTCCCATGGATAACATTGGAACTAACTACCTCTGCACCCGTCTGCCCCTGTGCCGCTGAGGGTGTACCAACTATACCTACCTGACCCTGGGGGACCCCTGAGTCTATGCCCAGAACCTTCACTTCACCAGTCGAGTACTCACCTTGAAACCAACAACACACTTTCCTGTCATAGGATAACATTGACTGGTTTGACTCGAAAAATGTTCCAAGTGTGAAGTTTTGAAACTCTAAAATATTCCTATAAAATCAGCCGAATACCGAATTACGAAGTACTCACCTGTGATCAGGAGAGAAACCAGTACTGTACCTTTTAGCCCAGTACTGAACCGCAAAAGTAATCCTAACCAGGTTTACTAGTAACCTGTATTTTCTCTATAGGAATACATTGCCTGCTTTTCTGTGAAATTTCTTCTGTCTACTTTTGAAAACTTGAAATATTCCTTAAAAATCGTAACAACTACTGAAACATAATTACTTACCTGTCTCAAGTAGAGATCCCAGTGCTGGACCTAGGAGCCCAGTACTGGATTACAAAAGTAACAAGAACGCACTTTACCTGCAACCTGAATTTTCTCCCATTGGATATCACTGCTAGATTTTCACTGAAAAGTTTCTAAATGTGAACTTTTAAAATACCTTTATATTCCTTAAAAATCATTGCAATAACCAAAACATTTTTACTAAACTGTTTTCAGCTTAGACCCCAGTACTGAATCTAGGATCCAGTCCTGGAATTACAAAAGTTATTTGCAAAGCAATTAACTGCATTTTTGTAGAAAAACCCTTTGAGCTCAATGTTAGATTGTGTTTATAATTGTGTTGCCTACTGCAACCCTGTACCTGTTGTGTTTACAAAGTTATTTCCTTTCTGCAAAGTAATTACCTGAGATCACTCATAACTGAGAGAAGTATATTCTGATACCTGTTGGTTCTAAAAATAAAACAACTATGGGCCATATGTAGGTAAATGGCATTTACCGAATCGTAAATACCGAATTTTACCGATTCGATATTTACAAATCGGTGAATGCCATGTAGGTATTTATTCGGTAACAATTACCGAATCGGTAATTACCGAATCGGTATTTACCGATTCGGTAATTG
Source organism: Lissotriton vulgaris (assembly GCF_964263255.1). Taxonomy (NCBI): domain Eukaryota; kingdom Metazoa; phylum Chordata; class Amphibia; order Caudata; family Salamandridae; genus Lissotriton; species Lissotriton vulgaris. The sequence continues at coordinate 530,087 of NW_028243475.1, read as the reverse complement.
CCATTGATTCCTATGGGCCTTGAGGCCCATAGGAATCAATGTCAATTACCAAATCGGTAAATCCGATTCGGTAAAATTACCGATTTGTCAAGGGGGACAGGGTGTCACTTTGACACCCTGTTGCACCCCTGATTCTGGCTTGTGTGCCATGTGGCACACATACATGCCCTAAGGGCATGGACCTAGGAGCCCAGTACTGGATTACAAAAGTAACATGAACGCACTTTACCTGCAACCTGAATTTTCTCCCATTGGATATCACTGCTAGATTTTCACTGAAAAGTTTCTAAATGTGAACTTTTAAAATACCTTTATATTTCTTAAAAATCATTGCAATAACCAAAACATTTTTACTAAACTGTTTTCAGCTTAGACCCCAGAACTGAATCTAGGATCCAGCCCTAAGGGCATGTATGTGTGTCACATGGCACAGGTGTACATGCACAGATGTGCATGTACACAGGAATTCGTTATTTACCATGCAATTGTATTTCATGGTAAATAACGAATTCCTTAGGGCCTGTGGCACTGTTTTCAGTGCCACCTACATCCCATATTATCGATTCTGTAAATTTACCGATTTAATTTACAGAATCGGTAAATTTACAGAATCGGTAATATTTTGGCCACTACATCTGAAACTCAAAATACCGGTCGGTAACGGCCGAAATCGGCCGTAACCGACCGGTATTTGGCCACCTACATATGGCCCTATATCTATATAAAAACAATTGGCCTGGAGTTCAGTCCTTGAGTGTGTGAAACCTTTTGCTGACTGAGTGTGTATGGCAAATGCTTTACACTGTCCTCTGGTACTGCCTTACTGCTCGACCAAGCTACCACTTTTAAGAGTAAGGTCAGCCCTGACTTTAACCTCTGTGGTTGATGGTCTCTATACACAATGTACCTTACTTTGGTCCAGTAAATTTGGAGCCACTTTCTCACACACCACCAACAGCCTGGGGGGCTGCAACGGGCCCCCACATGAAGACATGCATCTTGATATGGATGGCTGTGTTATATCAATCCCCTTTTCCGCCCGGTCTCCTGTTTGACTGGCGGAAAACCGGCAGGCGGTCATTCCATCTGCCCAGGTCCCCCCTGCCATCCTAATATGGCGGGGGGGAAATGGGAGGTGGCCGGTAAATAATGGCGAGCAGGTCACCACCGCCATTTTGGCAGTGGCGATCCGCCCGCCATTATATAGACCCCCCTAATTAAGTATATAAATTAACTAACAAATAGAGCAAACTAATAGACGAAACATTTAATAAAAAAGCAATTTTAACTAATAAATACTTTTCTCTTCACAGCTTCTACAAACTTCAAGAAACAACATCAAAGAAATAAACTTCATCAACTACAATTAGTAAGTATTCATTGTTTTACTACTAAATACAAAAACATACAATAAAATAGAAATAATAAAAATATATGTAACACTTTAATAACATTAACATTTTGCTTTCATACCAACAGGAAACATAACAGTGAATAAACAACGAGCATCAAAACATATCCTTCAAGAAAACTAAAGCAACACTAAAGTAAGTATACTTTCAATTATATTAATTATACTAACATGTTTACTATTCGAAATTGCATAATTAATGAACATGTATATATATCTTTACAGATAGATAAATAATGCCAGAAGGAGCAAAATTCATAATTTCGCAAAAGAGGAAACTACTTCTTTGCTACACAGGCTACACTTCTACGCAGGAAAAAGTAATTGAAAACAAAACACATTGGAAATGTAGCAAATATTACTCTAATGCTTACTACGGAGAGCCACTACAGTAGAAACCCATGTGGTCAGTATTAAAGAACACAATCCCCCTAATGTGACTGAAATTGAAGTCAGAGATGCCCTAGAAACAATAGGAGAAGCAAGTACAAGTACCCAAATACCTAAAAATGTTTTAACTCAAATTCCTGAACATGTCACAGGACATCTACCGTCCATCCCCATTTTAAAAAGATTAATTGCAGGAACTAAAAGAGCTACAGCTCAAACACCACCTACACCCCAAACCTATAGAGAAATACAAATGTTACCTGCATACATTACCTACAAAGATGAAAAATTCCTTCATGACAACGAAAGTCATAAAAAATGAATTATCATCTTTGCTACAAATACCAATTTACAAAAACTTTAAATGTGAAACATGGATGATGGATGGCACAATCAAAGGTTGCCTCAAAACATGGGGGCGCTAGAGGGCGCACACGCAGAATGGCCGCACTGATGTGAGGCTCCTGTGACCTGGAATCACTATCCTATAATTATCGTTGGAGCCCTGGATGAGCCCTGGATGAGAGACTGACTACCGGCTCGCCACTGAGAGAACGGTGAAGGCTGCCGGAGGAGGGCCGCGAGTGCGGCGAACCGCGAAAAAGGTGTTGCGGGCCCCCCTCCCCGTTCCCCTGCATGGTAGAGGGAGCGAGTGGTGAAACAGGAACCGACAATTAGGACAGCAGCGCACGCTGATGAGCGGGAGTCCCCTACCCCCCGAGCAGGGCTGCTAGAGGTGGTTTACGACATTGGGAGCGGAGAACCTGGGGGCCCACAAGAGGAGGCTGCAGTGGGACATGCTGTACGGGAGAGGCAGCGCAACAGCCGGACGACAGGCCTGGCACACACAAGGCTGGGGCAATGAGTACGGGGGCCCTTCTGAGGTGATTGTATATCGAGGGGTGGTGCAGGAGTGGCAGACGGCTATCAACCCCCCCTCCCCCCCTCGCTCGACATGTGGGAACCAAAGCAGAGCTCGTGGACAATTGTGAAGGTGCAGACTTTCTCCCCACGCCTGCTCCCTGTGCCATGGCGCTGTTCAAAGTGGAATGTGAGCGCTCCCGCAGGAGTACTGCTAATGGTGGTGTCCTGGGACCCCCTGTAGTCAGTGGAACTGCCACCTGGAAGGTGTGCACCGGGAGAGCTGGGTCTGAACTGTTTGCGCCCGACTAAACGACATAGAACACAGTACTGGATGAGAGGAGTTGCGCCATATATATGATGGCGCCAGAAGCCATTACGCAGTTCTGAATACAATGCAGCGAGGAGAGAGGTCAGCAGGCGCACTGGAGAGCACGGGCGAGCGCTCAGTGATAAGGAGGGCTGGGATATCTTAAAGCCTTTACACATCAAAGACTGACTATGCTGCTGGGGTGTGGCGAACGTAATACTACTGTGGATTCAGTGTAGTCAACATCAGAGCTAACACACCGAGACAGTCATGGGTAAGCAGGACACTAGACAACCAAAACTGAACTTCGAGGCGGCAAAGAAGGGGAGCAAACCCTTGCAAGACGATCAAGACTTGGTGTTTCAGACGCAGTCCAATGGACAGTCAACGTCGCAAGCATCGGATATGAATAATATTTGCAAGAGATACGACAAGGATTTGCAACAGTGGTGGACAAAGTGGACTGGATGTCCTCCAGAATGGATGCTATAGCCCAAAAGCTTGATGGACATGAAGACCGCATCAAGGAGGCGGAGCGCAGGATCTCCGATGTAGATGATGTTACGGCAAGCCACACCATGCAACTGACGAGAATGGAAAAGCTGCTACATGCAGAAGCGGCGAAGAATGAGGATTTGGAGGCCCACAGCAGGCGCAACAACATACGCGTCGTAGGAGTGCTGGAATCGACCAATACTGGTAGAATGGAGGACTATATAGAGAAGATATTATTGGAAACTATTGTAAAAGAGGTGTTCTCCTCCCAGTTTATAGTAGAACGGGCGCACAGATCACTCGGTCCACGGCCAACACCTGGCAACCCCACACACCCCAGGCTATTGAACTACTGAGATTGTGACGTGGCCCTACGTGCGGCGAGACAGAAGCAAACGTTGACATTTAATGGCGTCACCTTCTCGATATACCCAGATTTTACTCCCATTGAACAGGAAGAGAGGCGGAAGTTCGTGGAAGTCAAGAAGAAACTGAGGATGGCGCAAATTGACTATGCGCTACTATATCCAGCAAAACTCAGAGTGACACATCAGGGGAAACAGAGATTCTTCACGAACCAACAGGAGGTGGAAGATTTTCTCCAAACTGTGAGGCGTGCAAATCGGAATGGGGGGCCTCTCAGAATCCTGAACGTAATGTTGACAACGAGGATGTGGAATGACTATTCCCCAGTGATGCTAATATGTGCCGTGTTGTGCTGAGCAACTACCTGAGATGCACTGGCGAACAGAGAAATGAAGAGCGGTGAGAAATCCTGTATTGACTCATTTGCTAATTAGTTGTTATTGTTCCAGTATCTCCGTCCAACCCCCCCTGTGAGGTACGGCAAGATGCCGGGGGGAGCTTAAGTGGCGCGGAGAGACTGCGTAGCTCTCTAGACATGACCCCCAAAGGGTGTTCCCCCTCAGAAGGCAATGACACACTAGTGGGGAGGGGAGTAATGCTGTGTTTGTTGCAGTTGCGGGACAGGGAGGGGGGGTGGGAATTGGATACTGGCATAATTGGGTTGCTTCAGTGGGAGGGGAGGGTAGGGGGGAAAGTTGGGTTGTTAAGTTTGCCCTTAGAGAAATGTACAAAATTATTTCCCATAGGGGTGTACGGCTGGTTAGGATAGGTAGAGTAAGGCACCTAAGAAGAGTAATTTCTAAAAGGAGGTCTGTAAGTGCAGGGTCAGATACACGTTGCATGCATTACAATTACGGGTCAGGCAGAGAACAGAGACTATGGCTAATCCAACTATAGACATCTTTAACATTGTTACATGGAATGTGCCGGGGTTGGGAGACCCGAGGAAGAAAAGGCAGATACTGTCATATCTGGACAGACATAATGTGCATATAGCTATGCTGCAGGAAACTCATTTAGCGAATTAGAAACAGCACACCTTTGCCACTCGAGGGGCAGAACATAGGGTATTCTCCTCTTACTCTACATACGCACGGGGAACAGCAATTTTGATTAAGAAACGGGTTCCTTTCAGGAAGGAGGGTGAGTTGGAGGATCCGGTGGGAAGGTATTGCCTCGCATGGGGCCGACTGGGTAGGCAGTCTAGCACATTGGCGTGTTGCTATGGGCCAAACACAGATGACCCAGGGTATTTTGACGCTCTCTGGGCAAACATTTTTTAAATAAATACCACCCACATTATATGGGGGGGGATTTTAATGTGACTTACAACCCTCAACTAGATAGGTCGCACCCCGCCCCCCACCATTTCACCAAAGCGCAGGGAGTGTTAAAAGAGATCATCAATACCTACCAGTTGACTGATGCCTGGAGGCATAGATTCCCTACTGGGAAGGAGGGCACGCATTTTACTGCACAGGCACAATCCTGGGCCCGGCTGGACTATTTTTTAGTATCCAGGGGCATGGCTCCTGCGATAGCTGGGGTGAAACACCTGGCTAGGACGTATTCGGATCATGCACCAGTAGTGCGCCACACCTGATTTTAGCACACCTCGCAGTCCCTGGCGGCTGCATGCCCCCATTTTGCTTGACCCAGTTTTTCAAGAGGAGCTGAGAACGGAAATCAGTGAATTTTTCGAAAGCAATATGGGCTCGGTTGATAGCGTAGAAACTGTATGGGAGGACTTTAAGGTAACACTCAGGGGATATTGCATAGCTAAAGGGGCTAGAGTGCATAAGGGCATCCTGCATACACTGCGAACCCTAGAAGCGGAACTGAAGGCGCTAGAGTTGGAACTCGCGAAGCTCCAAGGGGCACCACACAGGCAGCATTCAGGGAGAAGCTCACAGAGTATATGGAAGAGGCTCAGAGGGAGGTACAGTTCCGAGGGAAACATTGGGTTGCCCGACAATATGGCGAAGGAGATAGACCTGGTATGATATTAGCGCAAAGGGTGGGGAAGCCTAGATGTAACACTTATGTAATGGAGGTGAAGGACCCAGACAGGGGGGCTGCCAAGAGACACCTAACATACTTAATACCTTTACGAAGCATTACAAAACACTCTACACCACTACAAGAATGCAGGCATTGGATCTAGATAGCTTTCTGGGAGATGTGGCGTTGGGATGGCTCAGCGACGGGCAGAGAGCATTCCTGAGTGCACCGTTTGAACCCGATGAGGTGCGAGAGGCTATAATGGGGCTGCAATCGGGAAAGGCCACGGGTACAGACGGTATCCCGGCACAATTTTACAAAACATACATAGATATAATGGCCCCCATCCTTAGGGAAGTCTATGAAGATGCGTTGGAGGTGGGCCACCTGCCAGCCTCCGTGAGAGAGGCGCTCATACTGTCCCTGTTGAAGCTGGGTAAGGAACCAACGCAGTGTGACTCCTATAGACCATTATCGCTCCTGAATTGCGATGCAAACATTTTGGCCAAATTAATTGCAACACGTCTGAGTCTTTTAATGGAAAAGCTAATATTGCCTGGCCAGTCGGGCTTTGTGCCTGGCAGAGCCACCTCTCACAACCCTAGGACACTGTTTGCTGTCTTAAATAACGTCTAGCCTGATTTGCCGATGGTGGCCATCTTTTTAGATGCCACCAAGGCATTCGACTCCCTTGCCTATGTAATAATGTAGCCTAAATAACGTACAGTGCATTGTTTACTTTACAAAGCACAAAGAGATTGTTTTATTAAACCCCTTTCCAGGGATATTATATCTTGCACATATATGGAAGGCCTTGAGTGTTTGAGATTACTGTTAAATGCTGCTATATCTAGCTTTATGTCTAGTTTTATTAAATGTGCACTATAGATTAGGAAATTATATGAATTACAATTTGTTTAACGATTTTATGTCTTTTTATGCATGATTTTTTTGCATATGGTGTACCTCTTCAATTACCTTTTTGTGTGAATATAAAATATTATTAGCGGACTTGGAGATGAGAAATCTATTCTAATGTACTGCACTTTTTGGACTTCTTCAACGACCATGTGGGTCAGCGTGAGAGTCTATAACCAGGACCAAGCACCGACCTAGCCCACCAATATATAGCGTGTTTTGTTTTTCGATCGTCAATTTTGGACTTGTGAATGTGATCTGTGAAATACCATTTGTGATCCGAATGTATAATGTTTGTCATTGACAATTTTATTAGTATACTTTTATGATTCATTTCTTTTGAATCGAATAAAGTTATTTGAACTGAAATGAACTGAATGGGACTATATTTTTGGAGTTATGGCGCGCATGGGCTCCCCCCCTATTCAATTGCTATATTGCAGGCCAGTGGCTAAGGTCCTCGTCAACGGCCACATTACACAGACCTTCAACATCACTAGGGGAATGAGGCAGAGATGCCCGCTTTCCCCATTACTATTTGCTATTGCGACGGAACCACTTGGGGCTAAATTAAGACAGCACCACAATGAGAAGGCCCTCAGATGTAATCTGCGTCAGGTGTTGATGTCGCTGTACGCCGACGACATCACGTTGTACATTTGCGACCCTCAGCAGAACCTGAACCCGATACTGAGAGACTTTATAGTCTTTGGGCAACTCTAGGGAGTACAAATAAACTGGGGGAAATCATGTATTTTTCCACTGACTTCAGCTACAACACCTTTCTCACCGGATTTTCCCCTGGAATGGTGCGACGAGGAATTGAAGTACTTAGGAGTAAGAATCACTAGAGATAGGGACGAACTTATGAGATTGAATTACGGCACGGCCATAGCTAAAATAACTGACTGCGTCACACGCTGGGTGGCGCTGCCCCTCTCAATGGCGGGTCGTGCATCATTGATAAAGATTGTGGTACTCCCCAGGTTACTATACCTTTTCCTGAACATCCCCTTTTATCCGGGGGCATTTTTCTTCAAATCACTTAAATCAGAGATGATACGGCTAGTTTGGGGAGGGAAACAACCTAGGCTGCAATGAGAGGTGATGACGAGACCTTATGAGAAGGGAGGGTTTAGGATCCCGAATTTTGAGTTATATTATATGTGCGCGCAGGCCCATTCCATTATGCATGGTACTGGGTGAAGCAGCCGACATATATGCCACAAGTGGCACCGGAACACTGGCTGGCGCATCCCACACCAATAGAAGGTGCGCTATATGTAGTAGCTAGGAATAGAGACGCGGCTGCCAGTGCACTTACTGGCACTATAGCAGCATGGACACACATACAGCGTATGCTGGACAAGCCCATGATATACTCTCCCTTGTTGCCCCAAGTGTACCACCCCGAGATGCCTTTGTTACAGGAGGGGGTCTTCAAAAAAATTCAAGCAGCGGACTCAAGTATTTACTTGGGGAGACCTATATCACGAAGGCCAATTCCGTAGTATAGACCATATGTTTCAGGAGACACAGAGGACACCGCTAGATATATTTATCTATCTTAGACTGAGAACGGGATACGTTCTGTTACCCCCGAATTCCCTGCAGAACCGTCAGTTTTGACTCCATTACAGCTCATATTGGAGAGGGACGCACCCAACAGGCTAGTATTGTTCTTATATCACACGATTCATACACAAGCAGAGGTGACATCCCCGACCTCACGTTGGAGGTGGGAGGAGGAGATGGGGATGGCTTTAACTGACGAGCAGTGGGAATGGAGCTGTCTACAAACAGAGTGGGTTTCAGCCAGTAGTAGGCTTCGGCTAATTCATTATAAATTTTTCCATAGTCTGTATTATACCCCGGTTAAGATGTACAGGTTTAAGTTACGAGAAGATGACAGATGTGACAGGTGTCGTGCCGCTGGAGCGGACTTTTTGCATTTGGCATGGGAATGCCCTGAGGTAAATAAATACTGGGATCAGATATTTCATTCACTGCGCGAAATGATTGACACAACTGTAGAGGCCACGCCACAGATTGCATTGCTGGGACAGGTGAAACCACTCCGTCCCGAGCATCGTCAGTTCACAGCGCTGGCACTCCTTTTGGCTAAAAGAAGGGTGGCGTGCCGGTGGGGCAGGGGACGCGCTCCCAAGTTCAAAGACTGGATTGCGGATCTAGTAATGTGCCAGGAAAGATTATTGACTTATGCAGAACTGCTGCCAATAACCTCGAGGCCTAGGGATATATGGGCACCACTATAGTGCTATTTACTGGCGCACCCACGTGAGGTAGAGAGCTGAGCTACGAATGAACTGCCCAGATGGGCAGGTCTGATAGGTGACTTCTAGACGAAATTTAACATAATGTCAGATATTTGTATTGACGGGACCCGGTATCATGGGATACAAGATCCGATAAGAATGATTAATTCCCCATGTTCGATTGTAACTGTACACAGAAGGAAGCGGGTGTTGGAGCTGTTTTATTGAAGATGTGTTGTTGTGGTTTGCCATCCTCTGCATGACATTGCTGGGAAAATGAATAATGCTGTAACAAAATATATGTTGATTGCTCAGATTAAAAAAAAATGCATGTGACGGTGTGCTAGACCTGATCTATGTAGAATAGAAATGTACGGTGCCAATACCTTAATGCTTATTTTTGGCAAATGAAAACCAATAAAAAGAAGTTTTATAAAAAAGGTTGCCCCAAGCCATTCTACCAGCTATATACCATCCATGGCGAATATGAAGATACTAATATCCCCTTCATATATGCCTTATCCCTAATAAACAAAACACCACCTATATAGAGCTCCTGACAGTACTAAAACAATTCACTGACAATTACTTTTCACAAACAATAATCATAGACTTCGAACAAGCAATGATTCAGTCAATTTTAAAATTATACCCACACACTGCAATCTAAGGTTGCTAATACCACTTCAATCAGAGTGTCTGGAGACACCTACACAAATCTACTCTGAGTATAGAGTATGCCACCAATAGCAACTTTGCCTACCAAATAAAAATGTTAATAGCCCAGGCCTATGTCCCAACAACTGAAGTAGCCAATCATTATAATATACTTCTGGGAAGCCCTTAATATCAAGAAAACAAAAGTAAACTAACTCCCTTCCTAGACTACTTTGAAAACACCTGGGGGGGAAGTTTACAAGGTCAGGGCACCGTAGACAACCAAAATTCCAGATTCCCTGTTGGAACGTCTACACTAGTACACTAGCATCCAAAACCTCTGGCCCGGACTGGAATATAGCAGTTCCCGAAGGTTACTCTGTAGCATATGTTAACAGATCAGGCTCAATAGGAGGTGGAATTGCGATAATCCACAAATCTCATTTTAAAGTATTTACTCTCCCTCAACTGGATCTGGAGGCTGAGGCCATGAGCTTTATGGTTAAAGACAGTAACCAACTGGTGTTCTCTGGCCTGCTTGTGTACAGGCCCCCTGGTCCCAGAGCCTCTTTCACTAAAGCACTTCACACATACTTGGAATCTACCTCAGATTCAATCACCTACACAATACTGGGTGACTTCAATTTTCACCTTGAAGAAAATAATGACTCCGAAGCAACTACGTTAATTGATAATCTTCTTAGCTTCGGGTTAAACCAATTTGTCTTGAAATCCACACACGTAGCAGGACACACCCTTGATGGGATTTTTACAAATAATGATCACATAAGAGTAATATCGGTCCTGCCTCTCCCCTGGTCAGACCATGTAGCCATATTTTTTATCTGCAAATAAATCTCCCTATCAGCTGTTGAAGAGGTCTTTTGCTTCCTGAAAAAACACGCCCCTGGAAGAAGCTTGATCCCCATCAATTAGCCAACACGCTTTCTAGGGATCTTCCACTACTCGAAACCTATAATAGTGAAACTGGGGCGACTCGGTTCCACAACTGGATTAGCCATGCAGTGGATGAGCTGGCCCCAGTGGAATCCCAAAAACCCAGAAGACAGTCAGCCACTGCCCAATGGTACACCGCAGACGTAAAACTAATAAAACTCAAATGCCGGCGCTATGAGCGAATCTGGCGCACGGACTATAGTCAGCACAACAGGTTAGAATACACCAAAGTCTTACATGAATATAAGACAATAATAGCACTTGCAAAATCAGCCTTTTTAAAAAAAAAAATCCAAGAAGCCTCTAACACCCCCAGGGAACTATTTAAAACAATCACCTACCTGGCAAAGAGTCCCCGTGATACAATCTTTGTACCTGACCAAAACTTTGTTGAGAGTATAGCTACTTTTTTTCAACAAAAGGTGCAGGCAGTCTATGACGATCTTCACACCTTAGCAGCAGGCATATCTGCAGATCACTGTGAGCACATAACCCTGGCTGCCACCAATTACTCTCACTTTCCACTCTTAGAGGAGACACAGGTCGGCAACTTACTTACTCAGATGAAATCAGGGTCTCCTTAGATCAGGTGAATTCCTCTGTAGCTAGAAGAAAGCCTGTATCAGGCCTATCCTCAAAAAAGATACCTTGGATCCCATGGAACCAAAACACTATCGGCCGATATCCTGCCTGCCTCTACCAGCTAAGATTCTGGAAAAAGCCATGAATCAAGAGCTAATGAGGTACATAGACCAGAATAATTTATTAGACCCCTTACAACACGGGTTCTGGCCTTGCCATTCAACGGAATCTGCTATAATCGTGGTAACGGAGGATATCCGCAAGACAATGGATGAAGGCGGCAGAACGGCCCTGGTCCTATTGGACTTAACAGCGGCGTTCGACACCGTGAACCATATGGTCCTATTGAACAGATTGAGAGCTTTGGGAATTACAGGCACTGCTTTAGCCCTTCTAACGTCTTTTCTTGACGCTCGAATTCAACAAGTACACTGGGGAGGTCTTCAATCTGATGAATTCTCCCTCCCAGGAGGTGTACCCCAAGGCTCGGCCTTATCGCCGACACTGTTCAACCTGTATGTCACGCCTCTAGCTGCTTTAATAAAATCTCATGGCCTGCATCTAGTGTTGTACGCAGACGACACACAAATTGTAGTATCTCTTTCCCAGTCAGTGGAAGCCACAGCAGAACATTTCAGGAACTGCCTCATAGATGTAAAACAATGGATGAGCCATAACTTTTTAAAATTGAACACTGAAAAGACTGAAGTAATAGAGTTCGGCCAGAAACCATCCATCTGGACCCACCTTTGGTGGCCTCCGGAGGCGGGTTCCTGTCCTGAGCCAGGGGATAAGGTCAGGAATCTTGGATTTCTACTTGATAAAGACCTTTCCTGTATGGCGCAAATTAACCAGGTAACCTCGGCCTCTTTCTATACCATTAAGGTGCTCAGAAAAATTCTACCGTACATACCGCTTACTTTAAGGAAGACGGTGATGGGAGCCCTTATAATGTCTCGAGTGGATTACTGTAACTCACTCTACTTAGGCACTGGAGAAAAACAATTGACAAAGCTACAGGCTATCCAAAACGCGGCAGCTAGAGTCCTACTGAATCTGCCAAAACGTCATCCCACATACGAGAACTTCACTGGCTCCAAGTTAGGCGTAGAACTCAATTCAAGGCCCTCTGCCTGGTCCATAAATCCCAGTACGGGAAAGGACCAGATGAACTCTCCAAACTCTTCCCTTGTTACACTCCACAGCGCACATTAAGATCAGCTAGCCAAGACATGGTGTGCCAGCCCAGAATTCGTAGAGCCCGGTGGGGCGGGAAATCCTTCTCCTATCAAGCCTCCAAATTATGGAACTCGCTGCCTTCTGCACAGCGATCTGACAAGTCTAAACTGAGCTTTAGGAGGGCACTAAAAACCTGGCTCTTTTCCATGCCCTAACTTGCTCTATCCGGTTCTTCTGTGCTATAGCGTCAAGACGCCTCGGCAATAGAGCGCTTTAAAAATATTTCAGTAAGTCAGTCAGTCAGTCTAGTACTATGGCTCAAAAAGCCAAAACTAACAATGCGGTGGAAGGTTGGCGTAATGTCTTCCAAGCCACAATAGGAAGGGGACAACCAACTCTACATAAACGAATTGAAGCAATTAAAAAGGAACAGGTCTATCAAGAACTGAAACTAGAGCAATCCCTAACTAGAATAGGCCCTAAACTAAGTAAACAAACAAAAACAATGTACGAGTACCTACAACACTTGACTTGATTATATCCAAACACCCAAGGTCTAGAATACCTAGACATGATTGCTAAATCAATACTTTAAACCCAACAAAATACTAAACATCATAATAAACTTAAAACTATAGAACATGTAAACAACATACTTCTCCATTTTTTAAATTAATAAATATAATTATGTTTTATAAGATTTAAAATCAAGCACAAAATTATATAACATAATATCAGTCCAAAAATCTAGGCAGAAAGGACGAAGGGATGGCTGGCAAAGCCAAAATAACTGGTGGCAAGGGGCTCCTACTACTAACATGTTTGGTTGTTTGGATGAGGTCGACTGACTTGGGGGGATTGATGCCTTAATACACCCCACAAAACCCATTCTCCCTCAAGCGACTGCCCCTCCCACCCCCCCAGTAACCTGTATGGATTGTTCAACCTCTCGTAAAGGTTGTAGCACAACCCTGAATCATGTTAATATTCCTACTTTGACCAGGTCAGGGGCTCTGGGTTTATCAAAGACTATCCCACTCAGTAGCTCGGCAAATGCAATCAAGGTGGCCTCATGGAATATTGCAGGATTGAGGGGTCGCCTGGATAACGACGACTGGGTCGACTTCATTGTCACATACGACATCGTCGTTTTTCAGGAAACTTGGTCAATCGTTCCCCTATTTAGGTTAGGCTACCTGAACTATCACAAACCGGCTACACAGGGCCCCAGAGGTAGGGCTTCAGGAGGTCTCATTGTATGGATCAGAAACTCCCTGGGTTTCCATGTTAAGGAAATCCTGGTGGAGAATGCAGACCTCCTCTGTATTACCCTGAGTAAGGATAACTGCAAGGACATCATTCTAACTAATATCTATGCCCGAGGTTGTCAGGGTGGGAGGAAGCAACCAATCCTTAATGACCTTGAACATCTCCTGAACAAGCACAAAGGTGATCATCTTGTCGTAGTGGCAGGTGATCTAAACTGCTCATTTGAACCCATCCTTAGTCTGGCTGAAGATGTGGGGATTGATGAAGATACTGCCTGGAATATCCCCCCGCTAGCTATAAGTAAGGGTGTCAGGGGCACGGAGGCTGCCCTCCACTGGCTGGGACTCTGCCTGGAGTGGGGGCTTCGGGCAGTGAATGGCCGCACCCCGTCGGACAAACTAGGGAAATCAACCTTTGATAATGGGACCAGTGCAAGTCGCATTGACTATATATTGGTCAATATAGAATCCTGGTCACATGTGATGGATATGGTAGTTGAGACCAGGCCTGAGAGTGATCATAACCCCCTCTCTTTGGGGCTCAGGGTTCCTGGACTGGGAGGTCTCCAAATAGAAACAGCCTGCTTAACGCCTGATTTAGTCCTGTGTGATAATAGAAGACGGGTCAAATGAACTAGGGTCATAGCTGACCCAGAGCTTATTTGTAAAATAGAGGAGTTGGTCTTAGACACAAGGAACAGGATGACTGTATCATCCCCCTTTGGTGGAGCCGATTCCCCCACCATCGATCTTCACGAGAAGTGTTTTGTGGCTCTCAAAAATCTTCTCACTAGGCCATCTAAAAATAAGAAAGACAAACCACATAAAAGATGGTACAATAAGAGCTGCAGAGAAGCCCACAGCAAACTAATAGCAGCTGTTAAAACCAGGATTACTCCTGATATCAGGAAAGCTAGGCAGTTTTATAAACACACTCTTTGGGCAGCTAAGAGGGAATGGGACGATTCTTACTGGTTAGATCTCCTTAAAGCCTGTGAGTCATCTAACCAAGTAAAATTCTGGGAGATAGTTAGATGGGGCAGGGACCCGGACTCCCAAATACCCGTAAACCATGTTTCTGCTCTGGATTGGGTGGAATTTTTCTCTGCCCAATTTAAAGATACAAACGCAGAACAGGAAATGGTAACCGAGCCTGCAGTGGGGATAATACCAATAATTCAAGGGGATAGGCTCACATTTTCCGCTTCAGACACGGTACATGCCCTAGGTTCTGTCCAGTCTGGTAAAGCCCCAGGTTTAGATGCCATACCAGCGGACCTTTTTAAATTGAACCTTGACTTATGGGTTCCATACATTACAATACTAGTAAACGCTATCGCAGCAGGGGCTAGGATACCCAAATCCTGGAAAGGTGCTGAGATACTTCCAGTATATAAGAAAGGGGATCGATCACTACCTAATAACTATCGCCCCATAAGCCTGATCGGCTCTATTCAAAAAATTGTATCAAGAATGGCCTTAGCAAGAATTCAGGGGTGGATTGAGCAGAACAACATACTCTCCCTTATGCAGGCAGGGTTTAGATCAGGCACCAGCACCTTAGATCAGGTGTTCCGACTTACCATGCTCTACTGGAAGGTGGTTTTCTTGGGCGGTGGGGTTATCTATGCCGCATTTGTTGATCTTAGGTCGGCTTTCGACTTAGTTCCTAGGGCGAAACTATGGGAAGCCCTCAGACTTATGGGTCTCCCCCTAGAACTCCTGGAACTAGTCAGGCGCTTACACGAGGATAATTTCGCCCAGGTAAGGGGGCGGAGACAGGGTCAGGTGACCAACGGCTTTCCTGTCCAACGAGGAGTGCGCCAGGGTTGCGTGTTGGCCCCCACCCTGTTTCTCCTTTTTATCAACCAGGTTGTTGCATTTTTTACTAACACGCAAACAGATGCACCCACCCTGGGCGGATCAAAATATCCTATGTTAATATTCGCCAACGATACCCTGCTCCTTTCTAAAACCCGGAGCGGGTTACAGGCTGCCCTGAATAGGTTTGCTGAGTTTTGTAAGAACAATGATCTGCAGATCAATGTTGACAAAACCAAATTTATGGTTTTTAACAAAAATAAACCAATCAAAAGATCGGTTACTCTGAACGGTTCCCCAATTGAACAGGTCAAGGTCATGACATATTTGGGCGTGACCCTTGATCATCAACTTAGTTGGAATCCCCAGTTGGAGGCTCTAAAACTTAAATTTGTTCGCCTTACGGGCTGCTTACTGCAGGAACAAAAAAAATCCCTGACCAAACGCATTATTCCAGCGTTAAAAATTTATGAGGCCAAGGCCAATGCTGCTACCCTGTATGGAGCTGACATATGGGGTTATAAGGACTTGTCAGTATTGACCACAGCACAGAATAGGTTTCTAAGGAATCTGGTTGGGCTTCCACAATCCTCACCAATTAAACCACTGCTCTTAGATCTAGGTTGTAGACCTTTGGACGAGATGGCGCAGTTTCGTCTCGTGGCACTCTGGCGTCGGCTCTGCTCATAGAATCCCATGGCTCCGGGAAGTGAAACAAATATTGTATTCAATGGGCCTCTCTGAGCTGTGGTCAAATCCTGGATGCTCCAGGTTTCCATCGAAACAAGAGTTTAAGGATCTTTTCTGGGCTACAAAAAAATCTACGCTGGTCACTCATTCTTCGGACAATAGTCTAACGGGACTTTTTCTTACACATAAGGTAACACCGTCCCTTGAGCCCTATTGGGATTTGATTTGCAAAACCCTAGACCGTAAACTGTATCATCAGTTTCGGGTAGGCACATTGCCCATCAACTCCTTTACTACAAAGTGGGCGAAGAATGCAAGCAATAAATGCTTTTTTTGTCCTGACCAGGTAGAAAGCATTGGCCATCTGTTTTTTTGCTTGCCCAGCATATCGATCCCCTCGATTGAAATGGCTGAAACCTATATGTATAACCTTGAATTGTGGGGGACATCGTGAAGCCCTGCTGAAATTACGTGATATACGAACTGAAATGTCTGTGATTTGCGTAGCCAAATTTCTGGGGTGGGCGTGGCTGATCCGTTCAATGAAATTGAAAACCCTTTTAAATGAATTGTCATGAAACGATTGTATGTGATTGTTGCTACACTTTTTTTATAACTTGGGGCATGTCTGTAGTAGTTTTAAATAGTATGTAATGTATGTCGTCTTTTATGAATTTTATTCGAAATAAAGACAAAAAATGAAACTGATAATTATTAAAATTAAAATAACAATAAAAACTATTAAACAAAATACATTTCCCACCCATAATATTTAAAAAATGTACAGTTATGTAGCAGTAGAATATCCTCAAACGATAAAATCCATAGCAGACAAAGTAAATACGAATCCGTTCGATAACAAAGCCCCCCAAAAATGCAAAAATACAACTATATAAAAAAGGTCCAATGCTGCAATCCTCTTAATTAAGAAACCCTCAAAAACCACAAAAATAGCTAAGAAAACAAGCACTGGCGTTGCCAATAGGTCTCGCAGTAGGAAAGTTGGAGCTATTGGTTTTGTAAATGACAAAGCCCTTTATGTTTTTAAAATGAAAAAAAAATAAAAGGCATTGTTATTTGCAATGGTAATGGCTCCAACTTTCCTACTGCGAGACCTATTGGCAACGTGAGTGGTGTAGCGTGTGTGAGTGGCGTTGCGTGTGTGATTGGCGTTGCATGTGTGATTGGCGTTGCGTGTGTGAGTGGCGTTGCCTGTGTGATTGGCGTTGCGTGTGTGAGTGGCGTTGCCTGTGTGAGTGTTGTTCCGTGTGTGATTTGTGTTGCGTGTGTGAGTGGCGTTGCATGTGTGAGTGGCGTTGCATGTGTGAGTTGTGTTGCGTGGATGAGTGGCGTTGCGTGTGTGAGTGGCGTTGTGTGAGTGAGTTGCGTTGCCATGTGTGAGTGGCGTAGCATGTGTGAGTGGCGTAGCATGTGTGAGTGGCGTTGCGTGTGTGAGTGGCGTTGCGTGGGTGAGTGGCGTTGCATGGGTGAGTGGCGTTGCGTGGGTGAGTGGCAAGTTGGAAGTTCGGTGGTATTATATTTACATAAGGCAGGGTGAAGTTCCCTCCTAATTCTGGCATATAAACATATATTCCCAGCATAGGTTTTATTTGAAATGCAGTGCTACGATGAATGAGCGCCAGGTCCTAGTACCTCTGTCACTTACCAACCTCTTGTATTCGCCCTATAATTCGTTCAGGTATAAGCAACTAAAGCATCCGACACAATAATCAAAAGTGGTACTGATAAAATGATGTAGAGTGTAAAGTAAAATGACGCTTGGCTCTTAATACAGCTGCTTTTGTTGCGCAACGTGATGGTGCTAATGGTATTGGCCTTGGAATTATGAAGTACAAACCCTACCGAGATTGCGTCCCTTGACCCTTCGGCAAGACAAGCTGCACGTGCTTAACGCGCAGATCCATACTATCAAGTGAACGTGACCTTATATAATGTAACTGGTGCCCATGTAAAGCTTTCCAGTACTTCTGGCTCGGTTTCACGCAAAAAAAACAATTGGGTGGGTCTTTTTTCGGTTCCATACACACGCTTGTAAAATACATGCTGTATTTACCAACAGGTTTGCTAATTTGCTATATGATGTAGGGAAACTACTTTCAATTTCTGTGCTTGCTGTCATTAGATGTGCAAATCCGATTGGTTAGGTGGAGGCAGCTCAGAACTGTAGCCCCTAGAAAACCATAATTTTTTCTAAATAAAAGTGCAAGACCCGAAACATGGTGGGATCGATGTAGGTGATAGGTACTGTTTACTCAGTAGTTTTAGTTTGCAGGAGAATAGAAGCACAGGGAATGCGAGCGAGGGGAGGCAGGCAGATAACAAGGGAAGCCGGATGGGGGCGGGAGAGCCTGTGGGGGGGCGTGAATGCGCGAGGGGAGGCAGGCGGATTGGGAGGGAAGCCTGATGGGGGGGCGTGAATGCGAGAGAGGGGAGGTGCTGGTGTGGGAGGGGGGAGTTGCTGTATAATGTAACTGGTGCCCATGTAAAGCTTTCCAGTACTTCTGGCTCGGTTTCACGCAAACAAAAACAATTGGGTGGGTCTTTTTTCGGTTCCATGCACACGCTTGTAAAATACATGCTGTATTTACCAACAGGTTTGCTAATTTGCTATATGTTGTAGGGAAACTACTTTCAATTTCTGTGCTTGCTGTCATTAGATGTGCAAATCCGATTGGTTAGGTGGAGGCAGCTCAGAACTGTAGCCCCTAGAAAACCATAATTTTTTCTAAATAAAAGTGCAAGACCCGAAACATGGTGGGATCGATGTAGGTGATAGGTACTGTTTACTCAGTGGTTTTAGTTTGCAGGAGAATAGAAGCACAGGGAATGCGAGAGAGGGGAGGCAGGCAGATTACGAGGGAAACCGGATGGGGGCGGGAGAGCCTGGTGGGGGGGCGTGAATGCGCGAGGGGAGGCAGGCGGATTGGTAGGGAAGCCTGATGGGGGGGCGTGAATGCGAGAGAGGGGAGGTGCTGGTGTGGGAGGGGGGAGTTGCTGGTGTGGGAGGAGTGCTGCTAGGGGAGGAGAAGCCTGATGCCGGATGGGGGCGGGAGAGCCTGGGAATGCGAGAGGCTGGGCTTGCATGCGATGCGCGTGCATGTACACGGGAACTGCATGAAAACCGCGGGGCTGAAAGCCCTTTGGTTTCACGATGTTTTCGCCACTTGAATTCTCGCTCCGCTCGATGCGCTTGCGGACATCGATAGGTCGCGAGACCTAAAAAACACTCCAACAGACCGGAAAAAAAGGAAATGTGAAGTAACTTGTTTTTAAATAACGCGTCGTCAGCTCCATCCATTCACCAAACAGAAAACCTGTAAATAAAAAAAGAAAAGAACACCTGCCCATAAAAACAAATACAATCCCACAAGCTTTAATATCAACATTAAATACAAAATGATAGATTTAAACAACACATAACTAACACTACATAACATTCTAAATCTATCCAACACTACGTCAACCACATAAAACACTAAACTACCAAAACAACACCTAACTACATCACAAACCAACAAATAACACCCTAACAAACTATTTACACTACTACTACCTTACCCCTACCCTAAAACTACCTTAAAAGTATATAAAATTAAACTTACCTTAATCAATGAAACGCAGCTCCCAATCGCGAGGTTCTGTCTTCTAAAATGACCTAAAAATGAAACAGATAGACAGAAAAGTGAGGAAAATAGAAGAAAAATGGTTGTGTCATAAAAAATTAAAAAAGACTAACTCCCCATAGGCAGCAATGGAGAAATATTTCTAAAAATGCCAAATATCATGGGGTCTATTAGGATGGCGACCGTAGCTGTGCTGGGTCCGGCCGCCAGTGGTGCGGTGGTCCCGCATCGCCAATTACCATGCCACCGCCACAGTGGCGGTGGCATATCACATACATTAAATTGTGGGGGGCGGTGCTGTAAGCAGCACCCGCCACATTGCAATATATGCATGTTGTGAATTGGCATGCACAACGTGACAGACACCACGCGGTGCCTGCCACCTTGTGCATGCCAATGTTGGAGGGTACCATGTGCAGCCCCCCACCCCCTGGGGGCCCGCAACAGGCCCCCAAAGAAAACACTGCATGCCTGGCGGAGTCTCCGCCATGGAAAGGTATGGGACCGCCATCATAATAATATGGATGGCGGTGCCTGCAAGGCCCCACCACCGTACGATGGGCCTTTTCCGCCCAGTAGGCAATTGGGAGGATTGCCTACCAGCGGAAAATTGCCGTCCGCTTGGGTCCTCACCCCATCGTAATATGGCGGGGGGAAATGTTAGGCGGGCGGACTAGAATGGTGGGCGGATCGCCACCGCCTTAAGGATGGTGGCAATCCGCCCGCAATCCTAATAGACACCTATATGTGTAATTTTATTTATTGTAATATTTTTTTCAAATGTTTAAAAAATATTTAACAAATTGTTAAATATACATTAACTGTTATATTATCCACAAAAATATATCATATTTAATGTATATTAAAATATATTTTGTTTAATACACTGTAAATGTACAACAAATATGAAAATGTGATACCAAATATATATGGTACAAAATATTTCAGTTAACATTTTTGTAAATTATTTACCATATTAAATATTTTTTTATTAAAAATAATGTTTAATGTACTAAATAATAAAATATAACCTTGTAAAATACATATTATACAATTTTTAAAAAAGCATAAAAGTGTATAAAATGTATTCGAAAAATGTTAACAAAAATGTATACAAATGTTTTTTCTCCTAAAAAAATAAATAGTAAAAATGAAACTGTTCATAATTAAAAAACTAAAAATATTTTACTTTACTATTACGTGACTATAGTGCTACAGGCACTCTTGTGGTCTGACAACCTTTGACTACCATTATTTTAATTGACTTTGGTGTTTTACTTTATCCTTTATCCTAGCCTGAATGTACGATGTCCTGGATATGCCTTGCTTCTCTTAAAGGTTTCTTTCTTGTAATCTTGCAGTCTTTCAGTGGGAGCTGTCACGGAGTCGAACAACCTTGCCAAGAACAGAATGTGTGAGATCTGCATTTGAAAGCATGAGAAAGAGAGAGAGAGAGAGAGGTGTAGAATGTACTTTTTGGTCTCGAAGTGCATTGTTATAAGCAGTGGTGCACAAATGTGCACTGTGTTGTACATTGCGAGATGAAGTATGTGATGCTACAAGCATTGGTGCACAAATGTGCATTTTGTTGTACACTGGAAAGAATTATGAAGTTCTTACTATTGGCTTTGACATGGCCGCATGTCATCCTGAATTCTGACTCTGCCGTGCTTCAGCTTTTCTGCACGTACAGACACGTTTTCAAGTTATTTCGGTTAATCCGGTTCAAGGATTGTTTTTGTGAGAGATTGTTTAATGTACCCTGGAAGGCTTTCGTGAGCTTTGTTAAGATAAAGGCTAGAACATGCGAGAAAGTAGAGGGAACGTGGGAACTCCTTTATGCGATGGAATGCTTGCTTGGAAGCTGGCCGGACCCAGTAAGTTTCCTTGTGCAGGGAGGAAGATTCTCGAACCTTCTAGTGTGTGTTTTGAGATTATAAAGCTGAGGGTTGTTGATTTAGAAACCGGGATTTTGGAATCCGAATGGGGATGGACGCGTCTATGTCGGTACAGCGAAACCCTGGTTGCTGGGGCTCTTGCCCCAGGCTGTTTAATCCCCCGGTCAGGAGTGGGCTAAGATGCAGTGTTTGCACCAGGTGAAGTGTTGCATTTTGATTATTGCCATTGTGATGCATGGTTCCAGATGCGGTGGTCATATGAGGTGTTTGAGTTTTGATTATTGCCTTTGTGATGTGTGGCCAGTGGCTTTGATCATTTGAGGTGTATTCTTTGAGACTCAGTGTATATATCTTTCTTATCTCTTGCAGGACGTCCAGTATATCTTCTTGAGTGTTATCTCATATTATTTGCTGCTTGTTTATTCATTAGTGTGAGAAGTTGGCCTGATATGTGATGTCCACTATTCTAGTGGGCACCCTGTATCAGTCCAAACAACCCTTATGGTGATGGTTGTAAAGTCAACCTTATAGACCAGCTATCCTAGTGGTAGCATGGACAAAGCAGTCGTAGGCTAATACTTCAGAGAGCATGTGAAGCCAATTGTTTTACCAATAATAACCCCTTGAATACCAAATGAAAGGACACCACGCAAGGTATATATCAAATATATATGTATTTATTACTAACACAACCCCTCTGCACTCTTTATGAGGTCAGAGTTCATGATACAGCACAAGTTACTCAATAAGCATACTATAAGTTGCACAAATACAATTCTGCCCTAGGGGTCTCACGAACCATATACTAAGTAAGTGGTATAAAAACCACTTCAGGACAGGTGAATAGGCCTAGGGCCTAGGGAATCGCTGGGACTACACTGAACAACCACAGGTTAGGAAGTAGGAGTCTCACAGGATGCGTGTGCAGTGTCTAAACACACACGCGGGTTCTCATAGACGTTCAATCGGAAAGTAAAGTTAACAAAGTAGTTGATTTCGGACACTCCCGGATGGACTACGGGAAAACCCAGTTAAAGTAGGACACTTGGATAGATATTACCCACGCGAGCACCGGAGTACTCGAGTTACCTCACCCAGGGAAGCCAGGTGCATAGGTGTTCTTTCGTGTCGGGTTTCGTCGTCGAATCCTATGGAGAACTGCACAAAGATGCTGCAGGCGACCAGGAGGAAGATGTCCGGTGGGATCCAAGGGTGGATCAAAGCAGTGAAGAACCTGAAAGCAGAGGGGACAGAGTCTGGGTCACTAGCCAATGACCAGGAAGGAACCAGGAAGGAACCAGGCGATGTCAAGATGCAAACAGGTGAAGAAGTGAAGCTTGTCTCTGCAGCCACGTGGACCAGGAGGCATCGACGATGACCAGGAGCTGGATATGGACTGTCCCACGAAGGATCTCGCTGTTGGCGGTGTCGACTTCCGGATTGGAGCCAACAAGCCTTGGCAAAGGCAACCCATGCAGGAAGGGAAGATCGGCTTCTGTTCAGACCAGCAAGGTCTGGGGAGCTTCCCCTTTTCAGGAAAACAGGAGCATGCCGGGAGCAACCAGGCAAGCAGTGTTGTTTCATAAAGATGTCTTCAGGAGGGCCACTAGCCAGCGGGCTAGCTACCACGAAGACGCCTCGAGAGGAAATGCAAAAGCAGGCCCCAGGCGGCACTCGTGGGGGGTGGAGGGCTGAGCTTCAGTGCACTTACGACTCGGGGTGGGGCTTCTCAAGTTCCAATGCACAACTTCGAGGACGCCTCAGAAGCTGCACAGTTAGCAAAAAGCAGGTACTGCAGGTAGTCCAGTCCCATGTCTCTCCTGTCTGCCACGGGTCTCAGCTTTGCAGTGGATGTGGGTCGGGGTCAGAGAAATCTGTAAGTCCAGAGGCTGCGTCGCTAAGTTTTCGGGCTCCGGCGGGAGCGTCGACAAAGCAAACTGGCAAGTCACTGATGGTGCCTGTTTGCACAGGGTGGTCACTCCTTGACCACAAGGGAGATTCTTCAGTCTTCTAGTTGCAGTAGAATGTCGAAGGTCCAGAGTTTCGTTTCAGTTCAAGATAATCTAAAGTCTCTAGACTCAGCTCCTAGCTTTATATTAATCTAAGGGGCTGGTTTACCTGCTAGGCCCCTCTTATGGGTGGAACCTGGGAAGGGGGTGGGTACACCCCTTTCCCTTTGTCCAGTTTCGTGCTAGAGCTGGGGCTGGAGTGCCCCAGCAACTGGTTTGAGCCGGGCTATGCATGGAGCACCTTGTGTGCCCCAGACAGTGTCTCATTTCATTCAACCCACCCTGCCCCAATACAATATAGCCTGTCTTGGGAGGTGCTAACACCTCCCAAGGCAGGAAACCTATTGTCCAGGCCTCCCTCGCTGGAAGGGCTCCCAGCTGCAGGAGGTCAGACTTGTGTCTGTGGCAGCAGCATCCATTTTGTGATGCTGAGGCTCTGTTTAACTTTAACCGGGTAAAGCTACAACCACATGTCTTCTCCCTCTAGAAGGATGGAATGCTATGCCCGCCGCTAGGACTGGCGGGGTGGTAGTATTCCAAAGCGTATGACACCTTACACTACATGTTTTTGATAAAGCCAAACCAAAGTTAGCATTAACCGCGAGGATTATAATGCACTTAAGAGTATATGGTATGGCTATATCATAGAACAGCTATAAGGACATGGTTCTGAAAGCTGCAGACAGGCTCAGCTCATGCTAGAGCACCATCTCACATAAAACCAAGCACTCTGCCTTCAGGATTGTCAAGGCCTGCCATAGGAGTGACTTATAGGTATATATGTGTCTATATGTAATGGTAGGTATAGGGATACTATACCTAAGCAAGGGGTGATTACACGACCTTGCCCCAGCTGAGTGATCAGCCAGTTGTGTCAGTTTGGATGGCCAGCCAGGGGTGGCATAATAGATGCTGCAGCCCCTGGTAGGCCTTGGATGCACCTATGCCCTGGGTACCTATGGTACACTATACAGGGGCTCACAAGGTGACCCAATATCCAATTGGAGATGTACCTAAAGTACATGGAATCCATTTTACAGAGAGAGCAGATAGCCTGGGGCACTGATTGGCAGGATCCCAGGCCAACAAAGTCAAAAACTAGCTAAACACTAGGCAAAAAGTTGGGGTAACCATATAGTCAGATATCCACCTTCCTACAATTAGTATTATTCATGCATTTAACTGTTACATTTACCAAGTGTGTTATTATTGCTTGCATATAAATATATTTCTTTATGTGTATTTGAATGTGATTAATTTTGGCATCTGGGAAAGCCTTTCTGTTAGAGAGCATTGCATAAATAAAAACCCCAAGCTTTATTCCAAAAAGAGAGTCTTTGCATTATGTAAAACCCTTTTCTAGGTGTTGTTGTGTTTTATGTCTCCTTCATCGCCATGTTTGAGCCACTGTGTGGGAAATTCTGTATTATCTGAAAGCAAGATACATGACTATACTACCAAAACATATCCAATTTTTCAAAACTGTAAAACAAAATGTGTATGTGAAAATATGTTATTTATTTTACAATTGTACATGAAAAATTAATGTTACAAATATATTATACTTTATAATAAAATCTTAATAACATCAACATTTCTGATTTATGTTTTTAATGTTATAATAAATGTTATAGCAGAAGCAAATGAAAAGAATGTAATTGTGGAGAAAAAAAATATATGTGTTTGCATAGGAAAATGTTGCCAATCAAAACTATTAACTTATTTCAAAATACATATAAACTGTACAAAACATTATACATAATAAATAATTACAATTGCTAAATTCAAAATAAACTAAACTCAGAGAAAATGCTGGATAATAACCCCCCAAAAAATAACTATCCCAACTTCAAAAATAACTATACTCAGCAAAAGTGCTGGATAATAAACAATAATAATTTACTATTCCAAACCAAAATCCAACTAAACTCAGGGAAAGTGCTGGATAATAAATCATAATAACT
This sequence comes from Lissotriton vulgaris, assembly GCF_964263255.1. Lineage (NCBI taxonomy): Eukaryota > Metazoa > Chordata > Amphibia > Caudata > Salamandridae > Lissotriton > Lissotriton vulgaris. The sequence continues at coordinate 504,390 of NW_028243475.1, read as the reverse complement.
TACTATTCCAACTCCAAACGTAACTAAACACAGAGAAAGTGCTGGATAGTAAACCATAATAATTTACTATTCGAACTCCAAATCCAGCTAAGGGGGTCATTACGATGGCGGGCGGACTTGAGTCTGCCCGCCATTGTGGTGGTGGTTGGGACCGCCTGCCTGTATGTCGGCGGTCCCGTGAGTAGAATCACGATGCGACCACCACCGTGACGGTCGCATCTTGCATCTTCACCATTGCGGAGGGTGCTGCTTGCTGCAGCACCTGCCCCAATGTGTAAAATGCATGTAGTGCGTTTCCCTGCACTACGTGACAGGCACCACGCGCTGCCTGCCATTTATGCAGGGAAATGTAGGGGGGTACCATGGGTAACCCCCAGTGCACCACCACCTCCTACCAACACAAGGAGGGCCCCAACGGGCCCCAAAACAAATCCCCACCAGCCCTGTAATGTTTACCTGTCATGGAGAGGCTGGCAGCGACCAGCATTGTAATTTGGCGGGCAGTGTCTACTAGGCACCGCTACCATTTTACTGATGCTGACCGCTTCAACACGCAATCAGAATGATGTGGCGGATCCGTGGTGGGCAGTCTTTGCGCATGCCACGGTCGTAGTCCAATTCCCCCCGCCATTCTAATTTGGCAGGGGGTAAATTGTTGTACGATGGCGGAGGGCCCGGCACTGCACGGCTAGGGTGGTGGCCTTCCACCATCGTAATGACCCCCTAAACTCAGGGAAAGTAAACCATATTGAGTTACTATTGCAAATCCAACTAAACTGAGACAAAGTGCTGGATAGTAAGCCATATTAATTTACTATTCCAAATCCAACTAAACTGAGACAAAGTGCTGGATAATAAATAATAATTATTGACTAATCTAACTCCAGACACAACAAAACACAGGGAAAGTGTTGAATAGTAAAGCATAATAATTTACTACTCCAAATCCAACTAAACTCAGGTAAAGTGCTGGATAGTAAACCATAATAATTTACTATTCCAATTCCAAATCCAACTAAACTCAGGGAAAGTGCTAGATAGTAAACAATAATAATTTACTATTCCAAACCTAAATCCAACTAAACTCAGGGAAAGTGCTGGATAATAAATCATAATAATTTACTATTCCAACTCCAAACACAACTAAACACAGGGAAAATGTTGGTTAGTAAACCATAATAATTAACTATTCCAACCCAAAAAACATCTAAACTCAGGGAAAGTGCTGGATAATAAATCATAATAACTTACTATTCCACCTCTAAACACAACTAAACACAGGGAAAGTGTTGGATAGTAAACCATAATAGTTTACAATTCCAACTCTAAATCCTACAAAACTCATGGAAAGTGCTGGATAATAAACCTCCCCAAAGGTCATATTTCTAACTCTCAAACTGTATTATTTATGAAATTTTACTTATTCATTTTTTTTATAAATACAAATATATACTAATTTTGAATTATAAAACCATATTTTTGTATTCATTCAAATGTATTTGCCAAATTTTAAAATAAAACATTTTATTTAATTATTCACTAATTGATTTTAAAAATATATTTTAAAGTACACATTTATAAAAAAACGTAAATAATAATTTAAAACACCACTTGTCACAGCAAAGTAAAATAATTAAGATTACAGTATAATTTACAAATAAACATAAATATGTTATAATCCAATATTGAGCCCTTTTTAAACTCATTTTACATAAAAAATAATTTCAGGGGGGCTTGGCCAAGATGGCTTCAAGGTAGGACGCTCGACCCTGTTGCTCCAGCCCGCTGCCGGCCCGATTGACTCGCCCATGCTGCATATTTGCGGCAAAAAAGGGGAGAAGACGTCCGAACCCATGCACAGAGTGTTCTAGTGCCAATCGAGCACAATTCCTGCACTGGGAGTGTTGGAGCCTGGACTGGCGAGAGGAGGAGGCGCTGCACGGAAAGATGGCGGCCGAACTGTGAAATACCTGCGGCTGGTCCTGGGATTGGCAGTCTAGTCCGAATGGTCTGCAAGAAGGGTGCGTCCACGTCACAAGTGCAGTAGGAGGCCAATTTGGCACGGTCAGTCCGGCAGGGGCCTGGTCTGACGAGATCCTCGAGCTCCCCTGACTGCAAGGCCAGGTGCGGACCTTGGGTGCGAGACTAAAGAGCAACAGGAGAGGCGGATGTACTTCCGACTTTGGGCCTGATTCTGATGCTGTTTGGATAGCTTCCTGACCAAATGGGTTTGGGAATGGTTTCCAACCAAATCGGATCGGGCGAGTCCAACTGACCTGGTACGATGCATCTGGATGCTTCCAGATATGATTTGGTTGGACTCCCATTGACTTCACTGGGAGCCTAAGTTCCTTACCGCATCGTAATCGGGCCCTAGGTGGGAATGCTTTCCTAACCGCATCGTAATCAGGCCATCGGTTGGAAACACACATTCCTGATCCTATTTGGACAGAGCAAATGCCATTAGGAGGTTTTCCCAACCACATCAGAATAAGGCCCTTTATAGAGGTGAGAGGCGCCAAAGCGGAGATTGACAAGGGCCGTCGGGACCCCCGGCAAAGCAAATACTGGAGTTCTGCGCCCCCGCTCCCGGCCCTGAGCCCTGCATTATTTCTCTGACCCAGGGCATAGCGGCTGGAGCTGCCCAGGCAAGGGGGCCCTTCTAAAGAGACAGGAAAGTACAAGTTGATGTGCCCCTGGGAACTCATACACAGGCCTCAGTTGAAATGGGCCAGAAGGACAGGAAACGCATGATTTCATAGCGCCTAGCGCAACGGACAGCACCCCAGGGGCGAGACGCCCTCACAATATTCTGGGAAGAGAAAGATCCTTGTGCAGGGCCCCTAAGTGAACCAGCAGGCCAGAAAGGCGGACATCCCAAGAGGCCCCCACCGAGCTACTGGGGCCACACTTAGCGGGATTTCAGTGGAGGACTGGGGCCTCTAGGGGGGTATTTTGACGAGATTGGGGGTCCCCGAAGAGGAACTTGAAGCCCAAACTGAGGCCACACTGCAACGTGACCTAAAAGCCTGTGCCAATAGCTCATGCCGCGCCGGCAGGGGAGACACAAGCTTAGAAAGCCCCTACTTACATCTCAATCGTGTGCCCAGTTGGAGGACACTGTTACACCATCAGAGCACAACGGGGATGGCCACTGACCGGGCGAACAGACGGGACCTGAAGTGCTGGAGCCAGGGCTTAGAGTAGGCCGTGGTCGGGGGCCCACCAGTGGGCGAGGCAGAGCCATCTAACAGCGTAAAGTAACCACCACCAACCCGACTGGATGATGACCTCCACCCAGGTGAAGAAGGATCGATCACTTGAGGACATGCTCACGCGCCCCTCGGGCAGCAGTATAACTACAGTAGGGGAGTCAACTCGCTCGCAGACTGAAGGAATGGCGGAGGAACCAGTGACACATGTATTCCTGAAGTCGCTCTTTACAATGTTCCACAAGGATTTGCAGATGGTTAAGCGTGACCTCAGTCTGGAAATCAAAGAAACCAGGAGGGACGTAGACGCATTGAGAGAACGAGTTGCTTCACTGGAAGAAAGAGGGGACAATCGGTACAAGAAACGGTGGTCCTACAGCAGGAAGTTATTTTTCTCCAGGATCAGCATATAGACTTACAGTCCCACTTAGAGGGCCTTGAAAATCGCTCCCGTAGACACAACATCCGGATTAGGGGTGTGAAGACAAACACAGAAGGAGGTGACATCTTTGGCTTTGCAAGAGACCTTCTTAATAACATGCTCGCTAACCCTCCTGGTACTGAGCTCAAATTAGACAGAGCGCGCACAGTGGGCCCACCACATTCAGATAAATCTCCACTGGCAGACATTCTGGTCTGCATGCAGGCCTTTCAAACTTAAAAGGAAATCTTATGTAAAGCTCGCTCTATGCACCCTATTACATTTGAGTATCAAACTCCAACACTGTACCAGGACCTTGCCTCACTTACACTACAAAAGTGAAGGAGCTTCCGTCCGGTTACCACACACCTCTGCCAACAATCCATTTCATATTCTTGGGGCCACCCATTCCGGCTTATCATGTGTTGGGATGGCTTGAGGTCTCTCACAGAGGCATGCGGGCTGCTGGGAGTGGAATTACCCAAGGAGAATGAAGAAGAAAGAACTCAGCCTCACACCCGAGGGGAGCATCAACCACGATGGCAGTGCCTGGGTTGCAGACGACACCCGAGAGGACCGGACCAGGTGGAGATAATAAAAGGACAACAGGAGGGGCTGAAGTCCATCCCTGCTGCTCTGGCAAAGTCAGAAGAGTTGTGAGCATACTAACTAGGCACCTTTCTCACTCAGAAGTTGAGGGTGGTCGGCGGGGGGAGCAGGGTCTGAGAGCTTGGTTACACTATGGACCCCAAATCTGTCTCCTGGCGGCCACGAATGGCTGAAGGACTAACATTGAATGTTTTATTAGTTATTTGCGTTCTTGTTTTTTTTTAATTACAAGGAGATGTTTTTGAGGGCTCTCCATTCACCACACCATTGCACTATGAGGTTGTATATAGAGGTTTATGAGCCCACCCTGGAGAGAGGATAGAGGGCAGCCGAGACAGTGTGTTCCTGGGATTATTGCTTTTGGCTTTTTGTCCACCCTTAATGATGCATCCCATCGACCTTAAAACCCTCACATTTAATGTGAGGGGACTTAAATACCCAGTAAAACGAAGGGTGATTTTATCCTACCTAGGAAGAACCAAGGCGGACATCTGCCTCCTACAGGAAACTCACCTTCTCACCTGGGACTTCAATAAGTTCAAGTCTTGTATGTTCCCCACTCAGCTGTTCTCGTCCGGTCCCACTAAGTCTGTGGGGTGGCTCTCCTGGTGCCCCGGACCTTCAAGGGCAGAGTGGGCCAAAAAGAGGCAGAAATTATGGGGAGGCTTCTGACTTACAAGTTCACAATAGGGGGCCAGACACTGGTAAAAGGGTCGATCTATGCACCGAATGAGGGGCGGGAGAAATTTTTCCTTATGCCTCTGACAGAGGCTACAGCCACAGATGAACGTAAAATACTTTTGGGGGTGGTGGGACCTAAACTTGGTTTTCGATAACACCTTAGACAGGTCAACCCAATAATTTGGACAGGTAGGGGCCCTATCTCCAGATGGCCTAAAGTGGATGGGGGATCTATGTCTGATAGACCTTTGGAGAGCCTCCCATGCCCAAACAAGAGAATGCTCCTTTTTTTCTGGTGCTCACAGAACATACACCAGGCTTGATTACCTTATTGGGACAAGGGCAATTCATGCACTTGCAACAGATGTAGAAATACTTACAGCATCACTCTCGGACCACGCAGCGGTCTTGGTCAAACTGTCACTACCCCCTGTGCAGCGTCCCACAAGACGATGGCGACTGAGGGACACACTCTTACGACATCCAGAAGTAGTAACACAAATCCAGCAGGCTATCGAGGACTACCTTATCCACAACGACACTTCAGAAACACGTACAGCTACTTTGTGGGAGGCACTTAAGATGGTGATTGGGGGCGAGCTTATTGAAGTGTCTGCTGCAAATAAAACAACACGAAGGAAGAAGAGGGACGACTTATCATAGCGGATAAGGGAGCTAGAGCAAATACATCAAAGGACAGGGCCCCCAGAATTTGGCGCCAGCTCGTGACTGTGCGCTCCCAGTTGGCGGCTATTGATCAAGACCGAGTGGAATATGCTGCTTTACGGCTGCGCCACTCCTTTTACGTAGGAGGGGACAAATGCCGGCGCCTCCTTGCACTCAAACTACGCGAGAGCAGACAGATACACGGCGTCCAAGCGATATATAATGATTCTACTGGGAATCTAGGGTCAGATATAGGTAACGTACATTTACCGATTTTAGAATACTGAATTTTACCGATTCGGTATTCTAGAATCGGTAAATGCTATGTAGCTAAATAATCGGTAAGTATTACCAAATCGGCCCATAGGAATGAATGTGAATTACTGAATCGGTAAATATCGATTCGGTAAAATAGGGAAACATTCAAGGGTGGCAGGGTGTCACATGGACACCCTGTTGCACCCCTGTGGCACACATACATGCCCTAAGGGCATGTATGTCTGCCACATGGCACTGTTGAAAATGCACAGATTTGCATTTTCAAAGGTATTCTGTATTTACCACCAACTAATAGTTGGTGGTAAATAATGAATCCTTAAAGCACAAAAGCACTCTTAAAAGTGCTTCCTACTTGTCAATTACCGATTTGGTAAATACCGAATCGGTAAATGATGATTCTGTAAATACAGAATCGGTAAATACCGATTCGGTATTTACCAAATCATCCCCTACATCTGAAATGGCTCAATACTGGTCGGTAAGCCTGAAATTTACCGAATTTTGGGTTTACCGACCGGTAATGGGCCACCTACATCGGGCCTCTAATGTCAGAATACACAGCAATAGCCGAGGCTTTCCAGGAGTTTTACCCACACATTTACTCAGGCCAGACTTTGGTTAGTGCAGAGGGGACAGATATTTATCAGGGGCGCAGTCCTCCAAACTGACCCCTGACCAAGCCGAACAGCTGGAGGGAGACATCGCATAGAAGAGGTCATCGCTGCAATCTCCTGGTTAAAATGATCAAAATCCCCTGGGCCAGATGGCTTTACAGCAGTTTATTATAAAATATTCTGTCCGGTACTGGCTCCCCTCTTGACTCGGCTCTTTAATACGTTTTGGGAGCCGAGCGCAATACCAGCATCGATGTTAGAAGCTGCAATTATAGTCATCCTTAAGCAGGGGAAAGACAAAACTTGATGTAGTTCGTTGCGACCTATATCACTCTTAAATAGAGATTTGAAATTATACACAGGAATATTAGCCCACAGGCTGAGCACATACATGCCTGCTCTGGTCGACACTGACCAGGCGGGCTTTATACCCCAAAGGCAGACCAGCACCAAGCAAGTCCTGCATATTATTGAGAATGCCACTCGAGCCTCTGGAGAATACATGCTTTTGACCATAGATGCAGAAAAGGCCTTTGACAGGGTCATCTGGTCGTACCTAGAACAGGTACTTACGCACTTTGGCCTTGGGGAAAAGATGAAAAAGCAGATCTTGAACTGCTATTGCCTACCTATGGCGACGGTCAAAATCAATGGACACACATCAGCCCCTTTTCCTATCAGAAGTGGGACGAGGCAGGGGCGTCCATTTTCACCCCTGCTCTTTGCGCTGTCCATTGAGTCACTAGCGCAGAGAGTGAGTGTGAACCCACTTATCACTGGGGTGCTCTTCGGGGGGACAAACATACTGTCAGTCTCTATGCTGAAGGTGTCTTGGCCATGTTGGACAACCTGACATTTCCCTAGGTGCTTTTCTTAGAGCTGGAGTCCTTCATCAAGGCTTCAGGGTTTAAGGTGAATGTAGAGAAATCAGTTGCACTCAATCTCTAACTTCCACCCAATGTGGTTGAACAACTTCAATCTAAACACCCTACACAGTGGTCACGCAACACTGTTCCCTATCTGGGAATCCAATTGGCACCAACAACACAGGCAACTGTCATTATTAATTACAGCAGTCTCGCACAACTAAATCTGCTCTGGCATCCAACGGTGGAAGCACTACTCAATCTCATGGCTATGCAGAATAGCCGCAATCAAAATGACGATCCTTCCCAAAATCTTATATTTGTTTCAAACCCTTCCTTTGCAGCCCCCCTCAGGCCTGATTCATAAGATGCAGGCGGAGATCCTGCAATTCAACTGGCAAGGCTGTAAACCGCGAATGAAAAAAGCTATTAGATTTCTCCCATCTGGTGAGGGCAGGCTGGGGATATCCGACCTCCAATTGTATTATTATGCAGCTCAACTGAGGCATCTTGTGGAGTGGAACCGTGCTGAATCCGGAAAACACTGGCTATTTCAGGATCAGGCGGTGGCGGGTATGTCGTTCCAGAGGGTTCCTCTTCTTAGAAAGCCACACAGGCCTCAGAACCTGTATTTTTCCCCCATAACGCAAACAACAATGGCAGCTTGGGATCAGACTAACACCAGACACAACCTGACTACCTTTAAAACTCTGGATTGTCCCCACTGTTCGACAATCCAGAGTTTGAGCCAGGGGTCGGGGAGACCGCCTTTGCACAATGGCACCGTTCGGAGTGCCGTGCCCTGGGTCATCTCTTCGACGTGGATGGTGTGCTCCCTTTTCATCAGGTTAAGGCCAGTTATGGGATACTAGAATCAAAAAGGTTAAGATACTTGCAACTCCGACACTGGGCACTACAACCACAAAGCAGACCCCACGCACAGAGACACCTTACACAGTATGAAAGATGGCTTTTAACCAAGTCTTCGGACAAGAAGTTAATCTCTGAAATATACACACTGCTAAACTTGCGGAACAAGCACATGTACAATGTGGGCCACGCTTGTTTGGAGAAGGACATAGGGAGGGAGCTGAGTAGCAAAGAATGGGAGGGAATATTTTATATAGAGCAAGATACACAGCAAGCAATATGGGTCTGGCAGAAACATTAACGAAAGTAGTCACCTATTGGTACTATACTCCAGTGCGGACACATAAGGTCAATCCCAGGCAGAGCGCGGATTGCTGGCAAGGCTGTGGGGAACACGGCACACTAGTACATGTCCTGTGGGAATGCAAGTTCTTACAGCAGTATTGGGTTCAAGTGTTAGACGACATAGACACACCCTTAGATACACAACTTCCAAGATTCCCCGCCTATGTGCTCCTAGGGGTGCCAAACCCGCTTACATAGACCTTGAAGTCCAGAAGGGGGCATCTGATTGGGTTTGCCCTGGGTGCAGCAATACAAAATATTCTCATACACTGGAGGACCTCCCAGATGCCCACTCACATGGGCTGGCTCCAACGTATATGGCACATTTTGGGAATGGAAAAAATAACACTCACGATGGCTGGGCAGAGCTCGGCTTTTAGAGAAATGTGTCAGCATTTCTTGTCATTACTAACACCTGAATATCGTGAGCTTACCTGCCCTAGATATCTACGACTGCTACGCCTGCCAGAGTCTATCGCATCCCCTGCCCCGGAGAAGAACTAATATGCTACACCACTAACCCAGAACCCCGATGGACATAGCACTGTGAATGGAGAGAGAAGGGAGGGTGGGGAGGGGAGAGGGAGTGTTCGTCTTCTTGACTTTTGTATATGTATTACATTAACTGGCTACGCATGGCCCAAAGTAGTGCAAGTCTTCATTTGGCACTGTTTGTTTCTTCTCACAAAATTGCAATAAAAAGATTTAAACCTAAAAATAATTTCAAAACAAAATTATATTCCTAAATTAAAAATTGTAATAACTAATTAACAATATATTTTTTTAATAAATTGTTAAAAGTTTACCAAATTTTAAAACAATTCACACAATATACAATATTAAAAAAAGTTTTTATTTTTTCTATTATATATTTCTTAATTCTTAATTTTAATTAATTTTTTTAACCAACATTCTTCAATTACTCTCAACCCTTATCCCGATAAACCCAATATCCCTGTCTGAAAAATGTATACAAATTTTAAAACATTTTTATTTTTCCAACAATTTTTTAAATGACTCCCTACCCTTATCCCCTATAAACCCAACATCCCGCTCCTAAAATGTATACAAATGTGAAAATATTATAATTTTTTCTACGAATTTTTAAATTACTACCCACCCTTATCCCCTATAAACCTAATATCCCTCTCCTAAAAATTATTGTAAATCCAACTAAAACAAATATTCTACCATCAAAAAATAAATTAAACATTATAAAATAACTAATACCAAATTACTTTAAAAAAAAGAACATTAAAAAACAAAAAAATACAAAATAATCGATACTATTTACAACTATATTTTTGATATCGATATTTACAATTTAGATATTTCTAGATTACACATAAATCGATATTTTTCACAACGAGAAAACTTACCTCGATATTTTCACCATCGATATTCTTGACTCAATATTCTTGCAATTCTATATTTTCACATCAATATTCTGTCTCTGCACCTTGGTATAGTATATACAGAGCCAGCTTCCTACACCAACCAAAACTATGGCATTTAGGAAGTCGGACTAAGAAATCAATCACAAACGGTGGGCGTCTTCGAACTTCACAGAGCCTTTACAGGATGCCTTGCAGAGCAGCGCTTGTGCGCTGCCTTTAGGCTCGACCTAAAAAGTAGGACATGTGTTTTTATATGGCATAATAGTAAAAAAAAAAAATTTGAATGCCCGGACTATGCCCGCCCAAGATCCCACTGGCTCAAACCACTCTGTAGAGAACTGGGTACTCGCCAGTATTTGGTGGCTTTACGGATTCTATTAACTGACACAGCCCCTCCCATTGTCTGTGCGGTATCCAAATTTTTAAAATGGGCATGGTTGATCCACTCAAAAATACTGTCCATATCAATTTAATTCGTTTCTTAATTAATTTATTTCTGATTAATTGCTACTTTTTATCTGCTCTGTTTTTTACGATGTGCTGTTTTATATATTTTTTGTAATGCTTTTATGATACTTGCATATCGAAATAAAGCAATCAACCAATCAACCAACCAGTAAAATATATATATTGTTGTTTTTAAAATAGCAGGGCTAGTAGCCCCATTGAAATTTACAGGGCTACACGCTGACAACTCAGCAGTGGTAACTCCTGGGACTACTAAAGTTGGTAATTCAAGGTATCAAATTTAATGTTGCACAAGTTTTCCAGTGGCCATTTAAAGTTGCTGACCACGAGACAGCCTTCTGTCCTCCTGGGGAGAGGAGTGAACACCTCCCAGGAAAGGACATAATACAGGCCTGCTGTTCGAAGAGGTGTTACCTCTACCGGGAAGGAAGCCAAACGGTGTGAGCCTAAAAAGCGAGCTTCATAGCGGAAGCCGCCTATGAACGGCAAATGATGGACACACACGAGAGGGGCTTCTCTTTTGTTCTGGTGGACAGGTTGGTGTCGGGGACAAAGAGGGGGAAACAGAGGCCAAGTCAGTTTTCCCGTGGGTGTGTAGCCCTCAGGTAGCAACACCTCTAGAATTGGCTACCAAGTTCTACACACCATGAGATATGTTCTGCCACCTTGGAAGCTGGAGAATATTGTGCTCTGGGATATCTGGATGCCATACATTACAGGAAGTTGCCATCAGATGGGAAGGGATCTGGTAGTCAATTGGCTAGTAGGCACTGCTTCCCCGATGGGCATAAAAGTAGCAACCACATCTCAGATCCCCTCTGTACTGGAGAGAGGACGAAGAACTACCCTGCTGTTTTCTGCACCTGGCAAAGCGAGGCTGCATCAAAGACTGGGCTGTATCTGCTGCTCTTGGGCTAGCAAAGATGACTGTGCCTGTGGTGCCCTGCTCAAGGAAAAGTCATCCTCGAACCAAATAATCCCAGCCCCCTGATATACCTCTTTAAAATAATTGTTGTCCAGAGATTTATTTTTATTTATTTTTGATTTGTGTTTTTGGAACATCAGAGAAGTCATTTAGCTTGGGTAGACATTGCTGATCTGGGCTGAATTTTTCTAGACTACATTTTTTTAAATGGCGGATATATTGCAGTGATAATGTAATATTTCAGGAACCATGAAACCTATATACTTCATTTTGCTGTCAAAACATAGGTTTTGGAAGTCAATCAGTCTTATAGAGACAGAAAATGCCTACTCAAAGCAACTCCCCTGCCATTTTCCAAAATGGCGGCCATAATAGAGGAAGAAGAGACATATATAGAAATGAAACAAATACGTTTTTTAATTCTTTTATGTATGCACCAAACAATGTTTATGTTCCGAATATGAAGAAAAAAATGTTTAGCACTCCTGTTTTAGACACATTGTCATAGTTCACTTTATTTGTTTCAGCAATCATTCATGGCGCATTTGTAGAATGCTGAACATGTGAGAGAGCATATCGATAGGTACATATTTTTGTAGCACAGGTTTTGTAAGTATATGTACATGTAAGTTCTGTGGGTATAGGCTTTAGACATTTCGTAGATTTTAGCACCCAATCAATATCTTCCCAACCAAATGCACACATATCTTTCTCAACATATGCATGATCCAAAACATTTACACATCTTCTCATCAAGTAGAACATTCTTTTAATGTGTCCATGCACAGAATATGACATTGGTGGAAAGTCACTTAGCGGAACTGATCTCTTGAACTGACTGTACCGAAGATTTAAAATGTTTGACAGTCAGAACTTGTTTTGCACACACACACAAGGTATTTTTCTACGTCTTTAAAGTCACATTCTCAGGATATCCTTTTACATATATCACAGGTCAGCAGTTAAAGCTCCAAGCATTGTTCCAATTTTGCTCATAGTGACATCACCCATAACAATATGTGCCTTGATAAGAACACTGGGCATCTCTGGGTTCAATCAATCAATCAATCATAGGCATTTATAGAGCGCTCTACTTACCCGGAGGGTCTCAAGGGGGGGGGGGGGTGCTGCTACTACCCGAACAGCCAGGTCTTGAGCTTCTTCCTGAAGGCGAGGTGGTCTTGGGTCAGGCGCAGGTCGGTCGGGAGGGAGTTCCAGGTCTTGGCGGCCAGGTAGGAGAAGGACCTTCCTCCTGTTGTCGTTCTTCGGATGCGGGGGACGGCGGGGAGGGCGTGACTGGCTGATCGGTTGTTGAGGTAGCTCGGGCCTTGATCGTGAAGAGCTTTGTGTGCGTGGGTAAGGAGACGGAAGGTGATTCTCTTGTTGACCGGGAGCCAGTGCAGGTCTCTTAGGTGTCCGGAGATGTGGCTGTGTCGTGGGATGTCGAGGATGAGTCTGGCTGAGGCGTTCTGGATCCGTTGGAGTCTCTTCTGGAGCTTGGCGGTGGTTCCGGCGTAGAGGGCGTTGCCGTAGTCCAGTCGGCTGGTGACGAGTGCCTGGGTGACAGTCTTCCTGGTCTCGGTGGGGATCCACCGGAAGATCTTCCGTAGCATGCGCAGGGTGTTGAAGCATGACGAGGAGACGGCGTTGACTTGCTTGGTCATGGAGAGGGAGGAGTCCAGGATGAAGCCCAGGTTGCGTGCGTGGTCTGTCGGTTTGGGTGCGGTGCCCAGGGCAGGGGGCCACCAGGAGTCGTCCCAGGCGGAGGGCGAGGATCCCAGGATGAGGACTTCCGTCTTGTCCGAGTTCAGCTTCAGGCAGCTGGTCGACATCCACTCGGCTACCTCTTTCATTCCTTCGTGAAGGTTGGCTCTGGCGGCGGCGGGGTCGTTGGTCAGGGAGAGGATCAGCTGGGTATCGTCGGCGTAGGAGATGATGTTGAGGTTGTGTTGGCGTGCGATGGCCGCGAGGGGGCTCATGTAGACGTTGAAGAGGGTTGGGCTCAGCGAGGATCCTTGAGGGACGCCGCAGATGACTTCGGTGGCCTCTGACTTGTACGGTGGTAGACGGACTCTCTGTGTTCTTCCGTCGAGGAAGGAGATGATCCATTCCAGCGCCTTCTCCTGGATTCCGACGTTGCTGAGGCGCTGCACTAGGGTGCGGTGGCAGACGGTGTCGAAGGCCGCGGAGAGGTCTAGTAGGATGAGGGCCGCTGTTTCTCCGTTGTCCATCAGGGTTCGGATGTCATCGGTGGCAGCGATGAGGGCGGTCTCGGTGCTGTGGTTGGCTCGGAAGCCAGACTGTGAGGGGTCGAGGGATCCGTTCGTCTCGAGGAAGGCGGCCAGTTGCTTGTTGACGGTCTTCTCGATGACTTTGGCTGGGAACGGGAGCAGCGAGATGGGGCGGTAGTACTTGAGTTCGGTGGGGTCCGCTGTTGGTTTCTTGAGTAGAGCGCTGAGTTCGGCATGCTTCCAGCTCTCAGGGAAGGTGGCGGTGGTGAAGGAGGTGTTGATGATGTCCCGCAGGTGGGGTGCGATGACGGCGTCGGCCTTGTTGAAGACGTGGTGAGGGCAGGGGTCGGTCGGAGATCCGGAGTGGATGGAGTTCATCATGCGCACGGTTTCTTCGGTGCAGATCGGAGTCCAGGCGCGGAGGGTGGTGGTGGGGGGCGGTGGTTCGGTCGAGTTGGACGTGGCGTTGGGTGTTGAAGCTGTTGTGTATATCCGCGATCTTGTTGTGGAAGTAGGAGGCGAGGGAGTTGCAGAGTTCTTGCGATGGGGTGATGTCGTTGTTTCCGGCGTTGGGGTTGGAGAACTCTTTCACGATGTTGAAGAGTTCCTTGCTGTTGTGTGCGTTGTTGTCCAACCTGTCCTTGAATGCAGTTTTCTTGGTGTTGCGGATCAGTTGGTGATGCTTCCGGGTGGCAAGCTTGAGGGTGGTCATGTTGTCCGGTGTTGGCTCCCTTCTCCAGGCTTTCTCGAGGGCTCGGCAGTTCTTCTTGGAGCTCTTGAGTTCGTCGGTGAACCATGGGGCCTTCTTGCTGCCGGGTCTGCTGGGCGGGGTCCTCAGTGGGGCGAGTTCGTCCGCGCAGTTGCTGATCCACTTCGTGAGGTTGTCGGCGGCCTGGCTGGGGTTCGCTGAGCTGGCGGGAGGGTGCTGGCTCAGGGAAGCGGTGAGCTGGTCGGCTGTGATCTTGCTCCAGCTTCTGCGGGCGACCTGTTGCTGGTGGTGGTGGGTCGTCGTTCTTCTGAAGGTGAAGTGGACGCAGCTGTGGTCCGTCCAGTGGAGTCCTGTGGCGTGGCTGAAGGCGATGTCTTTGCTGGATAAGAAGACGGCGTCGAGTGTGTGTCCGGCGAGGTGGGTGGGGGTGGTCACCAGTTGCTTGAGTCCGAGGTTGGCGAGGTTGTCAAGCAGGGTGGTGGTGTTGCGGTCGTTGTTGTTCTCCAGGTGGAAGTTGAGGTCCCCCAGGAGGATGTAGTCAGCGGAGGGGAGGGCATGCGGGCTGACGAAGTCGGCGATGTCCTCGCTGAATTGTGTGCGTGGTCCCGGGGGTCGGTAGATCAGGGTGCCTCTGAGGGTGGTCTTCGGGTCGGTGCGGATCTGGAAGTGTAGGTGTTCGGCGGTAGTCAGGATGTCGTCGGTGTAGGTCGTGATGCGGATGGTGTCCCTGTGGATGATGGCGATGCCTCCTCCTATCTGGTTGGCGGTGCGGTCCCTCCGGGTGATCTTGTAGCCCTCTGGGATGGCGATGGCGATGTCGGGCGCTGAAGAGGCGTTCATCCAGGTCTCCGTGAGGAAGGCAACGTCAGGAGCAGTGGTGTCGATGAGGATCCAGAGTTCGATGGCGTGTCTGTGGACTGAGCGGGTGTTGAGCAGGATGCACTTGAGGTGGTTGCTGCTGGTGTTCGTCTTGGCGGGTGCTGGTGCGAGGCAGGTCCGGATGCAGGTGAACTTGCAGGCGGTGCAGCAGAAGGGTCCGTGGGAGCGTCTCGGGGTGGCACGGTAGCATCCCGGGACTCGTCCGTCGTTGAGTGCGATGAGGGTGGCGGCGTCGTACGTCCGGCGGGTGGGCTGGGAACTGCGGGGGCCAGGGGTCCTGGCACTGGGCGCGGTCCAGGCACGGACGGGCGCAGACGGGCTTACCTTTGGCGCACCTTCGGCGCTCAATCGGCGCTCCCGCTGCGCGCGTCCGCTGCGCGGTCGCTGAGGGGGCGTCATAAGAAGGGAGCCGTGAGGGTGGGTCAGCTGGGAGGCGGGGAGCGCGTGGTCCTATCAGCAGGCGGGGGGGCGGGGTCGCGGCAAAAACCGGCGCGAAAATCAAGTCGGGCGGCCCTGCAGCGGCTGGGGCGCCGGGCTGGATCGGCGATCGAGGCGGGCGGCCCTGCGGCGGCTGGGGCGCCGGGCTGGAATGGCGTCAGCAGGCAGCAGGCAGGCAGCAGGTAGGAGGCAGGCAGCAGGCGGGGAGCGTGGGGGCAACCAGGCCGAGGGCACAGTGGTCGCTACAGAACGGAGGTCGGGGTCCCCTTAAGAAGGGAGCCGTGAGGGCGGGTCAGCTGGGAGGCGGGGAGCGCGTGGTCCTATCAGCAGGCGGGGGGGCGGGGTCGCGGCAAAAACCGGCGCGAAAATCGAGTCAGGCGGCCCTGCGGCGGCTGGGGCGCCAGGCTGGATCGGCGATCAAAGCGGACGGCCCTGCGGCGGCTGGGGCGCCGGGCTGGAATGGCGTCAGCAGGCAGCAGGCAGGCAGCAGGTAGGAGGCAGGCAGCAGGCGGGGAGCGTGGGGGCAACCAGGCCGAGGGCACAGTGGGTTATGTTTCTTGTACAGAATATGAGGAGGGAATAAGTGTTTTTCTCGCCTGTTCCATAATGTATCAATAACTCTGACAATCCTTGAATTATGAACATTGCAACACAGTAGCACAATAATAATGTTTATGTCATTTGACAGTATAATTACTTGATTAGAACCATTTCAAACAGCCCACTCAACATGGCATGTTGAGTGGGCTGTTCGAAGGTCAGTTCCCTCCAATTTGCTGTTAAGTTCTTGAACAATATGGCCTGAACCTTTTGAATATATCTCTGCAGGCACCAACTTCTTATTGACAATCATTCCACTTGCAATAATTGAAAATTCAGTATTCAATGAAGCATCAGCAATGTTTTGGTGAATTAACATCTTGTTCGATGTTGTTGACCAGAATTTATCAAGTTGCACAGGTATAGGTGTCAGATTTTTGATACACACAAGGCAATTGTTCCACTTGTAGATATTAGTCTGATTCTCACACATTCTTTGACAGATAGTTCATGATAGTTGTCAAAGACAATGTGCAGTTCTTGCAAGGTGCACACTGACTTTGATATCTGTAGAATAGTCTGAACAACTTCTCTGAAGTTTTGCATGGATGAAATCTTGACAATTCGCATTTGTGACATATAGACTACAACAGCAATTTTCAATCAGGACGCCTTTTCGAATTGAAATTCTTTAGGTGAACATTTTTTTCGAGCTCTTGTACGAGTTTGTGCTTCACTTGTTTGGTTTCAGCATCTCCATCAAATAATGTGCTTATTGGAAGATCATGCAACAGAATGTCCTTGATAAATTCACCCCTTCCTTTTGCACATGCTTGAGTGCTGTATAAATACTGTACAGTTTGCCTCAGAGTTAAGCCTGACAGCTTTTGTGCCAAGCTAGCAGAAAGTTAGCACAGGTCATTTTAGTGACTTGTAGTTCACCCCGATGAGGATTGTGGTTGTTGTATAATAAGGATTTCACCCCGCCAACCTATAACCCAACAACAATTTATTATGATTTGGAACTCCTTGGAGTTCCACATAAAATTCTACATGGAACCAGGTCCTGATGGGTGGAAATCAGGGTCTGTCAAGTAAAGTAGCAACCCATAATGAGTATTTACTAGCAACTCTCCTTTTTTCCCTATAAATCAATGACTTGCCTAGTAGGGTGGGGCACTGCAAGGTGGACCCTCCAAAGCTAGGAACAATGACATTGGGTTGTCTGCTATATGCGGATGACGATATCCTGTTAGACTTAATTCCAATAGGCTTGCAGAGGCGCCTTAATGAGTTAGGCCACTATGCTGATGAATATTTCTTAAAAATAAAAATTTCAAAAAGTAAAATCATGGTTTTAAGGTCTCGAGGATGCGGGGTTAGGAAAAATATGCATTGGTTTTTGGGGAAAGATAAGTTAGAGGCAGTGAAGTTGTAACCATACTTAGGGAGAATTTTTTCAAGTAACTGCTCTAACACAGATCACATTTGTCAGTGTACAAGTAAAGCAATATCTAAGGCCTGTGCAGTTGACAGGCTTTATAAAAGCTGCTGGCAAAGATACTTTGCCCACGTTTTATCGGTTTATAAGATTGAAATTTAGCCTTCACTAAGTTACGCATGTGAATCAGTGGATGAGTAGCTTTGTGACTGTTTTTGAGAAGGTGGAAGGGTGCATTTGGTGCCAAATTTGTAACCTGAATTGGGCAGCTGCTCCAGCGGCCCTTCGGCTCAAATTTGACCTTCTTTCGACAAATGTGAGTGATGTGGCAGCAAGTTTAAGGTGGGGTATGAACCTACTAAATAGTGACATGAGCTCCAGCCGGGCAACGTTAAAACATGAAATCTTCTTGTGTCTGAAGAGTAAAAGTGTTGTTTTCAGAAATTATTGAAAAGCATTAGCCATGTTTGGAATCGAGCAAAGGGAAGCAAGCCCTCTTACAAAACTGGTCTCAAAAACTTTAATTTAAAAAAAATCTATGAGGTTAGTCACAAAAGAGATATAGGGCCAGATGTAGGTCACCCAATACAGGTCGGTAACGGCCGAAATTATCGAATTTCGGCCTTTACTGACCGGTATTAGGCTTTTGAGATGTAGGTGGCCATTTTACAGATTCTGTAATTTACCAAATCAGTATTTTAAAGAATCTGTAAATTACTGATTCCTTAAAATACCGATTCGGTAAATAACCGAATCCTTAATGTAGGGAGCACTCCAATGAGTGCTTCTCCCATTTTAGGATTCGTTATTTACCACCAACTACAAGTTGGTGGTAAATATCGAAAACCCTACAAAAAGCAATTTTTTGTAAATTATAACAGTGCCATGTGGCAGACACACATGCCCTTAGGGCATGTATGTGTGCCACATGTGCACCCATGCACTATTCAGGGGTGCAACGGTGTGTCAAAGTGACACCCTGCCACCCTTGAATGTGTTCCCCCATTTTACCGAATTGGTATTTACCGATTCGGTAATTCCCATTCATTCCTATGGGCCTGGAGGCCCATAGGAATGATTCATTCGGTAAAGAATACCGAATGAATACCTACATCCCATTTCCCGATTCTAAAATACCGAATCGGTAAAATTCGGTATTTTAGAATCAGTAAATCTGGATTACCTACATCTGGCCCATAGTATTATGTTCACGGCACAATAGGAATGATACAATAGTGGAGAGTAGCACGTGTAAAAAAACTCAACCATACGTCTTATGGAACCTTCCCCAAGGAGTGCACAGAGAGACTCATGTATTACGGCTGAACCAGCTCCCTGTAAGAATCATAACAGGAGCATGGGAGGGATTAGCTGCAACTTTTGTGGAAATTGGTTGCAAGACTTAAATCATGTGTTATTCGTCTGTCTCTCTTTACAGCCATTAAGACGCCGGTTAATACCAGTGTTCTTAAAGTATATTATGACTTCGGCAATGGAGGCATGGAATTGCTTTTGGCTCCACCCTCTGAAGCAGTATGCTCCAAAATCTTTACTTTTTTAAAACAAATTATAAATATTTTCATATAGGATCTTTTTAGTGTTTCTAGCTTTAATCCGGCTGAATTTGGTACTTAGGTTAAAAATGTATACAACATAAGCAGAATTTTAAGGTTCTAAAGAATTGTACGGTTGAGGTTACTATACCATTTATAATGCCTAAAACTGCCCGCACTGAACTGCACTAATTTGTCATAATGGAACTTTCATGTATAATTCACAATGCATGGCCTATGTTGATCAGGTCCCGAATTCTTCCCAAAATACTCCGACACATTTGCACTTTATATATAAGGAATTGTATTATACATGAAGTCTGATTCATCCAGTTTTTGTTGCCAGTACTTTGCATTGTATACAATCAAACATCCCCCATTGTATATCATCAGCTGGTCAGACTTTGCACATTTTCCCCAAAACTCTGGTGCATTTGCACTTTGTATTTTAAGGATTTCTATTATATATAGAATGTGGTTTATCCTGATTTTTTTGCTGCTATATTCTCTACTGCATACAAATTAATATGAGACCACAAAAATGTTCGACTTTTGTATATTTTATGTGGAACGCCAAGGAGTTCTGAATCACAATAAATTGTAAATTGCTGTTGAGCAACCTATAACTCAGTTTCTCAACTTGCATGTTGCATACTGTGCTTTGCAAAAGCCACATTAACTCTTATGCTATTTTATGAGTCAAACCTGTACTTAGACTGTACACAGATCTGTTCAGCAACTGCATTAACCACCATAATTTCCTGCTTTTTTACCCTGGAATTTGCCTGTACACTTAACACAATGATCTCTGTAATAGGTGCTTTATCATTGTGACGTAAGTTAAAATGTATACTGCTTATGACCAAAAATGTAAGCAAGAATGGATTTACTACAACAGGTCAGTTTCCTTGGGACCGTTTAAAAATAATTATAAATTGAATATCAAGTCCTGCTCCTCATGGCTCTCCCCCTCGTGACTCCAGCATAACTGCCAAGTTTCCCAGGTCCATGTGTGATGTGCTGCTCCAGTCCAGATTGTTTCTTTGAATTCAGGAACTCGGAGTCCTGTTTTGTAATGAAATAAACAAGACTACAAGTCTCATGGCAGCATATTAGTTATGCAAATGGAAAACGTGGCAGGACTACTCCAGCCCATTCACAATTTCACCCACAATGTATGGGAGCCTTTATGTAATGTTTTAGGTCTCACCTAAGACAGCGAAAATGCTCTCTCTGTGACAAGATATATTGTATCCTACAAGGCACTTGAAGTCCGCTCATTGCTTACCGTAAGTTGGCTTCAATGTCATTTTTTTTACTACATTCCAATTGGCCAGAGCATTGGCGGCTTCACTTCCTCTGCTTTCATGTGCCGCATGGACCAAGTACTTATTGCTTCTTCTGGACTGTGTCCTTCTGCTGTGATTGATGTACTATTTTTCTTTCTTCTTCCGTCGTCCTTTTCCGTGTTGCTTTTTCCCTATCCCCCCAGTGTCTGTGTTGGTCCTTCACTCCCATCCCTAGGTTAACATGTTACTTCTTCCCCCGCCTGCCCCTCATGGTCCATTTTGCTTTCTCCCCTCCCACCTCCCATTGTCAGTGTTGTATCTTCCCCTCCCACATGCCTCTGTCACTGTTGCTTCTTCCCTCTCCGACCCCTATTAACCTGTGCTGCTTCTTCCCCTCCCAACCCCTTGTCCATGTTTCTTCTTTGATTCCCACCTCCTCAGTGTTGCTTCATTCCCTCCCACAACCTCTTGCCAGTCTTGCTTCTTCTCTTCCACCACACTACCATTGTCAGTGCCTACTTCCCCTACCACCAATCCGCCATAAAAAAAAAAGGACTAAGACGTGGCCAGTGCTGGCCACATCACAGAATTTTTTTTATAGTCTTGTTACTCATTCCCTCTGACCTGTTGTCAATTACATCCCACCCTTCTTCCCTTTGTCCGTGTTGCCTACCCTGCATGAGGACAAAAAAGACTTTTTTTTACTTTTAGCTGTGTGGCTCCAACACTGCTAAAAGACATCTGCAAAGCCAACAGCTGTCGCATTGACTAGACCTACTGTTTTTGGAGATGTTTCTTTCCGTTTCCAGCTCTTGTTAAAAGAAAAACGTACAAGTACTAGTGCAATTTGTTGCAGGTTGAATAGGAAGACAGAGGTGTAACATGACATATTGCCACCAGGCATGTGACTCCTTCCAAATAAGGAAGGCTTTGCTGCTTCTGTCTGTGCAGTATCACTAAAGCTTTCAAAACGTGTTAATATTAAAAAGCCTAACTGTCTTTTTTTCCTTTTCCCACTCCTTCATTCTCTTCCGTTCTTTTTCATACCTACACATTTTTGTTGTTATATTATTTCCCTGATTTTTTTCTATTGCTGGGATGGGTCCCCTCCCTTTTTTTAATCTTTTTCCCTCATGTTCATAATTTAATTAAACAAACCTTTTAGTTTCTTTTAACACTCGACATCTGTTCATTTTCCTCGTTTATATTATACTAGCAGCCCGTCCCGACGTTGTCCGGGTCTGAATTGCTGCCGGCCAGTAGTATATTGTTTTGTAGGATTTCGTTTTGATAGCATTTCTTATCTGTGACAGGCCTGTGAAACGCTCCGATTCACAGTGCACTGCTGATGCACTTAAGAGTGAGCGTTCAGTTGTGTGTGAACTCGAGTTTCCCCACTTTATTTTTCCTTGCAAAGCGATTTGCCTGGAATCACAGGATGTTGAGCTGATGCCGAGATTCGAACGTAGCTCCCCAGCTCTAAAGTTCGCAATTCTAGAACTTGTGGTGGGAGGTGTGTCTAAAAGTGTATGTCGTGCTGGCCATCAATGTGAGAGATCTGTGCATTTTTCAAATGGGTGGTGACAAAATATGAGTATGTTGCTCGAGATGTGGGCCGCCGTGCCACCAATGTACTTACCCGGGGAGGGTAAACACCCATTATTCCGCAACTTTCTTTCCGCATACCATCACTCCGCATACTTTCATTACGAAAGTACCATGACTCCGCAATGCCATTATAACGCATGGCATTACATTTTATATACTTTTACCATGCATACATTTACAACAAAATTCGTTGTAAATGCATGAATGGTAAAAGCATGTTTTTTTAAAATGTTTGGATAAGGTAAGTATGGGTATAGGGGTATATGTTTTGGGGTACTGAGGTATATGTTTTGGGGTGTTTGGGAATTTTAAGGGGTCAGATATAGTTTTGGGTTATGGGGTACAGGGGTAGTTTTAGGGTTCAGGGCTAGGTTTGGGGTATAGGGGTATTTTTAGGGTTCAAGGGTTGGTTTGGGTTTTGGGGTACAGGGGTATTTTAAGGGTTCAGGGCTAGGTTTGGGGTTTGAGGTACAGGGTTGTTTTTAGGGTTCAGGGCTAGGTTTGGGTTTTGGGGTACAGGGGTATTTTTAGGGTTCAGGAGTAGGTTTGGGTTTGGGGTACAGGGGTATTTTAAGGGTTCAGGGCTAGGATTTGGTTTTGGGGTAGAGGGGTATTTTAGGGTTCAGGGGTAGGTTTGGGGTACCATGGTATTTTTAGGGTTCAGGGCTAGGTTTGGGGGTACAGGGGTATTTATAGGGTTTAGGGATAGGTTTGGGTTTTGGGGTACAGGGTATATTTATAGGGTTAAGATGGGTTAGTGTTTAAGGGTGTTGGGGTATTTTAAGGAGTAAGGGTTGGTTATGATTATGGGGTGCAGGGGTATTTAAAGGGAGCAGGGTGGGATTAGCACACAATATGAGACATGGCATGAAGGGTGGAACGTACCACACGCCCTCAGCGCTTGTCACGCCCCAGCACACGCCCACAGCACAACACAGACACGCCCACAAGGGACTACTTTGCTGGCACGGTTCTTTTACCTTTTAAATGTATATGGTGGGCGTCTGCATAGCCTATGTCCTTCAGATGCAACTGCCCTTTCCAACGCTGTATTGGGTGTTGTGATTGGTGCTGTGGTACCTGAGATTACCCGCCTCAAAGGTTTGGGCTCTCTCTTTATTATATTAGTATGGATTTAAAACCCTCCATGCTCATGACGGAATGGTTCCGTCATGAGCACAAGTTCAAGTGCGCTCATGACTGAACCATTCCGTCATGAGCACACTTTCAAAAAATCCCTCTGCTGTAAACAGCAGAGAGATATCCCATTGTTTTTGCTTTGGGAGGTGGGGAGGAGCTTCCTCAACCTCCCAAAGTATGGTTAGGGTTTTCATTGCAATGATGATTGCGCGCACGGCGCGCTGTAATTACAATGAAAACAAAACTAAAACTTAGTTTCAGTTTCACAGTTTCGGTGCTTGTGGGGTTATCTCAGCCCCCCGAGCACCGAAAAACATGGGAGGGGTATCACTGACCCACCCACGCGGGTAAAGTACCATTTTTATCGGGAGACCTGGGGAAACGCTGGGTGGTAGGAAATTTGTGGATCCATGCAAATTCCAGTACTTTCCCACACAGAATTTTAGTAAAATTTAATTTCTTCATCAAGTCACACTCACTCTGCACTCACACTCTGCACTCACACTCTGCTTTATTGTAAAGCCAGGATTCCCCCCCCCCCCCCCCCCCCCAAGCATGGCCTATATTGACGCCACCTCTTGGCCTCTGCTCGTGCACGAGTGCCTGCACGTGACGCATCCTTCTGCACAAGAGGCCCAGTTTGAAAGTTGAGGTTCCTGTGTGGTGTCCCTCGCTCCTAGAAGGAAAGGGGTGGAGCAGACCGCGTGCACAATCGCCCACAGATGCTCTTGTTCGTGGCACCTAGGTTCTCTCCTGGCTGGCACCATTGGCATGCTTGTGTGCAGTAAAGAACCTAGCGCCCACGCAGAAGTTACCCACCTTTTGGCGCTGCTGGACTGGTGAGAATTGGGAGAGGTGCCTGTGTAATTTCTTGTAAACTTTGCCAGATGTCCTGGGGTCGAGGTCGCCTGGACCGGGCATTGCCCGCAAGGGGTTAAACGGCAGCCCTCGCCGCAGTTTTTTTCCACCACAGGCGTGGGCTTTCTAGCTCGCTCGCAAAGACAAGCAATACAGGCTATACCAGCAGTTTGAGAAGTAACAACTTTAGGCCCAAAAATATCCATCAAGTAAACATCAAGCGAGATGCACAAGGGTGCTGCTCATAGTCTAACTTTAACCAGCCTACGATGAGGGCCGCGGTAAACAAACATAATGGGGACTTGATGAACCTGGCTCGAAGCTCAAGGCAAAGGAACGCATTTAAGCAACAACAGCTTGTATTCGTGTCCTGCACAACAAAGCGTGCAATGACGTTCAGCGGGCACAGTTAACAATAACTACCTTAACCTTTCCCACCACAATATACACCCACATAACGGGTCCTTTCATCAAAACCATTATCCCCCACCCCCAAGCACACACACTGGCATCTTTAGCTTGCCAGCTGAACCTTCCAAAACATATTTTAAGGCAAGTGCAACTCCAGAAGACAGCGCACCTCCTAAAAGGGTGTGACTGCACAATTACCTCGGAATAACCAAGTGTGACTTCTACTGGCGATAATGCGCAAGCTATTGTAACTAGTTGTTAATGAGAAATCGATTCATTTTGTGCGCCAATCAAATTGAAATAGGAGTAAAGCATTTTTAATTAACATTTGGATTCTTTAAAATTACGTGTGCTTCGAGCTGGTTTGTAAACATTCACACATTCTTTTTTTTTTTTTTTTGAAAACCTTTATTGACATTTAAACCAAATACAAGTATGGGCCTACAACCCCGGGGGCCGGCCGCTAAGCAGTTAGATTAACAGAGAGCAATTTTAATCACATGAAGCACCTCGGGGAGCGGAATCTCCATGCTAGCATACTCTTGGCCACTGAACAGCACAATTAGAAAAACAGGATATAAAAGGTTTTCATTTTATAATATAAGATGGAAGGATCAGGTGCCGAACAATTTCCCAGCAGCGAAAATGGCAGGCAGGATAGGAAACGTATCGACAATGCACAGTAACGATCAAATCAATGGCGCTGAAACAAGAGGTCAGGATGTGAAGGAATATTACGGTCAATTCACGCCTGCAGTTACCTGCCTTAAGACCCAAAAAAAACACCACGAAAATTGAGGCACAGATGAAAAAGCAGGGATTGATACCAAAGGCAACCCACTGGACTGACCCAGAAAAGAAAAAGACAAAGAAGATAAAGAGAAGAGAAAAAAGGCCATAGAAACAAAAATAAAAACGAAAGATCCCCTCCCCCAACCCTACACCCCTGCAGATGACTACGCCCCCCCCCCCCCAGCAGTGTGCCTGTCGCCAGAAAACCAAACCCGAAATATAGAAGAAGAAGAGAAAAAAGAGAAAGAAAGGAAACCCCACCTAACGGGGAAGCGGAGGAGGGCGATAGTCTATGCGCCCCCGGCCTCTCCCCCCCCGCCCTATCAAGGCCCCCCTGAGCCAACGCAAGTAAAGTTGTCCACCATACAAAAATACCTCGGGGGGAACCACAAACCCCCCGCCCCAGAATCCGTCTGTTGATGAAGCAGTCCCGTTACCAATAGATCCATCGCAAACGATTCAACTGACAATCTCAGCCTTGGCCCCGTCTAACAAAGTTGCCGTGTCCCTCGGATAAGAAAAGCCACATCCCCGGAAAGTCAAAGTTCACACAGAAGCAGCCGGAGCTTGAGTCAGCAATTAGGAGAGGAATAGCAGGTCCCAACGCACACAGCTTGCACCAACGATGTCCCTCCCCGTCCCCGAAGCCAAGCATCGTTCCATCCGCCATATTGGGAGACCGATTGGGGAGGGGTTGCGACTCGTTCCGACACAGATCAAAGTGTGGGCCAACAGTGTCCAGGATGGGGGAAGCAGTGAAATGCTCCGATAACTGTAGGACCGATGTTTCCGAGAACTTAAGAGAGTCACCGATCTCAGCACACACGATGAATTCCGTTTCTTCGGGGGCAGGCACAGCTTCCAGCACCGGGTCCAAACACACCAGTAGGGCTTCCAACAGGGGGCAAGTCGGCTGCCGGGTCTCAAAGAGCAAGTCAGGGCTTGTTCCCGGTCCTATGATTCCATCTGTTGCCGACAGCCAATGATTGACCTGGGCCCTCACCATCGCGTGAAGCGCCGCAACTTCCGCCATTACCATCCGCAAGGAAGGGCCACATTGAGTCCGTTCCGCCGGGTTCCATTCGGCCGCAAGCATAACGATCCCCACGGAGAGGCTCCCTCTCCGGGGCAGGATACGCCGGAGCAGAAACAGGCTGTGAGGGACGGGCAAGCAACATGCAGCAACGCGCGGCGGGACCCCCACCCCGAGGCACCAGCGGTGCTAGTGCCGGGCCTCTGGGCCGGGGCCCCCCGCAACGCAGCACCGCGCACCACCCGTCGCCTCACCTCAGGTACAGCACCAGGCAGCAGATGGTTGCAAAGTAGTTCAGAGAAATTTTTGAAAGTTCCAGGGACCGGACCCAACCACCTTCGGCAGTCCGTTGTTGTTCACTTTGGACCCGGGTAGACCAGAAATCGAGACCCCGGCTTCCAGTCTGGGTTAGGCCTCAAAACATTTTTGATGTTACTTCACACCAGAACATCAGAAAAATTCAGCGATCACACCATCGGGATGCAGACTAGTTCACCCACACGAATCCGGGGCAGGAGATCAGGATATTCGACAGGATAAGCGAGCGGAGGACGGGGGTCAGCGGAGCCGGGAGACTATGCGGCCATCTTGGTTGGTGTCGTAGCTCCCGGCTCCCATCCATACACACATTCTTAAAGTTCTTTTTCACTCGTACAAAAATCGAAATGTAATGGGAAGCATGGAGCTTTTAAAAATGTGTCTTTTTCTCTAAAAGACAGTGATATACGAGGGTGGGTGGGGGTAGAGCTGCACTCCCCGCCCCCCTGCGCCTCCGCTCTCCCGTGCCTCAAAGAATGTGTTATCTGCTTGTTATATAAACAAGCAGATAACGAGACCCAACAAAGAAGCTCGTGAGTTGTGCCAGGCGTGCGCCACTGCGAGCATATGTTTTGAATTATCTCGGCTGTTAATCCATGATAATTCAAAACATATGGCCTTCTGGTGCGCGTAACAAACACCAATAGGCCATAGGCGGAGCTACGCGACCACCTATGGCCTATTGTGTGTTCTGTTTAAAAACAGCACGCACTAGAAGGCCTATGAAATTGCACCATGGATTCCACAAGGGCACGAGCCTTCTGGAATGCATGGTCCAAATCTAGATCGCCCAGAAGAGGACTCTGGGCCTCGCCCACACTGCTACGCAGTGTACGGCAGGCCCGAGCCCTAAAAAAGGGTCCTTTTTCACTGTGAAAATGTGGTGTGTCCACGTTGTGTCTAGGGCTGTTTCCTGTTGCGGGCAGTAGGCCTACTCACACAAGTGACGTACCATTTTTCTCAGAAGACTTTGGGGATGCGGGGTGGGTGGAATTTTGGGGATCCACGCAGATTCCAGATCTTTCCACCACAGAAATGTGAGGAAAATGTGTTCTTTTTGACAAAGTTTGAGGTTTGCAAGGGATTCTGAGTAACAGAATCTGGTGAGAGCTAGACAAGGTACCCCATCCTGGATTCCCCTGGGTGTCTAGTTTTCAAAAAAATGTATAGGTGCCGGCAGAGCTAGGGTTCAAAATCTACAGCTAGGCACTTTGCAAAAAAAAGGGTCAGTTTTCACTATGAAAATGTGGTGTGTCCACGTTGTGTTTTGGGCCGTTTCCAGTCGCAGGCACTAGGCCTACCCACAGAAGTGAGGTACCATGTTTCTCTGAAGACTTTTGGGAATGCGGGGTGGGTGGAATTTTTGGGATACATGCAGATTCCAAAAGTTTCCACCACAGAAATATGAGGAAAATGTGTTTTTTTTTTTACAAAGTTTGAGGTTTGAAAGGGATTGTGGGTAACAGAACCAAGTGAGAGTCTGACAAGTCACCCCATCCTGGTTTTCCCTGGGTGCAGAGTTTTAAAAAATGTATAGGTTTGCTAGGTTTCCCTAAGTGACGGCAGAGCTAGGGTTCAAAGTCTACCGCTAGGCACTTTTCAAAAAAGGGTCAGTTTTCACTGTGAAAATGTGGTCTGTCCATGTTGCGTTTTCGGGCCGTTTCCTGTTGCGTGCACTAGGCCTACCCACACAAGTGAGGTAACATTTTTCTTGGAAGACTTTGGGGAATGCGGGGTGGGTGGAATTTTGTGGATCCACGCAGATTCCAGAACTTTCCACCACAGAAATATGAGGAAAATAACACAGAATTGTAGAGCAACTGTTATTACCTATTGACTTTCGATAGATTTCTGCCTTCCAAATGAAAGACAATGTGTAACAAGCATTTGCAATGCAATAGGTCTCGCATTAGGAAAGTTTGAGCTACTGGTATTGTAAATGACACATTTTTTATTTATGTGTTGGTTTTGAAAATAGCAAAATTAATAGCTTTGTCATTTACAATGCCAATAGTTATAACTTTCGCAAATATGACACCTATAGCATTTGTAATGCAATATGTGTTGTATTTACGTGACTTAGATGTATTGATATTACAAATAACAATGGCTTTAAATTTTTGTAATAATTAATACTTAAATAAAAGTTATTGTAATTTATAATGGCAATAGCTTAAACCTTTGTAAATAACTTTTGTGAAGATTATGTTCAGTGTATTTTATTGTGATGAAAATCCAAGAACAGAAGTGAAATATTAACATCTTTTTGTGACATTTTGAAACAGTGAGAGAACATATTTGAACCAGTTGTTGTTGAATGGTTGCACAGATTGATGCTGTGGTGGCGCTGAATGATGTTGTGGTGGCGACGAGTGATGCAGTGGCATTCAGTGATGCTGTGGTAGCGCATAGTGATGTTGTGGTGCCCCTGAGTGATGCTGTGGTGGTGCGGAGTGATGCTGTGATGATGCGATAGATAGAGTGAGGGCGATGGATAGATAGAGGGAGGGCGATAGATAGATAGAGTGAGGGCTATAGATAGAGTGAGGGCGATAGACAGATAGATTGATAGAGTGAGGGGGATAGAGGGAGGGCGATAGATAGAGTGAGGGAGATAGATAGATAGCGTGAGGGAGATAGATAGATAGATAGCGATAGATAGATAGATAGATAGTGTAATTATGTGCCGTTTAATTATGAGGCACTGAGTGGCATTTGGAGTGTATGTTGTGTTGAGCGCAGTGTAAATATGTAGCATATAATTATGTGGCACTGAGTGTATTTGGAGTGTATGTTGCATTGAGTGCAGTGTAATTATGTGGCACTGAGTGGTATTTGGGATGTATGTTGCATTGAGTTCAGTGTAATTATGTGGCACTGAGTGATATTTGGAGTGTATGTTGCGTTGAGTGCAGTGTAATTATGTGGAGTGTAATTATGTGGAACTGAGTGGTATTTGGAGTGTATGTTAAATTGAGTGCAGTGTAATTATGTGGTGTGTAATGTGGCACTGAGTGGTATTTGGAGTGTATGTTGCATTGAGTGCAGTGTAATCATGTGGCGTGTAATTATGTGGCACTGAGTGGTATTTGGAGTGTGTTGCGTTGAGCGCAGTGTAATTATGTAGCATATAATTATGTGGCACTGAGTGGTATTGTGTAGTGTATGTTGTATTCAGCAGAGTGTAATTGTGTGGCGTGTAATTATGTGGTATTGTTTGGAGTGTATGTTGCATTGTGTGCAGTGTTATTATGTAGCATATAATTATGTGGCACTGAGTGGTATTGTGTGGAGTGTGTGTTGCATTCAGCAGAGTGTAATTATGTGTTGTGCAATTATGTGGCACTGAGTGGTATTTGGAGTGTACGTTGCATTGAGTGCAGTGTAATTATGTTGAATATAACTATGTGGCACGGAGTGGTATTTGGAGTGAATGTTGTATTGAGATCTGTGTAATTATGTGGCGTGTAATTATGTGGCACTGAGTGGGATTTGGAGTGTATGTTGCATTGAGTGCAGTGTAATTATGTGGTGTGTAATTGTGTGGCACACAGTGGCATTTGGAGTGCATGTTGCATTGAGTGCAGTGTAATTATGTGGCGTGTAATTATGTTGCACTGAGTGGTATTTGGAGTGTATGTTGGATTGAGTGCAGTGTCATTATGTGGCGTGTAATTATGTGGCACTGAGTGGTATTTGGAGTGTATGTTGCACTGAGTGCAGTGTAATTATGTGGCATGTAATTATGTGGAACTGAGTGGTATTTGGAGTGTATGTTGCATTGAGTGCAGTGTAATTATGTGGCATGTAATTATGTGGCACTGAGTGGTATTGTTTGGCGTGTATGTTGCATTGAGTGCAGTGTAATTATGTAGCATATAATTATGTGCCACTGAGTGGTATTGTGTGGAGTGTGTGTTGCATTCAGTAGAGTGTAATTATGTGGCGTGTAATTATGTGGCACTGAGTGGTATTTGGAGTGTATCTTGCATTGAGTGCAGTGTAATTATGTGGCAATGAGTGGTATTTGGAGTGTATGTTGCATTGAGTGCAGTGTAATTATGTGGCTGTAATTATGTGGCACTGAGTGGTATTTGGAGTGTATGTTGCGTTGAGCACAGTGTGTGAGTGTGCAGTGTGTGTGGCCTAAAGTAGTGTGAGGGCAGTGTGTGAGTGCGCAGTGTGTGTGGCCTAAAGTAGTGTGAGGGCAAAGTGTGTGTGGCCTAAAATAGTGTGAGGGCACAGTGTGTGAGTGTGCAGTGTGTGAGTGAGCAGTGTGTGTGGCCTAAAGTAGTGTGAGGGCACAGTGTGTGAGAGCGCAGTGTGTGTGGCCTAAAGTAGTGTGAGGGCGCAGTGTGTGTGTCCTAAAGTAGTGTGAGGGCGCAGTGTGTGTGTGGCCTAAAGTAGTGTGAGGGCGCAGTGTGTGTGGCCTAAAGTATTGTGAAGGCGCCGTGTGAGTGGCCTAAAATAGTGTGAGTGCGCAGTGTGTGTGGCCTAAACTAGTGTGAGGGTGCAGTGTCTGTGGACTAAAGTTGTGTGTGGACTAAAGTAGTATCAGGGCTCAGTGTGTCTGGCCTAAAGTAGTGTGAGTGCGCAGTGTGTGAGTGCGCATGCTCAGCATGTGAGTGCGCAGTGTGTGTGTGGCCTAAAGTAGTGCGAGGACAGTGTGTGAGTGCGCAGTGTGTAAGTACGCAGTGTATCTAAGTGTCAGTATAATGTACACGGTGCTCATGTAAATCACTCCAGTGCCTTCAGGTAGACGAGGGAGGGCGCTGGACATGGCTGAAGCAGGGGGCTGAGTAAAACAGAGCACGAAAAAGGACGTGGTGGGTTAAAAAATGTTTTAAAACCATGGCGGCAAAAAGGTCAGGGGCTAGTCGGTTAACACAATGAATGCATGCCTACGGTAGAGCTGCTGACCCTCGGACTGGGTTCAACTCTCGGCGTTGCCTCGGGTCAAAACAGCTGGGGTGTTGTCTGTAAACAAGAAGCTCTAGCATTGCGCGGAGTGGGGCAGGTGAGCGGATTCCTTTGAAGTGTAAACCAGCATGAGTGCTTAGAGGCTCTCAGGCTGACAAATGGTGTGCGATGCACACGCGCCCGCACACATGCACTGTAGGCAATCCGCCTGGAAGGAGCATTTTTTAACCCCTCCTATGCTCGTGACGAGCCTCGGGAGGGCTGTGCCGGTGACGTAACGGTTCCGTCACGGCCCTCTCACCGCACCTGCGCAGCGCGAATTCCGCACCTGCGCTAACGTTCTGAAGCGCGGACGGGCCGTGACAGAACCGTTCCGTCACAAGTACAGCTCACCCACGTGCCGTGACGGAGCGGTTCCGTCACGAGCACGGGACCGCCACGCGGCCCCCCCACCCCCTTAGCACTGCGGCGGAATAGCCGCCGCAGTGAAGGGGTTAAAGCCCCTACTTAATATCTTGCCAAGCAGTGCTAACGCAATGGCTTAGACAAGACCTAAAAAAGAAGTCACTTTGAAAAATGTCCTATAATTCTCATGCTAGTATGGGTACTCACAATTTTGGAAATGTGCAAATAGCTACTATTTCTGAACTCTAAATT
The DNA here is from genome assembly GCF_964263255.1 of Lissotriton vulgaris. Lineage (NCBI taxonomy): Eukaryota > Metazoa > Chordata > Amphibia > Caudata > Salamandridae > Lissotriton > Lissotriton vulgaris. The sequence goes on along the minus strand of NW_028243475.1, from coordinate 472,220 downwards.
TTGTTCCAATTTCAGGAATACATAGGCGTCTTTCATCCTGGTTTTTCACTATATACATTTTCCCAAATTCATTGCTATATACCTGGTACATAATAAAAAACATTGCCAGACGCGGCTCAGTTATTATCTCTGAGTTCATCTGGTTCTTGGTGAACCAACAAGCAGGGCTTTAAGTGGGCCGGGTCTCCAGGGGTCTGAGCACCGGCAGTTTTTTAAAGGGGACCTCGAAACGGGTCTCTATCGGGCTCTGTTTTGAGCCCTGGCACAGGTGGTCCGTTTTTTTTTCCGGACTGCAGTGACAGTAGTTTGCTGTCACTGCAGTCTGGAAAAAAGTACCAGGGTGCAAAACAGCCCGATAGAGACCCGTTTCGAGACAGCAAGCACATCAATGTTGCCTGCCCTCACTTCTCACTAGCGGAGACGTTACGGCATGACGTCATGCCAGGTGAGCGTTTTGGGGGAAGGGAAATCATTTAAAGAGTCATTTTCTTTATGGATTTCCCTTTTTGAAAGAGCAGCAACATTGTGGTAGGGTCACCAGGGCTTTAATTGGAAGCTTTTCCAATATTATATGTAACAAGCCATAGTTGCAGCTTATTTATCTTATGCAACTAATAACCTTTGACAAAACAAATAGTACTTGTTGTAAGTATGATGTTACTTCTTGTATCACATATCTGGATGCAAAGACAGAAACAGCAAAATACAAGTCGGGCGGCACACTATGCTAAAGAGATTTTTTGCATAAGTGTTTTAAAACCACGCCCCTAATTACACTGGCCACGCCCCTTTGAGAGACCCCCCCCCAGTTTTTTCATCCCACTTAAAGCCCTGCCTAGAAGTCCTATATATCCTCACTACCAGAGAGGTCCAGCTGATCTAATGGTATGTTTCTTTTAAACATTGGTCATAATTAGAAGTTACAGGTGAAAACGTTGGCACAAATGGCTGTTTTTTTTAACTCATTTTTAATTTTTCCTATTTTCAACTGTTAGTTTCTATAAAGAAACCTTGAAGGATCTACACAAATTACCCCTAGCTGAGTTCAGAATTTTGTCAACTTTTCTTAAGTGTCTAGTTTTCCAGGGTCCATTATTGCTTTCATACCCATTTCTACCATTAACTGAAAGAAAGTTGAAAGCACAAAAAATAGAAAAAAAAGGCTATGTCCGAGTAAAATGCCAAAACTGTGTTAAAAATGTTGGTTTTCTGACAAAAGTCTGTCAGTGCCTGAAAGCTGGGAAAATAATATCTTGAGATGTCAGAACTCACCCTAGCTAAACAAACTGAACAGTTGCACGCTTTAAAGAGACCCTAGCTGAGCATCCAAATAAGACGTAGAGCGACGGGTGAATTTATATCAGTAGCTCTGCTCGAAGCGCTGCTGCTGTCTGCTGAAGCACAGACCGGTCTGAAGTGAACCTCCCATTCAGTGAGCCATGCCTTTTTTGCAGCAGCTCGAGCTGTCCAACAGGGCACATCTCCGAAGACATCCAGAGAGTATGGGTTAACCGTTTTCGATAGAATACCAACTATTACACAACACTAAAACGGGACAAAGTATCACGAACACACACCCTCCGTCTAACATCTCAGGAAGACTCCAATAAAGTTGAATTCGCTTCAAAATCTATGCGCCACCTACCGTGACTTTCGAGGGGGCAGAGGGTAGGGCGGCCCCCACATCCAATCAGACTTTGGAATTCGATAGCGCGCACGGGGATTGGCTCAGAGCGCTCATATGCTCCAATCCTAGGTTATTTTACACATTTAGTAGTACTTTCTAATCATAGAATGTGTTCTGTCATGGAACTGGTTGTTGTGCAACCCGGAAGTGCTAACATTAAGCACAAATGATATCCGTTTATAAAAAAAGCATCGGACATCGGACATCAGGTAGAATACGGTGAAGGTCCACGTAAGTAGGGGACAGGTCGCATGAACTAAATATTTAAACATAGTAAACTGTCGACGTTTGAATGAAACATTTTGATCATGTTAGCATATTGCGTTTTGTCCAAATGTATACATTTTGTTCCAACTTTAGAACAGGCAAAACAAAATCCACTGCTGCCACTTGTGGTACGGGAACCTGCTCCTGGCAAATCTCTCTTTTTAGGAGTACTCCTCTTCTTGCAGCGCAAAATGAGTTCACTTCTTTTCATATTTACAAAGGCTCATATTTCCAAATGCTTCTTCCTTAGAGTACATCCTTTATCAGTCTTAATAGGAGAACTGTTATCTTAAAGAGGTGTAATTTTTGGTAATGTATATTTTCAGGTCTGGTGTACAGTGACCTCGGTGGCTAAGCAACTCACAGCTTACTGAGCAAGAAGGACTAATATTTATGCACTTTAGTGGAAATCCGACACCAATCATAGTACAGCCTTTAAAAATAAAAATTAAGCACTTCAACTAGTCCTGCAAAAAGTTAGTATTCCTTGTTACACAGTAAAGTCCCAGATAAGAACAGATAGAAATGGCTAAAATGGGATTTTAGATTGTCACCAGTTTTTACTTAACATTAGGTAAGGATTATCTTTGGTAAGCAACAGCTAAGAACACAGACAAGAAGGAAAGCGTTTCACCAGAGCAGAGAAAACCTGCTTCCACCTACCAAAACAAACAGAAACCAGTTTTCCCGTAGCATGTAGTGCAGCAGTTGTCATCCTCATTCATGATGGGGTTAAATTTAGGTGACCCCCTGTCAGCAAAGGCATACTCTTCTTACGAACAGTACAGAGAAAACTTAAAACACCTCTACTGCTCCTGCAAGTTTCCTAGTTCACTGGAATAATCCGGCCACAAAAAAACCTACAGACTTATCAGCAAAACTTTGCCTGCCATTGGATTTTAGTCTCAGTGCCATCGTGTATCTATAGTTCACCTTTTCATCATCATCATAAACTTTATTCGACAGTTAAGTCATAAAAGTACAGCATAAAACATTCACAAATATTCAGTACCTAAAAACAACATATGATTTTTTATATAAATAATTAAGATACAATTAAACTCCATATTGCAACTATCGAATACATTGATTAAAAAATTATATGAGCTAAAATTGTTTAAAAATTGTCAAACTTACAAAAAAGCATTATTAACATTCACTAATTCATTATATGGGACAGAGATGGGTTCAGTATCGCACGGTGTCTACCACTTAAGCAGGAAACCTATACCCCATTATTTGTTAAAGCAATTGTTTTTACTGGGGTGGGCTTATGACTAAGAGATAACCCAATAGGCCAACTACTCGCTAGGCAATAGCATCAGTTTTGATCGTATTGTCCATGCCCAATTCAAGAACTTCGCTACAGCTATAGCTATAGGTGGGTTGGGGTCTGAACCTAGAATTCTCAGGGCCTCTGCATATCTTCGAGTACCCATTAATCGACAGATTGGTTTTATCCACTTACGACGTGGTGCGATATATAAAGGACAGAAGAACAAGATGTGACTTACAGATTCTTGCTGCTCCGTGCACCTAAAACATCTGTCACTAGTTGACCCCACCCATTTTCCTGTAAATAACCTTGTAGGAAGGGTTCCCACCCTGAATTGAAAGTACAGTTTACGATCATTATGCTTTTCTATAACATCCCAATACCTTTTTAGCACTGGCCAGGGCTTAAATTCGAGGAATCTTCCAGTGAGGTGAGAAGATAGTCCTTGCGAACATGTTGATGAGAAGACCATCTCCCAATATCTTCCCTTCAAGATTTTTTTAGAGGGAAAAACTGCTTTTAGAGGGTCATCCCATAGTTCGATCATGCCCAACCTCACTAGCAAGGATCTAATCCCCTTCAGCCATTTGATTTTGAATTTGAATTTGAATTTGAATTTAAAATTACTTATAAAGCGCACGTTCGCCAGCGGCTTCATGGCGCTACAACAAACAGAAACAGGGTGGGCAAGCCCATGTAGAATAAATAATTCAGATTGTGGGGGGACTAATTTAATTAAAGGCTTTAGAAAACAAAAGGGTCTTAAGTTGCTTTCTGAACTGGTAGTAGAGAGTCAGGGTCCTAAGCTCAGGGGGGAGGGAATTCCAGAGGAGTGGGGCAAGGGTCGCAAATTTCGAACCGCCCCATTGTATGGAAGGAGTCATTTTCAATAATGTCCATAAGGCCCTGGGCATAGTGCGTCAATACCTCAGTAGTCCATATTCTATGCCAATACAATAATGGACGAAGAATGGCCAGGTTTTCAACTGCTTTCCTAACTAGATCCCATACGAGTGGTATTAATGGTGTACTTTGTGGGACACTGGTAACTTTGCGTAAGAACTCATTCTCCACCAAGGACAGGCGTTTTAGGTTTTCGAACCCCCACAGTTCGGCTCCATATAAGGCCGAACTTAGTACTTAATACTTAGTACTTAGTACCAAACCTTCCCTTGCTGAGTTTTTATATGGCTTACTTGCTTTTTCCTCTGTGACACGTATGACTAGCGCCAAGATGCTCCGTGGAGTGTAAGTCGCGCTTTATAAAAGCCAAATCATATCATATCATACCTTCATCCTATAAATGTAAAGGGCTGGACTAATTGGTTTAGTTAGCGAGGTTTTACATTTTTGTAAAAGAAAACCCAACTGCTGTTGGTGCTTTAAGACAGCCACATCAAGTTGGCTGTTCCAACGCATATCCCTCTGCAGGGTGACACCCAGATAGGTAAAAACGTCAACCTGCTCTAATGGACAATTATTCATAAGTATACTACCTCTAAAAGATTTGTGTTCATTGAAAGACATGAATTTTGTCTTGGCAGTATTTATTTCAAGACCGTGCAAAAGGCAAAATTCTCCGAAACGTTGGAGGGCCCACTGGAACCCGCTTGGTATTTAAGAGATAATTAAGGTATCGTCCGCAAACATGAGGATTGGGATGCAAATACGTGCCAGCACAGGGGCGTCGGTGGGGGCCAGGGAAAGGTAGTCCGCCACCCCATTGACGAAGAGCGAGAACAGGGTAGGCACCATGACGCACCCCTGTCGCACTCCCCGCTCAACGGGGAAGGTTTCCGTAACCTCACCCTGCAACCCCCACCCAACCCGTGCGAAGTTATCCTCATGCAAGCGCACGATCAGCGTCAGCAACTCCGGGGCCATCCCCAACTCCTCCAAGACTCGCCATGATTTACAGCGCGGTACTAAATCAAAAGCTGCCCTCAAATCAACGAACACAGTGTACAGAGCCCCTTTTCCCAAGACCACTGTCCGCCAATAGAGGGTAATAAAGCGAAAAACTTGATCGATTGTGCTTGTTTTGTGCCGGCCTGCAATGGACTAAAAATTTTATTTTCGTCCATCCAAGTCTGTATTTAACACAAAACTAATCTACCTATATTTTCTGAATAGAGTCAATTAGACTAATAGGCCTATAGTTGCCTACAACAGACTTGTCCCCTTTTTTGTACACCGGAACAATTTCTGCCCCCTTCCAAGAATAAGGGACAGCCGCTCCTCAGGCTATAGCATTTGCCAAATAGGCAATATATAATCGCCAAGTTTGTTTGTCGTTTAAAAACACGTCAGCAGGGATGCAGTCAATACCCGGTGCTCTTCCCTCAGTTACTGTCTCTAATGCCCTATCAACATCTTCTAAGGTAAAAGCAGCTCCTTCATAAAATGTACAGGTGGGTGTACCATTGTCCTCGTTACTACCACTACAGGCGTATTGTGGCTTGAAATAATCAACCCACAAATGTTGGGCGACATTATTCTGCGGGCGGTCCGGACACCCACCCCTGTCTCATTTGTATGTGTCCCAGAATAGTTTTGAATTATTAGCCGCACAAGCTTCTCTAAGCTCCTCCCACTTGCACTCATCCCAAATCTTTTTTGCCTCAATCTGTGCTTTCCTGTAACAGCCCGAGCCCCTCTTACCTTACTCAGGTCCCTCGTTTTTAGTGCTAGACCCAGCTCGGCCCGTGCTTGTCGACAAGCTTCGTTGTACCAACCCTCGGGTTTTTTCCTAAATTTACTTTTACCTGAACCCGACTTACAAAAATATATTTTAAGTTGAGCAAAAAGTTTAGTATGAGCTTCGATAATAAAAGAATGGGAATCCCCGTTTGTGGCACTAGGCCCCAGATCTACAAGTACCTTATTTACATCATTTTTGATAGAAATCAAAATATCAGGGTGCTCAATAACTTCGCTCCACTTAAGGTGGCGCTCATCATTTGCTAGAGCAACGTCTGGTACTGTTTTGTCCTGGATTGCTATTACAACTCCATCTAATTCCAACCTAAATAGTGAGGTAAGAGGGTTATGGTCGCTCTCTTTACGAGCCTTTACCGCCATATCAACAAGGCAATGCCACATTTTCAGATGGACAAGCAGGTAGTCTATACAACTAAACCTGTGGCCATTATCATACGTTCTGTTGCCCTGTCTATCAGATGGTGTTCGGCCGTTGGCAGCCCTTAGTTGGTTCCCCTTACATAGCCCCTTCAGTTGTATTGCCGCCTCAGTCCATTTTGTTTTATAGGTACCAACTCAAGTTGGGGAATACCCCAATTTGAGTCATTCCTCCTCCTTTAAACTCTGGTCTTCATACCCTAGCGGCTCACAGGTCGTATTGAAGTCTCCCGCTACAAGAGGCAGAGTATTACTAGGTAAGGCCTCAATTAGAACATCTAGGGCTGATATTATCCGACTTTTTCTCTCCCGGGTGTCCTCTTACGTAAACATTGAAAATATCGATGGCTACACTAGACTGGAAGCTGAGTCTCACTACTAGGATAATATTACTTGAGACAGGAAGTTGTTGAATGTTACAACTTAAATCCTGCTTAGCCCAAATCACTAATCCTCCTAATGGGCGTCCCTTTTTCATTTTCACGGCAGGAACATAGAAGTTGAGATAACTCAGCCTAAATACAGGATCCACCGACCAAGTCTCTTGGAAGAGGCAAATATCAAATTTAACAATAAAGTCGGCCCAATCAGGCGAGGCTAGTTTCGACCCCAAACCCGCTATGTTCCAGGATACCAGTGTCGTCAAGCAGTTTTTATTAGAAGATCTGCCTACATTATCAACCCCACCAATTAGAAAATCATGCCGATGCTCTATATTCGGTTCAGGAGCTGAAAGTAAATTTATCTCACTCGGAGCATAGTTTAGTGTTACCTCCCAACCCATCTGGTTCGAAACTACACTCTCTACATTTGATTGAATTCCATTAGGCTTAAGGCCCAATGCCCCCCTGAGAGCTGACTTTGCCAATAGATAGATTTGAACTCTTGTCTGGATTATCCTCAATTGAAACCACTGCGTTAAACCTCGGGCAACATTCAGATATTCGTTGTCAATCACAGTCTTCCAGCCCGGACAACATGTCATACCTATTGAACATTCTAATACCCCCTGTGGTACTCCAATTCTGCAACCCCCATCTGGTAAAATTTTCCTAGGGGCAGTGTATGCTAATGGATAAAAATAGGCCAAGGGCAATGACTGAATTAAGGTCGCTGGGCCTTCTTGGGCCCAGTTGGAAATGTATACAACAGCCCTCCTATCCTTGAAGGTAATAATTACACAATCCCCCTCTATAGCCTTTGACCGCGCCCCCACCCAGTCTACTCTTCTGACAAACAAGATTTCAGCAGATACATGGGTGGGAAGTGGCCGGTTGGTATTAAGCCAATAAATACATTTGTTCTTGAGCTCCATGTACGACTCCCTTTTGTCCTTACTCAATGAAGGAACCTCCACTAGGACCACCACATAAGGGGCAGATTCAGATGGAAGATCTATACATGGTAGGCTTTTTATAGGTTGAACTGGAGGGGGATTATTCGCTAATGGTTGTTGGATTACAGGTCTACTGACTTCCTCTTGCCTTGCCCTGCCACTCTGCGGGGCTTGATTAGACACTACTAGTTTACTAGAAAGATGTAAGGGTGAGGGATCTGGAGGCCTAACCAGAGCGGTAGCATTATCTATATTATTTCCATTTTGTGGGGCTGTGAGGTCAACAACTACATTATTAATGCCAGACAAATTCATTTGTGTACCAGTTGCCCCATTGGCCCGATTTCCACCCAGCGCCTGGGCCGATGCAAACGGTAGTTCTAGATACACACATCTATTTTCTATAGAGTCCAATCTATCATATATTGGGAGGCATGTCTTTTTAAAAATATGTTCCAGCTTAGTCCAAAAAGTCGGGCCCAACTCAGGAGGTGATACGTCCCCAGGGCTCGATGATAAGATATCCACTTCATTAATAGGTTGACATATGGCAGAACTGTGGGGAGGTATTGGGGTCACACTCTCATTAGCTGTATTCGCTTTCATAATTTTTGCTTTCCTTCCTTTCGCTTGGGATTGAGCCCCACTCCGCTTCCTTTTAGACGTCAAACCTACCACTGGTTGAAATACCCCCGATTTAGAGCTGTAGGCAGATCGCCGTCATTTAGCGTTAAGACCCGATCTAGAAGGAATATTGTTAGAGTTAGTGTTAGTAATATTACTAACGTCCAATGGAGCAGCGTCACTTGCTGGGGGGCATGCCAAACACCCCGCAGGTTGCAATAGCTGGTTTCCCTCGCCCTCCCCAGAGTTGGTCTATAAAGCATTGGCAACAGCCTGTTGGGGGATTGGTGACCGAGCCTTGGCCAAAATTCCCAATGAAGATCTTTTATCCAGTGCAATATCCAGCGACAATCTCTTTTCTGTCAGCTCAATTTCATGAGCTAAGACAGAGGACGCTCTTACTAGGAATTTGTCCATCGTACCTATGAATGACTCTCCAGTGATTGATTTTCTGGCGTTCCCGCCTGTAGATGAAGACATGATTTTAAGAGGGATAGAACCAACTCCTCCTTGGGATGGCTGATGATAACAAATCAATGTCAACCTGCTCAGTGGTTACATCCACACGCACTAACCTTAATAGCAGATGTTAAGGGGGTGGCCCGTCCCGTTCTCGAACGGGCTCAAACGGGCCCGCCCTTGGCCAGGGCTTTGGACGGCGCGCGTTCCGCGCAGCGTAAGTGAAGAGGCGCTTTGTAGGCGCCGGACAAGCAGGCTCAGGTGTGGGCTCAGTCACACGGCCCCTGGGACTTGTAGTTTTCCTCCAGTATGCAGCACAAACCAGCGAAGCGGTTCAGGTTTTCATAAAAACCCATATCTCTCTCTGCAGGATTGATTGCAACTATCTAGACAAGCGGTTCTTAACCTTTTGACTTCTGCAGACCACCACAGAATCATTTCAGGATTCCAGGGCCCCCACTGAGTCATTATTTGAAGCTGGGGACCCCCAGCTTCAGCAGTTTCTATGATTTGAACCTCAAAGTAATTACACAAAAATATAGAAACAAGTACACGTCGAACAAATGTTCAGAAACGGAAATATTTTTTTATTTACATTTCACAATCAAATATAAAAAAGTTGTAACATTTTCAGTTTTGCTTCTTTATTTGTATATACCTTAATAATTTGTATTTATTTATGTTTTAGTCACAGGCTCCCTGCATAGGTCTTGCAGACACCCAGTGGTCATTGGGCCACAGGTTAAGAACCACTGATGTAGGCAAAATACTTTTTTTCTCCAGAACTGTTGGTGTGGTGGTTCTTATTTTGTCGGTATTTAATGGATCTGATTTAGTAATCAAGCCTAAGTTTATGCTTTGACATGAGTACTTTCTTAGGCATTGTGTATTCAGTTTTTCTCTTAACATTCTTTTTTTTGTTTAGGATGCCTGTTGCCGTAGGACCGTATGGGCAGTCACAACCCAGCTGTTTTGATAGAGTAAAGATGGGTTTTATGATGGGGTGTGCCGTTGGAATGGCAGCAGGTGCCCTCTTCGGTACATTTTCATGTCTAAGGTATGTTTGGACAAAATCCTATAATTTTTATTTAAATGAATAATATAGATGTGGATTATGATGGAAGAGCTAACCTTTAGAACAACCTTGTTCAGCATTTATAGGAAACATAAAACCGACAATTGTTGTAAACACTTTTTTGCAATAACGTAGTCATGTATACAGACAAACTAATTTACCCTTTTAAAGTATAATGCATACAATGAGGTTGGGGGCCTCTTGAAAGTGTACTTCTCAAACATGAACACCTTGATTCGAAGTGCGTTTTCTACTTTTTATATAACAACTTTTTTGCAACATGTATACATTCCTTGATTCAATAACACATTGAAGAATGTGTAAAGCAAAACCTACAAAAAGCCAAATATTTTTTTATTACCTCATGGAATAAAATAGGGATAGAAAATTAAAGTTAGTTATAATGTAAGGAAAAAGCCTCACTGCCATGTAGGCAGCAAAACTCTTAAGAAATGGGATACTAATATTGCCCCATAGATTTATTGTTCTTCTTGAATTGGCAATTCTTCTTTTAATGGAGACTCAATTTCTTTGAAGACGGTCACACATGGCGAATAAGGCAGGATACGTTTTCTACAATTAGTTGAGGAAGGCCTTTATGCTCTTCGACATTTTCACTTGGTGTTAGTGACTGGGTATTCACCCAAACAGGTCTTTGATTATCTCAGTCTTCATGTGATGGAATTGACAAACTTCATGATATTGAGTTTTTGTCATGATTCTTTGGCATGCTCTTACCAGTCACCTAAGCCATTAGGTACCATTCAGCAAATTTCTCAAGCTGTTTTCCTTATGTCCTGTAATAGCTACACAGACCACTTAATGTGGTTTTACGCTGCAGCTTTTGGACTAATTTCGCTTGGCATATATTCGGCATGAATCAAAAGAAACCTCTGTTTCAGATGAATTGATTTTTAAAAAATTGCCTTTCAAATCAAGTGTTTCCTAATATACCATTCAGAAACTTAGTTATGGAGGCTTTCAACGGGCGTGAATAACCACTGTCATACGACCCAAGAGGAGTTCAAGTCTCGAGGCTTATTTCCCAGGAATCACATTTTTAAGCCTTTTTCAAGCAGCCTTTACTATCTGTGGCCACTGGTGAACAATTTGAAACTCTGATTGAAATTGCTCTTCCTACATTATGCATAGCTGTTGAAAATACATATCCATTAAATGTACCTAATACTAAACTAGGGTTCGGGCCATTACATAGCCTATGTTCTGGTACTCTGTGCCCAGATTCGGGGGCAGGTGCATGTTAAAGGTATCCTGTCTCGTTCATCCCTGATACAGGGAGGGACCAGATAGGGCTGGCTCCTGCCATCTCTCTTGTTTGCCTTATCAGTGGAACCGCGAGCGGCATGGATTCCCTGCACAGCCCTAATGTGGCGATTCCTCAGGGTATGAGGCATGAAAGACCGCATTGCCCTCTATGACCATGATGTGTTGTTGTTTCTGTCTCGCCCAGCCGACACTGTGCCCAAATGCTGGACTTACAAGGGCAGGCTTCGGTCTCCAGGGGAACTGGGCGAAATCCCTCTTGTATCTCCTTACAAATGATAACTCATCTGGCAAACTCATCGCAGTTTTTTGGCTCATCTACAAATATTTAGTGATTCATAACTCTGCTTTCCACCCTTATGTGAAGTCTCAGTCTTGCACCCCTCCTGGCTGGATGCGGAAGGACCTTGATCGATGTACAATTCTGCAACTAAAACTCCTGGGGAGAATATCCATCTTCACGAAGATGGTCCAGCCAAGTTTCCTTTATGTTATGCAGAACGTTCCATTGCTGATCCCACAGACTTGGTTCGCCAATGTACAGGCATAGATACATGTGTTCTGATGGGCGCATTGACTGCCCCACATTGCATTTGGCAAGTGTATTGAGACAACATACGATGTAGGGTTGAGGGCGGTGGATCTAGCCCTTTACTATTGGGTGTTGAAAATGGTAGTGGTTAATGACCGGCTACATGGGGTTGGCAGGACCTGACTTTCCAAACTGATCTCTCTCACATGGGGTGCAATAACATACTGGACGTGCTCTATGGAGACCCAGACCCCTTCCACTCTGGAGTTTTCAATGGTGGTTCTACTGGCCTGGAGATCAGTGTTGGGCTGTACAGGATGGGACCGCAGACTCACCTTGGAAACTCCTCTCTCGCAGGGGCCCTGGTTGGAACAGGTGACAAGGCTAGAAGGATTCCACACATGGTACCTTGTAGGAATTTTGAGGGTGGCGGATATCTGGCAGGGCTCTTGTGTGAAGTCATTTCAAGAATTGCAAGCACCTTTCAACTTCACAACTCTCAATTCTATAAATTCCTATAGCTTCACCATGACCTATCGCCATATTACACCAATTTGACTAAAATCCTCAAGTATAACCCACTAAAGGCCAAAGTACTTATGGTTCCCCTTGGGAAAGGTGGCATATCCCGCATTTAGAACAAGGGAAGGAACTGTAATGCACTGTTATTGGGATTGTCTGACAGTGCATTCCTTTTGAAACACTGCATTGAGGCTGTTGTCGAACAGAGATGGGCTGAACTTCGAAACAGAGTATTTGTCTATTTCATGAGTAGTCAGGTGATTTTATAACAGGCAGCAATGACTATAATCCTGAATGGTAATTAATAATTATTTTCCTTTAATTAGCGCATCTAAATTGTTTACATTCTTTCTGGCATTGACCATTGCTTAATTTTTATGCTCTAGGTTTGGTATGAGAGGACGCGAGCTTATGGGTGGAGTTGGAAAAACGATGATGCAGAGTGGTGGAACATTTGGGACCTTCATGGCGATCGGCATGGGAATCCGATGTTAAATAAATTAAAATTTATAAGAACTCATTTGAACTTGCTAAATCATATCTGGACTGGAGAATAATTAAACAAATGATATAGACTTGTTTCTTCATTCCCCTCTCAAGTTTGTGTTTATATTGTTCACACTATGTGGAATTTGTAATTTCCAAAATGGTGGTGTGATTAGCGAAAATGTGTACTGTTCCTCCTACACTAAATTAATTGATCAAGCCTCTGCCATTGCCAATTACTGTACAGATGTTCAGGAGGAGATGTACATTTTGTGTAATTTAGAAATTGTTTAAACTATTAAAATGCTACAGTTGGAAAATGTTATCCTCTGCACAATCCATAGAATGTGTATCCCTGTGTATATATTTTCTTTTTCATGTATATTGAACAGTCTGACTGCAGATGGTCCACACTTTATGAAAACAAATTTAAAGACCTGAAATATCACGAAGGCATAACAGTTACATTTATCAAATTGCAGCTTGCTGGCAGTTTTTTTTCTTTATATGAAACCAGTCTTTATACACTTGTGGATCTGCGTTGTTACAGTCTAGTATATATATATATACTGCAGTTCTGTAAGACTTATTTTCTACACAGTGGTGGTGTTATGCTTTTGGATGACAGAGAGTCGATATGAATAGTTCCAGGCATCAGTAATTTTTTCACACTTTGTTCTCATTTCTGCTTTTTTGGCTTTTGTCAATGTACTTGCCGTAGAATATGACAGAGTATTGCCCTTTCTCTTCCTTGGCCTACCTAATCTCTTTGTACTCTATTGATTCCATACGTGCTAAGCCTCCCACTGGCTGGTCACTTGATCTGTTTGCTTTCCCCCTTCCCATTTTGAGATATACAGAAGGATGTTGAAATTGCTTATGTGGGTCATCGTAGTACTGTTCGGATTAACCTGTGACACACCTGCCCTCGAATCTGAGCTGCTGCACAGTTTTGAGCCACCAAGTCTCATGTAGGATTAACTGTGGAATCCTATTCCCCGTACATATCACTGACTATGCAGCAACAAAAGCTGCTCAGATTTTACAGCCATGTTTAAAAGGAAGCAGACACTGCATCAGACTTTAGTACTATTTGCAACTAGTGTAGTGGTATGTCTTGGCTCTGCTGTATTGGTTCCAGTAACTACCGGCCACCTCTAACAAATGACGTTACGTTATTGGCATTTGTGTAGTGCAGTGTCTGCCATGAGTGGACAACAGACAGACCTGTCTGCTGTCCAGGGCTTCTGGTTTACAACATTGATTGGAGTTATTCAGAGATCTAACATTACCAGCTATGTACGTTGAGGGCTCCAGCCTCAAGTGTCTAGATGAAGTGTGTGTGTGTCTCTCTCTCTCTTCTAACAAGCTGTAATACCTGCAGAGAAGCCTAAACCATAAGCACAGAGTGAAACTATATTGCAACCACTGTTCCCAATAAGGTGCACGCGTGCGCACTTCTGTTAATCGGAGCGGGTAGTGCATGTGTGGAGCGCGCACACTGCACATCCCGGAAGAGCGTTCGCCCCGCTGCTTTTAAAAAGTGAGCAGCGCGAAAAACTGATGTTTCCTGGTTGCGGAGAGCGGCTGAATAGACTAACAGAAGACTGGGGAGCGGCAGGTAAGTTGCGGCAGCCTGTGGGATTATGGAGGGCACTTGCTTTCTTCTTTTGAATCTAGAGTCCGGCTGCAGGGCATATTGTGTGCTTTTGTTTAAGAATTCATGTTAATTGCAGCGCCGTCACAAGCTGCAATTAACACTTTAAAGAAAAGCACACAATCTACCCACAGCCGAGCTTTAGTAGCAAAAGAAATTCAGCAACTCTACAAACATGGCTTGTAAAGCACATCATGTTTTTGTAGACTTGCTGAATTTATCTTCTTAACAGAGCTGGGCTGCAGGGCGATCGATGGCCTTTGTTAAAGTTTTCTTGTTAATTGCAGCTCCAGACGGGCGCTGTGATTAACCTGAAAACTTTAGCTAAGTCACACAATCCCCCCCACTGCCCATCTCTATTAAGAAAAGAAATGCAACAACTCTACAAACATGGCGTGTAAAGCACATGCTGTGTTTCTAGATTTGCTGAATTTATCTTCTTAATAGAGTTGGGCTGTGGGATGATTGTGTGCCTTGGTAAAAATATTCTTGTTAATAGGGGCCCCAGACGGACGCTGCGATTAACCTGAACTTTAACAAAAGACCACAATCACCCCGCAGCTGCGCTCTATTAAGAGAAATTCAACAAATCTACAAACACAGCGTTTGCTTTACATGCCATGTTTGTAGAGCTGCTACATTGCTGACATTAGTGGGTCAATTTTACAGTTCTTTCCCAATAGCCTATCAAGAGATGGGTTTATATTGATGCAAAACAAGAATCCATCATCACTCCACAAATCAGAGTAACAATTGCATTTAAAGAATAAGTAACTGGTCGAGAAGTGTGGCTTACTGGTTAGAAGCGGCAGACCCTGAAGCAGAGATCAGGTCCGGGACCAGGGTTCAATTCCCGACGTGGCAGGGTCTTGGGCTTGATGTCTGGGGACTCGATAATTCTCTCGCCTCGGCGCCTACTCTAATCATGGGTCCCACGCTGCAACTCTGAGCAATAGCTTGCTTAATCTCCAAAACGGCCCCAACAATACTGGGATGCCTGGCTTCACCTTGGGGGTACCCAGGAGGGGTATCTTACAGGGAGAACCAGGAAGGTTCCACAGCGTTATACAGCGCCGGAACGCCCCGTTGCTGGGGCAGCTGTGCGCTTTACAAGTATACTACATTTACATTTAACTACTACAGATGATCAATCCACTGTTTCTGGTAATATCTGATTACATAATTTGACTATGTTAGTATAAGGGTCACAGCTTCCAAACCATTTCTATGTTAATTTGTGAATGAGGAAGTCACTTCTAAGGTCATCATACAATAATTAAACTTGACCACATTTACCTTTATTCTGTTTCGAGCCACGATCAAGATTAAATAGAGTTGCATCATTGTCAAGGTCATATTGATGTTAATACCACCTCCCAGATAAACACTCTTCCAGCTCTCAGCAGAAAGCAGACCACTTGTATCATATTACCAAGAACATTCTTTCAGATATATATATATATATATATAGTGTGCTTAGTCCATCTCACTTATGGAAAACAACAATTCTACCAATGTTCACAATGCAAACAACATTAGACTAATTCTGTGCATTCTACTCTTGTTGAATTACATTTTATGCATAACACAATGTCCTTTGTAAGCTCCACCGTGAAGGGAGCTCTGCTGCTTCCTCACACCGGTGGGGAGGTCATGCATACTTTCAACAAATAACAAATCCGATTGCAAAGTTTGCAACCCCCATAATTATGTTCACATGAGTTGACAAATGTGATTACTCTGTATTGCAATGGCCTTCGTCTCCACATCAAGGCTTCCGAAGGATCCTGGACTCCTATTATGCTGAGGAGTCCTGCAACCACCACCAAGTGTAGGAGGTGACTTCCCATTACAGCCAGCAGTTTCCCCCTGTTCTTCATTCCTGTAGAGTTGGTGTCAACAGCTACCATCCTATTTAGTGGCCCTGCTTTTGGGCAAGGAATTCATTTATCTAGGGCTAGGGAGATGTTTTTACTGTCTGTTTGAGGTAGGTACCCACCTCAGGTAAACCCTAGCTATATATGGGGAGAGGATGTAGCCTTGTGGCTAGGGCGGTCAAACTCAAAGGTGGGGAATGGGGTTCGAGTCTTGGCAACGACGCTCAGCATCCTGTTATTCTGGGTAAATCACTTAATCTCCTTGTTTCAGTCATTGCATCTAGATATATGATACAACAAGTAACATCATACCTACAACAAGTTAAACTATTGGCTTTGTCAGTGGTTGTTAGTTGCATAAGATAAATGATGGTACCACCGTTGGAGTCTGTGCTTTTCTAAACCTGAAGTGTACTTGCCTGTGTAACCAATTCATGGCTTGGCGTGTGTATCCAAATTGCAAATCTGCCTAAAGCCCCTTAATGTGGCGCTGTATGTGTGGAAATGCACCGTCTTTTCAATTTTTTTAAGCAAAAGTGTGGAGTGATACTTGGTGCTGCACACGCGAGGTCTGGTTCCTGATGCACATAACCACATAGCTCACAGAGACCTTACACTGCCGCACACAGAGAAAAAAAATGTGAGGGAACATTGATTGCAACAGTATACTGGTTTCAAAGTAGATGATGGAGGTTATGAAAGAGGGTACATTGGGTACATGGAGAATGGAATTTACACAATTGTAGAGGAAAAGGGGTGAGACTTTGAGCTTTTGCAGCTATGATGCAATGTTCGAGGCGGGACCTAGTCAAGCGGTGCAGGCAGGAGACGAGCGGAACCTGCCGTGAAAGATGACAGATCTTCTGGGCAAGTGTTACAGGGAAGTGAAAGCTCCAGAGGGAAATAAGCCACTGTGTATTAGACACCGTTGGCAGAGGGTGGAGCGTTAGGAAGGAGTGTGGAAACGGCCAGCTTATGTGCCCATGCGGCTTGTTCACCTGTCGCTCCCCCTCCCAGAGGTCACTGTACTTTATTCTATTTTCCATCTGTATCTAGTTACCCACAACATGTTGAGTCATATAAGCCTGTCCAGCACGACCTGCCGACCTCCCTGTCTGTATCCACCTCCTTTCCCCTGTGAGGACCATAGCTGGTCAGAGCTTGCCAAAGGCCACACTGGCCAAAAGGGAAGGCCAGTAAAAACAAACCCGGATTAAAGAAGCTAAGTACTGTGAAAGATCACAGAGAAGTGTTTAATTGGAGGCAAAAGCACGTAATGCTTTTATGAAGACTGTGAAAGGCAGCGGAGGAATGCACAACTATATCTGAAAAGGGATAGTGCAGCGTGTACTACACCTTTATTAGCTGCCTTCCGCAGCCTGCCCTTTCTTTGTTTTTGCTTCCATTCTTTCATTTGTTCTGGACATAGTCTTGTGTGCGCTATAAGTTTTAGAGTCTTTTGGCAGAGGTCACAGAGAGCAGGCAACAATGCCACCTTTTATAAGGCAGAATAAACAGATAGGACTTAGGATGGGCTGAAGGGTAAGTGGCAAGTAAACTGATTAGGGCTTAACGGTTGGGCTGAAAGTGATAATCACTTTCTAACCCCAATAATGGAACAACTAATTATAGGAAGAGAATGCGCCTTTAAAGGCCGTTGCATCACCCAAACATCAGAAAAACTTGATGAGATAAGTAACAACATCATGGGTTGGCCTTACAGGGCTCAGCTGGTTAATGAAAACAAGGGATGCAATATACCATCAACTAATCGCAAAGTTGACCTAGAAAAGGAAATAGAGATGTGGACAATGCACACAAAAGTGGATTACACCAACATAATTAAATCATGCACCGAGCTGAAGCTTTGTACGACAATATAGATCAAAGGGATACTTTGCTATCAAAGTAGCCTCAACAGAGGAAATCTACGTCTTTTGAAAGCCTTCCCAGCATCACATTACTTAAAATCAAAGGATATAGGCAGTAGGCTTCAGGGGTGTGGAATTTAATAAAATATCTACTTCTCCATGGGGCATGTTGCTTCATAAATCTACTTGTCTTTTAAAAAAATCCACTTGTCCACTTTGTGCCATGTAATGCAGTGACCAATTAGTGCAGAAATCGCATTATATACTAGCTCTGAAATAGCCCCTCTGATTATGCCAGGGCTCCTTCAATTCCCTTAGGTTTCCACAGATCTAAATACTGGGGGCTGAAGGTAATGGTAAGCAACAGTTCCAGGGTTGGAATACCCTTTTGAGTCTGTGCAAACCTACTAACTTGCATGTTTTAAGGGTTTTCACCAACTCTTCTTTAATCCTTTCCCCTACTGAGAAAGCTTGGATACTTCCTCCTGACAATGGCAGACATAAAACTTCTTCCTGGGTTGGGAAAAACGTGGTTGGAGGGGAAGTAAACTTGCAAACACTCAGATTTTCGTATGAGCAAATTTGCTCATGCTAAAATGCAGTTCACAAATATTTTCTAGGAGTACTATTTCTTGGACTACTTCTGTAAAGTGTTGGGAATTCATGAAAGTCGTATATCTGCACTTAATCCAAGGACATGCCTGCGATTTATTTAATAATTGGGCCCCTAATTAGGTCTGGCGTTAACCATGACCTTTTGTGTTTATCAAAATGTTGTCTCTCTCTCTCTCTGTCCATCAGCTAGCTTCACGGTGAGTGACAGCATTCTGTTCTTTCACAAGGAGCATATCAACACAGTTGTTTTGTTCAGTGCCAGGAACTACTGTGCAATGTGTGCTTTTTGAGACCAAAACTATTTTTGCTTTTGCCAGTGTTTTTATAGTTATGAGGGCCCAAAATTTCCCACACCAATAAGGTTTTACAAAACAATGCCAGTGAATCATTGACAAAACCAAAAGGCTGACCAACAATTTCAGACCTACTGCCTTCACCAATGCTTATTTATTTTAATGTTTCCCATAATCGTATTAAAACTGGTTAGACAGATTTTCCATTATGAATATATTTGAGAAATACTAGTGTATATCAACACAATTTACTAAATGATGCTGCAAAGAATTGGTACCTAAATATTTTCAGTAGTTTAGCAAAATATTTTTGCATTTTTGTTTTGTGAACATTTTAGTTTAAAGGCAAAGAATCATCAATCATGCTTTCAAGCTTCTGCAAGTATTCACATGTAACCAGAGAGCATTCTGGGAGCAGTATAGATAGCCTCATATTGCTAAAAATTGAAAATGTGTGTACACATTTTTATACTCTAACCTGTCAGTAGTGCAGTCTGAGCTTACATTTATTTAGAGTGCTTGCCCTAATAATAAAGCCTTTGCATTAATGAACCATAAATACAAGTTTGAACAGCATTAACTCATGGATATAAATATTACCTTAACTGCAATCAATGCCTTTCCCTGATTCATAATGTGTTACTGTAAACTGTCATCCAGGGGAGGGGGTTGGGCCTACTTGTCCCAAGGACAAAATACACATGAAAACTTGTTGCCCTTGACCCCAAACAATATGTCCCGGGCGTCAGGCGATAGGAATTCCACATCCCTGAGGCTTAATTTCTGCAATTTTCTAAACCGTTTTTGTTAAATTGATTTACTCCTAAAAGGATGACTTTGCAAATTGTGATACAAAAGTAGATAAAACATCAAACTTGAACTACCCAATCCCTCAAACATTGAGTAGCAAGTCTAATTCTACGTGTGGTCGATACATCCATCAAATTCTTTATTCGGTTAAAACCTTTAACCGTAAAAGACACAAGTACATAAAGAAAAGATAAAACAATAAACTGTCTAACATCCTAACAAAAAACATAGAATATACTAAAACCACATAATTAATAGGTATAAATCAAATAGTCCATCCAGTCAGAGCAACATCAGATGGTTAAACATAATTCGAAAGCAGATTATAAACCTTTCCTCATTCTTATCCCAGTTTGCATAAACTTCACAACAGCTCAGCAAACATGCTGATGGCAGCGACTGAGTGTAGATCAGTGCCTGTGTGGCTCACTGGTTAGAGGCGGCAGACCCGAGAGCAGAGGACGGCCCGGGACCAGGGTTCGATTCCCGGCGCGGCAGGTTTCTGGACCAGGGTCAGCGGACTCGATAATTCTCTCGCCTCGGTGCCCACTCTGATCAGCGATCACACTCGGCAACTCTGGGCATTAGCTTGCCTCATCTTCACTAACGGCCCCACCAGACTGCCGGGGATGCCTGGTCTCACCCTGGAGATACCCATTAAGGGACCATCTCTCAGGGAAGCCAGGAAGGGTTTCGCAGCGGTCGAAGCGCCTTGGGACCCTACGGGTAAGTAGTGCGCTATATAAATGCCTATACATTTACATACATTTACATTTGTCTGCACCGACCAAGATTGGCACTCTTTAAAATATGAACCAGATATCTTCTCACTTAATGGGTACATAAAAGTTACAAAAAGAAAGTGAATCATCGTTTGTTCGGAGTGTGAGTCACACGGACACACATTCAAATGCCTATTATAAGACAGAGCTGCACTGTAGGAAAAGCAACCAAGCAATGCACTACATTCAGTCTCGGGTGCATCAACAGAAACCTTTGTTGACTATTTTGGACCCAAAAAAAGATAAGGCTCGAAGTCTAAAGTTGTCAGAATACGTATATAAGCTGAGACAGTATTTTTTAGTTTCTCAATACGCTCCCTCTTTTCCCTGTACGTAGCAAAATATTTTGATTTGATTGCTTCTTTACACTAGAAAGTAAGAGTATCAGCTTCACTTTATAACTTCGGCATATTCAACATAAGGCTGAGCTTCTTTATATGTAGTAACCAGGGTATTTTCAGGGCATTGTGTATCCTTAAGAAGTCACGCAGTACCAGGTGCTTGAAAGATGCCTCTGTGGTTTAAATACTCAACCAAAGAAGAAAGGGTCAGAGCTTAATATGATCTGTTTTGTAATCTATGCCTAGCTCTGAGCGGCAGATAACATAGCAGTGCTCTGTGCTACTGTAAAACATCTGCTGCCTTCAGACCCCACATCCCTGCACCATAAGTAGCAATCATTACACATTTCATCTTATATAGTGCAAGAAATTCTTTAAGGGGTTCCCCTCCCAGTTTTGGCGAAAACTTGAAAAAGGCTGTGACAGAGTGACTTGCTTTACACACACAACTAAAAGAAATTCAGCACTCCCAAGGAGAGGCACTTGATAAAACAAAAAGAAAGCACCTGGAAAGGAGGCTCAGCACTCATAGAATGAGGCACATCAAAAAACAGTTTCAAAATAAAGCCTGGGATTTTATTCATGCAACACTCTCTAACAAAAAGACTTCTCAAGATGTCAAACGAATCAAATAAAACAACATGCAAATGTATATATACCCACAAAACGGCCTCTCACCACTTCAAAGAAACCGAAGGGACACAACAGGGGGCCAGTAAGATCTTCAGATGCCTATACACTGCAAACTGTCACCGCCGCCTTTTCAAATGATCCATTTGGTTTTCATTGGTGGAAACGCAGCAAGGCAATTAATTGTTGGAACGCTCTTTCGTAGTCTCCCAGAAGGCACCACCCCGGCCCTCAGGTAAGCCTCTCTGTTGCCTCATGCAAACTCGTAGTGAGTGCTGGTGATCGTTAAAAAAGAGTGTGTGGTGCAGTTCTTAAAATAACCCAGTGTCCCTGCAGTTCATAGGTTCTCTCCCGCAAGTCCCCAGGATGTATATATATGTGCACAAGCAAATAATAATGAAACACTCACAAAATAATCAATTACATGAGATAAAACACAAGCAGATAATGATAAAACATGTAAATATTAATAATGAAACACTCACAAGTCAGATAATAACTGAGAAGCTGAAAATAATAATGGAATATTACCAATCAAATATTAAACAACACAAGCAAATAATAAAGGACGTTGAACGCAATTAAAATAAAAGACTCAAGGGAAAGGTATGGGACAGAGGTAATTTACCCTGGTTCACAAAAAAAGTGATGTGTTATGAGTTTCGTTGGGCCCGGATCCATTACATGTGTTTTAACTGGTTAATAGTAAGGTCTAGATCTTCTATGAAGAGACAACGTGTATCTGGAGGCCAAGCGAGGTCTGAACTAGCAAAACTGCGTCATCCGCGTACAATAAGGCTGGTATTTGACATAAGCCTGCTCTTGATACATCCAGGCCAAAACAAGGTATATATCAAGTCTGTTAATGTAAAGGGTAAAAAGAAAAGGAACGAGTATGCAGCCCTGGCACCCCTTCAATAGGGACGGTAAATGATTCAGTTGTCACACCCCTCAGACCATAGCTACCGCTTGCCATCGCCCCCATGCACAGTGGCCTCAAGAAGGTGACAATGCCATCCTCCACTCCAATACCAGACATCAACTGCCAAAGTTTAGAGCCATTGACACAATCTAATGCTAGGTTTAGCGTGAAACACAGTGCTGCCCCTATCTATGAAGTATTTACTAATCAAAGGGGGAGGAGCTTAAACGAGCTGCAAGATGCCCACTTAATAGAGGGCTCTGCAGATCGGATTACAAAATCCGCCACCATCCTGCGTTTAGGCGGAACACAGGAAGATTGGAGTGGCAGGCCCCCAACGGGTGACATTAGTTTAATTGCAGTGGGGAAGGAGTGCTGGCCTAGCCCCGCGACTCTGAGACATTGCCGTGGGGGGCCCGGCACCTGGTACATGCAACCTGGCGCCAAGAGCGACGAATGCCAAAACCTAGTTGGTGGCCGCTTGGAGAGCCGCCAATTACAACTAGCTGGGGAGCAGTGACTGGATTGGACTTGGGGTGTCTGTGTACGGCCTGTGACAGAGACCCAGTAGACGACTTTGGTGAGGCGGGTGACTGCCGAGGTGGGCCAGTTGCCCCTATTTTACAGCCTGAGACACGACTGTTTGCCCTGAGAGCCACTGCTGGCATCCGGAGGATCAGTAGATTGCGGGCAGTGAGATTCGCAGGACGGGAGGCCTGGCGGGCATCCTGGAAACGGCGGAAGGGAACCCTGCGACTGTGAGGCACAGGCAGACTGCTGCGGCCTACAACGCGAATGGTGAGGGAATCCATCAGAACTCTGCAGGCAGTGGGGTGCCCAACCCACTACACTTCCCGTGTCAGTACTGACATCCGAGGTCTGTCACCTGGGGCGAACGGGGTGAGGAGCCACGCCGGGGGTAATGCTGCGCTGCTGATGGGGGGTCATGTATAGCGGTGTGTGAGGATCCAGCACGGGCAACCCTTGGCAGGCTGTGACTGAGTAGAGCTGCCCCATATAGTA
This sequence comes from Lissotriton vulgaris, assembly GCF_964263255.1. NCBI lineage: Eukaryota > Metazoa > Chordata > Amphibia > Caudata > Salamandridae > Lissotriton > Lissotriton vulgaris. Next base: position 448,713 of record NW_028243475.1, on the reverse strand, counting down.
TCCACAAATGCCAAGGATCACCACCTGAGGGGTCCTCACACATTGCCGGACAAAGTGGGGGGACCTATCTGGTGTTTGAGACCGGGCGCACTCTACGCCCTCCCTGCCCACCGGTGGTACTACGGATGTCTAACGGCGCCACGGGCCGTGGTTTGCCTCGCCCCGGCACATAATAGCTCCATATCTCCCTAAGCAGTGCCACCGGGAGAGAGAACCTGAGGCAAGGTGAGGCCTGCTAGTGCCCCCCCCCCATGGTCGCACTGGGGTGAGGCAGGCCAGTGTAAAGAACGACTGAGGGATCTTGGCACAGGAAGGCTTGCTTCCTAGTCTCAATTCACTGCAGCAGTTGGAAAACTGAACTGGTGACCATGGACAAACAGGACACCAAGCAACCTAAGCTTTCATTCGAAGGCAGGCACTCCACACGCCAGGGAGACCAGGATACCCGAGAGGGAGCACTGGAGGGCGTGTACTCCCTGGAAGGCGACACCAAAGAACACTCACAGCAGCCTTGCCAGGCCAACGGGCCAAGCCGTGAGGGAAACGGCGATAGCAGGAGCGGGAGCGGGAAACCGGAGCCACCGGACCACACCTCCCAGCAGCCCCTGGGGCGCCAGCGCGCCCGTGACGCGGCAGAAGCGCCAGGAGGCGCCAGAAAAACGCTGACCCCCGCGAGACCTGGGGGAACACCAAAGAACACTCACAGCAGCCTTGCCAGGCCAACGGGCCAAGCCGTGAGGGAAACGGCGATAGCAGGAGCGGGAGCGGGAAACCGGAGCCACCGGACCACACCTCCCAGCAGCCCCTGGGGCGCCAGCGCGCCCGTGACGCGGCAGAAGCGCCAGGAGGCGCCAGAAAAACGCTGACCCCCGCGAGACCTGGGGGAACACCAAAGAACACTCACAGCAGCCTTGCCAGGCCAACGGGCCAAGCCGTGAGGGAAACGGCGATAGCAGGAGCGGGAGCGGGAAACCGGAGCCACCGGACCACACCTCCCAGCAGCCCCTGGGGCGCCAGCGCGCCCGTGACGCGGCAGAAGCGCCAGGAGGCGCCAGAAAAACGCTGACCCCCGCGAGACCTGGGGGAACACCAAAGAACACTCACAGCAGCCTTGCCAGGCCAACGGGCCAAGCCGTGAGGGAAACGGCGATAGCAGGAGCGGGAGCGGGAAACCGGAGCCACCGGACCACACCTCCCAGCAGCCCCTGGGGCGCCAGCGCGCCCGTGACGCGGCAGAAGCGCCAGGAGGCGCCAGAAAAACGCTGACCCCCGCGAGACCTGGGGGAACACCAAAGAACACTCACAGCAGCCTTGCCAGGCCAACGGGCCAAGCCGTGAGGGAAACGGCGATAGCAGGAGCGGGAGCGGGAAACCGGAGCCACCGGACCACACCTCCCAGCAGCCCCTGGGGCGCCAGCGCGCCCGTGACGCGGCAGAAGCGCCAGGAGGCGCCAGAAAAACGCTGACCCCCGCGAGACCTGGGGGAACACCAAAGAACACTCACAGCAGCCTTGCCAGGCCAACGGGCCAAGCCGTGAGGGAAACGGCGATAGCAGGAGCGGGAGCGGGAAACCGGAGCCACCGGACCACACCTCCCAGCAGCCCCTGGGGCGCCAGCGCGCCCGTGACGCGGCAGAAGCGCCAGGAGGCGCCAGAAAAACGCTGACCCCCGCGAGACCTGGGGGAACACCAAAGAACACTCACAGCAGCCTTGCCAGGCCAACGGGCCAAGCCGTGAGGGAAACGGCGATAGCAGGAGCGGGAGCGGGAAACCGGAGCCACCGGACCACACCTCCCAGCAGCCCCTGGGGCGCCAGCGCGCCCGTGACGCGGCAGAAGCGCCAGGAGGCGCCAGAAAAACGCTGACCCCGCGAGACCTGGGGGAACACCAAAGAACACTCACAGCAGCCTTGCCAGGCCAACGGGCCAAGCCGTGAGGGAAACGGCGATAGCAGGAGCGGGAGCGGGAAACCGGAGCCACCGGACCACACCTCCCAGCAGCCCCTGGGGCGCCAGCGCGCCCGTGACGCGGCAGAAGCGCCAGGAGGCGCCAGAAAAACGCTGACCCCCGCGAGACCTGGGGGAACACCAAAGAACACTCACAGCAGCCTTGCCAGGCCAACGGGCCAAGCCGTGAGGGAAACGGCGATAGCAGGAGCGGGAGCGGGAAACCGGAGCCACCGGACCACACCTCCCAGCAGCCCCTGGGGCGCCAGCGCGCCCGTGACGCGGCAGAAGCGCCAGGAGGCGCCAGAAAAACGCTGACCCCCGCGAGACCTGGGGGAACACCAAAGAACACTCACAGCAGCCTTGCCAGGCCAACGGGCCAAGCCGTGAGGGAAACGGCGATAGCAGGAGCGGGAGCGGGAAACCGGAGCCACCGGACCACACCTCCCAGCAGCCCCTGGGGCGCCAGCGCGCCCGTGACGCGGCAGAAGCGCCAGAAAAACGCTGACCCCCGCGAGACCTGGGGGAACACCAAAGAACACTCACAGCAGCCTTGCCAGGCCAACGGGCCAAGCCGTGAGGGAAACGGCGATAGCAGGAGCGGGAGCGGGAAACCGGAGCCACCGGACCACACCTCCCAGCAGCCCCTGGGGCGCCAGCGCGCCCGTGACGCGGCAGAAGCGCCAGGAGGCGCCAGAAAAACGCTGACACCCCACTCGCCCCGCGAGTCGCGCGCGGGAGCGACCGGGAGAAGCCCGGGACAAGGGCGGGACAGTCTACGGCAGTCCACGGCAAGACCAGGCAGGGCTGGGCCACCCATCTAACATCTCCAGCAAATATGGGTAAGCGGAAATGCGGCGCTACCACACAAGAGGGCGGAAAAAAAGCAAAAGTGGCAAAACAATCTGACTCTATTCTGTCCTATCTTACTTCTGCGGTGGGGGCTTTAACCAAGGAAATTGCTACAGCACAATTAGAACTGGGCTTGATTGCTAAATCTCCCCTCCCAGCCACATCATCTGAAATACAATCCATCCCTTTAGAGCCTGATATCATTATAACAAAACCCACAATTGCTACTGTTTCCACTTTACCTCAATCCTGTGCATCCCAAACTTTGCTCCCTACTGTGACCCCGGACACTTTGGGAAATTTAAAATCACCCTCGAAAAAACGCAAGAAGAGGGAGGCCCCCCCCCCGAGCCACTCATGGGATGGAGGAGTCTCTAAAGGATCTTATCGAGGCGCTTTTTGAGGAACGGATTGAACCCCTTTTAGTGGGAATTGCAAAAGACATAGTAGACACAATGACCACATGTCTTGATGGCTTGTTAAAAAAATGTGTGCTAATTGATGATATCGCGAAAAAACTTGATAGCTTGCATCTTGGCGAGAAAAAGGCCGTAGATTGTCACAGAGCACAACACCTACCCTTACCACCACCTGAGACTATCTCTGAGCCCATGGAATCAGTTATAGCAGGCTCACAGGTTGCCCAACCTCCCACACCCATTATTCCACAGGAGATCCACTCAACACCTGGGTCTACTAATTTTCCTGGAAGTAAGATCCATCTAAACTTGCCCCCAGCGGTAGTACCCTACGTAGCTGTTTTCTTAGGGGTGCCCCCGCTAAGGGAAGGAGAGGAGGAGTCAACTCCTGAACTTATTGGAAAAGCAAAGAAATGGTGTGATGATTTCAGCAGTGGTGATTCAAATACATCCTCCAGTATTATAGCCGCTAGAAGGGTAGGATGGGTGGGAAAACGGGCTAAAAATGTGAAAGGTGATTGTGTAGTGATAAACTTTAACAACGACCATTGCCCGAGCACTTTGTTCTGGGATGGATCAGATATTAAGGAAAGTGATAACCTCAGGGCAGTCCCACTAGGTTTCTTTTATCCCCCACAGCCCCTTTTTCATCCACAGAGGATGCCCCCCCCAATTACGGTCCCATCAATGAATGGGTGGCAAACCGTAACTAGGAACGAGAAACGAAATCGATTAGCGTCCCATAACACAGGCCCTATTATGGATTTGGTAAATCGTTTTAATCCTCTAAGTGATCTGAACATCAACGATTGACTACCTTTATCTCAAACATCACCTATAATAGTTATGCCTGAGAGGGTAACCCCCCTACCATGTACATTCATGACTTGGAACGTGGCAGGAATAAGAGCTAAAATATCTGACCCTACTTGGACCCAATATATTTCTACACATAAGGTCATAGCTCTGCAAGAAACGTGGGACACTTCACTTTCTTTTTATTTAGATGGATTTCTAAGTTACACAATACCTGCCAGCACCAGTAAAGCGGGGAGAGCAAAAGGGGGGCTCATCACACTTTTTTCGTTAGATCTAGTAGGATCTTTTAACTTATTGAATTCAGGTTCCCCAAACATCCTAGCAATAGAGTGGACAGTCTCCCCAAGCTGTATTATACTAGTAATTAATTTTTACAATGCTTGGGGTGGATCAAATGAATATGAACATGTGCATTGTTTGGCGAACATGATAAATAACTTCAGTCAAAATTCACATACTCCTTTCGAAATTCTCTTAATGGGCGATTTCAATAGCCACAAATGTCATTTGCCCTGCCAATCATTAGATGCAGACTCTCCTGACGGAGCCTGCATTCCTCACTTTGAACACACCAAAATGGGGGAGACACTTGACCTATTGTGTGCGAATTCCAATCTATACGAATCTTTTAAAACTGCTAATAATGAGAAGGTCCCTACGTACAAAGGTACAATCAAAGGGACAATAATTGATTACATATTTATGACCGTAGGCTTAATTTCAAAGGCAAGTGACTATAAAGTCACTGTTTCACACCATAGTGATCATAACCCTCTGTCAACTGCTATACACTGGAGTGACTTATGGCGCAGGCAGGTGGATCAGCCCCGGGTTTGCGCCTTGACGGTGCCCAGTGATCAGGGCAGACGACTTAGATGGGGTATGGCCATGGAGGAACGGTTTATGGAAACCCTACTTCCCAAAATTGAGGGACCTATAGAAACTTGTCTAGATCATACCGCCTCGAACCCTCAGGTTGTTGCAGCTTTTAATTGTATCTGTGCACAAACTGTTAAGGATCTTTTAAAACCTAAATCTAAGTACCCCCCAAAGCCCCACAAATGGTTTGACAGCAAATGTTCAAGGGCACATAGAGAATTGAAAACGGCTCTTAGGGCCAAAAAAAGGGACAAAGAACTAATCTCTGATTTAAGACGGGCCTATAAAACCATCGTGAGGGCAAGGAAAAACGAAATCAAGAATAATGCTTGGACTGATCTTCTCAATGTAGATGTTTTAAAAAACAGTAAACAGTTTTGGGAAATTATTAACCACTCCTTTTTTTCAGGAGAGAACAATCTGAACACAGATTGTGTAATCCCAGACGAAAGATGGGTACAGCACTTTAGTAAGATCTACGGGGGTGAACCGTCAGTTTGTCCAAGTACTACTGTGGCGACTTTTTGTACAGCCACAGTGGTAATTACGGAAGAGCAGGTCCTTAAAGCCATTGCGGATACCACAAAAAATAAGGCTCCAGGCCCGGATGGTGTCCCGGCAGACTTTTTTAAATATTGTCCAGTACTTTGGAGTAAAGTTTTGACCAGAGTATTTAGAGCAGCAGCCGAAGGATGCCTACCTCAAACCTGGGCAACATCCATAATAGTCCCCATCTTTAAGAAGGGAAATCGGGAGGACCCTGGGTGCTATCGCCCTATTTCCCTTATCGACTCTACTTTTAAAATCTTGGGTAGAGTCCTTTTGAATCAACTAAGGGAAAATATTGAAATGCATGGGGGACTCTCGAATATCCAATATGGCTTTCGGGAGAATAGGGGGACATTGGAACAATGCTCCAACCTCCACCTTCTAGTCTCCAGGTATACGGTGGCCGGGGAGGGGACAGTTTATCTGGCCTTCATGGACCTCTCCTCGGCTTTCGACCTGGTGAACAGAAGCAAGCTGTGGACTATCCTATTAGATTTAGGTATAGAGGAACCCTTGGTGGCATTTATGGCAAGGCTACATCAAGATCTTAAGGCAAAAATAAGAGTCACCAGGGACGGTAGGTGCTCAGAAAGTTTTAATTCTGAAAAAGGGGTGCGACAGGGTTGTATCCTGGCCCCCCTTCTTTTTACTATTTATATAAATGGTCTCGGGAAATATCTTGAAACAGGATTGGCGGATGTCCCACGTGTAGGAGGTGCTCAAATCCCAGCCCTCCTATACGCGGACGATGCCGTCCTGATAGCGCGAACAGGGATTAGCCTACAGATTCTTCTGGACCGTTTTGGCTCCTTTATGGAGAACCTAGACTTGAAAATTAATGTGTCCAAGTCCCACACTATGATCATTGGCCGTAAAGTTAACATGTTGCAGAAAAAATCTTTTATATGTAAAGGGGAGACCCTTTCTAGGGTCCCAGTTTTTCCTTACTTGGGAGTCCTTTTTGATCACAGAGGGTCTTGGGTTCCACAGGTCACAGCTAAAAGTCTCAGCTTAGCACGATCCTCATCAGCCTTGCTGGCCTTCACAAAGCGATTGGGAGCAAAACCAATGGAGGCTGTGATTAAAATATATAATAGCAAGTGCGTTCCAATCGCTATGTACGGATCTGCGATTTGGGGCTACGTAGAGACGGCAAAAATTCAGAGGGTGGAAAACAGTATCATCAGGAATATTTTATCCGTTCCAGACTCTACACCTACCTTCTCTATTCATGAGGAAATAGGCCTACGATACATCTCTGATAAACTTAAATTGGCACCCCTCCTTTTTTGGGTCAAAACGTGGTTGAATCCCGAGCTGACGTTAAATCATGCCATCCTTAGGGACGTCATCGCAAGGGATAACGCCATGAGAATTCCCTGGCTAAAATTTATTAAATCTACCTTATTAATGCTGGGGAGACCGGAACTTTTTAATGACCCAACTAATATTAGGAGGGAAGATGTTGGGTGGATTAAGCGGATGTTTATGGATAGGGCCCGTATGGATAGAGAAGATCTGGAACTGAGGAAACCCATGGTAAGGGCACATACTGTTTTAATTACTTCACCCACCATGGAACCTTACCTAAAAACCGTGACTAATCCTCTGCATAGACTGCTATTGACCAAATTTAGGATGAATTTAATTCATTATACCTTAGGAAATTTTCCGGTGTGGTCAAAACCTGAGGATGGTCCGCCATGCGGTTGTGATAACTTCTCAGTTCAGGACACCCTTCATTTTATATTTTTCTGTGATTTTTATAGCACTGAAAGGAAGAAATATCTATTCCCAGTTCTGAAGGCAGCGGGCTTTACTCAAATAAGGCCAGCCCTAATTTTCCTTCAAATGTTAACAGACACTTATACTATGTTCAGTGTTGCTTGCTATCGAACTTCGGCTTTTAGAACTAGAAAAAAAAGGCTACCCCAGATTGACCTGTTTTAACTCAAATTTGTTTTTAAAGGAAACATTTTTAAAACTATTGCATGCAACAATCTGATGAAATGTAATCATTATGTAGAAATTCATTCTTTTTAATGTGATCAAGTGATGTTTTTAAATACTGTATCGTGTTTGTTTTATGCCTTTTATGATTTTAGCAAAAATCGAATAAAGAGTATTTTGACTGACTGACTGACTGACTGACTGACATCAAAGAGCTGCTACTAGACATGAAATCAAGCTTGAGAGCCATTGATATCAAACTTGACATACTCGCCTCTAGACTCGACCACATGAAACACAGGGCGGACTAACACGATGACAGAATTGAACAAGCAGAGGCACGCATTTCGGAAGCGGAGGAAGCACAGGCTGAAACTAAAGAACGCCTGCTTCAAATGGATAAAGTCCTGGAGCTCGTCAAAGCAAAGAACAGTGATCTGGAATTCAGGTCGAGGCGCTACAACCTCCACATAACTGGTATTCCTGGATCCACAACTATTCCCACCACGATGGACGATTACTTTGAGTCCCTCTTGAGAGACCTGTTCCCAGACACACTGTCCCCTTAATTCATAGTTGAGCGCTGTGCATAGATCCTTGGGACCCAGACCTCCTCCGGGGGCCCCAGCGTGCCCCATCATAGCGCAGTTATTAAATTACAGAGACACTGTATTGTGCTTGGCATGCGAAAAGCAGCACTTAACGCACCAAGGTAACCACATCTTGTTATACCCGGATTTGACCATCGCAGTCCAGAGCTCCAGAAAAAAAATTCTACCAGTTAAAAAAAGTGCTTCTGCAAGCTAAGGTCCTCTATTGTACCCTCCCAAGCTGTGCATCATGAAAAATGGAATACTGCATTTCTTCACCGATGCCAAGGAGACCCTGCGATTTGCCATAAAGTTGAACAATAGTCTATCATCACCAGCAGGATTGCCAAAGACAGCAGGAGACTCGTCCTTGGCCACAAATGACTAAGCCCTCAAGGTTGATGCATGGGCTCCCAAAGAAGGCAGAATTGACTAGGCGGAATAATGATCACAAGTCAAGCATCACAGGTAAGTGACTGGGCGGGTGGCTGTCCAAGGGTTAACTACCCCTCTGACTGTGATACCCCGATCTACTGTGTCGCCAGAGGTAGTCACATTGGGTTGTAACCCATCCGATCATCCACCCTACATGGTGGGGTAGTCCGCACGATCTTGTTCCAAACCCAGGGATGTATCCTGTGATTTTTTCTATTTCTACATGGGAACGATTGGGCGAGGGTTGCAGGTGTGGGGGGGTGGCTGAGTGGGTGAGCTGGCACACTGTAAGGTCTGCAGAACAACGCATGGTACATACGAAGGCACCTCTAGCCGGAACAAGGCACAAACTCCTAACAGACCCTGTGAGCCATGGCATCAGGTACACAGACATTCACTTTGGGTGATGTCTATCAAATGCCTAACCTGGAACATTAGGGACATAAACAACTATCGGAAATCGAGGTCAGTGCATGCTTTCATGACATAACACCTCACTGACATTTGTTTCCTGCAAGAAACTACACTTGTCAGCCCACACAGCCCCAGGTTTGAAGGCGCAATGGTACGGTGAGGCCTTTACTTTATTATATTCCAATTATGCTAGAGGGGTAGCTATTCTTCTCAGAAAAGTGCTCCAAAGACGTCTCAGGGAGGTCACGGTGGACAAAGAAGGCAGGTACATTTTATAATCACAGGCACACTACAGACGAAGCCTCTCACACTGGTTTCCGTCTATGGCCTGAATACTGATGACCCAGGGTTTTTCATTAATTTGTGGCGTTTGGTCATGGTTGTAGCTATGGGGTGCAGATATGGGGGGGCTTTAATGTAGCCCTAAATGACATCTATGACAGATCAGGCTCAGAGCGGCATCCCCATCCCAGAGCAGAAGACACTCCCAAAGCCCTTTTTACAAGATCATAGCCTCCTCGACATTTGGAGATGAGCACACGAGGGACAGCGGGAAGGTACCTGCTTCTCAACCCCCATCACTCCTGGTCCAGGATTGATTACTGGCTTACTTTGCCAGAAGTCGAACTGTGGGAGGCAAAAGTTACCCACCTGCCCCGGTCCTTATCGGATCATGCACCAGTCATGCTTGAATGCCACATACCCCAGGGCATCTTGCGTGCTTTCACATGGCGCCTACCACAGGGAGTGCTGCGAGATGCTTTATTTCCAGATAGGATCAGAAATACAGGCCTAGTTTGACAAGAACTGCACAGCAGAGTCCAACCCCTCCATAGTTTGAGAGGCATTTAAAGCAGTGATTCGTGGGGCATGCATCGCCAAACAGGCGGGTATCTTCAAATCAATTTGTTCCCTGCCGGCCACACTAGAGAATGCCCACTGACGCCTGGAGGGGGAATACAGTTGATCCCATTGTCTGAAGGTATTGGCTACAATCCGGGAGAACATTTCAGAGTATAACATAGAGGCAGAACGTGAGATCAAATACCTCAATAAAGAAGTTCAAGCATGCCGCTATGGGGCAGGGGACTGACCCGGGATAACCCTTGCATGTGTTCTCAATCAATCATGCCCCACAACATATGTCTTTGAATTAGAAGACAGCGAATCATCAGTAGTACAGGACTCACCAGCTAAGGTATTAGACATTATGACCAAGTTCTACACCACACTGTACACCGCACAACCAAACGAAGATGCAGAGTCACTCACTAACTACCTAGACACATTACAGCTGGTATGGCCCGACGATACACTTAGGGAATTTATCAATATGCCTATCACAACTGAGGAAATTATACAAATCATCAAAGCACTCCCTAATGACAAAGCCCCTGGGCTGGACGGTTTCACTGCCCCTTTTATAAAGAATATGCTGAGCTCCTAGCACCTCACCTGCTGGCAATATATGAGGACTCCCTCCATAAGTGTATACTCCCACCTTCGTTGCGTGAGGCGGTGGTCACATCACTACTTAAGCCGGACAAACTGCCCCAAAAGTGTGACTCCTACAGATAGCTTTTACTAATTAATATCAACAACAAGATTCTACCTAAACTCCTTGCTAATCGCCTCTAACCATTACTCCCTAAAATTATTCGACCGGATTGGGCAAGGTTTATTCCTGGACGCTCTATTGCTCACAATCTGTGAACACTGATCGCAGTGTTACATTACTTGCACCCAGATGTACAGGCAATTGCCGCACTTTTGGAAGCCGCTAAGGCATTCGCCTCCCTAGCATGGGACTATCTATTCACATTGCTACAACGAGTGGGGCTTAGCTCCACTTTTATTAGATATGTAAAATTACTATATACCCTGCCCACAGCCAGGATATGGCTCAATGGGTCGCTCTCTGAGCCAATAAAGATAACTTGCGGCACGAGGCAGGGGTGCTCCATCTCACCACTAGTGTTTGCCATTGCCATGAAGCCATTAGCGGCTAGACTTAGGCAAAATCATGCACAGCGCGGCATAGGGTGTACATCGAGAGGGATGATATCGCTGTACACAAATGATATTACTCTCTATGTTTGTAACCCGCGTGACAACCTCGCCCCAGTCATTCGGGAGATGCTCCGGTTTGGAGGGCTCTCCAGAATATATTCATTGGAATAAATCAGTCATTCTCCCTTTCACTGATAACAGGTCTTCATTCCACACCGAGTACCCATTGATATGGGCAGAAGGTCCAGTGCGCTACTTGGGGGTCTGGGTGAGTCGGGATGTCCAAGAATTGTGGACTGCAAACTCCAGTCGAGTGGTTGACTGGCTTGAAATTAGGGTCCCCATTTGGTCTAAACTGCCATTATCGCTAGCCGGCCGCATAGCCATCACTAAGATGGTCATCCTACCCACATTTCTGTATTTATTCCAAAATATCCCGCTGCCCCTCACTCGCACATTCATCCAGAGACTGCGGTCCTGATCTGGGATGGAAAACTCCTTCGCATTTCCTGGGAGGTCCTCACCTTGTCCCCCATGCGGGGTAGGCTGGAATTGTACGCTCTGTGCATGCAGGCCAGTTTTTTCAGTTCTGGACACACCTTACTCCATATAAGCCTCATGTGGCGGATGAGCAGGACCTCGCAGCTCCTCTTCCCCTGGACACTGCCCTCTATGCCCCATACAGAGCCCAGCGCAGAGAAATAAATACAGTGGAAAGTGTCCGATGGGCCTGGGAGGGAATACGTAGGAGTGTGGACACCCCGCACAGATATGCCCCATCTATTCCACTTTGCGATAACCCAATGATGCCTCCCCTCCTAGAGTAAAGAGAAGGACGCAGCGCCTGAACCTGCTTAAGTTCTCAGACCTATACCCAGAGGGCGAGTTCCTGTCATCAGCCACACCTGCTGACTCACGCCAGACAAACGCAGTGGATACACTGCTTTAATACCAAATTAGGGCCATGTGCCTTGACCGGAACCCTGCGTTCACAGCATCACCACAGATGCTACTCCCACTAGAAATGATGCTTAATACGCCCGTAGCCCAGAATTTAATAACTCAGCTCTATTCCGGGGTGCAGTATCACATGCCACAGATAGTAATGCTAACGAGATCCCACTGGGAATTAGATCATGGCTCAGAGTTCGCGGAAGCACATTGGAACTTTTGCTGTGGGCAATTAGCCGATCTCTATCCTAATAATCGACATAGGCTAATACACTTCAATTTCCTACACCGCCTACATCGCACCCATGCACAGCTGCACGCAATACGGCTAACAGATGATCAGAACTGTCATAGATGTGGCACCCCAAGAGCAGATTTTCTCCACCTGGCTTGGGCCAGCCCAGAGGTTGCAAGGTCCTGGGCCACAGTGATTCAGACTATTCACACTATAACAAAATGTTGATTACTGGACACACTGCTTCTTGACCTTCTTGGGTATGTCACAGATGTTCCACCCGCCTCACGCAGATTGGTGGCCATTCTTTTACTGTTAGCAAAACGCAGAGTGGCAATGGTATGCTGCAGTTGTAGATCACCCAAAGGAAGCGACTGGCTCACTGATGCAGTTCACTGTCGCAAGCAACTCTTTAATTACTGGGAGTGGATGCCCCTAGCATCCCGCCCAAGAGATATATGAGGACCATTGCAGGAGTATCTTCTGGTGGAAGAAAATTTCCCTACTCCCTCCAGAGGATACCCTGTCGGTTTCAGCAAAAGCACTGAAGACACTAGCCCACCCCAGCAAACTACCTGATATGCTTTGCGCTTCACAGGGCCCAGATACTTTAGATAGCTCATGGTTAAGTATCTGATGTCGGAAACTTATTAAACATTAGGTCAACATTAGGTCAACGGCAACAGAAAGGATCTGTCGCCAAGTCTGGACTCTCTGCGGAGGACAATTATACCAAGGGGGGACTGTATGGGACGGGCTCATGAGCAAATGGGTTGGTCCTCCTCTCCTCCCTTGTTGCATAGAACTTATACTCCACCAGTCCTAATGAGGTGCCATTTGCTTTTTCGCTCCCTTGTTTCTTCGCGTGTTCTCATTTAGCATGGAAGCAGAGGGGCCTTTGAAGATGACGATTATTCAAAATGTACGCACTACATAATGAATATATAAGGCCTCTCCAGGTCACTCTATACGTTATGTGTTGGTTAATAAAGGTTTTTTAAAAAAAAGTATTTATTGATTAAATGATGCAGGTATAAGCACTGCTCAGTGGTTCCCAACCCAGCTCTGAAATGTATTGTAAATAAGACAAAATGTTATTCACACTGGCACACAGCTTCAGCCAAACTAAGGAGATCCTGCCCATGATCTTAGCTGTAGAATCTATTAAAGAAATCAGGCAATAACACTTTGTGTCCTATTTACAACCCTTCTTGAAACAATAGTGGCATGAGACCATGAAGCTGGAGGGCCTATGCTAGAAACTGCTTTTAAAACTTTAAGTAATAGGGGAACCCAAAGAGAAGGATTATCTTTAAAAATGTCAAATGTAGCCCTATTAAGACCCGGTGCTTTGCTGCTGGGACAAGTTTCCAAAGCTGCTTGTAAGTATTGGAGATCAATTACCATGTAGTCTGGATGTCCTACTATGTTCTTAGTGCAAACTTCAGCCCCCCCCAGGTCCTGCATCATAATAGACTTGAAATGGGTAAACCAAGTATTGGCCAGATTACAGTGTCCATTACCAACACAGACCTTCCTTAAAATAAGGGAGAGTTAATGACCTGCCACAGTCATAGGCCTCCTTTCTTATATCTTCCTTTCTCTTGGCCACAGCCTTCTTATATTGTGTCAGACAGAAATGCACATGTTCAGGAAACTTAAGTACCATGACTAGGTTTTTAAGAGCTTTAAAGCATTGCTTATGGAACCATCTTGATTTGGACAATTTTCTTAGTGGACCATCTGTAACTCCCTGATTGAAGCACACAATTTTGAGTAGCAGGAGATGATCTCTGTTGGGTTGACACCCAAATCTAGCAAAGCAAAAAAAACAGTGCCCTTTGCGCTGACTAACTCGTTCAATACTTTTCCCTTGTCAACTCTATTACGTTTCAGCAGCACCCCCTTATTCCAGCCATCACAAACGGGGAGAAGGTTAAAGGGACAGAATATAACATCCTTACTACTCCAGAAGGAAACAGACAAGTAACTATGGTCACTATATACATATTCGTATACGCTGTAATCTGAGAAAAAGACTGAACTCCAGGTAAAATAGGATAAAGTTTATCAAGCTGGAACAATCTCGCCCATTGAATTTGGACTTCATCAATGGAACTCTAGAAAAAGGGTTCGATGGTAAAATGCAAAGAATATTTTAAAAGAAAATGATTAAAAGCTGCACTTCATGGAGTATGGGAAACATAGAGCACAGTGGCACCGTGCTAATTAACCAGGCCACATGCAGGGAAACAATAAAGCTCAGCAATTCTTGGATTGAAATCACCAATTCAGACAATGGGACCATTAGAGTTCTGGCTACTAATACGCCTAGTCACATCCTGCTCAGAGAATCAATAATTTCAATGTTGTTAGGATCAAAATTAGTATTATACAAATTAATGAGTAAAAATGATGTTGAACTACATTCAAACCATAAAAGCTGAAAGTTAGGTAAGGGCAGGAAAGCCCAACTGACTCCCCAGAAGTGCCACAGAGACAAAACTACAGAGCCCGCCTCTCGTTGGTCTGGTGCTAGTGGGCTCCGCAGGTGGAAAATAGTTAGTAAACCCATCTACATGTAGTTTTGTGAGGGCCAACGTCTTCTGGCAGCAGTGGATATCAAAGTTGTTGACAAGAGCCAGCCAAAATGGGTTCTGTAATTTGGCACCCAAACTGGCTGCATTCCAAGAGACAAGTATATAGGGCAGTTTGCCATTGAAACGAGTTATTGTCAGCCATAGAATGTGAGATAAGGGTATTAGACACCAAAGTTAAAGACGTGGTTAAACTTCATTAACTTATTTGTGATTGGTTTTTGGCAGGTGTGCTCTGAATCTCACACCGTCGTTGTCAGTTGACTGACTCAAGCCCGGTTAGAACTTAGAGCTGAAAGCGGTTCTTCGTTGTAATGAACTAGCACAATAAAGCAACTTCCCCTCTCCCTACCGCTAAACCATAGGCAGTGTCATGGCTGGTAATTCTCAAGGGAGGTGGATACAAAAACCCATGGCGATGGCCTCTACTCTGCTGTAAGCCAAAAAGGGATGGTTCAACCTAGGCAGTAAATTACGTACAACACTTTCATTCCTGAAGTTCCTAATAACATAGTGATAGGGATCTGATTTGGTTGTGTTGCTCACCCATGAAACTATGTACCATGATGATCTCATCGTAAATTGAAAACATTGCCCCTGTACACCCCTTGAGCCAGTGAGTAACTGTTCATAAATTCCACACATGCCCTTGCCATCAGTGGGATCTCTTTCAAGGTGGACGGGGTTGCCTCTGGTGGTAATTGCAGTACACATTGGGATCTCACTGGCTCCCGCCTGGGTGTCATGAGAGGAGCAAGACCATCAGAACCCCTGTTAGACCTGACATCCTAAGGGTGGTCTTCCCCAAACGTTTTGCCTGCTTACCTCCACTTTGTGCCTAGGGCCTGTAAACTAAGCTACCAGTGGTCCTGCAGCACTGATTGTGCCACTCACACAAGTAGCCCTTTAAAAATGTCTCAGGACTGCCCTCTCAGGGCCTTTGTGTGGAGTTTACATTGCCATGTCAACTTGGCATTTAAAACCCATTGCCAAGCCTTAAACTCCCCGTTTTTATTACATATAAGTCACCCCTAAAGTAGGCTCTAGGTAGCCACAGGGCAGGGTGCTGTGTAAGTAAAAGGTAGGACATGTCCTTTTCAGTTTTACATTTCATGGTAGTGAAAAGCACCTACATTTGTTTTTTACTGCTTTGAGGCCTACCCCTCTCATAGGTTTACATTGGTAATTCCATATTACACTTTTAAGATGTAATTCCTGATTGAGAAGGAGGAACTCTGTCATGTTTTATATCATTAGAAGGGTAATGATAAATTCTCTTTGCTGGCTAAGTTGGATTTAACATTTCTATTTTAGAAAGGCCACTTTTAGAAAGTTTGGGCTGGACTGTTCCCATGAGGAGCAGGGTCAAACTGATTTGCATATGGCTGGGGCCAAACTGGGGCGGCATAGTGAGCAAAAGAACGATGGATTAAACCCAGATCTTTTGACTGGGGTTGAGTGGTTGAAATGTTTCAGCACTCCATTCATCAACTTGCAATGTTGGCCGTAAGTGGCCATGGATATGCCCAGACTTGGGTCCCTTGCTCGCTGTGCCACTGGATTCAAGCTAGCCTGACTGATGAGGGGTGTTACTGCAAAACCGGTCCCGGGATGCCTGTTTCCAGTCCAAGGCGAACCTGGCCTGGCAGTGTGGGCTGGACTGTTCCCATTAGGACCAGAGTCAAGACTGATTTGCTTATAGCTGGGTCCAAACTGGGGTGGCATAGTGAGCAAAAGAACGGAGGATTAAACCCAGATCTCTTGACAGGGGGTGAGTGGTTGAAAAGTTTCAGCACTCCGTCCATCATCTTGTTGTGTTTGGTATGTTCGCCCTAAGTGGTCAAGGTATGCCCTGGTGTGGGTCCTTTGCTCGCTGTGCACTGGATTCAAGCTTGCCTGAGTGATGAGGGGTGATACCCCAAAACTGGTCCTAGGATGCTTGTTTCTGGTCCAGGGAGGATCTAGCCAGGCAGTTCAGGCTGGACTGTTCCCATGAGAA
This sequence comes from Lissotriton vulgaris, assembly GCF_964263255.1. Lineage (NCBI taxonomy): Eukaryota > Metazoa > Chordata > Amphibia > Caudata > Salamandridae > Lissotriton > Lissotriton vulgaris. The sequence goes on along the minus strand of NW_028243475.1, from coordinate 432,067 downwards.
GCATCTGGCTGGGCCTAAACTGGGGTAGCATATTGAGCAAAATAATGTTCTTGACTCGGGGTGAGTGGTTGAAAAGTTTCATCCCTCCGCCCATCATCTTGTTGTGTTTGATATTTTTTAGAAAGATGGCAGTGAAGTAGTGTGGCTCACTGGTTAGAGGCGGCAGACCCGAGAGCAGAGGACGGCCCGGGACCAGGGTTCGATTCCCGGCGCGGCAGGTTTCTGGACCAGGGTCAGCGGACTCGATAATTCTCTCGCCTCGGTGCCCACTCTGATCAGCGTCCACACTCGGCAACTCTGGGCGTTAGCTTGCCTCATCTTCACTAACGGCCCCACCAGACCGCCGGGGATGCCTGGTCTCACCCTGGAGATACCCATTAAGGGACCATCTCTCAGGGAAGCCAGGAAGGGTTTCGCAGGGTCGAAGCGCCTTGGGACCCTCCGGGTAAGTAGTGCGCTATATAAATGCCTATACATTTACATTTCTCTGCTGTTAAAGCTTTCTACGTCTGCAGCCTGTCTCCAGTACACGTCTGGGCTAGGTTACAGCTGGACCTTGTACATTCCTTCTGTGAGAAGGTGGCCTGATATGCAGTGCTCACTATTCTAGTGAACACTATGTATCAGTCCAGCAACCCTTATTGATGATTGGTTGTAAGTCAACCTTATAGACCAGCTATCCTAGTAGCGTGGATACGAGCAGTCTAAGGCTAAAGACTCGAGAGGGCGCGTTAAGCCAGCTGTTTACCACACATATACCCCTTGAATACCAAGTGAAAGGACACCACACAAGTGTTATGAAAATAAACAGTTATTTATTTAAAGATCACAACAGCCCTGTACTCTTTATGAGGACAGGGTACTAAGCACAAACCAAAACTCTTACAAAAATACTTAAGTTAGCACAGTATATACAAATGCCCGAGGGGCACGGAAAACCATATACTCTGAAAGTGGAATGCGAAATTCCTAGCAGGTAAGTACAGTACTAATAGCTTTTGGAATCGCTAGGACTTGACTAGGGAATCGTTAGATTATGTCTAGGAGGCCTAGGGGACTCGGGTGCAGTGTGTGCACTCTCACGCGAGATGCGGGACAAAAGTCTATGGTAGCTAGGAATTAGAAAGTTAGTGTTCTCGGGCGAACCCGACCTGGTAGGGAGAAAACGAAAGTAGATTCTGACCCTTGGATAGTGAGGCTATGCTGGGGCACCGAAATGCCGAAGTTACCTAGCCCAGGGGCTGCAGCTGCATAGGTCTGAAAAGACGTCGGGAATCCTCGTAGACGGACCAGGAGCCGGAAGAAAAGATGCTGGCCGGTGACCAGTGAAGAAAGTTCAGTCGGATCCAAGCCTGGATCTTGAAGATAGATGACACCTGAAAGCAGAGGGGACCAAGTTCGAGACTACTAGCCAGTAGTCAGTGGGCACCAGGAGGGCACCGGATGGTAGCCACCTCGACTAGGTGAGTGGGTGACGCTTGACTCGAAGATCTCACGGACCAGGAGGCGTTGTCGGCGACCAGGATGGAGGATCGAGCTGTCCCACGAAGATAGAAGCTGTCGGCGTCGCTGGACCCAGGATTGGGCAACAAAGCCTTGGCAAATTCAAGCCCACGCGGTGGACCTAAAATGGCGTCTGGAGTGGACCAGGAGGGTCCGGGGTGCCTCTCTTGAAGAAGGAAGCAAAGGCCAGCCTGGAGCAACCAGACCAGCAGTCGTGAAGTCGTTGGGCGTCGTTCAGAGGGCCACAAGCCAGCCGGCTAGTAGCCAAACAACGCGGTGCACAGCAAACAGCAGAAGGGCCCCACGCAGATCGTGGAGATGCAGGGGGGCTGATCTTGGGTGCTGGAGCTGCGCAGGGTCGGGGCTTCTCGGACCCCAAAGCACTCACCAGTGGAGGACACGGTGGGCTTGCAGTAAAGATGTCGTGCAGTCTTGGCGATCGTCGGTCCCTTGAGGTCTCGTCGCACTCACGGTTCTCAGCTGGGCTGTAGAGGTGAGTAGAGGTCAGAGGTGCCAGGGAAGCCGGGTCTCGTCGAGCTGGGTCGTCGGATTCGTGATGAAGGACTTGCAGCAGACCGCAGTGTTCTTTAGGATGGTGCCCGCTTGATGCAGGGTGACTACTCCTTAGCCACAAGGGAGAATCTTGAAGAAGAAATCGTGAAGTCCTTTCGAAGAAAGTGGTATCTTGATTCCAAAGATGATCTCATTTTAACAGGGGGCCCGCTCCCATCTTTATACTAAAAAAGGGGGCTGACCCGGTGACTAGGTCCTGCCTATGGGTGGGACTAGGTGGGGGGTGGTTACACCCCTCAGCCATGCCGGACTTCCCCAGGCCAGGGGCTGGTGTGCCCCTGGAACTGGTTCAGACCGGCCTATGCGTAGTGAGCACCGGGGTGCCACTCAGCAGTCACCTTCCTGTAAAGCCCTGCCTACCCAGGATACACAAAACCATGTCTGGGACGGTGCTAGCACCGCCCCTGACAGGAAACCCTTTGTCCAGGCTCCCCTCACTGGAAGGACTCCCAGCTGCAGGGGGTCAGACTCGTGTCTGTGGTGGCAGCATCCATTTTGTGGAGCTGAGGCTTCAGTTAACTTTAACCGGGGTTCACAGTTACATACATGTCGTGTCCCTCTAGAAGGGTGGAATGCTAACCCCGTCGCCAGAATTGGCGAGGGGTTAGTATTCCAATTCGTATGACACCTTACTCGACATGTTTTGATAAAGCAATACCAAAGATAGCATTTAACCGCGAGGATTATAATGCACTTAAGAGTATATGGTATGCGATATCATGGAACAGCTATTAGGACTTGATTCCGCAAGCTGCAGACAGGCTCAGCTCATGCCAGAGCACCATCTCACACGATTCCAAGCACTCTGCCTTCAGGATTGTCAAGGCCTGCCATAGGAGTGACTGATAGGAATCTGTGTGTCCATTTTAGGGTTAGGTATAGGTATACTACACCTACAGCAAAGGGTGATTACACGACTTTGCCCCAGCTGTCATGCAGCCAGTTGTGTCAAATTTAGGAGGCCAGCCAGGGGTGGCATAATACATGCTGCAGCCCCTGGCAGCCCTGGGTACACCTATGCCCTGAGTTACAGGGTCTGATAGGGTGGCCCAGTACCAATTGGAAATGTACCTAGGGTACATGGAATCCATTTTAAAGAGAGAGCAGTAGGCCTGGGGTCCTGATTGGCAGGGTCCCAGGTCGACTATGTCCAAAACCAGCTAAAACACAGGGCAAAAAGTTGGGGGCAACCATAGTCAGGATGTACCTTCCTACACAACCCCCCCCCAAACGAAAGGAGATAAGGCTATCCTTGTCCAGGTAAGCCTCTATTACCTAAGTGGCCATATAAGGAAGGACCAGCTCTGGCTTGTTTTCCCCCTGTGTCATGGTCCACTAGGCAACCCCTCACCCTAAGGGTATCTGAGGGTCTCCACCATAGGGAATCTCTGTCTCTGGTGTGTCTTGGGAAAGAAGAAGGCTGATGCTGGGATGGAGTACTGAAGTGAGGCTCCTCTACCTTTGGGCTCAACTTCCTCCAATCACCATTCATCATGTGTGCCTTTCTTTCTTTAGCTGAGATGCACTGAGCTCTCAGGGTCAGCCTCTGGCTACCTAAAGCTGGAGGCTGAGTCCCTCTGTTTGGCTTACTGGAGGGACAGGTCAGGTCTGGGGTTTTTAGGCCCCATGTTTGGCTGTGCCCAACAGTGTCCAGCTGTGGGAGTTCCCTAACTACTTTTAAGGGGGATCCCTCAGGAGTCTGTTCTATTTTCACTTGGCTAGGTTTACCAGCTTCAGTGATCCTAATCTGCTGATTAAGGGGTTCTTTTGGACAGGGGGCCCTTTGGGGTCCACCACTGGCCTCCCTGATCTCTTCAGCCCTGGGCTGACTGAGACAGGGTAGAGAGGTGCAGGTTACCTGCTCCAGACTGGGTCCCACCTGGGAAGGTTCCACTGCCATCAGGGGCTCTGCCAGGCTAGGCCTGACTACCTCTGGGGCAGTTCCTTCAACAGGGGTAGAGTCAGTTCCCTGAGGAGGCTGGCTCTCACCTAGTGTCTGGGAGGGGGAAGACTCTTCTTCCTCCTCAATGCTCTCTGTCTGAGTGGAGTGATCCATTGTTTCAGGCTTCACAACCTCACTATCTGTTTGAGTAGAGGCTGAGACCATTTCAACCTTGCCAACCTTTTCAGGGAGGAATGGTGCTTGGACTGGGGCTGTAGCTATTACTGCCCCACTAACCTGTCTGGATAGGCCTATCATTCTGGAATGAGTTTCTTGTTCCACCTCAGCCCATGCTGAGAGTTCCAGGTCATTCCCCAGTAAGCAATCTACAGGTAGGTTGTCTGTCACTGCCACCCTCATGGGCCCTGTGACATTACCCCAGCTGAGCTTGACTACTGCCATGGGATGCCTTCTCTTCATTCCATGAATGTCTGTCACCTGATAAGTAAAACCAGGGGTCAGTTGAGCAGAGGGGACCAGATGGTCACTCACCATGGTGAGGCTGGCCCCTGTGTCTCTGAATGCCTCAACTTTCTGACCATTCACTAAAACGTCTTGTCTATACTTTCCCAAAATGTGGGGTCCAGTAGTGAAGTTGGCAAACCCCATGCCAGTCTCACAGACAAGAGTGTGGTCAGGGAACCTGGCTAGGCCATAGTCCTCCTGATTGCCCAAAGTAATGCCCACCACATTCTTGTGGGCACTCCCACCACCTGGGGGATTACCACTAGTGGTAACAGGAGGTTTAGGAGTATTACCTGGGGGTGTATTTCCCTTATTACCATTTTTAGGGCAACTGGCATCACTTTTGTAATGGCCCACCTGTTTACAGGTATGGCAATAAGGTTTCTTTTGTTCAGAAGGAGTGTTCTGGGACCCACCACCCTTGTTGGAGTTTTGGGGCCCTTGGGAAGTCTTCTCTGTGGATTTATCCCCACCCTTCTCTTGAGGCTTGGTTGATTCCTTTTTCTGGTCACCACCCTGGTTTTTAGGCCTAACCCTGGTTCTGACCCATTTGTCTGCCCTCTTACCCAATTCCTGTGGAGAGGTCAACTCAGAGTCTACCAGGTGCTGATGTAATAGCTGGTTCTGACAATTATTTAAGATTTGCTCCCTCATAATTAGATTATACAATCCTTTAAAATCAGTAACCTTACTACCCAGTAGCCAGCCTTCAAAAGCCTTAGTGGCACAATCAACAAAGTCAGTCCAATCTTGAGACTGAGTTTTCTGGGTGTCTCTGAACAGCATCCTGTATTGTTCAGTGGTTAAACCAAACCCATCAACCAGTACATTCTTCAAGACTTGGTAATTGTTAGCATCCTCCACCCTTGTGGTGAGGAGCTTATCTCTACCTTTACCATCAAAGGAGAGCCACAAGATAGCTGCCCACTGACTTTGGGGAAGACCCTGCACAGTGCAGGCTCTCTCCAAAGCAGTAATCCATTTGTGGATGTCATCCCCTTCTTTAAAGGGGGGCACTATCTTATTCAGGTGCTTTGTATCAAAACTCCTTTCCCTATTGCTAGGTTTATTGCTGCCACCAGTGGGAACTGTCCCACTCAATTGTTGCTCTCTAGCAAAGGCAAGTCTCTCTTTGGCCAGGGCAAGTTCTTCCCTTTCAATCCTCAGTTTGACTGCCCTTTCTTCAGCTTCATACACTCTCCTCTTAGGGGAAGACATTCCTCTGTGAGAAGAGTTGAGAGAGCCATTGGTTCGAAAGGATCTGCTAGAGCCTCTTGATAGAGACCTAACTCGTCCATTCCCAATGTTAAGCTGACCTGAGAGTGGGCCCAGGGGTCCCCCAGTACCAAGCTCATGTCTGCTTAAGTTGGACCTGCTTAGTCTGCTGACTTCTACCTGTCCCTTATCTGCCTCATCCCCTGATAACTCATCCTCATCCTCAGCAACATCTGCCTCAAGGAGGGGATGGATATCAAAGGGACCCTGTAAGGAGGGCAAACTTCCATCTGGATTAGAAGGGTCTGGGTTACCAGCCCTACTGGCATCATAAGCCTCTAGGAGACCAATCAGAAAGGAAGTGGTGGGGTTAGACCCCTGTTTTAGTTTCCTGAGAGTACACACTTGTCTCATCTCATGGAAGCTAAGAGCAGTATATTTTGAAGGGATGACCTGTGGAGGGTCAACTGACACAAGGGGAGACTCAGTGTTTCCTCCTGTGGCCGACATACTGCTTCTAGTGTGGTGTAAGTGATGCACCTACCTACACTATGTGTTACCTACTGATCCCTTGCTAAGAGTTGCAGCCAAGGTGTGCTAAGCCTTGAGGAGCTACAACAGCTGGTTCAGTAGAACTCAGAGTATTCTAAGCTTTAGTTATATGTACCTAACAGTACTTATGTGATCTTTCAACAAGATATTCTTAGGATACGTGTGGTAAAACAACAGCAAGCTCAAATCCCAACCGCTGCTCACCAATGTGAGAAGGTGGCCTGATATGCAGTGCTCACTATTCTAGTGAACACTATGTATCAGTCCAGCAACCCTTATTGATGATTGGTTGTAAGTCAACCTTATAGACCAGCTATCCTAGTAGCGTGGATACGAGCAGTCTAAGGCTAAAGACTCGAGAGGGCGCGTTAAGCCAGCTGTTTACCACACATATACCCCTTGAATACCAAGTGAAAGGACACCACACAAGTGTTATGAAAATAAACAGTTATTTATTTAAAGATCACAACAGCCCTGTACTCTTTATGAGGACAGGGTACTAAGCACAAACCAAAACTCTTACAAAAATACTTAAGTTAGCACAGTATATACAAATGCCCGAGGGGCACGGAAAACCATATACTCTGAAAGTGGAATGCGAAATTCCTAGCAGGTAAGTACAGTACTAATAGCTTTTGGAATCGCTAGGACTTGACTAGGGAATCGTTAGATTATGTCTAGGAGGCCTAGGGGACTCGGGTGCAGTGTGTGCACTCTCACGCGAGATGCGGGACAAAAGTCTATGGTAGCTAGGAATTAGAAAGTTAGTGTTCTCGGGCGAACCCGACCTGGTAGGGAGAAAACGAAAGTAGATTCTGACCCTTGGATAGTGAGGCTATGCTGGGGCACCGAAATGCCGAAGTTACCTAGCCCAGGGGCTGCAGCTGCATAGGTCTGAAAAGACGTCGGGAATCCTCGTAGACGGACCAGGAGCCGGAAGAAAAGATGCTGGCCGGTGACCAGTGAAGAAAGTTCAGTCGGATCCAAGCCTGGATCTTGAAGATAGATGACACCTGAAAGCAGAGGGGACCAAGTTCGAGACTACTAGCCAGTAGTCAGTGGGCACCAGGAGGGCACCGGATGGTAGCCACCTCGACTAGGTGAGTGGGTGACGCTTGACTCGAAGATCTCACGGACCAGGAGGCGTTGTCGGCGACCAGGATGGAGGATCGAGCTGTCCCACGAAGATAGAAGCTGTCGGCGTCGCTGGACCCAGGATTGGGCAACAAAGCCTTGGCAAATTCAAGCCCACGCGGTGGACCTAAAATGGCGTCTGGAGTGGACCAGGAGGGTCCGGGGTGCCTCTCTTGAAGAAGGAAGCAAAGGCCAGCCTGGAGCAACCAGACCAGCAGTCGTGAAGTCGTTGGGCGTCGTTCAGAGGGCCACAAGCCAGCCGGCTAGTAGCCAAACAACGCGGTGCACAGCAAACAGCAGAAGGGCCCCACGCAGATCGTGGAGATGCAGGGGGGCTGATCTTGGGTGCTGGAGCTGCGCAGGGTCGGGGCTTCTCGGACCCCAAAGCACTCACCAGTGGAGGACACGGTGGGCTTGCAGTAAAGATGTCGTGCAGTCTTGGCGATCGTCGGTCCCTTGAGGTCTCGTCGCACTCACGGTTCTCAGCTGGGCTGTAGAGGTGAGTAGAGGTCAGAGGTGCCAGGGAAGCCGGGTCTCGTCGAGCTGGGTCGTCGGATTCGTGATGAAGGACTTGCAGCAGACCGCAGTGTTCTTTAGGATGGTGCCCGCTTGATGCAGGGTGACTACTCCTTAGCCACAAGGGAGAATCTTGAAGAAGAAATCGTGAAGTCCTTTCGAAGAAAGTGGTATCTTGATTCCAAAGATGATCTCATTTTAACAGGGGGCCCGCTCCCATCTTTATACTAAAAAAGGGGGCTGACCCGGTGACTAGGTCCTGCCTATGGGTGGGACTAGGTGGGGGGTGGTTACACCCCTCAGCCATGCCGGACTTCCCCAGGCCAGGGGCTGGTGTGCCCCTGGAACTGGTTCAGACCGGCCTATGCGTAGTGAGCACCGGGGTGCCACTCAGCAGTCACCTTCCTGTAAAGCCCTGCCTACCCAGGATACACAAAACCATGTCTGGGACGGTGCTAGCACCGCCCCTGACAGGAAACCCTTTGTCCAGGCTCCCCTCACTGGAAGGACTCCCAGCTGCAGGGGGTCAGACTCGTGTCTGTGGTGGCAGCATCCATTTTGTGGAGCTGAGGCTTCAGTTAACTTTAACCGGGGTTCACAGTTACATACATGTCGTGTCCCTCTAGAAGGGTGGAATGCTAACCCCGTCGCCAGAATTGGCGAGGGGTTAGTATTCCAATTCGTATGACACCTTACTCGACATGTTTTGATAAAGCAATACCAAAGATAGCATTTAACCGCGAGGATTATAATGCACTTAAGAGTATATGGTATGCGATATCATGGAACAGCTATTAGGACTTGATTCCGCAAGCTGCAGACAGGCTCAGCTCATGCCAGAGCACCATCTCACACGATTCCAAGCACTCTGCCTTCAGGATTGTCAAGGCCTGCCATAGGAGTGACTGATAGGAATCTGTGTGTCCATTTTAGGGTTAGGTATAGGTATACTACACCTACAGCAAAGGGTGATTACACGACTTTGCCCCAGCTGTCATGCAGCCAGTTGTGTCAAATTTAGGAGGCCAGCCAGGGGTGGCATAATACATGCTGCAGCCCCTGGCAGCCCTGGGTACACCTATGCCCTGAGTTACAGGGTCTGATAGGGTGGCCCAGTACCAATTGGAAATGTACCTAGGGTACATGGAATCCATTTTAAAGAGAGAGCAGTAGGCCTGGGGTCCTGATTGGCAGGGTCCCAGGTCGACTATGTCCAAAACCAGCTAAAACACAGGGCAAAAAGTTGGGGGCAACCATAGTCAGGATGTACCTTCCTACACCTTCCAGATAGCCACACATAAAGGAAGGGTAGATGTGACTGATTGCCCATCTGCATCCTAATGGCTCATCCTGGGCAGGATGGAAGGGAGGTGCTGACACCCCTCAACGGGCAGTGTCCTCTCCCCACACAAGGGGTTGATTACCCCCTTGTATTGAGTCTGAACGGAGAACATCTGTGCACTTCAACACCCCTCTTTGAAGTCACCTTCACTTCAAAGGAACAACTGGGTTTAAGTACTGAGTCTCTGACCCCACCAGATCAGACACTTCTGGACCTGTAAAAACTACTCTGCCAGGAAGAAGGACTACTCAGCTTCTACTCTGCTGGACTGCTCCTCTGGAAGAAATGATTTTCTGCGCTGCTGCCTGCAAGCAACCCTCTGCCCCTGCTGAGGAAGAACTGGACTCTTGCTTGAACCCAGAGTCATCTCTAAAGGTATGCTGGATTGCCTCCTGTTTTGAGACTCAGAGATATCGAAGTCTCACCTCCTCCCTCTGTGCCTGGTCCATTGGAAGTGGATCCAGGTGCTTGCTCCAGTGGAACCAACACATCCTCTGCTGTGTGAAGCAGAATTGGCGCATCACAGCTGTTGCGGGAACAAGAACCAGCGCATCGCACTCGGATCCAGCATATCGCCTTCAGAACTGCTGCATTGCCACCGCTGCAGTATTAGAAGATCGCTGCGTTACCTCTACTGCATGGAGAAACCCAGTGCATCAGCTTCGGAACCAACGCATCTCGGCTTTGGCGCTTTTATCTTCAGTACTGGCGCATCACCACCATTGTGTGGAGAAAATAGGCACATCATCTCAACTGCAGGTATCGACACCAATGCATCGCTCTGCTGCACCACACATCTTGCTGTTGCGACCAGGATCAAGGTACTTTGTCCAGCAGACCTTGAGTGGCTCCTGTATCGGGCCTGCGCTTCATTGGAGTTGGCTTGATCTCTTGACTTTTCCCTGGTCTAGTGAGACCAGATAACCCTATAAGCGCTTAGTGCTTCTAAGCGCCGTTTTCCACTTTTAATCTTTAGAAATGCATATCTTGACATCTACTTATTGGATTTTTGTCATTTTGGTCTTATTTTATTTAAAAATCGTAATTTTGGTTTGTAAACTGGTGTGGAGTCTTTCTGTGGTGTTTTCACTGTGTTACTGTTTGAAGTGTTGCACAAATACTTTACACATTGCCTCTTAAATTAACCCCTTCGCTGTGGGGGTAATTACCCCGCTGTGCTGGGTGGCGGAGGGTGCCCGCACAGCGCTCCGTGCTCATGACTAGCTCAGCTTGTCATGAGGCACAGTGCGCGTGTGCTCATGACGAGCTGAGCTTGTCATGACCACACCCATTCCCGTGGAACGCTCAGCACAGCAGGGGAATTATCTCCGCGTGTGAGCGTTCCACGGCTCATGACTAGCTCAGCTCGTCATGAGCACCGGAGCACCGTGCCTCATCTGAGCTCGTCATGAGCACGGAAAAGGTTATGCCTGCCTGCCCTGTGCCAAGCTACCAGAGGGTGAGCACAGGTTAATTTATGGTGTGTATCTGACTTACCCTGATAGGATTATGGTTCCTTTTTGGACATGGTGCGTACCTCTGCCAACCAGAAACCCCATTTCTAACCTACCACAAAATGGCAAAGTTCTGCATTTATACCGTTTACAGTCAGGTTCTTCAGATATTAAAGACACAGTGGTGGCTTAACAATATATTGGGCTGAGTGAATAGTTCCTTAATATAGTGCTCATTTATACTTGTATAACGCTTCTCTCTATACTGGGTTAGTACACCATCTTGCAGTTACCACCATTTATGTCACATCCCTACAGTTCCTATCTTCAAAGAAGGAGAAACACACAGCACACACACACACATATATATAAACATACATATGATACATATATATATATATATATGATATATATGTGCATGTGCTACTCCTTCTATATATATATATATATTCAGCTAGATACACTTTCCAGTTCTTCGGATGGATCACTCCCCGTTTCTTCCCCGCATTGGACTGCTAAGTATGCCTGATGTAGCCCCCATATTTCTTTAGGGCGACTCTGTGGCCTGGGGAGTTCTCCATATGGTCTGATTGTGTATTGCAATAGGTCATGTCCTTGTGCCACTTCTCAAGCATTGGTAGAGGGCCCTGGCCCCACCGCATTGTGACTCTTCCTGTCGCTAGCAGCAATCCTATAGCGCCTCACACTACGATGTATCTCCTTGTCATACCCCAACAACGCCACTAGCGGGGACAGTTGTAATGATGTCGCTGTGATGGTCTCTACTTCCCTAAGTACGGCCTGCCAGAAATCCCCAATTTCCATGCATTACCAGGTCAGATGTGCAAAGTCCGCCTCTGCTGCACCATAGTGTAGGCAATTAGGCGTAATCCGCAACCCACAATAAAATAATCGGACAGGGGTGTAATACTCTGTTGATATATTTAAAGTGTATAAGTCTATGTCTGCTATTTAAAGATACCGTTTTTTGTATCACAGAGCAGCAGTATTGCCATTGCTTATCTCTTATAATTACCCCTAAATCATTTTGTCATGCAATTCGGGCCCTAGATATTCCATGTGTGCGAGTTTCGTGTGCATGTGCGTAAAGTCCGGTCACTAAATGGCTGGGAGAGGATATTTAGATTAGAGACCTAAGTCCCAGCCTTTCTGGATGTTCAAAGAAAAGGTAAAACTGCTGTAGGGCCGTGGGGTTATCAGAGCACCATCCTACTTCTTCCCATTCTAGCATGGTGCCATCCACAAAGAAGTCACTCATAACATTAATACCCAGGGCCGCTAAGGCCGTCTGTGCATCCCGCTCTCTTCCCAGGGGGAACCATGTGCACCAGCTTATTGGAGTGTTTGGTGAATATAAAAATTGTCCCACCTGCTTTTCAAGCAATCTCTGGCAAGAGTCAACCGTTGTGTTTAATAGGTCGATAACTCTATGTCTACAGGACGGTGTTCCAAACAGTAGCTGCGGTAGGGTCGATGATCCCGCTCCAGTCTGTTCCAGCCACAAGTGCGGGAGATCCTTTCGGCCACGTACCAAGAAGTGGGCATAGGCACATTGAGCAACCCTGTAATATGCCTCTAGGTCAGTGGCATTTAATCCTCCCCTGGAGGTAAGCTGAGTGTTTCCCAACTCACTCTCGGTTGTTTGCCAGCCCAGGTCAGACTGGTGAGAAGTGTTTGGAGTCGCAAAAAGAAAGACATTGGTAAAAGTATCGAAATATTCATAAATAGAAACAGAAAACAGGGCAAGATCACCATCTTCATTACGGCTGTGCAGCCTTTGAGTGAGAGTGGTAATCTGATCCAGAGTTCTATGTCTCCTGTGAGTTTTTGTGTGACTTTGCCGTAGTTCTCCAGAATCACAACTTCATGATTTATGTACACCTAAGTATCGATAGAGTCTGATGACCATCGGAGCGGAAATTCCAGCTCCACCTGGTTCCATAGCTGGAGTGAGCTGGAAAATAGTGGACTTACTCCATTTGACCTATATTCTGGAGTAATCACCAAATTGGGCACCTCATTTAACACTGCAGTAAGATTACGATCTGGGTCTCTTATGTACAAGAGCGTGTTGTCTGATGTCCTGTGGCTGCGGCCTGCATGATAGCCAACATAATGCGCAGAGAAGTCCTTCTAGATATAGGCCGTCATAGATCAAACACGGCTGGGAGGTTCACACACTACTCCTTGGTGCATGACTGGCACACCTACATTGACTACCGTTTGATATCACAAGAAGTGGCCCCTCGTGTGAGGGAGTGTAAGCCATTGCTGCACATGCATTAAGGCCACTCACCAGTGGTTTTGCACTTTGAATTGGGCAAATGTTGACCTGTGGCGTTCAGTTTGCGCTTTCCTCAGTTATCCCTACTTTAATCTGTATTTCACAATGAAATAGCGCTGGGGATCACTGAGTTATTCACACACAATATAGGCACTGTAGATAAATTTGCTATAGTTTGGGAGTCATTCAAATGTTTTATTTGTGGCATCACAATGTCTTAACACATGGGGGCTCTCAAGACGCTGCGCAACTGCTTAGCCTTCCTGGAAAAAGGGATTGCAGTGCTAGAGAAACGACATGTGAAAATGGCACAGGGGCACTTTGTGTGTGATATTATATCTAATTTAGATGACCACTATGACACCTCATTGCAATGCCTTTGGTAAATATACAGTAGCCAGGGCGTATGAAGAAGGAGAAAGACCTGGCACCACACTTGCAACTCTACTGCGACCCCGCAGAGATGAGAATAGAATCACTGACATACATGATTAGGGAGGACAGTAGCTTGAAACAACTCAACAGATGCTGGACCGCTTTGTCAGATACTACACTGACCAATATGGCTCAGAGGACGAAGCTGAGTCAAATTATCTAGCGCATATTACCATGGAACAGCTTACTAATAATAATAATCCACATTTGTAAAGCACGAACCATCACCCGTTAGGGTCTCTAGGCGCTGGGGGCCGTCGGGAAGATTAAGCAAGCTATTGCCCAGTCATATGGTGCTGGGCTAATCTGCCTGCCGGCCCCCGGGGAACAGGGAACACCTTCTGGCTCCTCTGAGCCCTGGTGAGATTTGTGCTGCACTTAAAACTATGTCCTAGGGGAAATCGCCCAGCACAGATGGCTCACAGTTGCCTTTTACAAGCATACCAAGAATTGCTGATCCCACACCTCATTTCACTATTTGAGGAGATGGCTGCAGACGGCTGCATGCCTCCCACAATGCGGGAAGCGCTTCTGGTAACGATTCAGAAACCTGGTGAACCCACAGTTGACTGTTCTTCTTGTTGGCCTTTGTCCTTACTAAATGTGTACACCAAAATCTTTCCAAAATATTAGCTAACCTCCTGGCACCATTGCTTCCAGGGCTGGTTGGTGTGGAACAAACTGGTCTCATTCCAGGGCGTCACTAAACATCATATCTCTGATCACTGTTTGGCACAATCCAGATATTGGAGCCCGAGGTACAGAAAGCAGTCGTATTCCTTGACACTGAAAAGGCATTTAATTCAGTGGGATGGAGCTTTATGTTTAAAGTACACTGGCACGTAGGCGTCGGGGACATATTTGCCAGACTAGTGTCGGTTCTGTACACTTTACCAACTGCGCGGCAGAGAATCAATAATATGACTTCAAACCCCATCAGAATTGAGAGAGGCACAAGACTGGTGTGCCCTATCCCCCCTCTGCGATATGCCTTAGTCGCAGAACTGTTGGCATGCGCACTACGGGAGTACCGTACACATAAGGGTCTGAGATTCCTGAGCTGCAAACTTAAATTCTCTGCACTCCTAGATATATTCAACTCTGGGTTCAATGTGCAATTGAATGAATGAATGAAATTCAATTTATATAGAGCATGGCTACCCTGAGGCCTCCCAGTGCTGTGGGCAGAACAGGCAGAGGAGCAGTGACGTTAGAGCGATGTCTTGAAAAGATGGGTTTTTAAGAGTTTGCGGAAGGCCAGTATATTTTTTCCTTACGCAGAGTGGAGTGGAGAGTGTTCCAGTGATTTGATGCATTAAAGGAAAAGGAGCGTCACCCCCATCTTGATCTTCGAATTTTCTTCGGAGTGGCCAGAAAAGCGGAGCTTGAGCGTAGGTTTCTGGAGGGGTGATAGGGATTGACAAGGGAGTTAATGATGACCGGAACGGTCTTCCGAATGGCTCTGTGAGCCAGACACTGTATCCTGGCCGAGATTGGGAGCCAGTGGAGGCTCCTCAGTGCTGGTTTTGCAGATTGCCACAGGGGAATCTGGAGAAGGTGACGGGCTGCACAATTCTGAATCATTTGCAGTTTATGGATGTTGAGTTGGGGAGGTCCCAGGTACAGGGCTTTCCCATAGTGTATAAGGGCCTGTACCATAATCCTTCTTGCCTGGAAGGGAAGGAGGGGATGATTTTCCGCAGCATTCTCATCAGGCCGTAACAGGTGGCTGAGAGCTTAGAGGTCTGGTGGTTAAAACTGAGGGAGCTGTTGAGCCACATGCCAAGGCTCTTGATCTGTGCCTTTGGAGCTGGGGCAGGGCCAAGACAGACTGGCCACAAGAGCGCGGAGATGGTAGGAGGAGGGTTGCCCAGAAGCATAAGCTCGGTTTTGTCTCCGTTGAGCTTAAGGCATTAGAGTTCCATCCACTCAGCCACCGCTTCTAGGCAGGGACCTAGGGTGTAGATGACCTCTCGGGTGGTTTAATGCCACTACGAGCTGAGTGTCATCTGCATAGGTGACGATCTTTATGCCGAATGGATGGACAATCTCCGCCAAGGGACTAAAGTAGATATTAAATAGCGTAGGGCTTAGGGCTGAGCCCTGAGGAACCCCACAGCTAAGAAGCAAGAATGTTCTTCTATGGTTAGTGCCTGGATCTCACCCACTCTCCTCAGAGATGCAATAGCTATGACAAAACCTACCTTTCAAATAAGAAACTGTATTTCACATTTATGCAATGGCTCAAAGTGTGGATCCATTAGCCTTGTGAGGACAATATTGAGATACCACACTCGAGTAGGTGGAAGTCTCAGAGGAAAGAATCTTTTAAGCCCTTCCATGAAGGCTTCGATGACAGGCATTCTAAAAAGAGACAGAAGTTGTCTGTTTTGTAGGTAAGTAGCTATTGCAGCAAGATGTAAGCATACGCCAAATTGGAACGATGTAGTAAATAGCAGATGGTATTTTGAACTGAAGCGTTCAGTGGATCTATATAGTTTTTATTGTAGTAGGTCACAAAACGTTTCCACTTCGCTGCTTAGCATCTCTGGTAGTAGGACGTCTAGCCTCCTTGATAATGTTCATTCAGTCTGGCGGAAGAGTGAGGTAACCATTCTCTAAGATTTCAGGCGCAACATTGCAAGGTTGAGATTGCGGGGGATCTGGGTGTCTTATCTCTCCATGTCTCTAAGTGAGCAGATTGGGAGTGAGGTGCAGTTTTTGGTGAGAAACTACTGATAGCTCCAATAGAGTTGTGAACCAGGGTTGTCTGGCCCATGTGGGAGCAACTAGGATTAACGTCGGGGGCACCTGTCTGAGCTTCCGAACCACTGATGGAATGAGTGGGAGAAGCGGAAAAGTGTAAGCAAATATCCCTGACCAATTCACCCATAGTGCATTGCCCTTCGACAATGGGTGTAGATGTCTGGATGCTAAGTTTGGGCGTTTTGCGTTTAGGTTTGTGGCAAACAAATCTATGTCTGGAAATCCCCACATTTTGACGAATGGGAGGAGAACTTGAGGGTGGAGTTCTCATTTGTGGATCTGTTGTCTTTGACGACCAGATCTGCAATCTGATTGTTTACTCCTGGAAGGTATTCTGCAAGGAGAAACATTCTGCGATGTATGGCCCATGTCCAGATGGTTTGTGCTAGTTGTGACAGCTGGAGAGAGTGCACCCCCCGTTTTTATATGTGGTACATTGCGGTCATGTTGTCTGTACGGATCAGGACAGCTTTGCCTACTAGATGAACTTGAAACGATTAGAGCACTAGAAAAATCGATAGCAGTTCTAGATGATTTATGTGAAGCTGCTTTTGTTGCAAGCTCCACATGCCCTGAATTTTATGTGTTTGGAGATAAACTCCCCAACCAGTGAATGATCCGTCTGCTGTTAGCACTATCTGTGGAACCGAGTCGATGAAGGGCTGCCCTTTTGAAAGGTTTTGCATATTCCACCATCACAGAGAGCAATGGGTGCGGCCGTTCAACACTAGATCAGATACAGACCCTGAGCCTGGTTCCACTGACGTGCTAAGCACTCCTGAAGTGGACGCATGTGAAGTCTTGCTTAAGGGACCATTAGTATGCAAGACTCCATCATCCCTAGTAACTGCATGAACACTCAAGCTGGCAATGAGTGTTGAGGTTGGAACTGGCAAAGTAGAGTTTGCATGTTGCGGAATCCTGGCAGGATTGGGATAGGCCAAAGCCTTTAGTGTGTTCTACTGTGGCTCCCAAATACGCCTGCGTGTTGGATGGATGTAGATGGGATTTTGACAGGTTCACTGTGAACCCAAGATCGTGGAGCAACTGCACTGTTTTGAGAGCGTGATGGCGACAGCTTTTTTGCGAGTTGGCTTTTATGAGCCAATCGTCCAGGTATGGGAAGACGTGAATATGTTGTCTTCGAAGATGAGCTGCGACTACTGCTAAACACTAGGTGAAAACTGAGTGCGATAGTTACTCTGAATGGGAGCACCTTGAAGCGAACCTTGACCCCACCAGGTAGGTCGCTCCTCCGCCACACAGCACCGCCTGTGTCTCCCTGCCACAGCTGCCGCTGCTGAGGAAGCTCGAGGCCCTCCACCACCCGCAGGCTAACACCTGTGCCTCATCCCTCGTGGCCAGTGGTAGGGCGTAGGTAGGTTTGTTCATCCTCCGCTTTATTGCTTTTATTGTATTGCCTGTATTTTCATTGTTGTGTCTGTGACTGCTGTTGTCTGTCTTCCCTCTCTGCCTGTACGTGGTCAGTGCCCCTTTTTTCTTCCCTCTGTTCCCCTCGCTGTCCCCGTGCTCTCTGCCTGGTCTTTCCTTCTGTACACCTCGCTGCGCCCGTTTCTCTGCCCGGTTTTCCCTTCTGTTACCCTCGCCTCTCTGCCCGTTCTGCCTTCTGTTCTTAGCTGCCCCTGTATTTCGCCTCTGTGCCACTTGTTTTTCCGGTATTTCTGTGCCTTTTGCCTTCTGTTCCATTCGATTTTTGTGCCCTTCTGTTCCACTCGTTTTTTTGTGCCCCTTTGCCTTCTGTGCCACTAGTCTTTCCCTCGATTATGTGCCCCTTTTTCCTTCTTTGTCCCTCACCGCCCTCGCGGCTGCGTCCCCTCCCCCCCTGACTGCCTACTGGCCATTCGCTGCCCCGCATTCCGCCTCCCAGCTGCTCCTCCCTCTCACCTTCCCATATATGCCAGTTGCTGGCGCGCATAAGGCAAGCCCGTATGCGCCCGTCCGTGCCTGGACCGTGCCCAGCGCCAGAACCCACAGGCCACCGCAACGACGACCGCCACCGCAACGACGACCGCCGCCACTACGACGCCAGCATTCTGCACACTCAACTCCGGACAGAGCCACGCCTGCTTCAAGGCCACCCCGAAACGCACACACGGCCCCCTTCACCTGCTAGAACTGTAGCTACACTAGCTTCAGAGCCGACGAACCACCCGCCAAGAAAGACCCCAACCACCTCCGATGCATACTACTGAACACCCGCTTCGCACGCAAGCATGCCGTCGAGCTCTGGGACCTGCTTGACACAACATCCCCGGACATCGCCTTCCTGACAAAGACCTGGTTTAACAACTCCTCTGCACCCAACATCGCCATAGCCATCCCAGACGGCTACAAGATCACCCACAGAGACTGCAACAATGGAGTCAGAGGAGGAATCGTCATCGTCCACAAGAACAGCATCAGGGTCTTGACTAGCACGGACGACGCACTCAGCACCACCGAACACATGAATTTCCAGATCCACTCAGACGCACCTTCATCTACCGACCCCCTCGGAACACAGTCCCAGTTCAACGACTCCATCGCCTACTTGATCAGCACGCAAGCCATGACCTACATCCTCCTTGGAGACCTGAACCTTCAGCTTGAGAACGACGACAACAATTCCATAACCTTGATCGATAACCTCGCCAACCTCGGACTGAAGCAACTCGTCACCCACTCCGCCGGCCACACGCTCGACCCAGTCTTCTCCTCAAGCCCGCCTGTCTCCGTCAGCCACACCACCGCACTCCTCCGAACCGACCACCGCTGCTGCATCCACTTAGCCTTCCAGAAACCCACAACACACCACCGCACCCAACAAATCCTCCGCCGCTGGAGCAAAATCACAGAAGACCAACTACACGCAAACCTCGCTCTCAGCCCACCCACTGAACACTCCAACACAGACGACGCTGCCCATAGCCTCAGACGCTGGATCCAGGACTGCGCCAACGTTTCGCCCTGCTGAAGAACCCCCCCCCCCCCACTCGGAGACACCAGCAAGAAGGACAGCTGGTTCACCCCAGTACTCCTAGCCTCCAAGCAAGCCTGCCGGAAACTAGAAAAGAAATGGCACAGCCACGCAGCACACAAGGACGCCATCCGCAACCATCACCACCTCATCAGGGCGGCCAAGAGGACCTACTCAACAACGCACACAATAGCAAGGAGCTCTTCAACATCGTGAAGAAACTCTCCAACCCCAGCTCCAACACCAACGACATCCCGCCATCGCAAGCCCTGTGCGACTCCCTCGCCACCTTCTTCCACCGCAAGATAGCGGACATCCACAACAGCTTCAACACCCAGACAGCCCAAACAGACAGCAACACAACAGACCCTCCGCACACCATCGACCACAATCCCCTGCTAGCCTGGGCCAGCATGAGCATCGATGACACCATCAAGACCATGCACACAATCTACTCTGGCACTCAGTTAGACCCATTCCAGCTCCATGGCACCTTACCTGCACAACGTCCTCAATCTCTTCCTTGAGACCGCAACCTTCCCAGAGATCTCAAGAACTTCCGGTCCATCTCTCTGCTCCTCTTCCCGGCCAAGGTCATCGAGAAAACCATCAGACAGCTAACCTGATACCTCAAAGAAAACAGAATCCTGGACCCTTCCCAGTCAGGGTTCTACAGCAACCACAGCACAAGACTGCCCTCATCGCCACCACCGACATCAGGACACTGCTGGACAACGGCACTCATCCTCCTAGACCTCTTTGCCGCTTCGACACAGTCTGCTACCGCACACTACGTGCACACCTCAATGCCACAGGGATCCGAGACAAGGCTCTGGATTGGACCACCTCCTTCCTCTCCGGCAGAACTCAGAGCATCCGCCTCCACCCATTCTGTTCCAAAGCCTTCGAGAACATCTGCCGCGTACCCCAGGGAGCCTCCCTCAGCCCAACGCTGTTCAACATTTACATGGCCTCGCTCGCACACGTAGCCCGACAGCACGACCTCAACATATCTCATACGCAGACGACACTCAGCTGTTCCTCTCCCTCACCAAGGAAACAATCACCGCCAGAGCCAACCTCCACGAAGGAATGAAGGCAATCGTCGACTGAATGAAGACCAGTCGTCTGAAGCTGAACTCGGACAAGACAGAGGTCCTCATCCTCGGCTCCAACCCTTCAGCCTGAGAAGACTCCTGGTGGCCAACGGCACTGGGGGCATCGCCAACACCCAACGACCACGCACGCAACCTGGGAATCATCCTCGACTCAAAGCTCTCAATGACCAAGAAAGTCACTGCCGTCTCCTCCTCCTGCTGCTTCAACATGCTCCGCAAGATCTACAGATGGATCCCGACAGATACAAGACAGTCACCCAGGCCCTCATCAGCAGCAGACTACTACGGAAACACCCTCTACGCGGGAGCCCCGACCAAGCCCATCAACCGACTACAACGCATCCAAAACACCTTGGCACGACTGATCCACGACGTACCATGCCATGGCCACATCACCCCCCCACCTGAAACACCTGCACTGGCTCGCTGTCAACAAGAGGATATCCTTCAAGCTCCTCACCCACAAGGCACTCCACAAGAGCAGCCCAGCCTACTAACACAGACTGCTCTCCTTCTACATCCCCGAACGCCAGCTCCGCTCCTCCGAGCTCTCACTCGCCACCATCCAGCGCATCTGAACAACCAACGGTGGGAGCTCCTTCCCCCACCTCGCCCCCAAGACATGGAACACCCTCCCACTGAGCCTACGGCAGACCCAAGACCTGCTGACCATCAGGAGGATACTCAAGACCTGGCTGTTCGATCAGTAGCGCCCCCCTCGCGCCTTGAGACCCTCGAGGGTATGTAGTGCACTTTACAAATGATTGATTGAACTGATCATGTTGACCTGCTAGGTATTTGCGATTAGCAGGACGTATTGGGATATGGAAATAGGTGTCCTTTAAGTCCACAAGTGGACAGGAAGTCGCCTTGTTGAAGGAGTGGAAGTACTTGTTATAGAGTGACCATGTGAAAGTGGTCTGATTGAATGTATAGATTTAGATCTCGGGGGTCCAGTGTAAGCCTGAGAGACACATCCTTCTTGGGAATTAAAAAGTATAGGGAGTATACTCCAGTTCCTTGTTGTTGTAATGGGACTGGCCCAATTGCACAAGTTACTACTTGTGTAACGATATATCTGTAAGAGACATTAGTTAGTGATAGATTCCTTACCTTAGAATATCCCCAGGCGTCAGACTGGATACCCCTGCGCGTCGGTAGGCGTCGTCTGCGGCTCCGCGTTCGTCGTCGGCGTCGTTAGCGCCGGAATGACGGAGTACTTAGACGCCGCCAATGCGCGCTGACGTCAGTTCTGATACAAAGCTTTTCCGCACCAGATACACAGAGCCATGATAGAAACAACACTGGTGTCATGAAACTAGGGCCCTGAAAGGGGATGACCTTAACCCTAGATATCGGTTCGCAGAACGGGGAGGATGGGTGGGTCGGTAAGGAATCTATCACGAACTAACGTCTCTTACAGATATATCGTTACACAAGTAGTAACTTGTGCATCTGAAAGAGACACGTTAGTGATAGATTCCTTACCTTAGAATAGATACCCCAGCAAAACCAACCCCGGTGGTGGGTCTGCAAACCAATAATCACACCAGAAAGTCCTGGAGGACGGAACGGCCAAAGAAGCCATCCCTCCGGACTTGACTGTCCAAGCAGTAGTGTCTAGCGAACGTGTGCAGCGAGGCCCACGTGGCTGCCTGGCAAATGTCCTGTAAGGGGACTCCTCGGCCCAGGGCAGTTGTTGTTGCCGTGGCCCGAGTGGAATGAGCCCGCAAACCAGCAGGGGGCTCCTTTTTTGCCATGGAGTAACATGCCTGAATACACAAGATGATCCACCGCGAAATGGTCCTCTTGTGTACTGCCTTTCCCTTCTTCGCTCCCACGTAACCAACAAAGAGTTGGTCATCCACCCGGAATTGGCGGAGAGCGCACGTTTTGGATCCAGACGGTGGAGCCTCTCTTCCTCTTTCGAGAGATGCGGAGGCAGAAAGAAGGTGGACAAAGTAATGGACTGCCCGATGTGGAAGGCCGTGACAACCTTGGGCAGGAAGGAAGGTCATGTACGCAACACCACCTTGTCTGGATGAACAGATAGGGAAGGTGGAGTAGAAGAAAGAGCCTGGAGCTCACTCACTCTCCTGGCAGAGGTGATGGCAACCAGGAAAGCAGTCTTCGAAGTGAGAAGACGGAGAGGACAGTTGTGTAGCGGCTCAAAGGGAGCACACATTAGATAAGTGAGTACAAGATTCAAGTCCCACTGGGGCATCACAAAGGGAACAGGAGGGAACATATATGTGATGCCCTTCAGAAATCTATTTACAATGGGGGACTTGAATAAGGAAGGCTGATCAGGTAGCCTTAAGAATGCGGAAAGAGCAGAAAGGTACCCCTTAAGAGTGCCCAGAGCAGAGTCCTGCTGGGCAAAGGAAGGAAGGAAGAGCAGAACTTCAGAAAGGGGTGCAGAGAGAGGATCCACAGCCTTTGCTGTGCACCATGCCACAAACCTGTTCCACCTGCAGGCGTATACCAACTTTGTGGAGGGACGCCTGGCTGCCAGAATGATATCACAGACTTCAGGAGGCAAGTCAAATGGCCTCAACTGTCGCCGCTCAATCTCCAAGCTTGTAGGTGGAGACTGGACAGGTTCGGGTGCAGGACCGTCCCCTGCTGCTGCGACAGAAGGTCCTCCCGAAGAGGCAGACGAATCGGGGGATCGACTGACATGCTGAGTAGCTCGGGATACCAGTATCTTCGTGCCCAGTCCGGAGCCACAAGGATGACCTGGGCCCGGTCGTGCCTGATCTTCTTCAGCACTCTGGGCACAAGTGGTATAGGCGGAAAGGCGTACAATAGACGCAACTCCACTCGCGACGAAAAGTGTCTCCGAGCGAGTGCCGCCTTGGAAATTCCAACGCGCAGAATTGATGACATTGCGCGTTCTCTTCTGTGGCGAATAGATCTAACCAAGGCTCTCCCCATTGCTGAAAGAGACCTTGCGCCACGTCAGAGTTCAGACGCCATTCGTGATCCATCATGCACCGACGGCTGAGTTCGTCCGCCCTGGCATTCAGAGAGCCTGCCAGGTGTTGAACCACCAGGGTCACTCCCTGATGTTCCAGCCACTGCCAGAGGCGCAGAGCCTCCTGGCATAGGGTCCACGACCCCACCCCGCCCGGTTTGTTGCAGTACCACATGGCGGTGGTGTTGTCTGTGAACACCTGCACTACACTCCCTCGGACAGAGGAGAGGAATGCCTTCAGTGCTAGACGAATCGCCCGCAGCTCCAAAAAGGTTGATATGGAGCCGGGACTCCGCCGGAGACCAGAGGCCTCTGATCTCCGCCTCTCCCATGTGGCCTCCCCAGCCCTGGAGGGATGCGTCCATCACAACCACGTGCTCCGGGTGGGGCAGGGAGAGGGATCTGCCACTGACCCAATCGCGGTCCGTGAGCCACCACTGCAGTTGTCTCGCAGTGCCCTCCGAGATCAAGACATGATCGGACAGGTTGCCCTGATGCTGGGCCCACTGAAACTTCAGGTCCCACTGCAGAGCCCGCATCCGCAACCGGGCGTGATGCACCAGAAGGATGCAGGAGGCCATCAGCCCCAGAAGCCGCAGCGTCAAACTGACCGAGACTCGGGATAACGGCTGGAAGATTGGAATCATAGCCTGTATATCCCGAACCCGCTGTTCGGGAGGTTAAGCCCGAAACTGCGCCGAGTCGAGAACCGCTCAGATGAAGAGGAGCTTCTGAGAGGGACACAGGTGCGACTTCGGCACTTTGATGGAGAACCCCAGCAAATGCAGGAGGTCGGCCGTAGTCTGGAGGTGGCTGACGACTGTCTGGGGCGAGCCCGCCTTCAACAACCAGTCGTCGAGGTAGGGGAAGACTGAAACCCCTAACCTGCGCAGATGAGCTGCGACCACCGCCATCACTTTCGTGAACACCCGTGGGGCGCTGGTAAGGCCGAAGGGGAGCACGGTAAACTGAAAGTGCTCTTGGCCTACCGTGAACCGCAGGTAACGCCGGTGGGCCGGCAGGACGGGGATGTGAAAATAAGCGTCCTGCAAGTCCAACGCTACCATCCAGTCTTCCGGGTCCAGGGCAGCTAGGACCTGAGCCAAAGTCAGCATCTTGAACTTCTCCTTCCGGAGGAAGCCGTTGACGTTCCCAGGTCCAAGATAGGGCGTAGGCCCCCTTTGCCCTTCTTGGGTACCAGGAAGTAGTGGGAGTAACATCCACACCCTACTTCTGGCCCAGGAACGCGCTAGATGGCCCCCTTGGCCAAGAGGGCCGTGACTTCCTCTTGCAAAAGTTGCAAGTGATCCCCCGACACGCGGTGGCATGGATGGAGGGGTCGCCTCGAAGGGGAGGGAGTAGCCCCTTCGGACGATCTGCAGCACCCACCTGTCCGAAGTGACTGTGCGCCAGTGGGAGAGGTGATGGTGAACCCTGCCTCCCACAGGCATCACATGGGCCTGAAAACTCGGACTAGGAAGGTTTGGAGGCGGGTGCTGCTGCGGGAGGTGTGGACTGGCCTTGCCGTTGTCCCCGACCGCCGCCACGGCGGTTTCCACGTCCGCCACCGCGCTGTTGAACATTTTGCGGCGCGTGGCTGGCAGTACGTGGGGGGGGGCACCCCTTCCGTGGCCACAAAAGGAGCGAAAGGCACCCGATTGCTGGCGTGGGGCCGTGAGGCCCAAGGACTTGGCTGTAGCCCTGGAGTCCTTAAAACGTTCCAGCGCATGGTCTGCCTTGTCGCCGAAGAGGCGATGGCCATCAAACGGCATGCCCAGGAGTGTGGCCTGGACATCAGCCGAGAAGTTGGCGGACCGCAACCAGGCGTGGCGTCGAACCGCCACCGTCGTTGCCATCGCCCTGCCCAGTGAGTCCGTTGTATCCAGTCCACACCGGATAGAAAAGCGTGCTGCATCTCGGCCCTCCACAAGGGTTTGGGCAAGTTTAGCCTGGACCTCCTCCGGGCATTGTGGCAGCACCTCCGCAACCGTGTCCCACAGAGTGTGGGTGTAGCGGCCCAAGAGGCAGGCGGTATTCACAGACCGCAGCCCTAAGCTAACAGACGAGAACACCTTCTTCCCGAACTGTTCGTATCTCTTGGATTCCCTGTCGGTCGGGCCGACGGGAATGCGGTCTGGGAGTTGGAGGCCTGGATGACCAGACTCTTGTGGGTGGGGTGGGTGGACAAAAAGCATGGGTCGCCCGGGGCCGGGCGGTAGCGTCTGGCCACGTTCCTATCCACAGGCGGACCTGTGGCGGGCTTGGACCAAGTGCTCTCAAGAAGATCACACAATGCCTCATTGAACGGCAGCAGAGGCTTACTGGAGCTTGACTGCGGTTTGAGGACCTCAGTGAGGAGATTAGTCCTCAGGGCCGCGACGGGGAGCTTAAGGCCTTAGCTGCCTTCGTCAACACTACACTATATGTAGAGCCCGCCTCCGAAGCCACAGTGGGAGGGGAGCTAAATCCAGTGTCTGGCGAAGTGTCAAGACCACTGGCCTCCCCAAGCTCATATGTCCAGTCCTGTTGAGACTGGCAATTAGTGCCAGAGGGTCCTCAGACCCCTCCCAATCCTCCTCGTCACCCGTACCCTGCAAAACAGGATCAGAAGACTGGGCCTCCTCGTGGAAATAAAAATCTCCAAAGGCCGTCGGATGCGGCGCCGTTCCAGCGCCAGAGTTGGACCGAAGGAGGCGTTGGGGACGGTGTCCACAGCAGGCGCCGGGGGCGACACCAGTTGGGCCGGCGCCAGTGAGGTCGTAAGGTCGACCAGCGACGACCCGGATCCGGTGAGGTCCTGCAGCGCCGAGACCATAGTCGCCGGCGGCGCCGGGGCCGAAGCACCCAGCGGCGTCGGAGCCGAAGCACCCGACCCGCTAGGACCTCCGGTCGGGGCCGATCTCCTCCGGCGTTGCGCCATGCCCAGGGACACGAAGGTGTGGGGCAGGCGGCGACGCTTGCGACTCCCGCGGAGCCGCGTGGGCGGTGTCGCCCGAACCCCAGGCCGCATCGTGCGAGCGTCGGGGCGGGTCGGAGGAACGATGACGTCGCTCCGACCTCTCATGCCTCTTACCTGATGACTTGGAGGCTGACCGGTGTCCACTCCCGGAGCTTCGATGACTCCGACCTCGCGACCTGTCCCTCGACCTCCCGTGGGACCGGGACCTGGAGCGGCGCGGGGCCGACTGCCTCAGCTCGAGTCGCTTGCGGGACCGCTCCCGCCAAGCCTTCGACGTCAGGGCCCGGCAGTCGGAGCAGGTTCGATCGTCATGGTCGAGGCCTAAGCACTTCAGACACCGGCGATGGGGGTCCGTGACCGACATCAGTCGGTCGCACTTCGAGCAGGGCTTGAACCCGGGCATCCCTACCGGCACCGATAGAGTCGAAGACTCGATAGAAAATGAGTGATCAAAAGATCAAAAGTTCAGTCAAAAAGTGACTGGGGGTAGAGCTTCTCAGGATCTGCGCTAGCTGGAGCGGAAAAAAGAAGTACTGACGTAAGCGCGCATGGGCGTCGAAGTACTCCGACGACGTCATTCCGGCGCTAACGACGCCGACGATGGACGCGGAGCCGCAGACGACGCGCAGGGGTATTGCTACGCAAAAGTTTCCGGATCCAGTCTGACGCCTGGGGATATTCTAAGGTAAGGAATCTATCACTAACGTGTCTCTTTCAGATGCTCCTTTTTCTAACAAAGATTGAACCTCTTTTTTTTTGAAGGGTGAGATGTTCATTGCACGTGATCTTAGAAGAATGTTTGGGGGAGTGTCTAAGTTCCAGGCAGTAACCAAATTGGATCATTTGTGGAACCCATTTGTCTGAGGTGATGGTGTCCAGACAGGGAGATATTGAGAGACGTCCCCTGACAGGAGTGGAATGATCAGAAGGCAGTGGAAGGAAGCCGTTTGTTATTAGCGGTGGAAGTGCGTGTGGAGTTGCCTCTGCCTCTCCCCTTACCATTGTTTCCTTTAAAATATCCTCTTGTTGAGGGCAATTGGTTGTTGCCCTTGTAAGAGGAGGAGGTGTTGCTTGTCAAAAGGTCAATTAAAGATGGAGGCCTGAACCTCAGGTTTGAAACCGGATATTGTTAACCATGCGTGTCTGCAAAGCAACAATGCTCGTCTTCACTGCACGTGCTCCGGTATCTAAACCACATTTTATGAGGGTATTGGTGATGAGTTTTCCTTCTTGTACGAGATCATTTGCCTTAGAGTTATGCTCATCAGGCAGATATTGGATACGTTTATCCAACTCTCGTAATGAGCTCCATCATGTCTGGCTAGCAAAGCCAAAGCATTGGCAATGCACCAGTGATTAGCTACCTGAGAAGCTACCCTTTTACCATAGTCATCAATTAACTTGGACTCTATCAGGAGGAAGGGCCTCATCCGTTTGTGAATTTGCTCTTTTGCATGAGCATTAGAGACCACCAAAGAGTCTAAGGGCAGCTGACCTTTAATGTAAGCAGGGTCAGTAGGTGCTGGTTTATATTTTTTCTCAACTTAGGGCGTGAATATTCTTGCCCTGACAGGGTCTTTGAAAACCTCATCTACATGCTTAAGTAATTTGCTTAAGCATTGGTAAAGTGTGAGTTGTTTTTTGAGTGGAGATTAAGGTCTCGAAAAAGAAGTCCTCCTCTAAAGTCTCTGTGTAATTACACCCCATGATAGTGAGCAGCCCTATTAAGAAGCTTAATATAACCTATATTGTCATCAGGAGGTGATGGCCTAGATGGAAACAAATATGGGTCAGTCTCTGTATGATCAATATTATAATGCTTCCATGGGTCAACATCTTGTGGCCTGTTGTGATCCCCACCCCGCTCATCCTGTGGGTCAGGTGATAGTGAATTAGTGGGGGAAATGAGTAGGTGAAGGAGGTGGAATATAAGGTGGTGATGGGTTTGTACCCAGATTCCTTTTTTTTTTTTTAGAGGTATATGCTGCTCATCCTGATGTGCCAACTTACTTTTTCCAGGTAATTTGGCATGAATGTGTCCAGTATCTGGGGTGATAACCAGTTCTTTTTGTTTCAGATCCAGAGGTGGATCATCAGTCCAAAACTCTTTTGTTGGGAGTCTCTCTTTAGTTGTAGTTTTTGGCATTGAAAGTTTAGGCTCCAAAGTCTTCGGTACCGAAGGTTTAGGCTTGGACGAAGACGATGGATCAACATGCTTGGTTTTCGGCACCAAGGATTTCGATTCGGTGCTGCTATGGGGCCGACTTGATCCTGAGCCAGAAGGCTTTTCTTTGTGTTTCACCACAGGGCCCGAGAGCAGGGTGCTCAACTTTCTCGGTGCAGACATTGGCCAGCAGGCAGAGGAAGGACCGGAGCCTTTTTAGGTTGTGTTTGTTGGGGCAAGGGGCATCTGTACTCCCAGTACGTTGACCCGGTGGAACTTGCTCCCCTTCTTCCATGTCGGAGTCTGCTTCGGACACAGCAATATGTTGTTCTTCTTTGGCTCCTTGAGCCGTTCTTGGTCGGAATCTTCTCCGAAGATATCCGGAACAAAGCCGCCTTACTGTTGCATCTCGTGACATCGAGCCAAATGGTCAGCGATAGTCTTCTTCTATCAAAACGATCAGCATGCATCGCAGTCTTTCTTGTTGTATTCCAGGGACAAACAGATTGCACGCTTTGTGCAGGTCGGTGTGTGGAGCCTTAGCGCAACACCCAGGACAGAGCTTGAATGGAGTCTGTTCCATCGACTGCTAGCGAGCCTGGCGCAGGTAGGCCCAACGGCCCTCCACAAGATTTCTGATTGAAGATTCTTGGTTCGAAACATTACGTGGAGAATGGTAAACGCGATCGAGAAACAATACCATCAAGGGTAGTGGATTGCGCGTCGAAAGGATCCAGAGAAACGGTGCTGAACCATAGTGCAGCAAATCACATCCCAACCCGATGGCGGAAAAAACTAACAATGGAGTCGATGTCCATGCGCACTATCACTCAAAGGTGTAGTCATCTACCTCGTGACTAGAAAGACTTCTTCGAAGAATTACGAAGTGCAAACACTAGATGGCAAGCTATGCACAGCATGTGATCTACACCTCACATGCCTGAAAGAATGAGTTACTTACCTATGGTAACTATGCACCTGGTAGAGACAGTTTAGCAGCAGATTCCTTAACTTAAATTATCCCAAGGCGTCGTACTGCTGAGAGAAAATTCTCTGGATCCAGTCTGTCTGTGCGCCGGCGCCGCATGGCTCTGCCGGACGTCGTCCACGGACAAGACGTCAGTGGAGCCATATAAGTCCCTCCCAGCTCGCCAATGTCAGTTTTCTTCAGTGAAACTTTTCAGCGCCATAACGCGGAGCCACTACTAAAACGGTGAGGGTGCCAAAAAAGATGAAAAAACATTGAAACCATGACAAAAAGAATAGAATGGTGAGAAAAGCACCATAAATGACAGTGAAGAGCACTGTATACTGAAAGGAATTGAAGGGAAAGAGCAGAGTAGCACTCTTAGAAAAGCAAAAACGATGCCCTCCTATGAGGCAAAACTTCTTTTGAAATGAATGTCATGGCAAACTACAGGAAGTCTGCAACTGCAGGATACAACCGTGAAGGACAACAAGCCTCACAATAATCAACCACAGGTCGGTAACAACAGGGAATGTGCAATCATACACCCTATAAGAGATCTATTGACTGAGAAACAGTCAAATAGACCCCAAACCACTGACTGTGGCAGTCAAGAGACCCCAAAGAAATAGAGAAAAGACAGGGAAAGGGGGTGGGTGGTAGGGGAGAAGAACATGAGTAAACCCCACACTGGGAGAACCAGGGTGTAGGAGTGTAGAAGGACATATGAACCAACTACCCACCCATTAACGATAATGGGTGGAGAAATAACAGATAACACAGAATGAGCCATCCTGCCCAGGAGGGAGGAGAAAGAGGCCTTCCAGCAGGAAGACAAAAGCCACCTGAAAGGAGACGAGTGGGTAAAACCCAACCTGAAAAGGTCCTCGCAGAGAAGGTAGGATGGATGGATGGGTGGGCATTAAGGAATCTGCAGCTAAACTGCGTCTCTACCAGATACATCGTTACAGAAGGAAATTAACTTGTTCATCTGATAGACATCTAGCCACAGATTCAATAACTTAGGATACCAAAGCCATACTCCATTGGAGGAGGGTCTGCGAATGAAAACTACCAAGTACCAAAGAGAACTTAGTCGCCAACAAGTTGACTAAAACACTGTGGGGGAAGCAATGCCAGCGTGGCAGACACCAGACCAGTAAGCTCTGTAAGGAGCAGAAAACAAGGGGAGGCAAAGGCACCACAATCCGTCAAGGGACAGCACAAAACCGCTCTCATTCAGACAGAAATGAAAGGAAGCACAGAACCAGAATGGTAGTACTGAATGCGAGTGAGTCCAGTCCAGAAATTTCTACAAAAGGCGGCTAACTGAGCACAGGATCCGACGGATCCGCAAGAGATAAAGACCCAGAGAAGGAACAAGGTATGACAGAGTCAGAGCATACAGGCTGAGCATTCAGAATAGTGGATACACAATGACATGTGAGGGGACAGAGGTCACCATGCAGAATATATATAGAACCATGACTACCAGGAGATACACGTATGTGGAGGACAGGAGTACACATGAGCAGACAGTGTGCACTGTGAAAACCACACCACATATGTAACTGCCGAATGTAATGTAGTGTCAACAGCACGGATGCGTCAGCAGAGAGCGAGGCGCATCACCAGGTACTCAACCAGCGAAGGGGACCCGGCAAAGCGTGACACACACAAGGCTCCCTCCCATGAGGGAGGGGGTCAAAAGACCAGAGATACAGCAGCAAGGAAAAACCTTGTATGTGTGACCTTTCGTGGTGTGTAGATCGCAAGACAGATATACATATAGACATGTACACGTCTATGAAAAAATTGATAAGGGCTCTTAGAGCATGCCCTAGAGAATTGAAGGCAGCACCATAGGTACCAACAGTACCAGTGAGAAGGATAGCAAGACAGGACAATGTCCAGACACGTAAAGCGTCATCAGATGCCTGTCGGATTAGAACCCCGGTCCCCTGCGTGACAGATGGGTAGACTGACCACACAAACAAGTCAGTACTATACGTACATAGAGCAACAGGATATTGAATAAAGATCCGTATACAAAGACTGCACAGTGAGTATCCTGAAGAGAACACTTTCACTGACAACAGTAGCAGAAGCCTGGAGCAGAAGTATCTGAACTCCTGCATGGCAGTGAGCAGAGGAACTTGAACCCCTGCCTGGGAAGTGCATAGGAAAGTATGGCACAAGGCAACGTACAGCATTGACGTGTCTGGCGGGAACTCGACCGCCCACAGGCAAACACCCAACAGGGTCTGAGCCACAAGAAAAGACCATAGCACTTGCCCCACCCCAAGGGGTGAAGAGTAGAAAACAGACAATTCAGAGGGGCAAGGGATATCGCAGGCACCCGTTACAGTGAACATACTTTGGTGTACCCACAGGACGTGCCCACATAGAACACAGAGGCACAGAGTCGGAATGGAACAGAACATGCCGTCAAGGGACACTTGGTGACGGCAATGACAGCCAACGTAGGCAATAAAAGAGCCCAGCGAAGCTGAAAGAACACGCAGGGGTGAGCCAGTCGTGGCAGAAACCCAACAACACTCCGAAGAAGTCAGCATCCACAGTTGCAGGGGAGTGCTACGACCCAACCGCAGACCACAATGCTTAAGCACTAAAAGGGAGCTATCTGTGGGTTGCCTCGGGAAGGGAAGGAAGGGAGGGGGGGGGGGGTGTTTACAATAACAGAAAGAGACCACAGTCTCATCTATAGGACAACCCAGTCTAAGGCTCTGCAGGAGCCTACAAAGCTTCCCGGGCAAAGAAGGACAGCTATACAATAGCCAATGGATCCCCACATAGGGTAAGTATCATCCCCATAAGCAAGGGGCACCTCTTGAGATGAACTCAGAGGACTCAAGAAGAAAAGCGGAACCAGCTGCACTAAATAAGGGCAAAAACGGATGAATAGCTGCACAGACCGTCTGGCAATTAACATCATGAACCCATTGACGGATACCAGAACAAACCGAGACAACACTGCATATGAAATCAAAAGTCTGCAGAAGGACTAGAAAATACAGTCATGGAAGTCCAGACATGGGACGGTGGACCGCTGAGTCAGTATGACTGTCAAAAAGGGCAACCCCATCTAAGGGTAGATTTCTAAGACACTCCTGAACATTTTCAGGGAAACTGCCATCGCGCAGCCAGGAATGGAAATGCAGAGCAACTGACCTGGCCATTGCCGAAGTCAGTGGTGTCTACGGCTGATCGAATAGAAAACTGTGCCATTTCCCAGCCATCATGTAACAGCCGATTCACGTCAGCACGGAGAACCTCTGGAAGAGAAGGAAGAAGATGCTCGAATGAGTCCTAAAGGGCAAAAGAAGCCTGTGCAAACACGCAAGACGTTTTTAGAGCACGGAGGCCCGAGCTAGTGGACGCAAAGATATGACGGCCAACCGACTCAAACCAGCGAGACTCCCTAGTGAGAGGAAGCTGCGGGGGAGGAGAGGAAGGTAGCGAGTCTGGAGCCGCCTGAACTACCAGTCTTGACCCGTAGGATGGAGGAACAAACAGATAGGGTCATCTGAAGATGAGCGATGACCATATACTAGAGCCTGATCCACTGGGTCTCCGAACGAGGGTGTCAACAACCCGCCAAAAGGCAGGAAGGGCTCCACCTCAAAAGCATCCTGGTGGAGTAGATCCAATAAAGGATCAGAAGGCAAAGAGACTGAGGGAGGCTGCATGTGTAAAATATCTGCAGTCCTGCGAACAGCCCTCGCAAACGCCGCACTAGCTTCCGTGGCCATTCTAGGCGGCGACAAACCATCTGAAGGGGACGGTTGGATGCTAACGTATTGTTTCTTACCGGTCGGTCTAGTTTTGCAGCTTGAAGACTTTCTGGATTCACTATGCTGTGCATTATTCCGCCATCTAGTGGTTGGGTCTGGAATTGTAGTCTTTTTTTCTTTTTTTTTGGGTGGCCCAGGTGGGCGTCGACATATCACCATTTGGTGACCCACGTGACTTCTACGTACTTCCTCAGGAAGCTCCCACCTTTGGTGTTGATGACGACTACCGAAGAGGACTCGTCAACCCGGCATGGACTCTACCTCCACCGAGATGGGGAACTGAGAAGAACTGTGTCGACTGAGTCAAGCACCGTGCTGCAGTCGCATCCGGCATCAGGAGCCTCACAGGGTTATGCGGAGATATCACAGGAGGGCTTGACATCAGACTCGGATGCACCTGCGGGTCATGTCTCGACGTCATGAGAGCTCGCTGTGGCACGCTATTTCCATTGCTACATTATCGCTGGAAACATTGGAAGATACTGATGCTTGCAGTGTTGTTGAATAAATGAATCAAAGAAGGGATCATGCTCTGGTTCTACATCCATCCATCCATCAGCACTTCACATGTGTCTGCATCTTTTAACCTTACGATATAGTTATATATATCGTCAAGAAATGGAGGCCAAATCAGATAAAGCACTACTTCATGGGGTGAATCTGCCTCAAAACCCTGCAAAATTTGCTCCTGAACTATAACCCTGGGTCAGTGCTGCGTCCTTCCAAGTCCACAACCAACAGATTTCTCTCCTAGTCATTAGTGGCCCCCACCACAATAAAATTGCAGGTATAGGCACTGAGGAGGCTTTGAAACACCATACCCTGTACACATTCTCTAACCCAGTTGAAGACCTTGACCAAAAAATCTGTTAGTTTCCAGCTATGAACTCCAGAATATGTCCTCCTATTCACTTGAACTCAAAGTTAACGTTTAGAATCTAGTTTCTCCACTGTCTTCAGGAGCTCTCATAACACTTCTAAACCAAAAGTGTGAAGGTTAAAGAAAAAAAAACACGTCCCCTAAAACCATTCACATCCAGCTTCAACTACAAAATGGGGTAATAATGCACAGCATATTAATCTAGAAGATATGTTACCCCCGCAAAACACTCCTTTTTATCCTTTCCCCACACTATAATTGTTTGACTGAACAATGCAGAGCATGCTAGTCTAGAATAGGTTTATGTTGCAAAATCACTAAAATGCTTTCAACACCAAATTGTCTGAAGCAAATACCTTCCGTTCTAAAACAGGCTGTTGTGATTCCTTTTCTGGTGTTACAGAGAAAAGGTAATGGGGTTTAGGCTATTCAACGAGGCTCTAGCAAGGAAAATCTGTCCAAGATCTGGGTGGCTTGGTGAGGAGGGTTCATTAGCTTCACCTCTATCTCTTTTATTATCACAAGACTAGGAAAATGTGTGGGTTTTATGATGCTTGTAATAAGGGACATTTGAAGAACTATGGATCAGTGATTATGACTGATATTTGAACTGAATGTCTACTAATGAGATGACCTAAAGTGTAACCTTGATCCACTCAAACAGCTTTAGGTTGATGCACCGATGCATTAAAATCACATATGGCTGCCTAATACATTAGAGCAGCGGACTCGAGGGCAGAAGTATAAGAAAGAAAATGTTGAAAAAAGACTGAGCAACTGATGGCCCCGAAATAAAAAAAAGTCACTGGTGCCATCAGAGACGTTTTATTGCTTCCAGTTAGTGTTTAGCAGACCTGCTAGTTATGTTGCACTTGATTAATTGCTAGAAAAAATGACGATCCAGTCCGAGTACTGAAGCTTCATGTATTTAAAAATGTTTTGATATTCTCATAGGTTAACACTGTATTCAGTTTGTTAAATGATTACACTTGGAAAGCACATATCTTTACATGGTCATTTCTGTTTGCTGTAAAGTGATTTTCTTTGTTGAAAAAGTGTTGCTAGGGCAAATAAATACGAGGATATATCCAAAAGTTACACAAATTCAATAAAAATTCGTAAGATGGCGAATTTGTTTAACAGGTTATCACTTTCTTGTGAGCTATATGGATTCGAGTTAATCGGCAACCAACAATTAGTTCTCAATTTACTCTTTCAGCACAACTTCAAAAGATCATGGAAAATTTTAATTTATAGGAAAACGCTTAAGAGTTTTATTTCAGTGTGGCTCTTTACAAAGATAGTTGCAATACGAAAGTCATTTGATAGAAATAGCAAGCTGTCTCAAACACACTCAATTAGCCAAAAAATAGATTTCGGAGCTCACAGAGCTTAAGATCAAAGATTATATGCAACCAAACAAAATTGCAACTGCATTTCCAAATTGTATGCTTTTCAAGTTGAATGTTTTTCAGACTTGAATGCAACAGGCTTTTTTGTTTTCAGGAAATGCAGTTTGAACTTTATTTGGTACGTCAAAGACACAAAAACACTATTTACAAAAGAAACTTTCACTGATATTTAACTTGAAAAACGTACCATCAAGAAATAAAAACTTTGAAATCGATCATTCATCCTCAACAGCAGTTCAGCACATAGATAGGTAATATGATCAACTAATGAAAGTTTATTTTGAAGATGGATGCTACTTAGATGGATTCTCCTATTGCACATTAGGATAAAAAAAAGTGTGCAAAGTTTCAACAGAAACTCCCGCAAACACCCTCTAGTAGCTCATTTATTATTCAACATTTTCAAACTATATTTATGGCGTCTTTAGATAAAGCGAATACACTTAGTGAAATGTAAAATGTAACTTCCTGATGCCAAAAATAACCGGCTACTGTCTAAAAAAGCAACTTTTCTTTCAATGACGTTTAAAGAATATTTCAACCTGCAACCCCCCCCCCCCCCCCATATAATCTACACTGCCTCTAATCATCTTTATCAATGTACATTAATTGTAAGGCTGAATAGGAACAGGTTTTGTATATAACTGGAATACAACATTGGAAGAATGAAAAGAAAGCATTCCTTCTTTATTATATATTTTAACAGGAAGAGTACACAAAATGACATACAACCATTCTTTCTTAACTTTGCTAAATAAAAGAACTAAATCTCCTTTCAAAAAATATGTACAAAAAATGGCAGAGTTCTGTACATTTATCGCCGGACTGGGACAAGAAGCTGTGTTGAGTTCATGGAATCTGGAAAAAGGCTGTGATATGCAGGAAGAGGAACGTAGGCTGCTGTGATCATTTTACCTGTAAAAAAAAAAAAAAAAAAAAAAAAAAAAAATTAAATAAGAGTTAAAAAGTTTTAGTAGGCCAGACATTTCTGGCACATGAGCTAGTGTTTCTACCCTGTAACTAACTTTTCTTGGGTCCTGAAACAGTCTGTGGTTGCTTAGCAGTATTTTCCATGGGTACTGTTAACCACTGATATATCCGACTCACAATATTTAAGTAGTCAAATTGAAATGCCAAGATTCACCCTTTAGGGCCGACTTCACTTTCATGATTGTGATTGGTGAGGAAGTGCAGTCCAAACCTCATCTTTGAGTTGTAGGTGAAGCGGCGAAGGGGTTGATTGGGAATTCAATTCAGTGAGAGTTAGTAAATTACTCTTTCTATTATGTCAACTCATGCTTTTTCTTTGTAAGAACAAGTTACTTACCTTCGGTAACGCTATATTTGGCAGAGACATATGTTAGTTATAGATTCCTTACCTTAGAGTTGCCCCCCACGGGTATCAGTCTGGATCCAGAGGTTTTTCTTCAGCAATACCCCTGCGTGTTGGTAGGTGCCATCAGTCGACTCCGCGTCTGCAGTCGTGGACGCAGACGTCAGTTCTGACACTACTTTCCATGCCAGAAGCGCAGAGCCCTGAAAGACACTAACCACTGGTACGACACAACTAGGGCCCAGTAAGGGAGTCCCTATGCCTAAAAATCAGTTTGAAGAGCGCGGGGGGACTAAAATACGTCTCTACCAGATACATCTTCACCGAAGGTATGTAACTTGCTCATCTGATAGGGACTGCTCGTTGTAGATTCCTTACCTTAGACTAGATACCCCAGAATATCATCCCGGAGGTCTGTCAACCAATTTCACACGAGAAAGTCCTGGAGGACCGAACAGGCAATATAGCGGTTCCTCTGGACTGGACTGTCCAGGCAATAGTGTCTGGTAAACGTGTGCAGAGATTCCTACGTTGCAGCCAAGGCAGATACCAAGGAGTGGGACTCTGCGTCCTAATGCAGTGGTTGCTGCTGTAGCCCTAGTGGAGTGAGCATAGAACCCCACTGGGAGATCCTTATTCGCGAAAGCATAGCGGATCTTAATGCAAAGGACAACCCATCGAGAGATAGTACTTTTTTGAACAGCCCGGCCTTTTTTGGCACCCACACAGCCAACAAAGAGTTGATCATCTACCTAGAAGTCTGGTGCGGTCAGGATAGAATGACAACGCATGTTTCGGGTCCAGACGGTGGAATCTCTCCCCCTTGAAAGGGAGCGGAGATGGGAAAACGCTGGGCAAGGTGATGGATTGTCCTACTTGAAATGGAGTAACCACTTTAGGAAGGAACAAAGACCGCCTGGAGCTTTAGCAGGTTGATATGGAGCCCCGGACTCCGCCGTAGGCCAGACATCTCTGATCTCTGCCTCTCCCAGATGACCGCCCCATCCCAGGAGTGACGCATCTGTCACTACCGTTAGATCTGGTTGGGGAAGAGAGAGGGATCTGCCTCTGACCCGATCTTGGTTTGTTACCCACCACTGCAACGGTGTCGCAGTCTCCTCAGATCTGGACAGAGTCTGAAATATTCCCCTGAATGCTGCACACACTAACTTCAGGTTCCACTGCAGAGCCTGCATATGCCACCTGGCATGATCCACCAGCAAGATGCAGGAGGCCATGAGGCCCAGCAGCCTCAGTCTTTCTCACCGAAATCCAGGATAAGGACTGAAACATCGGTATCATAGTCCGAATATCCCAGACCTGCTGTTCAAGAGGATAGGTCCAAGACTGCACTGTGTCCAGAACAGCTCTGATGAAAGGGAGCATCTGAGAGGAAATCAGATGTGACTTTGGCACGTTTATAGTGAACGCCAACGAATGTAGGAGGTCCGCTGTAGTCTGGAGACGACAGCCTGGGGTGAGCCCGCCTTCGACAGCCAGTCGTCGAGATAGGGGAAGACTGGAACCCCTGATCTGTGCACATGAGCTGCGACCATCGCCATATGTGAACACCTGAGGGGCACAGGTAAGGCCAAAGAGGAGAACGGTGAACTGAAAGTGCTCGTGGCCCGCCGTTAATCGTAGATAGCGTCTGTGGGCCGGCAGGACGGGAATGTGGAAATAACCATCCAGCAAGTCCAACACCACCATCCAGTCTCCTGGGTCGAGGGCAGACAGGACTTGAGCCAACGTGATAATCTTGAACTTCTCCTTCCAGAGGCGGCAGTTGAGGGAACTTAGGTCTAGAATCAGATGCAGGCCTTTGTCCTTCTTGGGCACCAGACAGTAGCGGGAATAGCAACCACTTCTGGCGCAGGGACCCCCTCTATAGCCCCATTGGCCTAAAGATCAGAGAAGTGCCAAATGTTCCTCCGACATGCAGTGGCATGGAGGGAGGATAGTCTCGAAAGGGAGGAAGTAGCCCCTTTGGACAATTTGCAGAACCCACCAGTCCTAGGTGATGGATTACCAGTGGAGGAGGTGATGGCAAATCCTGCCTCCAACTAGCTGAAGATGGGCCTTGAATGTCAGACTAATAAGATTTGGAGGCAGTGGCAGGAGGGGAGATGGACTGGCCTGCATGCTGGCTACCAGACCCTCAAGCACGCTGGGACTCGCGGTCATGCAGAAGCTGGCCAGCTTGCGTGAACCGGTGGCTTCACTGGACGTGGTTGGGTGCCCTTTCCGTAGCCATGAAAGGGACTAAAGGCAGACTGGAGTGGATGGGAAGGCGCATTGAGGCCCAAAGACCTGGACATAGATCAAGTCTCTTTAAAGCACTCAAGCCCAAAAAAAGATAAAGGGCATGTCCATCAAGATTGAATGGATATCCCCGAAAAGCCAGATGTCCTGAACCAGGAATAGCGTCTAAGCGCTACCGATGTGGCAATCGTTACGCTCAGTGAGTCGGTGTTATCCGGTCCACACTGAACGGCAAATTTGGCTGCATCTCTCCCATCCGCCGCTGCCTGGGAGAGAACAGCCAAGGGCCTCCTCCAGGCACCACGTGCGTGACTGTAAGCCAGACGGTATGGGCGTAGCGGCCCAAGAGGCTTGCAGTATTCACAGACCGCAGTGCCAAGCTGGAGAAAGAGAACATTTGCTTTCCAAGATGGTCCAGCATCTTGGATTCCATACCTGGAGGAGCAAAAGGGAACGCGCTCTTATAAGAGGAGGCTTGGACCACCAAGCTCTCAGTGGAAGGATGTTGGGTTCAGGAACACTGGGTCGCCCCGGGCCCGGCAGTGGTGCTGGGTTTGTACCAAGTTCCCAGAAGGACATCAGCACAAGTTACTACTTGTGTAACGATATATCTGTAAGAGACATTAGTTATTGATAGATTCCTTACCTTAGAATATCCCCAGGCGTCAAACTGGATCCGGAAACTTTTGCGTAGCAATACCCCACGTGTCGGTAGGCGTCGTCTGCGGCTCCGCGTCAGTCGTCGTGAGCGCCGGAATGACGTCGGAGTACTTAGACGCCGCCCATGCGCGCTGACGTCAGTTCTGATACACAGCTTTTCCGCGACAGATACGCAGAGCCATGAGAGAACCAACACTGGTGCCATGAAACTAGGGCCCTGAAAGGGGATGACCTTAACCCTAGATATCTGTTCGCAGAACGGGGAGGATGGGTGGGTCAGTAAGGAATCTATCACTAACTAATGTCTCTTACAGATATATCGTTACACAAGTAGTAACTTGTGCATCTGAAAGAGACACGTTAGTGATAGTTTCCTTACCTTAGAATAGATACCCCAGCAATACCATCCCCGGTGGTGGGTCTGCGAACCAATATCACACCAGAAAGTCCTGGAGGACGGAACGGCCAAAGAAGCCATCCCTCCGGACTTGACTGTCCAGGCAGTAGTGTCTTGCGAACGTGTGCAGCGAGGCCCACGTAGCTGCCTGGCAAATGTCCTGTAAGGGGACTCCTCGGCCCAGGGCAGTTGTTGTCGCCGTGGCCCGAGTGGAGTGAGCCCGCAACCCAGCAGGGGGCTCCTTCCTCGCCATGGAGTAATATGCTTGAATACACAAGATGATCCACCTTGAAATGGTCCTCTTGTGTACAGCCTTTCCCTTCTTCGCGCCCACGTAACCAACAAAGAGTTGGTCATCCACCCGGAATTGGCGTGTGCGATCTAGGTAGTAGGAGAGCGCACGTTTTGGATCCAGACGGTGGAGCCTCTCCTCCTCTTTCGAGGGATGCGGAGGCGGAAAGAAGGTGGGCAAAGTGATGGACTGCCCGATGTGGAAGGCCGTGACAACCTTGGGCAGAAAGGAAGGTCGTGTACGTAACACCACCTTGTCAGGATGAAC
This sequence comes from Lissotriton vulgaris, assembly GCF_964263255.1. Classification (NCBI taxonomy): domain Eukaryota; kingdom Metazoa; phylum Chordata; class Amphibia; order Caudata; family Salamandridae; genus Lissotriton; species Lissotriton vulgaris. The sequence continues at coordinate 391,385 of NW_028243475.1, read as the reverse complement.
AGATAGGAAAGGTGGAGAAGAAGAAAGAGCCTGGAGCTCACTCACTCTCCTGGCAGAGGTGATGGCAACCAGGAAGGCAGTTTTCAACGCGAGAAGACGGAGAGGACAGTTATGGAGTGGGTCAAAGGGAGCACACATCAGATAAGTGAGAACAAGATTCAAGTCCCACTGGGGCATCACGAAGGGAAAATGTGTGTGATGCCCTTCAGAAATCTGCTTACAATGGGGGACTTGAATAAAGAAGGCTGATCAGGTAGCCTTAAGAAGGCGGAAAGAGCAGAAAGGTACCCTTTAAGAGTGCCCAGAGCAGAGCCCTGCTGGGCAAGGGAAAGAAGAAAGAGCAGCACTTCCGAAAGGGGTGCAGAGAGAGGATCCACAGCCTTTGCTGTGCACCATGCCACAAACCTGTTCCACCTGCAGGCGTATACCAACTTTGTGGAGGGACGCCTGGCTGCCAGAATGATATCACAGACTTCAGGAGGCAAGTCAAATGGCCTCAACTGTCGCCGCTCAATCTCCAAGCTTGTAGGTGGAGACTGGACAGGTTCGGGTGCAGCACCGTCCCCTGCTGCTGCGACAGAAGGTCCTCCCGAAGAGGCAGACGAATCGGGGGATCGACTGACATGCTGAGTAGCTCGGGATAGCAGTATCTTCGTGCCCAGTCTGGAGCCACAAGGATAACCCGGGCCCGGTCGCGCCTGATCTTCTTCAGCACTCTGGGCAGAAGTGGTATAGGCGGAAAGGCGTACAATAGACCGCAACTCCACTCGCGACGAAAAGCGTCTCCGAGCGAGTGCCGCCTTGGAAATTCCAACGCGCAGAACTGATGACATTGCGCGTTCTCTTCTGTGGCGAATAGATCTAACCAAGGCTCTCCCCACTGCTGAAAGAGACCTTGCGCCACGTCCGAGTTCAGACGCCATTCGTGATCCATCATTTACCGACGGCTGAGTTCGTCCGCCCTGGCATTCAGAGAGCCTGCCAGGTGTTGAACCACCAGGGTCACGCCCTGATGTTCCTGCCATTGCCATAGGCGCAGAGCCTCTTGGCAAAGGGTCCACGACCCCACTCCGCCTTGTTTGTTGTAGTACCACATGGCGGTGGTGTTGTCGGTGAACACTTGCACTGCACTCCCCCGGACAGAGGGGAGGAATGCCTTTAGTGCTAGACGAATCGCCCGAAGCTCCAACAGGTTGATATGGAGCCGGGACTCCGCCGGAGACCAGAGGCCTCTGATCTCCGCCTCTCCCATGTGGCCTCCCCAGCCCTGGAGGGATGCGTCCGTCACAACTACGTGCTCCGGGTGGGGTAAGGAGAGGGATCTGCCACTGACCCAGTCGCGGTCCGTGAGCCACCACTGCAGTTGTCTCGCAGTGCCCTCCGAGATCAAGACATGATCGGACAGGTTGCCCTGATGCTGGGCCCACTGAAACTTCAGGTCCCACTGCAGAGCCCGCATCCGCCACCTGGCGTGATGCACCAGAAGGATGCAGGAGGCCATCAGCCCCAGAAGCCGCAGCGTCAACCTGACCGAGACTCAGGATAACGGCTGGAAGATGGGAACCAGAGCCTGAATATCCCGAACCCGCTGTTCGGGTGGGAAAACCCGAAACTGCGCCGAGTCGAGAACCGCTCCGATGAAGAGGAGCTTCTGAGAGGGACACAGGTGTGACTTCGGCACATTGATGGAGAACCCCAGCAGGTGCAGGAGGTCGGCCGTAGTCTGGAGGTGGCTGACGACTGTCTGGGGCGAGCCCGCCTTCAACAACCAGTCGTCCAGGTAGGGGAAGACTGATACCCCCTGCCTGCGCAGATGAGCTGCAACCACCGCCATCACCTTCGTGAACACCCGTGGGGCGCTGGTAAGGCCGAAGGGGAGCACGGTAAACTGAAAGTGCACTTGGCTTACCGTGAACTGCAGGTAACGCCGGTGGGCCGGCAGGATGGGGATGTGGAAATAGGCGTCCTGCAGGTCCAACGCTACCATCCAGTCTCCCGGGTCCAGGGCAGCCAGGACCTGAGCCAAAGTCAGCATCTTGAACTTCTCCTTCCGGAGGAAGCCGTTGACGTTCCGTAGGTCCAAGATAGGGCGTAGGCCCCCTTTGCCCTTCTTGGGCACCAGAAAGTAGTGGGAGTAACATCCACACCCTACTTCTGGCCCAGGAACGCGCTCGATGGCCCTCTTGGCCAAGAGGGCCGTGACTTCCTCTTGCAGAAGTTGCAAGTGATCCCCCGACACACGGTGGCATTGCGGTGGCATGGATGGAGGGGATGCCTCGAAGGGGAGGGAGTAGCCCCTTCGAACAATCTGCAGCACCCACCTGTCCGAAGTGACTGTGCGCCAGTGGGAGAGGTGATGGCGAACCCTGCCCCCCACAGGCGTCACATGGGCCTGAAAACTCAGACTAGGAAGGTTTTGAGGCAGGTGCTGCTGAGGGAGGTGTGCTGCCGACCGCCGCCACGGCGGTTTCCATGTCCGGCACCGCGCTGCTGGACATTCTGCGGTGTGTGGCTGACGGTACGTGGTGGGGCGCCCCTTCCGTGGCCACGAAAGGAGCGAAAGGCACCCGTTTGCTGGCGTGGGGCCGTGAGGCCCAAGGACTTGGCCGTAGCCCTGGAGTCCTTGAAACGTTCCAGCGCATGGTCTGCCTTGTCGCCGAAGAGGCGACGGCCATCAAACGGCATGTCCAGGAGGGTGGCCTGGACATCGGCCAAGAAGTTGAAGGACCTCAACCAGGCGTGGCGTCGAACCGCCACCGTCGTTGCCATCGCCCTGCCCAGTGAGTCCGTTGTATCCAGCCCACACCGGATAGAAAAGCGTGCTGCATCTCGGCCGTCCGCAAGGGCTTGGCCAAGTTTAGCCTGGACCTCCTCCGGGTATTGTGGCAGCACCTCCGCAACCGTGTCCCACAGAGTGTGGGTGTAGCGGCCCAAGAGACAGGCGGTATTCACAGACCGCAGCCCTAAGCTAACAGATGAGAAAACCTTCTTCCCGAACTGTTCATATCTCTTGGATTCCCTGTCTGGCGGGGCCGACGGGAATGCGGTCTGGGAGTTTGAGGCCTGGATGACCAGACTCTCGGGGGTGGGATGGGTGGACAAAAAGCATGGGTCGCCCGGGGCCGGGCGGTAGCGTCTGGCCACGTTCCTATCCACAGGCGGGCCTGTGGCGGGCTTGGACCAAGTGCCCACAAGAACGTCACATAAGGCCTCATTGAACGGCAGCAGAGGCTCGCTGGGGCTCGACTGCGGTTTGTGGACCTCAGTGAGGAGATTAGTCCTCACGGCCGCGACGGGGAGCTTAAGGTTTAAGGCCTTAGCTGCCTTCGTCAACACTACGCTATAAGTAGAACCCGCCTCCGAAGCCACAGTCGGAGGTGAGGTAAATCCAGTGTCTGGCGATGTGTCAATACCACTGGCCTCCCCAAGCTCATATGTCCAGTCCTGCTGCGACTGGCAATCTTGTGCCAGTGGGTCCTCGGACCCCTCCCAATTTTCCTCGTCACCTGTGTCCTGGAAACCAGGATTAGCAGACAGGGCCTCCTCGTGGAGATAAAAATCCCCAAAGGCTGTCGGAATCGGCGCCCAGCGGTGCCCTTCCGGCGCCTGAGTAGGACCGCAGGAAACATTGGGGGCGGCAACCACATTGGATGCCGGGGGCGACACCTGAAGGGACGGCGCCGGCGAGGTCGTAGGGTCGACCGGCGAGGTCCCGGATCCGGTGAGGTCCTGCGGCGCCGAGACCGAAGTCGCCAGCGGCGTCGGACCGAAGCGCCCGACCCGGAAGGACCTCCAGACGGAACCGATCGGCCCGAAGGCGCCACGGGAACAGACTGAGGAGGGAGGGCCCTCATGGCCATGAGGTACCTCTCGACCTCCTCCGGCGTCGCGCCGTACCCAGGGACCCGAAGGTGTGGGGCAGGCGGCGACGCTTGCGACTCCCGCGGAGCCGCGTGGGCGGTGTCGCCCGAGCCTCCGGCCGCATCGTGCGAGCGTCGGGGTAGGTCGGAGGATCGATGACGTCGCTCCGACCTCTCATGCCTCTTACCTGAGGACTTGGAACCAGACGATCGGTGTCCACTTCCGGAGCTTCGATGACTCCGACCTCGCGACCTGTCCCTCGACCTCCCGTGGGACCGGGACCTGGAGCGGCGCGGGGCGGGGCCGACTGCCTCAGCTCGAGTCGCTTGCGGGACCGCTCCCGCCTAACCTTCGACTTCAGGGCCCGGCAGTCGGAGCAGGTCCGATCGTCGTGGTCGAGGCCTAAGCACTTCAGGCACCGGCGATGGGGGTCCGTGACCGACATGAGTCGATCGCACTTCGAGCAAGGCTTGAACCCGGGCATCCCTGGCACCGATAGAGTCGACAACTCGACAAAAATGAGAGATCAAAAGATCAAAAAAGTTGAGTCAAAAATTGACTGGGGGTAGAGCCTCTTCTGGATCTGCGCTAGCTGGCGCGGAAAAAAGAAGAACTGACGTCAGCGCGCATGGGCGGCGTCTAAGTACTCAGACGACGTCATTCCGGCGCTCACGACGCCTACCGACGCGCAGGGGTATTGCTACGCAAAAGTTTCCGGATCCAGTCTGACGCCTGGGGATATTCTAAGGTAAGGAATCTATCACTAACGTGTCTCTTTCAGATGTAAGGGCTTCATTAAATGTCAACAGGGGTTCTGAGGAAGAAGCAGCAGGCTGAAGCACCTCTGTCAGGAGGCTAGTGATGACTGCCACCGAAGGGAGCTCAAGGCCAAGGACCTCGGCTGCCCTTACCACCACAGTACAGGACGCTCCCTCCTCCATAGCCACAGTAAGGGGAGAAAGCAAACCCGTGTCTGGAGAGGTGTCTAGACCACTGGCATCACCCAGGTTCTCTTGCCAGTCCGGTTCTTCCAGTTGGTCAGTTAAAGGATCCATCGACTCCTCCCAATCCTCATCACCAGCCTCTGGTCAATAAGGAACACACAGATGAACAGGGGAAAGAAAGTAACCTCCAGCGGGGGGGAATTTGTTGGAGCCGAGATCAGCGCCAGGGAAGGTAGGGGGAATAAACCGGCCTCAATACGGATCCAGGTCTAGTCCTGCAGGGGCCCTCCTGCGCTGTGGCCAGAGCTACTGGCATCGAAGGCGAGAGGACCCCCGAACCGCTCTGCAGGGCTTGAAGGCGTGCTGGTTGAGTCAGGCTGCCCAAAAACGAGATGTAAGGACTCAAACTGTCAGATTTGGGCAGGGGATGCTCAGGCTACTGGAAAGGGTGGAAGGCTGAAGGAGGGACTGGAGACGGAGCCTTTGAGCAATGAGTCCCGCTTCACATCAGTTGACCGACAGGAAGAAGGCGAAGAGCACTTGTGCTTTTTCGCCTTCTTGTTCTTTGACTTATCAGAGGACATAGACGACTTGAGTGTGAGGAGGAGAGGGGGCTCTGGAATTGGCCTCGTGACCTTCCTGTTGAAGGAGTCAAAGGTATTTGGAGCACCCTGCGGACACGCCACAGCTGAATTACCTCATGCATCATGGTCGATGTGGTTCAATGTTGCTCGCTTCACACACAGTTCGTTGGCCAGTGCCAGTACCAGTATCTTTTCAAGTGTATCCCCAGACAAGTGTTTCTAGATTCCTCTTTTATCAGTGGGGAAAAATGCTCCAAATCCCTTTGACTGTTTAAGATGGCTCCAGTGGGCCGTGAGCTGACTAGCTCTGTGAGCACCTGCGCGCTGAGAGTGGCACTAACCCTGAGGAAACTGCAGCAGCACGTCCAGCGACCTACGAACATTTTTACCCACTGATGAAAGAGGAATCTATAAACACGTGTCTGGGGATACACTTGAAAAGAATAATGGTACTGGCACTGGCCAACAAACTGTGAGAACTGTGTGAAGCGAGCAACATTGAACCACATCGACCATGATGCATAAGGTAATTCAGCTGTGACGTGTCAGCAGGGTGCTCCAAATCCCTTTTCCTATCGAAGGAGACTGGGAGCAACGTGGAGCCAACTGCCGGGCCTCCAAGAACTTTCGGGACTGCTCCCGCAAAGTCTTCAGTAGCATGGCCCGCTAGTTGGAGCACAACTTAGGGTCGTGGTCGCTCTCCAGACACCACAAGCACGAGGTGCAGATCTCTCAGACATCTCGGGACAGGAGCCACAGGGCTTTAGGCCTGTCAGATGTTGGGACAATCCTCGCGCACCGGGAGTCCAAGACTCATAAAAATACGTCAACAAAAGTCGCAAAAAAGTGCTAAGGGTAAGTTCTTTCCTGATCGGTGCTAGGCTGGCGCAGAAAAAGAAAGAACTGACATCAGCGCGCCGATGCAGATTCTATGTAGACACAGCGAATGTCATCCTGGCACCACAACGACGAACGCAGAGTCAACCAACGCCACCTACCGACGCGCAGGGGTTTTGCTGAAGAAAAAATCTCCGGACTGTTTGCTTTACACATTACTTTTCTTACACAGTGCAGTATACCTAGATTCTGCACTGGGACACTTCCTGTAAACAGCCAAGTAAAAGTGTTTTGGTTATTTTGTTACAGTTTTAGAGACTTTTATAGATTTTCCAACTCCACACTTAGAAACTTTTCACAGAAAAACAGTCAATGTTATCCTATGGAGGAAAATAGGATTATTGGTTCAAAGGTAAGCATTCGGTTGTGGGAGTTTGTATTCTGGGGTAGACTCAGAGTTCCTCAGGGTGAAGGATACACGTGTTACATCCTCAGCGGTACTAGTTCGGGCGGGTGCAGAGTGCTGAGGCCCCATGTTATCCAATGGGGGATAGGGTGCCTCCGGTTGGTGGCTGCTTACTATCAGGCAACAAGGTTGTGGGAGCAAAGCTCCTGGACTTAAGCTAAGGGCAAATAGGGGTTCAAGCCGGCACAAAAAGTGCACCCTCAGCGGCACTGGGGTGGCTGGGTTTAGAGTGCTGTTTTGGCTTTGGGCGCCCTGTAGCTTTCAATGGGGTTTCTCCGGTTTGCAAACACACTGCAGGCTCGGGACAAAGGTCTTCTGGGTACGGCCACTACTTGGAGAGGTAAGAAAACAAGTTACTTACCTGTAACTTTGGTTCCCCAGTATTGGTAACTTTCATAGATTCCCATGCTTTGTATCATTCCCAGTCGTCGGAATGGGAGCCTCGGTAGTATCACAACCATAGAAACAAAAGAGAAAAATAGACCTAGGCCTCATCTCATTTTGTATCCTATCACTCTCTTTGTGTAAAAGAGACCAACATTTTGCCAGAACCAATCAGAGCAGCCTCACCCCATAGAACCTTCCTGAGAGAGCTCAGAGCCTCAGATTTTCGTAGCCGTTGTGCAAACCGCCACTAACTCTGTAAAAAGACTCAGCTTTCCCAGGGGAGGAGGGTGGGCGCATGGGAAATCTATGAAAGTTACCATTATTGGGGAACCAAAGTTACAGGTAAGTAACTTGTTTTCTTGCCCCAGTATTGGAACTTTCATAGATTCCCATGCTTTGCATCAGAGCAGCTAGCAGTAAATTACCAAGACACATTTTGTAGATACATGGCATCACATAACCACATAGCAATACTTATAGCATAGCAAAAACAAGAAACAAAATGTGCTCACCAGGAAGGAGGGACTGTAGGGAAAGCTCACCTCTCAATGAAAAAGATTCCGTAGAACTGCTTGACCAACAGCCGCGTCGTCTCGTCCTGCAGACTCCAGGCAGTAGTGTTACATGAAGGTACGAGTACTGCTCCACGTTGCTGCCCTGCATATGTCCTTAATGGCGACTCCAGAGAAAAGAGCCACAGACGATGCCACAGACCTTGTGGAATGTGCACAGACCTTTCTGTCCAGTGGCTTGCCCGCCTCCTGATGGCAGAATTGAATCACACTTGAGATCCAGCGGGAAATGCCACTCTTTGCCAAAGGAAACCCCTTCCGTGGTGCGCTGTAGGACACAAACAATTGGCATGATTTTCGAAAGGGTCGTGTGCGTTCTAAGTAGAATTTCAAGCATCTTTGAACGTCCAAAGAATGTAATGCGCGTTCCGCAGGTGCAGAAGGGCGCGGAAAGAAAGACTTTAAAATCAAAGGTTCATTCAAGTGGAACTCAGACGGCACCTTCAGAATAAATTTCGGATTGGTGCGAAGTATAAGCACATCCTTTTTGAATTTAAGGAATGAATGCACTATGGATAGGGCTTGAAGCTCACTAACTCTTCTCGCTGATGTTAGAGCTAAGAGGAGGGCAAGTTTCCAAGACAGGAATTTCAAGTCCGCCTTGTGCACCGGCTCAAACTGAGCTTTCATGAGTTGAGCCAGGACAAGATTGAGCTGCCAAACTGGCGGAGGAGGGTGAACAGGAGGATACATCCGAAACAAGCCTTTCAAGAATTGTTTAACAATCCTAGAGGACCATAAGGACGGGCCTGAAGAACTGCGCCGAAACCTCTATATGGCTGCAAGATGTACCTTCACCGAAGAATGCGCCAACCCAGACTTAGCCAATGATAGTATATATGGCAAAAGTTGATGAGGCAGAGATTTGTAAGGGTGGAGACCTGGTCTTTGACACCACAGGCAGAACCTCTTCCATTTCGCCTTGCAAGTTTTATTAGTGCTCGGTGCCAGAGCCTGGCATAACACTTCTCTACACTCCTTGGGGAGATTCAGATGACGGAACTCTGTGTTCAGGAGCCACGCTGTCAAGTGCAGCGATTTCGGATCCGGAATGAATACCTGCCCCGGATTCCTCGATAATAGGGATGGAATTGGTCTCAAGCGAATTGGAGGATCCTGGGAGAGTAGAAGGAGTTCTGTGTACCAGAATTGCCGGGGCCACGCCGGTGCAATGAGAATCATCTTGCAAGCTTCCACCTTTATCTTCCTGAGTACTCGTGGGATGAGGGGAATTGGCGTAAAAGCGTAAAAGAATGCGCCATACCAGGCAATCGAAAGAGCATTCCCCAGAGATCCCTGATGGTGAACTTTGCTGGCGTAGAACCGGCATTTGGCGTTCACCGGAGAGGCAAATAGGTCGATGGTCGGTGTCCCCCAGACCGAGAACACTCTCCAGAATGGACTGATTCAATTCCCATTCGTGATTCACATCTGTCTAGCGACTCAGGGCATCCGCTGTGACATTGAGAGAACCTGCCAGGTGTTCGGCCTTCAAATTGATCCCGTGCAGAATCGCATAATCCTAGATTCTCTGTGCTTTTTTGGACAGAGTTTGTGACTTCGTTCCTCCTTGCTTGTTAATGTAGTGCATGGCCGTCGTATTGTCCGTCCGGACCAGCACTGTTTGATTTTGAACTCTGGGAAGGAAAGCCTGTAAAGTCAACCGAATGGCCGTTAGCTCCAAAAAATGTATATGGCACTGGTGCTGGTCTGGACTCCAGTGTCCGCTGACTTGAAGCTCTCTGAGCACTGCTCCCCAGCCTTCCAAAGAGGCATCTGTAGTCATAATCGGGGGGAAGGTAAAATCCTGAATGTCAGACCTTCCGCGAGATTGTCTTTTACGAGCCACCACTCGCATGCTGTTTTCATTTGTGGCGTCACAAACACCTTGTCGTTGAATGATCCCTCTGCCTGGCACCATTGTTTGTCTAGCTCTTCCTGCAGAGGACGTATTCGCAACCTGCAATGCGGTATTAATGGTATGCAGGAAGACATCGACCCGAGCAGGGACTTGTATTGTCGGACTGAAAGGCATTTCTTGTTGAGCACCTGGCGAGCCGAGACTATCAACTTTTGTTGACATTCCTCCGAGGGACGAGCTGTGCATTGCGTCGTGTCCAAAATGGCCCCAAGGAACCTTGTGGATCTTGATGGCTGCAGAACAGACTTGTGTTTGTTTAGCTGAAGGCCCAGGTGATTGAACAACTGGATGCAAGCTGAAACCGCTTGAGAAGTCTCCTTGAAAGATGGAGCCTTGACGAGCCAGTCGTCCAAGTAAGGGAAAACTTCCAGGGATTGTTTTCGTAGAAATGCTGCTACTGGTGCTAACACTTTGGTGAAGACCCGTGGTGCAGACCGAAGGCCAAACGGAAGCACCTTGAATTGGAAATAGCTCTTGCCCACTGTGAAGCGTAGATATTGTCTGTGAGCTGGGTGTATCGGTATGTGGAAATACGCATCTTCTAAATCCAGAAACGCCAAAAAGTCGCCTGGGTTCAAAAGAGGAAGAATATCTTGGAGTGACCATCCTGAAAGAGAGTTTGATGAGATAAGTGTTGAGCTCTCGTAGGTCTAGTATGGGGAGCCAAGTCTCTGCTGTCTTCCGAACCAGGAAGAACCTGGAATAAAAGCCTCTGGCCCTCAGAGAGAGGTACCGGTTCTATTGCCCCCTTGATGAACAATTGGTGGGCTTCGAGGTGGAGCAGACCCAGATGTTTTGTGCGGCTGGCGCCCGGAGCTCTTGTTGGAGGAAGATCTTGGAATTCCAACGTATGGCCACTCTGAACAATATTCAGGACCCACTGGTCCGATGTTATACACTTCCACCTGTTCAGACAAAAGGATATCCTGCCCCCCACTGATGTTACTGGGAGGGAAGGAACAGTAGGTAGACACAGGAGGCAGCTATTGCATCTTGGCATGGTCCCTGCCGTTGATTTGAATATTGAGTCTTATAAGACTGCGAAGACTGTGAGGAATATCTCTGTTGGGTGTTTCCTCTATAAGAAGAGAAGCCTCTGCCTCGTGCACCTCTAAATGGGACCTTACGATAGGTCAGTGATCCCAATGACTTCGCTGTGCCCGTATCTTTCTTTATACTTTGCAGGGCATCATCAACATGTTTACCAAAAAGCATCTCCCCATCAAATGGGAGGTCCAGGACCTCCTGACGAAACCAGGTGGCTCTCAGCCAGCCCGGACGACATAGTACTGCTGACCCTGCTAAGGCACGAAAAGCCGTGGAAGCAATATCCATAGCACAGTCGATTACTTCGGAGGAAGATTTTTCTCCCTCCATAAGGGCTCTCCTGGCCTCTTCCCTCGCGGAGTCTGGCAGTTGTTCCACAAATGGCTCCATGTCACACCACATCTGGCGATCGTATCAGCCTAGAATGGCGAGAGCATTTGCTGCTCGAACAAGCAAGCTGGCCATGGAAGAAAACCTCTTTCCCACGTTATCCAGGCGCCTACCGTCCTTGTACGGAGGCGTAGTCAAAGGCGTTGATGGGTTTTTGGATTTGCTTTGAGCAGCCTGGGAGATCACCGAATCAGGCTTCGGCTGACCAAGAAGACAAGCTGGACTGCCCTCCGGAGCCTTATATTTCTTTTCCAGCCCGGGAAGAACCGGGATAACAGTGGCTGGATTTTGCATGGTTTTTATCCCTTCATCCCACACATGCTCAATTATGGGAATGGATTTGACTTATTTTCTGTATTGTTCTTTGAAGTCATACAGGACACATTCAGACTCTTCCCTTGTAATTGGTAGTCCAAACCTCTTTGACGCTCTCTCCATGAGGTTATGGAATCCCCCTATATCGACTGGAGGTGAAACAGAAGTATCTCGACCAGTGGCGTCTGGATCTTGTAGTCCACTGTCACCGGGATCCAAGTCTGGGTCCTGCAATGGATCAGCCAATGGATCCACCTGTACTTCATCATCAGAAGAGGAATCCTGCTGAACGGTATTGGCGGGCTTGGTATGATCACTGGCATGAGATGTACCACTTGCGAAGGAGGCTGCACGACCACCGGTTGCGCTTGCGGAAACGCCTTAGGCGGAGGTTGCGCAGGCTGCAATAAAGGTTCCGAAAGAAACCTGGTTCTATAATCCTGCAGCATCATCTGTAGATCAGAGACTAGAGAGGCCGGCATGGCCACCATGTCCTGTCCTAAACCAGGTGGACGTCGCTCCTGAGGAACATAGCGATGCACCTCTTGATCATATGCATGCTCATAATATTCCTCCGTGTCAGTCTCTTGCAATTTGACATGTAAATCCGAGGGACTGTAGGCATCCCCATATTGGCCTCCATCATCCTCCTCCACATCCGACTAGTCATCCAGAAGCAGTGTAGGTGGAAGCGTTGAAACCCGTCTTGGAGACGTCATTTCAGGTGTAATCTTCAGCTTTTGTATAGGAAATTGCAGTTTCTGACCCGTCGACGACTTCGTCAACGGAGCCGCCGTCGTCGACGGTGCGGCAGTCGTCGACGCTTTCGTTGATGGAATAGTCGACGGTATAGTGGACCTCGTCGACGGAGTCTTTGACGTCGTAGACGGTATTATCGTCGGCGAACTAGTCATCACCATAAGCGTCGAAGTCGTTGTTGTCGTCGACGTAGTCTTAGTCAACGAGGCAGTCGACAGCACCTTCCCGGAGATCATCATAGTCGACGAGGAAGAAGTCATCGTCGACGGACCTGGTACCTTAAACGACGAAGTAGTCGACGTCAAAACCGCCACCGACGACGATCCCGTCGACGGAGCCAAGGAAACAGCGGGAATTTTCATAGAAGCACTCGTCGACGTACCTGATGTTTTTGTCGTCACGGACGCTGTTTTCTCTCAGGCACGGTCCCTGGATGGACTGTAGAGTATTTTTCACCAGTCGTTTCCTTTTTGGACGGAGGAGAAGTGATAGAAACCTCCTTTTTGTCCTTAGTGGCTGTAACCAATCCAGCAGCCCGTCCCTGCCTCTCCTTTTCACTTCTGTGAGGAGATTTAATGGGACTAGCCCTCTCAGACCTGTCGGAGATCTTATGAGGGGCCTTGATAGGGGGCTCGGCTGAAGAAGAAGGAGGAGGAAACCTACCCCTCTCCTTGGATCTGTGAGAGGAAGCCATAGATGTTGAATCCTCTTCATCTGATGAGAGCACCTCCTTCCGAGTCTTCATTTTCTGAAGCCAGGTCAATAGCCGGCCCTCTCTGTCCCGAAGCGTTTTTGTAGAGAAGGTTCTACAAACCTTGCAGTCAGTGGCCTTGTGGTCCGGGTATAAGCAATATATACAGTTTTCATGCTTATCTTCCACAAAAAGTCGTTTTTTCCCACAAGAGGCACAGGACCTGAATAATGCCTTCTCGTCAGACATGTCTTGATTGTAGTAGAAAATTGAGGAAATAACTAGTAAGAATGAGAAATCTGAGCAGAGCTCAGTGGAGACTCCCTAGCACAACGTGCGGTAGACAAATCTGAGGCTCTGAGCTCTCTCAGGAAGGTTCTATTGGGTGAGGCTGCTCTGATTGGTCCTGGCAAAATGTTGGTCTCTTTTTTTTGTTGAAAATTTCTTTATTGGCAGGATATATGAAGGTATAGTAAGCAGTGCATAACAGTTCGGTACATAAGTCACACATTTGCTCATATGATCGCACTGACCGGATATACACATTTTCATTATGACACTATAACACCCAAACTGTACTCCCCCCACCCTCGCCCTCCCCCCTCCAGGTACTTCCTATTCATATTTATACCAGCCTGTGGTGTCGGACAGTCGTACACGTATATATGGCGTGTGTTACAGTATCCCTGTTGTACGCGCACTAGGGGCTGCGGGGTTAGACACTGTCGTGTGAGTGCCGTCTGCTGCTGTGCACCTGTAGGTTCGTGCGATGGGTCCTACCTATTGGCAGGCGCCGCATAAGTGTCAGTCAATGATGTGGAACTACCCTCATTCCCGGTGTCCCAAGTCTACGGTGTGTTCTGAGTCTGAATCTGAATCGTTCCCCGACTCAAAGGACCCCAGCAAAGCATTCCAGTCTAGGGAGATGGGGTGTTTCCTAAGTCCTCTGCGTTCTTCGCGCTGCAACGTCGTGCTTTCAGCCTTTCCCCACCTCACTAGCTCCGCCCTCCACATCTCAGGGTCTGGTGGCTTGGGGGACTTCCACCGCATGGTGATCGCACGCTTCGCTAATATCATGGCTAAGTCTGTGAACCGTGTGCCTACGCTCTTCCTTCGCTCCACAGGGCCCAGTCCCAGGAGGGTATATTCCAAAGTGTTGTATGGTTTGGAAGGGACTAGTCTAGCCAGGTCAGACTGTACTGTGGTCCAGTAGTACCCCAGCTTAGGGCAAGCCCATAGCATGTGAACCAGTCGGGCATCCTCCCCCCCCACACCTTGGGCATGTATTAGGAGTGTCTGGGAACATAGTGTGCAGGCGGTGAGGCGTCAGATATGCTCGGTGGAGGAGCATGAGCTGTATGAATTTGAACTTCTGGTTCCTCGATACCTTTTTGGGGTATTTCAAGATCCTGTCCCACTCCTTATCTCTGAGCGTTCTCCCAATGTCGTGTTCCCACTTATCGCGTAATGGTTGCAGCGGGATGGCCCTTCCCTCTCGTATACCATGCGTTATCCACCTGGTCAGGTGGCTGCCAGTCCCCATTAGATACTGCATCGTGATTAGTGGGTTCGTGGATGGCTCTGTCCCGTCAGGGGCCCATGCCTGTGCTATGTAACATTTCACACCTGCGTGCAGCAAGAACGTCCTCCCAGGTGAATGGTGTGTAATGCGAAAGTCTTCAAAAGTCATCATCTTGCCATCATTCAAGAAATCCCCCACCTGTGTCACTCCCAAGTCGTGCCAATCTGTAAGCATGTGGTTTGATAGTGTTCGCAGCCCAGCTGGCAGCCCTAGTAGCGGTTGTGAGAAGGTGGCCTGATATGCAGTGCTCACTATTCTAGTGATCACTATGTATCAGTCCAACAACCCTTATTGATGATTGGTTGTAAGTCAACCTTATAGACCAGCTATCCTAGTAGCGTGGATACGAGCAGTCTAAGGCTAAAGACTCGAGAGGGCGTGTTAAGCCAGCTGTTATACCACACATATACCCCTTGAACACCAAGTGAAAGGACACCACACAAGTGTTATGAAAATAAACAGTGTATTTATTAAAATCACAACAGCCCTGTACTCTTTATGAGGACAGGGTACTAAGCACAAAACAAAACTCTTACGAAAATACTTAAGTTAGCACAGTATATACAAATGCCCGAGGGGCACGGAAAACCATATACTCTGAAAGTGGAATGCGAAATTACTAGCAGGTAAGTACAGTACTAATAGGCTTTGGAATCGCTAGGACTTGACTATAGAATCTTGAGATTACTTCTAGGAGACCCAGGGGACTCGGTGCAGAGTGTGCACTCTCACGCGTGATGCGGGACAAAGTCTATGGTAGCTAGATTTCACAGAGTTAGTGTTCTCGGGCAAACCCGACCTGGTAGGAGGAAAACGAAAGTGGATTCTGACCCTTGGATAGTGAGGCTATGCTGGGGCACCGAAATGCCGAAGTTACCTAGCCCAGGGGCTGCAGCTGCATAGGTCTGAAAAGGCGTCGGGAATCCTCGCTGACGGACCAGGAGCCTGAAGAAAAGATGCTGGCAGGCGACCAGTGAAGAGAGTTCGAAGTGATCCAAGCCTGGATCTTGAAGATGGACGATACCTGAAAGCAGAGGGGACCAAGTTCGTGACTACTAGCCAGTAGTCAGGTGGCACCAGGAGGGCACCGGATGGTAGTCACCTCGACTAGGTGAGTGGGCGACGCTGGGCTCTGCAGATCTCACGGACCAGGAGGCGTTGTCGGCGACCAGGATGGAGGAGCGAGCTTGTCCCACGATGGATGAAGCTGTCGGCGTCGCTGGACCCAGGAGTGGGCAACAAAGCCTTGGCTAATTCAAGCCCACGCGGTGGACCCAAAATGGCGTCTTGAGTGGACCAGGAGGGTCCGGGGTGTTTCCTCTTTTGGAAGGGAGCAAGGGCCAGTCTGGAGCCACCAGACCAGCAGCAGTGATGTCGTCGGGCGTCGTTGAAGGCCACAAGCCAGCGGGCTAGTAGCCAAACAACGCGGTGAGCAGCAAAAAGCAGAAGGGCCCCACGCAGATCGTGGAGATGCTGGGAGGCTGAACGTCGGTGCTGGAGCTGCTCAGGGTCGGGGCTTCTGACCCCAAAGCACTCACCAGAGGATCCCTCGGCGTTCGTGCTGGAAAGAAGTCGTGCAGTCTTGAAGATGGCCGGTCCCTCGAGGTCTCGTCGCACTCACGATTCTCAGCTTTGCTGTAGAGATGAGTAGAGGTCAGAGGTGCCAGGGAAGCCGGTTCTCGTCGAGCTGGGCAGTCGGATTCCGGAGGAAGGACTTGCAGCAGACCGCAGTGTTTCTTAAGACGGTGCCCGCTTGATGCAGGGTGACTACTCCTTAGTCACAAGGGAGAATCTTGAAGAAGAAATCGTGAAGTCCTTTCGAAGAAAGTTGTGTCTCGATTCCAAAAATGATCTAATTTGAACGGGGGGCCCGCTCCTATCTTTATACTAAGAAAAGGGGCTGACTAGGTCCTGCCTATGGGTGGGACTAGGAGGGGGGTGGTTACACCCCTCTCCCATGCCGGACTTTCCCCAGGCCAGGGGCTGGTGTGCCCCTGGAACTGGTTCTGACCGGCCTATGCGTAGTGAGCACCGGGGTGCCACTCAGCAGTCACCTTCCTGTAAAGCCCTGCCTACCCAGGATACACAAATCCCTGTCTGGGATGGTGCTAGCACCGCCCCGGACAGGAAACCCTTTGTCCAAGCTCTCCTCGCTGGAAGGACTCCCAGCAGCAGGAGGTCAGACTCGTGTCTGTGGTGGCAGCATCCATTTTGTGGAGCTGAGGCTTCGCTTAACTTTAACCGGGGTTCACAGTTACATACATGTCGTGTCCCTCTAGAAGGGTGGAATGCTAACCCCGTCGCCAGAATTGGCGAGGGGTTAGTATTCCAATTCGTATGACACCTTACTCGACATGTTTTGATAAAGCAATACTAAAGATAGCATTCAACCGCGAGGATTATAATGCACTTAAGAGTATATGGTATGCGATATCATGGAACAGCTATTAGGACTTGGTTCCGCAAGCTGCAGACAGGCTCAGCTCATGCCAGAGCACCATCTCACACGATTCCAAGCACTCTGCCTTCAGGATTGTCAAGGCCTGCCATAGGAGTGACCGATAGGAATCTGTGTGCCCATTTTTAGGGTTAGATATAGGTATACTATATCTACAGCAAAGGGTGATTACACGACTTTGCCCCAGCTGTCATGCAGCCAGTTGTGTCAAATTTAGGAGGCCAGCCAGGGGTGGCATAATACATGCTGCAGCCCCTGGCAGCCCTGGGTACATCTATGCCCTGAGTTACAGGGTCTGATAAGGTGGCCCAGTACCAATTGGAAATGTACCTAAGGTACATGGAATCCATTTTACAGAGAGAGCAGTAGGCCTGGGGTCCTGATTGGCAGGATCCCAGGTCGACTATGTAAAAAACCAGCTAAAACACAGGGCAAAAAGTTGGGGGCAACCATAGTCAGGATGTACCTTCCTACAGCGGTATCGTAGGGGCGT
The DNA here is from genome assembly GCF_964263255.1 of Lissotriton vulgaris. Classification (NCBI taxonomy): domain Eukaryota; kingdom Metazoa; phylum Chordata; class Amphibia; order Caudata; family Salamandridae; genus Lissotriton; species Lissotriton vulgaris. Next base: position 374,078 of record NW_028243475.1, on the reverse strand, counting down.
AAGTTGACGTGGGAGACGCGTATTTTACAGCCCGTCTCCAGTGTTCAATCGCTATGCGGAGAAGGGGGGGCGTGGACCTCGGGATCCCTGCCTTCGGGAGCAATAGTGCGTGAACCCTCCCTTTGTTCCATTCTGAGTCAGACATATCAATTTCGTGCAAGTTGCGTCCTGCCAGCCAGTAGGCGAGCCATTGCAGGTGACATGCGAAGTTATATGCCCGGAGGTCCGGGACCCCCATCCCACCCGCAGACGTGGGAAGCTGCAACTTCTTTAGGCTAATACGCGCCTCCCGGTGCCCCAGACCAAATTCAGTCAACAGAGTGTCCAGTGCTTTGAATACCGCTGCAGGGATTTTCAGCGGCAGTCCTTTAAAGTAGTACAACAGACGTGACAGGACCACCATCTTGGTAATAGTCACCCTGCCCGCCACTGCTAACGGGAGCGCGATCCAAAACCGCACCTGTGCTCTCAGCTTCGTAATTGCCCTTACTACGTTGCCCTCCAGCAGGTCCCTTGGATCTCTATACACTTGTATCCCTAGGTAACGGAAGGTGTGCTCCGCCACCTGGAATGAGTAAGGTGCAAAGGGAAGACGAGTTTCCATCCTGGCTGCAGAGAAGAAAAACCCATAGGACTTGGGTTCACTAATCGTAAGGCCCGACATAGTGCTAAAGGCGTTAAATATTTCGGGCACAGGGTCTAAGTCCCCTCCCAGGTCTCCGAAGTAAAGTATAATGTCGTCCGCGTACGCTGATACCACATGCGTCTTCTCACCCCTCCGTACACCTCTGTGTTGCGCGGACTCTCGGAGTCTGCACAGCAGGGGCTCTAGCGCTAGTATAAACAACAGCGGGGATAATGGGCATCCCTGCCTGGTACCCTTAGCCACTGCCAATTGTGCCGATATGCACCTGTTTGTGCGGACCCGTGCAGTTGGATATGTGTAAAGTAGTTTCACCCAACTAATGTACTCTATCGGCAACCCAAAATATTTGAGCGCCGCAAACATGTAGTCCCACTTGATGGAGTCGAAGGCCTGCTTCAAGTCTAGCGATACGCAGCCCTCCGTCCCCGCCCCTCCCGGTGTACCTAGCATGATTTGGCTGAGGCGCCGCAGGTTCATAGCAGTGCTCCTGCCCGGGACAAAGCCATACTGGTCTGGGTGTATAAGCGATGAAATGTATTGAGCCAGTCTGTTCGCTAGTAGTCTACTTAGTATTTTGTAATCCGTGTTCAGTAATGATAACGGTCTGTAATTTGCTATACATAGGCTGTCCCTGTCTGGTTTCAGCAGTGATACTATTAGGGCTTGCAGTGTGGACTGTGGAAGACCCCGAGCCTTAAGTGCCTCCCGATATACCTCTAGTAGTCGTGGTGCCAGAAGATCTATGAAGGCTCCATAGAATTCCACTGGAAGGCCATCCGTGCCCGGGGCTTTGTTCCGCGGGAGGGCGCAAATGGCCTGCCGAATTTCTGCTATCGTGATAGGCCTCGCCAGCTCTTTCCTCTGTCTCTCCTCTAGCTTCGGTATTTCCAACCCCCTCATGAAGTCCCCGAGGGCCCCATCCGCCATAGGGTCGTGTGGGCCGTATAACGTCCCATAGTAGTCTTGAAACGCTGCGTTCACACTCAGCTGCGTAGTTGCCATGGTCCCCCCCTGGTCTAGCACCTCCATTATGGGTAAGTGTATCGGGTCGTCTTTTACCAGCCGGGCTAATAAAGGTCCTGCCTTATCTGCCTGTGCATGTTGTCTACTCGTGTACTCTCGGTAGTCAAGGATACGCAGTTCCTCTAACAGCTCTGCATGTTGGATGTGTGCCTCCTGTAGGGGCGTGAAAGGCACATTCGTGCCGGCAGCTTCACTCTCCAGCAGTGCTAGGCGTCCCTCCACATCCCGGAGTTTGTCCATCACAGTGTGCCTCATGCCCACCGTGTGCTCATCGCTTCACCCCGTATTGTGACCTTAAAAGCATCCCACTCCACCTGGCGGGCACTCGCTGACCCACCGTTTATGTCAAAGTAAGTCACAATGGCCATCTCTAGTGATGCGCGGAAAGTCGTGTCCTCTAATAGGTCTGGGTTAAGGCGCCAGGTTGGTATGGGGGTAGGGATCCTACCCCACTGAAAAGCGACTTCCACCGGGTTGTGGTCTGAGAAAGTTTTTCCCATGTGTTCCGCCGTTAAAACCGACCCTAAGAGTGGCGTGGTGCAGAACACATGATCTATTCTGGTGTGTAACTTGTGTGGTGGTGAATAGAATGTATACTCCCTGTCTGAGATGTGTTTGCCACGCCATGCATCTGTTAATTGCCATCCCTCTGCCCACTGCGCTAGCGCCTCAGCCTGTTTCCTACTTTCCGTGGCCTGTAATGGTGGGTGCGATCTATCCATTGATACATCCAGCACAGCATTAAAATCCCCTCCCAGCAACCAGGGAAAATCAGCCCAATCAGCCAGCACTCCGCCAAGCGTCACCAGGAACGCTGATTGGTTCGAGTTCGGTGCATATACACTTCCCAGCACAACAGGGGAACCATCCAACAACCCTCGGACAAATACATATATGCCATTCGTATCCGCCCTCAGTTCCACCAGTTTGAAGGGGACTGAATTCCTCAGCCACACAGCTGCCTCTCTCGAGAAGGCTGAGTAAGAGGTGGCGAACAATTGACCCTTCCACTTTTTAAGCAATTTCCCACTTTCTGAGGTCGTTAAATGGGTTTCTTGAAGGCAGGCAATATGGACCTTCCTGCGATTCAGTTGAGCTAAGATTCTATGTCTTTTGTGGACCGACCCCATGCCACGAACATTCCAAGTGCACAATTTATAGTCATTAAGGGTCCCCATCCCTAGCGTCAACAGGTGCAGTCGGCGGATTCCGCACCATGGAGCAGGTATAATTAAACAGCCAGAAGTCTCGTGCCCGTACAAAAAACAACAACCCCGAAACTCCCAGGTCCCCGAACAAAACCTTTCGGGATCCAAACAATATAGCCCAACGTGGACATGCCTTACAGTTAAACATGTCTATATGGTGGGGGTCTGGGGCCTCTTACACCAGTCCAGAGTCTGTTGGTAGCACTCCATCTCACCAAGAGCAAAGAAGGCCCCCCCCCCCGATCGCCTTGCAGACAGTTCATACGTTACCATCCGACGTTCTGCCCTGCCACAGTCACAGGTCATGCGCTTCTTGTGCCGTGATCTTGGGGAACAGTTGCAGGCTATCGGCAGATCCAGACACCTCCGTGTGAGTGGCGGAACGGCTGGCTGACGCAGCAGGGTCCCGGGCGTCGTGCTCAGCCAGGGCGGCCGTTGTCAGTTGCCCTATCCCTTCGGTCCCGGCCGAAGGCGGTCCCCCAGAGGCCGCGTGTCGGTGCGCGTGATCCTTTGTTGCTCCCTTCCGGCTGAGACCTCCCCAGCGCGATGATCCCTCTCCGCGATCCTCCTCGAAGGGATCCTGTGTGATCGGGGGCGTTAGAGTCACCTCAATCCACTCCGCCGCTTCCTCCAGTGACTCGAAAAAGTAGGACCTATTATTGTAAAGCACTTTGAGTCGTGCCGGGTATAGCAAAGCGTACTTCACATTCCTGTCCCGCAACATGCGCTTAACTCCCAGGAACGTCGAGCGGGCTCTCTGCACCGCTGGGGTGAAATCTGGGTACACCGAAATAGTCTTGTCCTCAAAGCGCAATGGGGCCTTCTCCCTCGCGGTCCTCAGGACCGAGTCTCGGTCTTTGTAGTGTAACAGGCAGGCAATTAAGGGGCGCGGTGACGCTCCTGATTTAGGCGGTCTCGCCGGCATCCGGTGCGCTCTCTCCACACTGTATAGTGGCGTGAGGTCTTGGGGGTCCACTATCCGCTTTAGCCAGTCCTCCACAAATTGGGTAGGGTCCTTCCCTTCGCTTTTCTCTGGAATACCCAGTATGCGCACGTTATTGCGGCGGGCCCGCCCTTCCGCATCATCCAACTTGTCCCATATCAATTTGATCTGTTTGTCCATTTGTTCGAGCTTTGTAGAGTGGGATGTTTGTTGTGGGATGAGGTCGTCTAGTGCTATTTTGTGCTCTTTGACTTTCTCCGCCAACTTCGTATGGTCCGCCTTGAGCAGTGAGAGGCTTGTCGCCATGTTGTCCATTCGGGATTCTAGCGCCTCCCTAGATGCCTTGATTTCAGCTAGTATAAGGTCCAGTTTCGCATCCTGGGAAGTCTTGCCCGTTGGGGATCATCTCCACGTTCGAGGATGCCAGTGGGTCCTCCGAGCCCGTGGACTGAAGGTCGGTTCCAGCACCGTGGTCCTGCGCCTTGGCCCTGTTCCTGCCCATATTGCGTGTTGCAGGGTAGTGGTTGCAGAGTGTCCCCTATGACACTGGTCTGGGCCAAGGAAGAGTGAGTCGCAGTCGAGTGGTATTCTGCCGGTGTCCCCCACGCACAGCCGCCAGGGAGAGGCCACCCGTCGCTGTCCCACCGTGTCTAACGCGTGCAGAAGGTCTCTCCAGCCCCCCCCCCCCCCCCCGGGCGCAGCAGTCACTTTGTAAAATTCGGGAATGGCAGTCCACCCTTTTATGCGATGGTAGGTCTCGTCGCTATGATGCCGGTGCATGGGGGGGGGGGGGGGGGAGGCGGGGGGCCATTCAGAGGCCGAGTGCTACCTGCAGCGTGCAGCGGCGTGATGGGGTGCCTGTTATCCCACTGTTGCTCCGTGCACTGTAGCTCGGGCGGCCCGACTCAGCCGGCAGAGTCCTCACACTGCGGGGGCCCCACCGTCCAGCTCACTGCTTTCTGAGCATTAAAACAGTTTCTAAACAATCTTTGGTGGTGTTTCTCATGTTTCTAATGCTTATTATTCATGTATGGTGGAAATTCTTCACAGCATATTTCAGCTCTGATGTTATTTGGCTGCTATTGCATGTTTTTATATATATAGGTTTATATATATATATATATATATATATATATATATATATATATGTATATATATGTGGGGCACGTATGATATAGTGTTTCCGGGGTCCTGCGCATGGGCGGGAATATTCTAATGCTTATGACTATTGATGAGGATCCCCTGGAAGAGAAGTTGGAGTTTTGGTGACTTGCTTCTTGAAGATTATCTGGATATGCGTCTTCTCTTTTCCTTGTGTTTTCTCTTTGATGACTTTCAAGACTGACGCAACAGATTTTAATCTTAAATGACATTTCCAAAGTCCCGGCGATTATCCTGCACTTTGGTCCTGAACAGCTTGGCTTTTTCTTCTTTGTTCGTCTTGGGATGTATTTGTTGACACGAGTCGCAGGTGTTGTGAGAAAGTGGCATCTTTCTTGCATGGGTATGCCCCACTTTTTTCTGACTGCTGATGTGCTTTGACTGAGTGTGCCCTGGGCTCCTGCCAACCAGGTACCCAGGGCCTGTGTGCCTTCCCTAAAACTGTGTTGAAACTAAATCCAAATTGGCATCTCTGGCCACCTGTCAGCCCCTAGTGAATGGTACCCTAGGTACCCAGGGCATGGTGACCAGAGGAGACCCCTAAGGGTTGCAGCATTTATTGTGCCACCCTTAGGGGCCCTGTACCCTGGCACGCACACAACACACTGCCTTTGCAGGCTGAGTGCCTAAGTACAGAACTAAACAAAGAGTCGACATGGCCGACATCCCTGTGTGCCATGCCCACTGCCCTGCCATACATCAGTTACCCCTCTAGCTGGGTGCCCTGTGCCAGTGGTGAGGGCACATGTGTATGAGCCCTGTGCCCCTACAGTACCCCAGGCCATTCCTGGGCACTGTAAGTGCAGTGATGCCATTAAGCGTATATGGTGTTGGGAGATCGACATTACTAATTCCACAGCACCATAATGGCTACACTGAAGACTGACAAGTTTGGTATCAAACTTATCAGCACATTAAATCCACACGGACGCCAGTGTGGGATTTAATGAAAAATGCACCACAGAGGGCATCTTAGAGATGCCCCTGAAACCTAACCACAATCCACGTATTGACTGAGAGGCTGCCACACAGCAGACATGTTGCTGGACCCGTGGGTGGAGAGCCCCCCACTCTCCTGGTCCTGCATAAAATGCACATCCTGAGCAAGGTGCTAGGTCTCCTCTCCCGGGATGGGCAGGAGGAAGCTTCAAAGGCCTGCCGCCTCTGTGAGCTTATCCAGACCATTTGCTGTACCCAGCAACTGGCTCCCACCAGTCCTAAACCCCACTCCGGCGGAAAGACTGGTGGGAAAAACTACGTCAGGAAGGGGGGGTGGGCCAGCCTGTGCCAACCCCACCCCTCTGGTGGGGGAGACTAGGTGAAGCACAACCCCGGGCTCCGGCCATCTTGAATATGGGGAGCCCTGCATAATCACAGCTAGGCTCCTGCCCCCCTCCCACAGGAGAGGAGCAGGCTAGGGGGTGTACCCACCCCAGGACAGGGACCTATTGGTCCCTGCCCTTGCCCTACCTGTAACGCCCCTAAATTCAGTATTTAGGGACTCCCTGAACCTTCCTTCCTCAGATCCAGATACGAAAAGAAGAAAGAAGATCAAGAGGAGGAAGACCCACCGTGCAGCTGCTAACAGGACGAACACAACTGACTTGGCCCCAGCCCTAGCGGCCTGTCGATCCTGGAACCTGCTCCTGCCTAAACCCTGGCGACTCCAGCGGACAGCAACCTTGGGACACCCAGAGGACCCGCCTGCCTTGACCCTCTTAAAGACTGGGACTTCCATCAGCAGAGGCTCTGCTGCACAACACCCCTGGTGCTAGCCAGGAAGCTCGGGACCAGCCCACTGTGCACCCGCCGAGCCTGGCCCATCCCCAAGACCACGAGGACGTCCCCTGGCGACTGGAACCCGAAGTCCAGTGCCCAAAGACCCTCCTCGACAAACCAGACGACGCCTGCAGACTCAGAACCATGGGCCCCTCCAACCGTGACCAGCTGAGGGTAAGCTTTCCCGACACCTAAACACACCCCTGCACCCGGAGCCCTAAAGCCCCCTGTGCCTTCCTTTGCGGTACCTACCTGTGCTCAAAGATCCCAACTTATCTCTCGAAGTGGTGTTCGCCCCTGAAGAGTCTCGGTCCCCGAGCCTGCAGCCTTTGTTAGTTTGTGACCTTTCCCATTGAATACCTGTAGGAAGGTACCTCCTGACTATGGTTGCCCCCAACTTTTTGCCCTGTGTTTTAGCTGGTTTTGGACATAGTCGACCTGGGGCCCTGCCAATCAGGACCCCAGGCCTACTGCTCTCTCTTTAAAATGGATTCCATGTACCCTAGGTACATTTCCAATTGGTACTGGGCCACCCTATCAGACCCTGTAACTCAGGGCATGGGTATACCCAGGGCTGCCAGGGGCTGCAGCATGTATTATGCCACCCCTGGCTGGCCTCCTAAATTTGACACAACTGGCTGCATGACAGCTGGGGCAAAGTCGTGTAATCACCCTTTGCTGTAGATATAGTATACCTATATCTAACCCTAAAAATGGACACACAGATTCCTATCAGTCACTCCTATGGCAGGCCTTGACAATCCTGAAGGCAGAGTGCTTGGAATCGTGTGAGATGGTGCTCTGGCATGAGCTGAGCCTGTCTGCAGCTTGCGGAACCAAGTCCTAATAGCTGTTCCATGATATCGCATACCATATACTCTGAAGTGCATTATAATCCTCGCGGTTAAATGCTAACTTTGGTATTGCTTTATCAAAACATGTCGAGTAAGGTGTCATACGAATTGGAATACTAACCCCTCGCCAATTCTGGCGACGGGGTTAGCATTCCACCCTTCTAGAGGGACACGACATGTATGTAACTGTGAACCCCGGTTAAAGTTAACTCAAGCCTCAGCTCCACAAAATGGATGCTGCCACCACAGACACGAGTCTGACCCCCTGCAGCTGGGAGTCCTTCCAGCGAGGGGAGCCTGGACAAAGGGTTTCCTGTCAGGGGCGGTGCTAGCACCGTCCCAGACATGGTTTTGTGTATCCTGGGTAGGCAGGGCTTTGCAGGAAGGTGACTGCTGAGTGGCACCCCGGTGCTCACTACGCATAGGCCAGTCTGAACCAGTTCCAGGGGCACACCAGCCCCTGGCCTGGGGAAGTCCGGCAGGGGAGAGGGGTGTAACCACCCCCCTCCTAGTCCCACCCATAGGCAGGACCTAGTCACCGGGTCAGCCCCCTTATTTTAGTATAAAGATGGGAGCGGGCCCCCTGTTCAGATCAGATCATCTTTGGAATCAAGATACCACTTTCTTCGAAAGGACTTCACGATTTCTTCTTCAAGATTCTCCCTTGTGGCTAAGGAGTAGTCACCCTGCATCAAGCGGGCACCATCCTAAAGAACACTGCGGTCTGCTGCAAGTCCTTCATCACGAATCCGACGACCCAGCTCGACGAGACCCGGCTTCCCTGGCACCTCTGACCTCTACTCACCTCTACAGCAAAGCTGAGAACCGTGAGTGCGACGAGACCTCGAGGGACCGACGATCGCCAAGACTGCACGACATCTTTACTGCAAGCCCACCGTGTCCTCCACTGGTGAGTGCTTTGGGGTCCGAGAAGCCCCGACCCTGCGCAGCTCCAGCACCCAAGGTCAGCCTCCCTGCATCTCCACGATCTGCGTGGGGCCCTTCTGCTGTTTGCTGTGCACCGCGTTGTTTGGCTACTAGCCGGCTGGCTTGTGGCCTTCTGAACGACGCCCGACGACTTCACGACTGCTGGTCTGGTTGCTCCAGACTGGCCCTTGCTTCCCTCTTGAAGAGAGGCACCCCGGACCCTCCTGGTCCACTCCAGACGCCATTTTAGGTCCACCGCGTGGGCTTGAATTTGCCAAGGCTTTGTTGCCCAATCCTGGGTCCAGCGACGCCGACAGCTTCTATCTTCGTGGGACAGCTCGATCCTCCATCCTGGTCGCCGACAACGCCTCCTGGTCCGCGAGATCTTCGAGCTACAGCGTCACCCACTCACCTTGTCGAGGTGGCTACCATCCGGTGCCCTCCTGGTGCCCACTGACTACTGGCTAGTAGTCTCGAACTTGGTCCCCTCTGCTTTCAGGTGTCATCTATCTTCGAGATCCAGGCTTGGATCCACCTGAACTTTCTTCACTGGTCACCGGCCAGCATCTTTTCTTCCGGCTCCTGGTCCGTCTACGAGGATTCCCGACGTCTTTTCAGACCTATGCAGCTGCAGCCCCTGGGCTAGGTAACTTCGGCATTTCGGTGCCCCAGCATAGCCTCACTATCCAAGGGTCAGAATCTACTTTCGTTTTCTCCCTACCAGGTCGGGTTCGCCCGAGAACACTAACTTTCTATTTCCTAGCTACCATAGACATTTGTCCGCATCTCGCGTGAGAGTGCACACACTGCACCCGAGTCCCCTAGGCCTCCTAGAAGTAATCTAACGATTCCCTAGTCAAGTCCTAGCGATTCCAAAAGCTATTAGTACTGTACTTACCTGCTAGGAATTTCACATTCCACTTTCAGAGTATATGGTTTTCCGTGCCCCTCGGGCATTTGTATATACTGTGCTAACTTAAGTATTTTTGTAAGAGTTTTGGTTTGTGCTTAGTACCCTGTCCTCATAAAGAGTACAGGGCTGTTGTGATTCTTAATAAATAACTGTTTATTTTCATAACACTTGTGTGGTGTCCTTTCACTTGGTATTCAAGGGGTATATGTGTGGTAAACAGCTGGCTTAACACGCCCTCTCGAGTCTTTAGCCTTAGACTGCTCGTATCCATGCTACTAGGATAGCTGGTCTATAAGGTTGACTTACAACCAATCATCAATAAGGGTTGCTGGACTGATACATAGTGGGCACTAGAATAGTGACCACTGCATATCAGGCCACCTTCTCACAATACCATTGAGCGCCCGATGGCTCAAAAGCACCCTGCACCCAGCCGTCCCCTGGCCGTGCCACCTTTGCCCTATCCCACTTCCCCCTTTGCTCTGAGCAAGTAACCAGGAGCCCAGCTCCCACAGCCGCGTGGCCTGCTAGCCAGCAGCCACCAACCGGAGGCCCCCTGCCCCTCATTGGATACAATTGGGCCTAACTACCTCTGCACCCGGCTGCCCCTGTGCCTCTGAGGGTGAACCAATTGGACCTACCTGACCCTGGGGGACCCCCGAGTCTATGCCCAGAACATTAACTTCACCAGTTGAGTACTCACCTGGAAACCGGTGACTCACTTAACTGCCATTGGATAACATTGACTGGCAAGACTCGAAAAATCTTTTAAGTGTGAAGTTTTGGAAACTTAAAATATTCATATAAAATCAACCGAATTCCGAAGTACTCACCTGTGATCAGGAGAGAGGCTAGTGCTGTACCTTCAAGCCCAGTACAGAACCGCAAAAGTAATCCTTATCGTGTTTACTAGTAACGTGTATTTTCTCCATAGGAATCCATTGTCTGCTTTTCTATGAAATTTCTTCTTCCAAGTGTCTACTTTTGAAAACTCGAAATATTCTTTAAAAATCATACGAAATACTGAAACAAAATTACTTACCTGTTTTAAGTTGAGACCCCGGTGCTGGACCCAGGAGACCAGTACTGGAATACAAAAGTAATGAGATCGTACTTTGCCTGCAACCTGAATTTTCTCCCATTGGATAACATTGCCAGATTTCTGTTGAAAAGTTTCTAAGTGTGAACTTTTAAAATGGCTTTATATTCCTAAAAAAAATCACTGCAATAACAAACGTTTTTGCTAAACTGTTTTCAGCTTAGACCCCAGGACTGAATCTAGGATCCAGTCCTGGAACTACCAAAGTAATCTACAAAGTAATCAACTGTGTTTATATAGGAAAATCCATTGAGCTCAATGTTAAATTGCGTGTAGAATTGTGTTGCCTACTGCAACCCCTGTACCTATTGTGTTTACAAAGTGTATTGCCTTTCTACAAAGCACTCATCTGAGACCTCTCATATTGAGAACAGTATATTTTGATACCTGTTGGTTCTAAAAATAAAACAACTATATCTTTTGATATAAAAAGAATTGGCCTGGAGTTCAGTCTGAGTGTGTGAAACATTTTGCTGACTGAGTGTGTACAACAAATGCTTTACACTGTCCTCTGGTACTGCCTTACTGCTCAACCAAGCTACCACTTTAGAGAGTAAGGTCACACCAGGATTTAACTTCTGTGGTTTGTGGACTCTATACACACTGTACCTTATTCTGGTCCAGTATATTTAGAGCCACTTTCTCACAGGTGTTGATGCTGTGGTCGGAATTAAGGCACCAGAGACAGATTGAATGAAGGCCCGCAGAGCACATATTACTCTTGCAGTCTTGACAGCTTGATTCTGGATCGTTTCAGCAAAGACAAACTGTCAAAAATTGCACCTACTAAGAAAAGGGAACTAAGATTGTTGACCAACAATAATTATCTTGAGGCGAGAGGAATTCTGCATCACATCAATGGCACGGAAAAGAGCACAGACAGCATCCCGACATGGCCCTTTATCGCTTCAGTTATGCCACAGAGCCATGAGGGAGCCAGCGTCCCTACCAGTAGGGGAGAACTATTGAAAAATTACCGGATCGAGAGATGCTTAGGGTATTCAGAAGGTGAGGAATCTGCTGGTATCCATCAGAACTCTCAGATTTGGAATTTGAGACAGAAAAAATGTTTTGCAATGTCCTACACCTCTTTCTGGAGTAACTTATTACTAACTCCTTTAAAGGACTTCAAAATGGATACCAAACCGCTATTTGGAAAGAACATGTTAAGATCCTATTACAAACAGATTCCTATCCTTACATATCATTATTTTAGGACAGAAATAGCAGTTACAGCCCACAGAAAGGTTACAGGCCTCCAAGCTAGCGTGGTAACCCATTTGCAAAAGGGAAGATGTTCCTTTTGGACCCCTTCCCCGTTGTGAATGCTAAAAAGATTGTTGGGGAGTTATCTCTAGGATTACTGCAAACACTCAAACATAAAAAGGTTTTACGGAAAATGGGCTACATTAAAAAAAAGTTTACATTTATATATGACCACGGACCAGTGGTCTGGTGACCCCAGCAAGCCACCATTCTTGTGATGGCCTTCAATCATAGTGACTCGTAATTTTCAACATACATCATTCATAAGGAAAGTAAGATTGCAACCTACAAAAATTGTAATTCTTAAGAACTGACCTATTCATACAGGTTCGTTTTTAAAAATCTTTGTCGCAATTTGCTATCAGTATTTTGCAACAAGGTTATTTGTACATCTGGCCCTATGTAATTACTGTTCATCTAGTCATAACCCTCTTTCCAAGCACAGCAAAACAGTTGAGGCTTCTTCAACACACCAGTATATTTTGATCACTGTGTTGACTCTGTATGCCATTTCAGCATTGATCTTTTTCACAATAAAGGTTTTGTTTTTGTCTTAGCATCCAATATTTTCGGCTCTGAAGACTTACACTCATTAAGAATTGAATACTTCAGCTTCTTAGGTAGTGTTTAGGGCACCTCATTGAGTTGTTCTTTGTGCCTCCTCTTTGTGCCTCCTAGGTAGTGTACAATGCGTCAGTCTTCTTCAATCTGTACTTAGGTGAACTCTGCACTTTTGCCTGACCCATAGTATAATGCACCCAAAGTTATTATTCCCCTTAGCTCTAAAGTATTTGGTGTAAAGTTAGTACATTTTCCCACTATCAGACTTGGCAAATATTCAATGGTAATTTGGGCAAGTATTTTCCATGTCCTTCAATATGTAGGCACCTAAGAAACTCAAATAACCAAGATATTTTGCTTCCAAAACTCAGGAGTGTAACAAATATTCTGAATGTGACCACTGGCAAAGAGCTCTAACTAGTAAGTGTAAAATTATAAGCTGAAATTATTTTAGGTTTCAATAAAAGATGAAGATATACCTAATGTCAAAGGCATTTGTGGGCTTACACTTTGAATGATGAACCCCAACAGTACTTAATTTTGTTAAAAAAAAAAAGATGCTGGGGCATTTCACATTAAACTGTAGGTCCAAGTAATAGACTAATGTTTTTACGATATATTAAATAGTTACACATTTCACAAATAACCTCTGCTAACAAAAATACACACTTGCACTATGCTGTGGATTCTCATTAATATGCGCCAGTGTTTACAAATAAGTGCCTGGGGCGATCACTGGCAAACACTGTCACTAATTAAGCACTGACCAATGCTGGACTCTTCAAAAGAAAACGTTATACAGAATGTATCATGACACAACCACTAAATGCCAGAATAATGCACAGCCTGTGAATCTAGAATAAGACACTGCACACCCACTGACTCTGCTATCACTCCAAGAATGCTGCTTTCAAACCATGGGCTGCCTTCTACGTAAAAAATAAAAATAAATAATAAGTATACATATTAAATTTCCTTACCTGCAAACCATCTTCCGTGTAATGCATTCACAGCTGCAGCAGCTGCAGCAATTGATGGGCATTTTACATACACATTTCCCTATAATAAAAGAAATGTCAGTCCATCAAATATGTAAAGAATATGTACATACCAATAAGTCAAAACTCTCACGCAAAATGCCAAACCAAAGAGTTGCACTGAAAGCAACCCTTTCCGAGGTAAGTAGTTTAAAGAGGGCAAATGCACTGCTTTAATAAAAACAATAATTAGCTACGAGAATCTATAACTCAAACATGTTAAGATTCATATTTGAACAGAAAGATAAATCTGTACAAACTGAGCAGTAATGGATGTAAAAATCAGAAAGAAACAGCTACTTACTTCTATTATCAGTTAGCTTTATTTAATTCATATACACTAAAATTATCTGATCACATGGAGATTTCTGAACCATACTTAAACAGGAAAGCAAACACTCCATACATAAAAGCAAAAAGTAATGCCCGTCAATTAAACATTTGATTTGCATGTACCCAGGTGTGATACAAACTTATATAAATTAAAAAAGCGATTGCTGATCAAAAAAGTTTACATTTTCTCCCTGTTTTGAAAGCAGAAATAAATAGGAAATGCCCCTTCCCTGTGAGCTAATCTAAACAAACCCCCGCTGAGACTGAAATCAAGATTGCATCGGTGGGCGGGGTGTTTACAAAGAGCAATGAAGGGGCCCACTCAGCTCCCAGTGGACATATCCATATGATGAAAGTTGAGTCAACTGCACCAATCTCACTGCCACCTTCTCACGAGAATTATCCCCAAAACCCTCAAACATCAAAGGTATGTAACGCCTCCAACTGGAGTGAGATTTTCCGGTAAACTGTACTGGGGGGATCTGTGCAACTATAATATTGCTTCCAATGCAGGAGGAGAGACCGTTTTTAATATAGAATGAGGGAACAGGGGTAAGATTCAAAACAGAGTGATGCTGTATGTTCACATAATTAGTCCTAAGCAGTGGTGTTGAACATCCGGCGTGGAAGAGCCTCAAGAGTCTGTGGACTTCGTCAGGATCCATTTCGATCAGATCCCTTAGTGGTCTAGGTTTTTTAATAGGCTCACGGTTCTTCGTCATGACTTATAGTTGTAGGAGAGTAGGGTCTGCAATCCTATGATCACCCAGATTTTTTGCTTTTGTTTCACTGGTTTACAACTTTCTCTGGCTGTGGGCCTGCCAATCAGACCCACAGCCTGGCTGTTCTCTTTCTAAATTACCTCATGTACCCTAGGTGCATTTACCAATTGGTACTGGGCCACCTTATCAGACCCTGTAACTCAGGGCATAGGTGTACCCAGGGCTGCCAGGGGCTGCAGCATGTATTATGCCACCCCTGGCTGGCCTCCTAAATTTGACACAACTGGCTGCATGACAGCTGGGGCAAAGTCGTGTAAACACCCTTTGCTGTAGGTGTAGTATACCTATACCTAACCCTAAAATGGACACACAGATTCCTATCAGTCACTCCTATGGCCGGCCTTGACAATCCTGAAGGCAGAGTGCTTGGAATCGTGTGAGATGGTGCTCTGGCATGAGCTGAGCCTGTCTGCAGCTTGCGGAATCAAGTCCTAATAGCTGTTCCATGATATCGCATACCATATACTCTTAAGTGCATTATAATCCTCGCGGTTAAATGCTATCTTTGGTATTGCTTTATCAAAACATGTCGAGTAAGGTGTCATACGAATTGGAATACTAACCCCTCGCCAATTCTGGCGACGGGGTTAGCATTCCACCCTTCTAGAGGGACACGACATGTATGTAACTGTGAACCCCGGTTAAAGTTAACTGAAGCCTCAGCTCCACAAAATGGATGCTGCCACCACAGACACGAGTCTGACCTCCTGCTGCTGGGAGTCCTTCCAGCGAGGGAGGCCTGGACAAAGGGTTTCCTGTCCGGGGCGGTGCTAGCACCGTCCCAGACATGGTTTTGTGTATCCTGGGTAGGCAGGGCTTTTCAGGAAGGTGACTGCTGAGTGGCACCCCGGTGCTCACTACGCATAGGCCAGTCAGAACCAGTTCCAGGGGCACACCAGCCCCTGGCCTGGGGAAGTCCGGCAGGGGAGAGGGGTGTAACCACCCCCCTCCTGGTCCCACCCATAGGCAGGACCTAGTCACCGGGTCAGCCCCCTTTTTTAGTATAAAGATAGGAGCGGGCCCCCTGTTCAAATTAGATCATCTTTGGAATCAAGATACCACTTTCTTCGAAAGGACTTCACGATTTCTTCTTCAAGATTCTCCCTTGTGGCTAAGGAGTAGTCACCCTGCATCAAGCGGGCACCATCCTAAAGAACACTGCGGTCTGCTGCAAGTCCTTCATCACGAATCCGACGACCCAGCTCGACGAGACCCGGCTTCCCTGGCACCTCTGACCTCTACTCACCTCTACAGCCAAGCTGAGAACCGTGAGTGCGACGAGACCTCGAGGGACCGACGATCGCCAAGACTGCACAACATCTTTACTGCAAGCCCACCGTGTCCTCCACTGGTGAGTGCTTTGGGGTCCGAGAAGCCCCGACCCTGCGCAGCTCCAGCACCCAAGGTCAGCCTCCCTGCATCTCCACGATCTGCGTGGGGCCCTTCTGCTGTTTGCTGTGCACCGCGTTGTTTGGCTACTAGCCGGCTGGCTTGTGGCCTTCTGAACGACGCCCGACGACTTCACGACTGCTGGTCTGGTTGCTCCAGACTGGCCCTTGCTTCCTTCTTGAAGAGAGGCACCCCGGACCCTCCTGGTCCACTCCAGACGCCATTTTGAGTCCACCGCGTGGGCTTGAATTTGCCAAGGCTTTGTTGCCCAATCCTGGGTCCAGCGACGCCGACAGCTTCTATCTTCGTGGGACAGCTCGATCCTCCATCCTGGTCGCCGACAACGCCTCCTGGTCCGTGAGATCTTCGAGCTCAAGCGTCACCCACTCACCTTGTCGAGGTGGCTACCATCCGGTGCCCTCCTGGTGCCCACTGACTACTGGCTAGTAGTCTCGAACTTGGTCCCCTCTGCTTTCAGGTGTCATCTATCTTCGAGATCCAGGCTTGGATCCAACTGAACTTTCTTCACTGGTCACCGGCCAGCATCTTTTCTTCCGGCTCCTGGTCCGTCTACGAGGATTCCCGACGTCTTTTCAGACCTATGCAGCTGCAGACCCTGGGCTAGGTAACTTCGGCATTTCGGTGCCCCAGCATAGCCTCACTATCCAAGGGTCAGAATCTACTTTCGTTTTCTCCCTACCAGGTCGGGTTCGCCCGAGAACACTAACTTTTCAATTCCTAGCTACCATAGACTTTTGTCCGCATCTCGCGTGAGAGTGCACACACTGCACCCGAGTCCCCTAGGCCTCCTAGAAGTAATCTAACGATTCCCTAGTCAAGTCCTAGCGATTCCAAAAGCTATTAGTACTGTACTTACCTGCTAGGAATTTCGCATTCCACTTTCAGAGTATATGGTTTTCCGTGCCCCTCGGGCATTTGTATATACTGTGCTAACTTAAGTATTTTTGTAAGAGTTTTGGTTTGTGCTTAGTACCCTGTCCTCATAAAGAGTACAGGGCTGTTGTGATCTTTAATAAATAACTGTTTATTTTCATAACACTTGTGTGGTGTCCTTTCACTTGGTGTTCAAGGGGTATATGTGTGGTAAACAGCTGGCTTAACACGCCCTCTCGAGTCTTTAGCCTTAGACTGCTCGTATCCACGCTACTAGGATAGCTGGTCTATAAGGTTGACTTACAACCAATCATCAATAAGGGTTGCTGTACTGATACATAGTGTTCACTAGAATAGTGAGCACTGCATATCAGGCCACCTTCTCACAGGAAAGTTTTGTTGGGTAGTACTGAGGATCCGGGACGTCTGGTGCATTATTTGGTGAAAAATTATATGCATCCTCATCATCCTTAGGGTATTCTGTGTTGGCATCCTCATCTAAGGGGTATGTATGTGTTTCTGGAACATCATCCCCGCCCCCACCCAAATCATACTCCGCATCAGTGTGGTGTGATAATGCAGGAGAGTGAACAGGAGAAGTTGTAGCTTGTACATATGGATTTACAGGAGAAGAAGAAGCTGAAGGAGAGGAAGGGTGCATTGGAGAAGTTGCACAGTCCTTTTTGGCAGGGACCACAGGTGTAAGTGGTGTGTCTGCTGGTCTCTTCTTATAAGGAATTGCTTCCACATGTCCAGTTTTTGGATTAATATGGACTTTTTTCTGTCTAGGATCTGGTTTAAACAGTTCTTCCTCTTCTATAACCTTCTTCAGCGTTGATCTTTTCGGAGCCGATAGAGGTTGTTTAGTACTTTTTGCCTGATGAGGAGTACT
Organism: Lissotriton vulgaris; assembly: GCF_964263255.1. NCBI lineage: Eukaryota > Metazoa > Chordata > Amphibia > Caudata > Salamandridae > Lissotriton > Lissotriton vulgaris. The sequence goes on along the minus strand of NW_028243475.1, from coordinate 356,371 downwards.
TGAGTCTTTTGGCAATGCTTTCGGTGCCGAATGTTGTTTTTCCTTATCTGTAGTCTTCGGTACCGGTGTTAAAGGTTTCGGCGTGGAGACAGGTTTTGCTGGTCCTGTGGCGCCGGAAATTGGCTTCCTCTCTTTGTTTTTTGAACCGGAAGGTTTCGGAGTCTAAGCTTTCGGGTTTGATACAGTTTTTGTCTTTGGCGCCAGTACGGGTGCCGAAATGCCCTTGTCTTTGGGCGCCGAAGTGTTTATGTTCGGTGCCGAACGTCGTTTTGGTGCCAATGGAGGTGTAGTGACTGGCGCATGGTGTTTTTTTCAGTGCCGAGGCACCGGAAGGCGTACTGTCTTTCCTCGGAGCCGGGCCCGAAGGCGGGGCGGGGCGTTAGAGGGTAAATGTCGGTCTCGACTGGGCCCCATGGGCGGAGTGCTGACCGTTGCCTTCTGTTTGGGTAATGTCTGTCGTGCAGTGGCAGATGTACTCACGGGTTGTCGAGATGGGGTCGAATTGTCCGAATCCTCTGCCCCCGATATTATCTGGAGATCAGGCGAGTCCTCCTCTGCGCCGAGTGGAGCCTCGTCCTCTGAGATATCTTCGATTGGATATTCGTCCTCTGAGACGTCTTCTTCGACGATCTCCTCTTCAAAGATGGCCTCCGGTGCTGGTGCTGATCTTCTCATTTCGTGTCGACGGGCCCTCCGATCTCGAATTGTTTTCTTCGATCGGAAGGAGGCACAGGCTGTGCAGGTCGACTCGTCGTGTTCTGGCGAGAGACAGAGGTTGCAAACCTCGTGATGGTCAATATGAGGGAATTTTGCTCGACATACCGGGCATCTCTTGAATGGAGTTCTTTCCATGAGGCGTAGGCCGCACGGCGCCGATGGGCCCAACGGCCCGCGTCGACGCACCGGAATGTAGCTGGTGATGTAGAAAGCGTGTTCGATGTCGAAAGAAGTTGGTTTCAAGTTTCTCGCTTCGAAAAAGTCTTTCTAGCCAGAGCGGAAAACTTTCATCCGAACCCAGTGGCGGAAAAAAACAATCTGAGGATGGAGTCGATGACCATGCGCAGTATTGTCCAAGGGAGGAGTCACCTATCTCGTTACTACAAAAGACTTCTTCCAAGAAGACAACAACAACCTGCAATCATCCGAGCCCAACACCAGGTGGCGATCTATTGCTAAATGTAGGATCTGCAGCTCATATGCCTCGAACCTTGTTTTCTTATCCAGTATTGGGGTATCTTTCATAGATTCACATGCCTGAATCAGAGTAGCAAGCAGTATAACCATATACTGTCGTTTGCGGATGGTGGGAGACACTGGTTCATATACTCCCAAATAGCATCCTCAGTGTTTAAAAAAAACTTTTTTATTTTTTAAAACTTTTTGGAAGGAAACCCCACACTCTGTTAGAGATCACCAGAGACAGTTGGGAAAGGGAAGGGGCGCAGGACGCCCAAGAACTCTTAGAATATTCACAACAGCTAAAGACCAGTTTGCATAAATTAAGAACACTCTTATGAAACCCTTGAGAAGGCCCAGACAAAAACAGAAAACCTTTTATGATAAAGGAAAAAAATGGAGCGAATTAGCCATAGGAGATTGGGCACTTGTTCTCCTGCCCACTACTACCCACAAACTCCACAAGGAGTGGCAGGGACCATTCCCAGTGAAAAGGAAAATAGGAAAAACCACCTATGCATTGAAACTCTCACCCTCAAGAACCCAAATATATCATATCAACATCCTCAAGAGATGGTTGGGGCCCCCCTCCACGATCACCTGTGGCAGTGTCCATAGCCACGCCAGTCCCACACACGATAGAGCAAACAGTGCTGAAACCGGACCTTCCTGAAGAGAGGAAGAAATAAGTGCTGAGCCTGCTTCTAAAACATCAGACCTTTTTTTCAGATCAACCGGGTAGGATGACGTTGGCAATCCATTCTATTCCAACCCCCGAAGGCGTGACTATAAAACAAAAACCCTACCGTGTCCCCGAGGCCCGAAGGATGTTGTTGAAAACAGAAATAAGTAAAATGTTGGAAGCCGGCATAATAGTCCCCTCTAAAAGTAACTGGTCGTTCCCCGTAGTTTTGGTGCTAAAACCGGATGGAAGTACATTTACACAGGTCAAATACCTAGGGTATGGGAAACGGTTATCTGTTCCCCCAACAAGAAAAGGTAAAAGCCAACAAGTCACAAGTCTTCCCTACAACCAGGATGGATCTCATAGCATTCCTCGGTCTCGTCGGCTACTACCGCCGTTTCATTCCACACTTTGCCTCAGTCTCTGCCCCCTTAACAAACATGTTAAAAAAGACAGCTACTTCAGTGCATTTTAAAAAACCATCCTCTCAAGCGTGTACCGCCTTGCAAGCCCTTAAAGACATTCTGTCCTCTGCCCCGGTCTTAATGACCCCTGACTTCGAGAAACCTTTTTTTTCACAAGAAGATGCTTCAGGCGTAGGTTTGGGGGCAGTGCTATCACAACTAGACAACGAAGGCAAGGAAAAATCCATCTTGTACTTGAGTCGAAAGTTATTCCCCCGAGAAGCCGCATACCCGACCATTGAAAAGGAATGCCTTGCAGTCAAGTGGAGTATCGTCAAACTCCGATATTACCTGGAAGGTCGCCGTTTCACGCTATTTACCTATCATGCCCCTTTGACCTGGCTGCAGCAAAATAGAGGTAGGAATGATCGCATCTTGCACTGGTTCCTTTCACTCCAGCATTAAGACTTCGAAGTTCGCCGTAGGAAGGGAACGGACCAAACAAATGCAGACTTTCTATTCCGCTATCCTCTTTTCCCCGAACGGGAAAAGCTAAGGGGGGGTGGGGATTTGTCACAGGGTCGCAAACTCCCCTTTAAGACCCCCCCCCATAACTGGATCTCAATCTCCCAGACAGGACTGGTCTGGGGCCTTTAAGGATAGCCTGGACTTCACGGACTGTGACCCCGCCCCTATGACATCTGAGTTAGTCGGCCTATCCGAGCTGACCTCCGTGGATGGAAAGGCGGACCGGGAAGACGCAAGTGTGTGCTAATTCCAGCGCGACTTGAAGTGGAAAAACGGAAGCCGACTGGAAGAAGACGAGAGAGAAGACACCGCCCAAGAGGACGTCGGAACCGGGAGAGCAGACAGCGGAATCACGGACCAAGCTGACGTCGGAGCCGGGAGAGTCGAAACCAAGGCCACGGACCAAGAGGACATCCCGGAGGGTCCCGAACCGGAGAAGCCAGGAGGCCACCGTCTCCTCGCTCCGCCCAGCCACGCTCGGGAAGATGCGTGGCTAAGCCAGGTACGGCTTCGCTTTCGAACTCTCCTACAATTTAAGAGGGGGGGACCGGGTAGCAGAGGGAGGAGGGAGGGACTTGCTTAAGGGCACCTTTTATTTTAGAGCACTGTGCACCACATTCTTCTGTTGTAGTGTTCGTAGTCTGGTGACGGTTATGTTCCTTCCTCACGGATGTTACCCGCACACCCTATCCCATTGCCATAATCCGTTATAAGCTGTGAGCTAACAGCCGCGTCTCCTTTCTTTTCCATGATGTACAGACGAGACGGTGAGGAGTAAAAAGAACCAATCAAGCCGTGGACGCACTGAGGACCAGCGGGAAGAAACCCATTCCTTCCCCCCATTGGAGATATTGACATTTACTGACTGTAAAACAATAAACCAAAGATACCAGATCATCCCAGTGTTGGCTCCTTCTCTCCTTGTACACCTTTAAGGTTACATATATATAGAGCCAGTTTCCTACACCCATGAAAACCGAAACAGTGCACCACGACTGTGTCTGATCAAAGCATGGGAGCACACGTCCAAACCCGAAGTCGGAAAGAAAACAATCTAACAATGGAGTTGATGACTATGCGAATTAACAAGAGGAGTCGTCACAGTATCTAGTGACTCAAAATACTTTATTGTTAGAAATACAACTGGCACACATCCGGGCCTGAAACTAGCTGGCAGGATTATGCACAGCATGTGTATCTACAGCCACACATACCTCGAATAGTTACTGATACTGGATTGTAAAGGAGATTAATATCCAAGTGTTGTGCAGAAGCTGCTACATAAAGGCAAAGGCTGTACGAAATTACTCTTCATGCAGGTCCATAATTGTTAATTACAGTACATTAATGTAAAACAGTTAAGTATTTACAGCACATACCTGTGTAGAACTTTTGTCCACATAAATGTGAATCACTCCGCCATGCTTATTACATTCCTCAATCACATCATCTTTAATTTCTGTGTCCCAACCAGGCTCATCTTCTCTGTAAAAGACATTATAAAGAATTAAGTTGATACTTCATTTACACTCAATATGAATAGTAACAATCTGAAAAATGTAGGGTTGAGAAACGTGGAAGCCATTTGTTCACTCTTAGAGAAGGTAAATATTGGCTAAGTTAATTACCTTCAGTAACCATGTAACTGGTAGAGACATTCTAGTTGTAGATTCCTTATCTTTTGAATTTCCCCAGGCATCTGTCTGGATCTAGAGATATTCCATCAGCAATACCCCTGCGTGTCGGTCAGAGGACAGGGCCTGGCGCTCACTAACTCTGCGAGAATAGGTGATGCAATGAAAAGGCAGTCTTAATGGTTAGAAGCCTGAGAGGGCAATTACGACGAGGCTTGTATGGAACACACAAGAAAAGTCCAAACTAAATTTAAATCCCATCGGGGCATTTTGAAAGGAGACAGAGGAAACAAGTGAATAAGGCCTTTAAAAATGGGTGAATTGAATAAAGAGGGCTGATCTGGAAGTCTCAGAAAGGCAGAGATAGCTGAAAGTAACCCTCAAGGATGCTCAAAGTTGAGCCCTGCTGGGCCAAAAAAGTATGTACAACAGGAGCTCTGAAAGATGGGCAGAAATGGGATCAACATCCTTTGCTGTTCTCCATGCCACAAATTTGTTCCCTCTACAAACGCATAAAGTTTTAGTGGAGGGACGCCTAACGAATAGTTTCTTACCTGTCGGTGTAGTTTTGCAGCTTGAAGATCATTCTGGATTCACTATGCTGTGCATTATTCCGCGGTTTAGTGGTTGGGTCCGGAATCGTAGTCTTTTCTTTGTTTTTTTCCGTAGCCCAGGTGGGCGTCGATGTCCCACCTTTTGGTGTTCGTCCTGTGACGTCGGCATGCTTCCTGCGGAAGCTCCCACCCTTGGGCGCCATCTTCGGATTCTTTTTTTCTTTCCCGTTTGTGTTCTGTTTCCGAATTGTAAGACAATGTTTTTATCTTTTCTCTTTTAGCGCAGTTTTCCTTGAAGTTCCATGAAGTCTTTTAATTATACATTTTTTTTTGTTTGTTTACCACCTCTTTACTCCAGCCTCATCTTTCTGGCGGAGGTAGGTGGGTTCGCTAGTGAATCCAGAAAGATCTTCAAGCTGCAAAACTACACCGACAGGTAAGAAACTATTTGTTTTGCAGCGTGAATCTTTCTGGATTCACTATGCTGTGCATAGACTTCGTAGAGGTTTGTTGTTATTGTGGCGGCTGGGTGGAAGATGAGCTTGTGTTCTTGAATATGTGCTGAAGCACTTTCTGTCCCACTTGTGCTTCCTTGTTCATTTGTATGTCCACACAGTAGTGTTTTGTGAACAAGTGCACAGAAGCCCATGTAGCCGCCAGGCATATGTCCTGAATGGGAGTGTTTGCCAAGAAGGCTATTGTAGCTCCCTTCTTTCTTGTTGAATGGGCCCTTGGCCCCTCTACTAGTTCTTGTCCAGCTTGTTTGTGGCAGAATTGTATAGTTTGCGCGATCCATCGTGCACTTGTTCCTTTAGTAACAGCTTTTCCCATGAAACTTTTAGCAAAGGAGACAAAAAACTGTTTTGTTTTTCTGTGATCTTTAGTTCTCTCCATGTAATGCATGACTGCACGTCTCGCATCCAGAGTGTGCAGTGCCCTTTCTGCTTTTGTTGTTGGTTTCTGAAAGAAACTTGGTATTTGAATCATCTGGTTGATGTGGAACTTGGACACCACCTTTTGCATAAAGTGTGGGTCCGTTCTCATCACCACCCTGTCGTTGTGAATTTGTATGTAGGGTTCCTGTAGAGTTAACGCCTGCAGCTCGCTTACCCTGCGTAGCGAGGTGATTGCCACTAGGAATGCAGTTTTTAACGTTAGCATCTGTAGAGAGGCTTTATGCATCGGTTCAAAAGGTGCTTTCATGAGTTCTGTTAGTACTATATTGAGGTTCCATGCCGGTGCTGGTAACCGTTTAGGTGGTGCTATTCTTTTTGCACCTTCCAAGAATCTTTTTACAATTATAGAAGTAAAGAAGCTTTTGCCTGTTTCCCCTCTAGTGTAGGCGACAATGGCTGCTAGGTGTACCCTTAGCGATGATGAGCTCAGGTTAGTCTCGAGCAGGTGTGCGAGGTACTTAAGGACTGTAGAGTCTCTTGTCATCTTGTTGTGCAGACCCTCCTTTTTGCACCATAATGTGAACCTCTTCTATTTAGCCACGTAGCACTTACGTGTGCTAGGTCTTCTTGCCTCTCGAAGTACCCTCAGGGTGCTATCAGGTAGCCTTAGGTGTGCGAACTCTATGTCCTCAGGAGCCAGGCTGCTAGGCTGAGACTTTCCTCCTCCCAAATTTGTGAGGTGCACTCTGTCATTTCCATAATCTGAGAGTACCATGTTTGTCTGGCCCACTGGGGTGCGACCAGTATGAGGGTCATGTTGCTTGTCCTGCACTTGCTGAGTACCTTGTGTATCATGGGAATCAGCGGAAAAACTATCTACAATAACGGGATTGTCCTAATTCAATCCACAGACAGGAACCTGGAACTACTAGAACACCTGTTCCCCACTTTCAAAGAGAACCTCTCCAACCATCGGACCTCCACTCACATCCCCTCCAGTAATATCACCCCAGACTTCACAGCCCCCACCGACAACTCTTCTTACCTAGCTCAGCACCAGAACGACATGCACCTCACCTCCTCCCCCACCACACCAGTCACTCACCCACCTGCTGCAACCACCTCACACTCCGCAATCACAGACATAAATAACCTCCCACCACACACCAGCCGACCCCACACTCCCACCCCGGTGACCCCCACTCATAATACTCCCACCCATCCTGTCCCCCCTGACACCATAGACCCCGCCCACAACCCCTCTAACCCAGTTCAGCACCAGATCGACACACATAGCGACAAATCCCCCCCCCTGTCCCCCCACCTCGCTCAGCCCCCACATCCACACGCTAACTACGCAGAGCACACCACATCTACTATCTTAACTCCCCTGCCCCACGACAGGACCATCTCCAACCTCAACTCCCCCCCCACTCTCAGCCCTCACTTCCCTTCAGGCTCCCCTTTCACCACCATCTTACACCCCACTTCCACCCCGCTCTCTCCGCCTGCCACGAATCCCCGCCTCCACGCCTCCAACCTCCTCCATACTTCATCCACTCCCATCGCCCCCTTACCCCCTTACCCTCTCTCCCTAACACCAACCCGTACGACAACACGGAGCCCTGCATGAACACTAACCCTCCCCCCCCACCCGCACGCTAAGTCCCAGGTCAGCCACCCAACCATGACTTCCACCCCCAGCACTAATACTCACCCCACGCTAGACAAGATTATGTCCTTCCTCCTACAACTCAAAGAAGAAATTCACACCATCAAGGAAGACATGCACACCATCAAAGAGCTGCTCACCACCCCCCCTAGACTCGCCTCACTCACCACCACCCCCCCTCTCAACCTGCTCCCCTCCCGTCCCGACGACGCTCCTAAGCCACGTCCCTCACACCGGATCGCGAACCATGCCCACAATCGCAACAAGCTCAACCGCCGCACTCACTGGACCGCGATCCCCGCCCACAATCGCAACAACCGCCCCCTTCATACATGCAACCCTCTCTCGGACCTCGACACTCTCTCCCTCCTCCGCTCCTACGACCAAGCTCCCCTAAACCTCACAACTGCCTCGCACCTCCCCATCCCCACAATACACTCAAATCCACGTAGATCCTCCACCCTTAACAACAGAATATCCGTCCCAAATAACCTTAGAAAAGTCCCCCTCGCTCTAGTACCCTCTTCCTCTCCAGACACACCCCGTCTCAAATGCACTCTCCTAAACTGCAGATCGGCTTCTAAACACTCCTCCGCCATCGCTGATCTCATCCTAAGATTGGACCTTGACCTAATCATCCTGACTGAAACCTGGCTAACCGAATCCTCTACACCTATAATGGACATTCTGGTCCTCCCTAACTACCACATCATTAGGCTTGACAGGTCTGGCAAGATAGGTGGCGGAATCGCATGCATATACAGGAACAGCCTTTCTGTTCTGACAGTTTCCGTGCCGTCCCTACCCTCTCCAACTTCCTACGAATACATCTGCCTCGATATCATCAGTGATGGCAAACCAATATGCTCTCTCCATGGCACTTACCACCCTCCCAGAGACCACCTCATCTTCGCCCAACAAATGATGGACCTGATTTCAACCAACGCAGGTCGACAGATCACCCAAATATACCTGGGTGACTTCAACCTCCATTGGAACGATCTTAACGATGCGGTGGTAAATAGTCTTAAAAGCTTCCTCAGCGCCCTGGACCTCACACAATCATGCAACAGCCCGACCCACGAGAAAGGCTCTATCCTCGACCTTATCATCGCCAAAGAGGGCGCTACTCAACTTGAGACTATTCAACCCTGTGACTGGTCAGACCATCATATTGTTACATTTCACATCAATGAAAAAGTCAAACTCAATTCGGTTCAACCCACCAGACCTAAAGTCTGGAAAAGAGACCTGAAAAAACTCAATCCATTATCCTTACCCCCGAACAGTCGCGACCTCCTACTCCCCCCTACGGGCGTTACAGATGTCCAATCCCTGACTGACCACTATCTTAGCGCCGTGACCTCAATAATTAATGAGGCTGCTCCCATGCAGCTAAAAAGAATCTCCGCTAAAATCTCCAACCCATGGTACGACGGGAGTCTCAATGAAGATAGACGAGCCATGAGATTGGCAGAGCGCACCTGGAGGACAGCTCCCTCTGCACTACACCTGAAAACCCTGAAGAAAAAGAGAAACGCCTACTTCAGGAAAATAAACCGCTCAAAAGCAAACTTCTTCAGTCTCCAGCTCGACCAAGCAAAAAATCGCCCTAGAAAACTGTTTGAGTTAATCAGAACACAAGCCAAGGAACAACCCCAACCTCTCAGTACCATGCACGAAGCACCCTCCTGTGAAGACTTCGCCACTTTCTTTACTAAAAAAACTGACAACATAAAGAATGATCTACGCGCTGACGCAAGACTCCACAACACACTCAACTGCATAACACCCACCGAACCTAAAAACAATGCAACATGGTCAACCTTTGAAACCTACTCCGAAGAAGAAATAGGCAAACTGCTCAACACCTTGAAACCTTCCAATCACCTCACGGATCCCCTCCCTGCTAACGCTGTCAAAGATTTCATCCCACTGCTCCTTCCTCTCTGGACTAAAATCATCAACAGCTCGCTCCAAGAAGGAACCATCCCTGACTCCCTCAAAGTTGGACAAGTCACACCTTTGCTAAAGAAACCTACTGCCGACCCATCCGACCTAAACAACTACCGTCCCATTACCAATATTCCCACTCTCGCCAAATTATTGGAAAAATGCGCTCAACTACAACTGACTAAACATATCGACCTGTTTGATCTCCTCAACCCGCATCAATCAGGCTTCCGAGCAGGACACAGCACTGAAACTGCTATGACTCACATAATTGACGACGCCCTTCAAATCCTAGATCAAGGTGATACCTGCCTCCTCATCCTGCTTGATCTCTCTTCAGCATTCGACACTGTCAAACATGAGAAGTTACTCGATCTTTTGAGCACAAGAATGGGTCTTTCTGGGACTGTTCTCAAGTGGTTCACCTCCTTTTTACACAACAGGTCGCAGAAATTCAAGAGTAACAACCTGATGTCCTCTCCAATACCTGTGTCGTTAGGCGTCCCCCAAGGATCCTCCCTATCACCAACCCTGTTCAACCTAGTTATGGAACCTCTCACCACCTTGCTTCAAGCATCCAATGTACTTTTTCACATGTACGCAGATGACACCCAACTATATCTCAAATTACAATCCCCCAACGACATTTTACAACTGAACTCTACGATCAGAAGCACCCAATCCTGGCTTGCTGATAATCATCTCAAACTCAATGCTCTGAAAACAGAATTCCTGCTGATCACACCTCCCGCGAAGATCCCCATCACGCAAACCTGGCTTAAACAGTTAACTGCACTCAATGTCCAACCCATCATAGTGGACTCAGCGAAATCTTTAGGCATAACCCTCGACTCCAACCTTAACATGCAGCATCATATCAGCAAGGCTACTAAGGGAGCGAACTTCCAAATCAATACACTGAGGAAACTTAAACCCTTCCTACCAGCCAAAGACTTCCAAACTGCAGTTCAAGCTCTAGTAATCCCGCGAATTGAATACGGCAGCACCGCCCTCTGCGGTCTCCCGTTAACCAGCACTGCACCCCTAAGAGCCTCTCTAAACGCTGCAGCCAGACTCATCACTGGATCAAAAAATACACTCGCACATCACCCCTGATCTGAAAACACTGGACTGGCTGCCTTTTGAAGCCAGAATACATTTGAAAATCGCCTGCATGACACACAAGGCTCTACATCTGAGCTCTCCCGGATACCTCACTCAGAAGCTGTCAATCTCTGGCGGCTCTAGAAACACTAGAGGCAAAGACAATCTTCTGCTAAAACCTCGAAGATTCCGGAAGGTAAAAACCTATAAACGCTCTTTCTCAGGAATGGCACCCAGGATCTGGAACTCACTCCCTCCTGAAACCAGGCTCATCTCCTCCTGCACACTCTTTAAGAAAGTAGTAAAAGCTATTCTTATGGCCAAATACACTTGACCTATTAGCGTGGATTTGGAAAGACCCTACTCCGACCTGTATTATTTTGTTCGAACTTTATGACTATGTATCTCACCTGAATTATTGGCGCTACTAACTATCCACGCACACATTTAACTCGCTGTTCGAACTCTATGACTATGTATCTCACCTGTATTATTGACGCTACTGACTATCTATGCACACATTTAACTGTTATATTTGTATTATTGATGTGCTGTTCTACTTATGTGTAACCCCACTCTCTTGCTGGCATTCCCAGCCGTGTAAAGCGCTCTGATATCTGCAAAGATCTTGTTCGCGCTATATAAAACTTTCAAAATAAATAAATGTCTTTGACCAGCTTATCCATAGGGCATTCCCCAGGGACCCCTCCTCTGGTTGCCTCGATGCGAAGTGTTGGCATTTTGCATTCTGGTGTGTTGCAAACAGGTCTATTGACGGTGTTCCCCACCTGTCGAACAGTCTCTTTGTTTCTTGTGCATTCAGCTCCCATTCGTGCGAGGCCGATGTCTGTCTGCTGAGCCAGTCCGCTTCCACGTTGTATTTTCCTGGCAGATGTATCGCCAGTAGATCTATTTTCAATGGTATTGCCCATTTCCATATTTCTTGCGCTAGCTCGGACAGCGGTGCTGATTGTGTTCCTCCCTGTTTGTTTATGTAGGACATCGCTGTTGTGTTGTCCGTCTGGATCAGCACTGTTTGATTGTACAACTTCGTCTGGAAGGCTTTCATAGCTAGGAGAACGGTATTTAGTTCTAGGTAATTGATGTGTTTTACTGCATCTGCTTGTGTCCACAAGCCCTTCATGCGTAGTTTTTCCATGTGTGCTCCCCATCCCTTTTGGGATGCGTCCGTGGTGATGGTCACGGTTGGTGTTGGTGGTGTTAGAAGTTTCCCTTTTGTTATGTTTTCTTTGTTCCACCATGATATCTCCTCTTGCACAGCGTGCGTTACAACCACTAGGTCCTCCCAACACCCCGTCGCTTGTGACCATTGTTCCTGCAGCCATTCCTGGAGTGGTCTCATGTGTAGTCGGACATTTGGTATTCTGTGGATGCATGAGGCCATCATGCCCATCATCTTGCTCACCGCCCTCACTGTCAGAGCTTGCCCCTTCTGGTAGAGGCGCGCCTCCTTCAACAGTGCCGTCGTTATCTTCTCGCTGGGGAACACCTTCCCCTGAATGGTGTAGATTTGTGCCCCCAGAAATATTTTGACCGGTTGTGGGTTTATGGAGGATTTCTTCCAGTGAATGGAGAAACCTAGGGCGATTAGTGTGTCTGTCACTCTGAGCGTGCCGTTTGCACGTATTGTATGACTTTGCCTTTATGAGCCAATCGTCTAGGTAAGGGTATACGTGTATCCCCTCCCTCCTTAAGTGGGCTGCGACTGCTGCCAGACACTTTGTGAACACCCTTGGTGCTGATTTTAGTCCGAAGGCCAATGCCGTGAATTGGTAGTGGTCTGAGTGGATTGCAAATCGTAGCAGATGCTTGTGCCGTCTTTTCATTGGGATGTGTAGGTAGGCATCCTTTAGGTCTATGGTGACCATGAAGTCCCCTGTTTGAATCTGTGGGAGTACTTCTTGCAGGGATGTCATTTTGAATTTCTGTGTCTTTATGAATTTGTCGAGGAACCTTAGGTCCAGGATGGGTCTCATTGTTTCGTCTACTTTGGGTACTAGGAAGTACGTAGAGTACACCTGTAGGAAGGTACCTCCTGACTATGGTTGCCCCCAACTTTTTGCCCTGTGTTTTAGCTGGTTTTGGACATAGTCGACCTGGGACCCTGCCAATCAGGACCCCAGGCCTACTGCTCTCTCTTTAAAATGGATTCCATGTACCCTAGGTACATTTCCAATTGGTACTGGGCCACCCTATCAGACCCTGTAACTCAGGGCATGGGTGTACCCAGGGCTGCCAGGGGCTGCAGCATGTATTATGCCACCCCTGGCTGGCCTCCTAAATTTGACACAACTGGCTGCATGACAGCTGGGGCAAAGTCGTGTAATCACCCTTTGCTGTAGGTGTAGTATACCTATACCTAACCCTAAAATGGACACACAGATTCCTATCAGTCACTCCTATGGCAGGCCTTGACAATCCTGAAGGCAGAGTGCTTGGAATCGTGTGAGATGGTGCTCTGGCATGAGCTGAGCCTGTCTGCAGCTTGCGGAACCAAGTCCTAATAGCTGTTCCATGATATCGCATACCATATACTCTTAAGTGCATTATAATCCTCGCGGTTAAATGCTATCTTTGGTATTGCTTTATCAAAACATGTCGAGTAAGGTGTCATACGAATTGGAATACTAACCCCTCGCCAATTCTGGCGACGGGGTTAGCATTCCACCCTTCTAGAGGGACACGACATGTATGTAACTGTGAACCCCGGTTAAAGTTAACTGAAGCCTCAGCTCCACAAAATGGATGCTGCCACCACAGACACGAGTCTGACCTCCTGCTGCTGGGAGTCCTTCCAGCAAGGGAGGCCTGGACAAAGGGTTTCCTGTCCGGGGCGGTGCTAGCACCATCCCAGACATGGTTTTGTGTATCCTGGGTAGGCAGGGCTTTTCAGGAAGGTGACTGCTGAGTGGCACCCCGGTGCTTACTACGCATAGGCCAGTCAGAACCAGTTCCAGGGGCACACCAGCCCCTGGCCTGGGGAAGTCCGGCAGGGGAGAGGGGTGTAACCACCCCCCTCCTGGTCCCACCCATAGGCAGGACCTAGTCACCGGGTCAGCCCCCTTTTTTAGTATAAAGATGGGAGCGGGCCCCCTGTTCAAATTAGATCATCTTTGGAATCAAGACACGACTTTCTTCAAAAGGACTTCAAGATTTCTTCTTCAAGATTCTCCCTTGTGGCTAAGGAGTAGTCACCCTGCATCCGCAGGCACCATCCTAAAGAAACACTGCGGTCTGCTGCAAGTCCTTCTTCAAGAATCCGACGACCCAGCTCGACGAGACCCGGCTTCCCTGGCACCTCTGACCTCTACTCACCTCTACAGCAAAGCTGAGAACCGTGAGTGCGACGAGACCTCGAGGGACCGACGATCGTCAAGACTGCACGACATCTTTACTGCAAGCCCACCGTGTCCTCCACTGGTGAGTGCTTTGGGGTCCGAGAAGCCCCGACCCTGCGCAGCTCCAGCATCCAAGATCAGCCTCCCTGCATCTCCACGATCTGCGTGGGGCCCTTCTGCTGTTTGCTGTGCACCGCGTTGTTTGGCTACTAGCCGGCTGGCTTGTGGCCTTCTGAACGACGCCCGACGACATCACTGCTGCTGGTCTGGTTGCTCCAGACTGGCCCTTGCTTCCTTCTTCAAGAGAGGCACCCCGGACCCTCCTGGTCCACTCCAGACGCCATTTTAGGTCCACCGCGTGGGCTTGAATTTGCCAAGGCTTTGTTGCCCAATCCTGGGTCCAGCGACGCCGACAGCTTCTATCTTCGTGGGACAGCTCGATCCTCCATCCTGGTCGCCGACAACGCCTCCTGGTCCGTGAGATCTTCGAGCACAGCGTCACCCACTCACCTAGTCGAGGTGGCTACCATCCGGTGCCCTCCTGGTGCCCACTGACTACTGGCTAGTAGTCTCGAACTTGGTCCCCTCTGCTTTCAGGTGTCATCTTCCATCGATCCAGGCTTGGATCCACCGAACTTTCTTCACTGGTCGCCTGCCAGCAACTTCTTTTTTCCAGGCTCCTGGTCCGTCAACGAGGATTCCCGACGTCTTTTGAGTCCTATACAGCTGCAGCCCCTGGGCTAGGTAACTTCGGCATTTCGGTGCCCCAGCATAGCCTCACTATCCAAGGGTCAGAATCTACTTTCGTTTTCCTCCTACCAGGTCGGGTTCGTCCGAGAACACTAACTTTGCAATTTCTAGCTACCATAGACTTTTGTCCGCATCTCGCGTGAGAGTGCACACTCTGCACCCGAGTCCCCTAGGCCTCCTACTAGTAATCTGAAGGTTCAGTAACGTAGTCCTAGCGATTCCAAAGCCTATTAGTTCAGTACTTACCTGCTAGTAATTTCGCATTCCACTTCCATAGTATATGGTTTTTCGTGCCCCTCGGGCATTTGTGTAAATTGTGCAACTTAAAGTATTTTCGTAAGAGTTTTGTTGTGTGCTTAGTACCCTGTCCTCATAAAGAGTACAGGGCTGTTGTGATCTAAATAAATACACTGTTTATTTTCATAACACTTGTGTGGTGTCCTTTCACTTGGTATTCAAGGGGTATATGTGATGGTATAACAGCTGGCTTAACACGCCCTCTAGAGTTTAGCCCGAAGACTGCTCGTATCCATGCTACTAGGATAGCTGGTCTATAAGGTTGACTTACAACCAATCACCATAAGGGTTGTTTGGACTGATACATAGTGATCACTAGAATAGTGAACACTGAATATCAGGCCAACTTCTCACAACACCTATGCATAGGTTCGAAAGGCGGTCTTATTAGTCTGGTGAGTACTATGTTGAGATTCCAGACCGGGGAAGGCGGTAGTCTTGGTGGAATGACTCTTTTGAGGCCTTCCATGAAAGCTTTTATTGCTGGCACTTTAAACAGGGATAGATGTTGCCTGTTTTGTAGGTACGCCGCTATAGCTGCAACATGTACTCTAATAGATGTGTAAGCAAGGTTACATTGCTGTAAGTGTAGTAAATAGCAAATAATCTCTTTAGTGGATGCGTCCAGAGGGTTGATGTTACTGTTACAGTATACAGCAAACCTCTTCCACTTTGCTGCATAGCATGCTCTGGTGGTAGGACGTCTTGCTTGCTTAATGATTTCCATACAGTTTGGAGGTAAATTCAAGTATCCAAATTCTATGACCTCAGGAGCCAGATCGCTAGGTTCAGTTGTTTGGGATCTGGGTGCATTATTTCTCCATGGTTTTGTGTAAGGTGCATGGGTAATATTTCTAACTTTTGATGTGGCACCTGTGAGAGTTGCAGTAGCGTGGTGAACCACGGCTGTCGTGCCCACGTGGGTGCTACTAGTATCATTGTCATTGAATGTTGTTGCAGTTTTCGAACCACTAATGGAATTAGTGGGAAAGGAGGAAAAGTGTATGCAAATTTGTTGGACCAATTTATCCATAACGCATTGCCCTGCGACAGGTGGTGTGGGTGCCTGGATGCGAAGTTTTGGCATTTTGCGTTCTGATGAGTGGCAAATAGATCTATTTCTGGTTGTCCCCATCTTTGGAAGAAAGGCTGCAGTATTTGGTCGTGCAGTTCCCATTCGTGTATTTTTTCTGACTCTCTGCTTAAGATGTCTGCTATCTGATTTTGAACTCCTGGTAGGTGTTCAGCTAACAGATGGATCTTTTGAGGAATGGCCCATCTCCAAATGTCCTGCGCTAGTCTGGATAGTTGGAGAGCGTGTCCCCCCTGTTTTTGAATATAATACATTGCAGTCATGTTGTCTGTTCTGATCAGGACTGCTTTGTTGAGAATGTGCATTTGAAAAGCTTTTAATGCTAGAAACACGGCTAGTAGTTCTAGATAATTGATGTGCAGCCTTTTTTGCTGTACACTACATCTTCCCTGCACTGTATATTTGTCCATATGCGCTCCCCATCCGGCGAGCGATGCATCCGCTTTTAGTATCACTTGTGGAATCGGTTCTAGGAACGACCGCCCCTTGGAAATGTTTGTTGTGTTCCACCACTTCAGAGAGCGATGTGTGCGGTCGTCTACTAACACCAGATTTGTAATCTGACCTTGAGCCTGATTCCACTGTGTTGCTAGACATTCCTGCAGCGGACGCATTTGTAGTCTGGCATATGGTATTAGCAGTATGCAAGAGGACATCATCCCTAATAACTGCATGAACACTCGGGCTGTTAGTGAGTGTTGCGGTTGAAATCTTTGGATCAACGTGAGCATTGTTTGTATCCTGATTGGATTGGAGTATACTTTGGCTCTTTCTGTGTCTATAGTAGCCCCTAGATATTGTTGAATTTTGTTTGGTTGAGGGTGGGATTTTGTGTAGTTCACCGTAAACCCTAGCTGGTGCAGCAACTGAATGGTCTTTTGTGCGTTTTGAAGACATTCTTCTTGTGATTTGGCTTTTATTAGCCAATCGTCCAAGTAAGGGAAGACATGTATTTGTTGTTTTCTTAGGTGTGCTGCAACCACTGCTAGGCATTTTGTGAACACCCTTGGTGCTGTTGTGACCCCAAACGGAAGGACTTTATTATTATTAGATTTCTTATATAGCGCCAGAATCGACCCCCGAAGGGGTATCTCCGCGCTTGTCTTGGGAACCCGTCCTGGTTTTTCCCTGTGAGATAGCCCCTACAGGGCATCCCCAAGGTGAAAGCCAGGCATCCCGCCGCGGGGGGCCGTTGTGGAGATTAGGCAAGCTTAATGCCCAGAGTTGCAGAGTGTGAACCCATGATTAGGTCAGGCACCGAAGCAAGAATTATCGAGTCCGTGGACATTTGAGCTCAACACCCTGCCGCGTCGGGAATCGAACCCTGGTCCCGGGTCTGACCTCTGCTTCAGGGTTTGCCTGCTCTAACCAGTGAGCCACTTCTCTTTGAACTGATAATGTTGTCCTTCTACTACAAACCTTAGGTATTTTCTGTGGGCTTTGTGAATTGGGATGTGAAAGTAAGCGTCTTTTAGATCCAGTGTAGAAAGAAAGTCCCCTTTCTTCAGTAAAGGAAGTACTTGTTGGAGCGTGACCATGTGGAAATGTTCCGAATTTATGTATGCATTGAGAGGTCTGAGGTCTAGTATTGGCCTTAGAGACCCGTCTTTTTTGGGAATTAGGAAGTATAGAGAGTATACCCCTGTTTCTTGTTTATGTTGTGGAACCTTCTCTATAGCATGCTTTTGTAGCAGTGATAGTACTTCCTGTTTTAACAATGTTAGATGATCTTGACTCATTGGGGGGATGTTTGGTGGGGTAGCTGTGAGTTCTAGGCAATAACCATGTTGGAAAATTTGTCTCGCCCATCTGTCTGATGTGATGTTTTCCCAGTCAGGTAGGAACTGTGATAGACTTCCCCCGACCGGTGTTATATGGTCTGGGGGGAGTTTATGAAGTCACTGTTTTGGGTTTGGGGAGTTGCGGTTGTTATTTCCGCGACCTCTACCCTTGTTGTTGTTACCTCTGTAACTGCCTCTTGAATTACCTCTGGGTGATGTTGGTGTAAAAGAGGTAGATTGCTGGCTTATGCCTGTATTCTTTGATCCGCCTCTATAGGTGGACCTACGAAAGGAACCCCTTTGACTTGGCTGTTGCAATGCTCCCATTGATTTAGCCGTTTGTGTCTTTTTTCATTTTTTCTAACGTCTCGTCTATACGTGAGCCAAAAAGTGTTTTTTCATCAAAAGGCTGGTTCAATAATGATGTTTGTACTTCTTGTTTGAACCCTGAGACTCTGAGCCATGCATGTCTTCTTAACATGATACTGGTGTTGATGGATCTTGCTGCAGTGTCTGCTGCGTCTAAAGCACATTTAATGGAAGTGTTGGTTATTATCTTCCCTTCCTGTATAAGCTGATCTGCCCTTTTTTGATGTTCCTTAGGGAGATGTGTAATGAGTTTTTTTAACTCATCATAATGAGCTCTATCATAGCGTGCAAGTAGCGCTTGTGTATTAGCTATGCGCCAGCTGTTTGCCGCTTGGGATGCTACTCTTTTGCCAGAGGCATCTATTAGCTTGGACTCCTTATCAGGAGGAGGAGCTTCTCCTGTAGTTAATGAGTTTGCTCTCTTACGAGCGTTTGTGACTACTAGCGACTCAAGAGGTACCTGTCCCCTGAAAATTATTGGGTCCTTTGGGGCTGCCTTATATTTTTTATCAATTATTGGGTTTAATACCCTAGCCCTCACAGGATCTTTGAATATGTCAGCTGTGTGATTGAGAAGACCCTTAAGCATAGGTAGTGTTCCTGATGTTTTGTGCAGCAGGTAGTGTTTCTAAAAGGAAATACTCTATTTGAGGTTCCTTGTGTAAATCTACCCTGTGGTATTTTGCTACCCTATTAATTAGCTGTGCAAAACCTGTATTATCATCCGGTGGTGAGGGTTTTGAGGGATGTAGTTCGGGGTCGTTATAGTTATCTGACTCTGCATTATAATCCTCCCATGGGTCTACTTCATCTGGGGCAGTGTCGTCATCCCCATGAAGTTCTCCCTCCCTTGTATCACTTTCTACATCTGTCTGATGTGTAGATGGTCTTGGTGTAGAAGGTGGAGGTATAGCTGGCAGAGTGTGAGGAAGAGGAGAATATGGTGTGTCTGTAGGTTGAGGAGAAAGGGGAGGAGTTGTATTTGTCCCCATTGTTCTCTTTTTAGGGGGAGGAGCTTTGTCGTCCAACTGTTCATTCTTCCTCTTTTTAGGTAATTTTGTCACCACCTTGCCAGTTTGCGGATCGATAAACAAAGTCTTTTGTTTTGGATCTGTCTGATGCTCCTGTGTTGGTACCGAAATTTTTGGTTCTGAAAGGTGCCTTTGCTTCTGACCGTCAGTGCTCTGTTTTCTCGGTACCGAGAAATTGCTCGATTCCGATTTTTTCAGTGTCGAGTAAGTCTTCGGCGTTGAAGCATGTTTCGGTTTCGACATGGAATGTTTCGACTGCGAGCCTTCCTTTGTATGGAGCTTCGGTGTCGATGCCGATCGCTTCTCGGATCCGACATAGTGGGAGGCCGAGTGTTTCGGTTTCGTTGCCGGGCCCGAAGGCGGGGCGTCGGAAACTTTTTTCGGTAGTCTGACCGGGGTCGAAGGTGGGGTCGACACCAAACAGGGTTGGTTTTTCGGTAAAGGGACGTCGTCACTCAAAGGTTGATGATCGTCGATTTCTTCGACATTAGACTGGTCCACTTCCGACCCCGACTCCTCCTCATGTTCTTCTTCTTCGGGGTGCTGGGCCTCAAACAGCTCCGGGATTGCCTCTGACTGCATTCTCGACACTTCGTGTCTTCGGGCTCGACGGTTTCTAATAGTCGACTTGGAGGAG
Organism: Lissotriton vulgaris; assembly: GCF_964263255.1. NCBI lineage: Eukaryota > Metazoa > Chordata > Amphibia > Caudata > Salamandridae > Lissotriton > Lissotriton vulgaris. The sequence continues at coordinate 336,448 of NW_028243475.1, read as the reverse complement.
AATGCTGCGCAAGCTTCACAGTCCCTGGATTCGTGTTCAGGTGATAGGCAAAGATTACACACCTCGTTTAATTCCTTGTGTGGGAACTTAGCACCACACGGACATTTTTTGAATGGAGTCCTTTCCATGGACTCCGGGCTGAACTACGTCGAGATAGGCCTCCTGGTCTCGTCAATGTAGAAGTTGTAACTTTTGTTGTTTGACGTCGAAACGCGTCGAGATGGAAGTAAACTCACATTCGATAACACCGTCGAATTGGAAAGGGAATGCGCGCCAAAATATCACATTTTTCATGAAGTCGATCCGGAGCGCTTCGATCCTCATCCGAACCCGATGGCGGAAAAAAACAATCTAAGGATGGAGCCGATGCCCATGCGCACTAGCAACTAAAGGAGGAGTCATCAGTCTCGTGACGACAAAAAACTTCTCCAAGAGAAAAACAAGTGCAATCATCCGAGCCCAACACCAGATGGCGATCTATTCATAAATGTACCATCTGCAGCCCATATGCCTCGAACACCTATTTACAATTGGTGACTTGAACAAGGACGGCTGATCAGGTAGCCTTAAGTAGGCGGAAAGGGCAGAAATGTAGCCCTTGATAGTGCCCAGAGCAGAGCCCTGATGGGCAAGAGAAAGAAGGAAGAGGAGAACCTCAGAAAGGGGTGCAGAGAGTGGATCCACAGCCTTTGCTGTGCACCATGCCACAAATCTGTTCCACCTGCAGGCGTATACCGACTTTGTGGAGGGAGGCCTGGCTGCCGGAATGACATTACAGACTTCGGGAGGCAAGTCAAATGGCCTCAACTGTCGCCGCTCTATCTCCAAGCTTGTAGGTGGTGACTGGACAGGTTCGGGTGAAGGACCGTTCCCTGATGCTGCGACAGAAGGTCCTCCCGACGAATCGGGGGATCAACTGACATGCGGAGTAGCTCGGGATACCAGTATCTTCGTGCCCAGTCCGGAGCCACAAGGATAACCTGGGCCCGTTCGCGCCTGATCTTCAGCACTCCGGGCAGAAGTAGTATAGGCGGAAAGGCGTACAATAGACCGCAACTCCACTCGCGACGAAAAGCGTCTCCGAGCGAGTGTCGCCTTGGAAACTCCAACGCGCAGAACTGTTGACATTGTGCGTTCTCTTCTGTGGCGAATAGATCTAACCAAGGCTCTCCCCACTGCTGAAAGAGGCCTTGCGCCACGTCCGAGCTCAGACGCCATTAGTGATCCATCATGCACCGACAGCCGAGTTCGTCCTCCCTGGCATTCAGGGAACCTGCCAGGTGTTGAACCACCAGGGTCACGCCTGATGTTCCAGCCATTGCCAGAGGTGCAGAGCCTCCTGGCATAGGGTCCACAACCCCACCCGCCCTATTTGTTGCAGTACCACATGGCGGTGGTGTTGTCCGTGAACACCTGCACTACACTCCCCCGGAGGGAGGAATGCCTTCAGTGCAAGTCGGATGTGGAGCTGGGACTCTGCCGGAGACCAGAGACCTCTGATCTCCCCCTCTCCTATGTGGCCTCCCCAACCCAGGAGGGACGCGTCTGTCACAACTACGTGCTCCAGGTGGGGTAGGGAGAGGGATCTGCCACTGACCCAATCGCGGTCCGTGAGCCACCACTGCAGCTGTTTTGTAGTGCCCTCCGAGATCAAGACATGGTCGGACAAGTTGCCCTGATGCTGGGCCCACTGAAACTTCAGGTCCCACTGCAGAGCCCGCATCCGCCACCGGGCGTGATGCACCAGAAGGATGCAGGAGGCCATCAGCCCCAGAAGCCGCAGCGTCAACCTGACCGAGACCCGGAATAAAGGCTGAAAGATCGGAATCAGAGCCTGAATATCCCAAACCCGCTGTTCAGGTGGATAAACCCGAAACTGCGCAGAGTCCAGAACCGCTCCGATGAAGAGGAGCTTCTGAGAGGGACACAGGTGTGACTTCGGCACGTTGATGGAGAACCCCAGCAGATGCAGGAGATTGGCCGTAGTCTGGAGGTGGCTGACGACTGTCTGGGGCGAGCCCGCCTTAAACAACCAGTCGTCGATGTAGGGAAAGACTGAAACCCCTAACCTGCGCAGATGGGCTGCGACCACCGCCATCACTTTGGTGAACACCCGTGGGGCCCTGGTAAAGCCAAAGGGGAGCACGGTAAACTGAAAGTGCTCTTGGCCTACCGTGAACCTGAGGTAACGCCGGTGGGCCAGCAGGACAGGGATATGAAAATTGGCGTCCTGCAAGTATAACGCTACCATCCAGTCTCCTGGATCCAGGGCAGCCAGGACTTGAGCCAGAGTCAGCATCTTGAACTTCTCCTTCCGGAGGAAGCCTTTGACGTTCTGTAGATCCAAGATAGGGCGTACGCTCCCTTTGCCCTTCTTGGGTACCAGAAAGTAGTGGGAGTAACAACCATACCCTACTTCTGGCCCAGGAACGCGCTCGATGGCCCCCTTGGCCAAGAGGGCCGTGACTTCCTCTTGCAGAAGTTGCAAGTGATCCCCCGACACGCAGTGGAATTGCGGTGGCATGGCTGGAGGGGTCGCCTCGAAGGGGAGGGAGCAGCCCCTTCGGACGATTTGCAGCACCCACCTGTCCGACGTGACTGTGCGCCAGTGGAAGAGGTGATGGCGAACCCTGCCCCCCACTGGCGTCACATGGGCCTGAAAGCACGGACTAGGAGGGTTTTGAGGCAGGTGCTTCGGGGGAAGGTGTGGACTGGCCGCGCCGTTGTCCACGACCGCCGCCACGGCGGTTTTCACGGCCGCCACCGCGCTTTTGGACATTCTGCGGAGCGTGGCTGGCAGCACGTGTGGGGGCGCCCCTTCCTTGGCCCCGAAAGGAGCAAAAGGCACCCGTTTGCTGGCGAGGGGCCGAGAGGCTCAAAGACTTGGCAGTAGCCCTGGAGTCCTTAAATCGCTCAAGCGCATGGTCTGCCTTGTCGCCAAAGAGGGGACGGCCATCAAACGGCATGTCCAGCAGAGTGGCCTGGACATCGGCCGAAAAGTTGGCGGACCTCGAACCGCCACTGTCGTTGCCATCGCCCTGCCCAGTGAGTCCGTGGTATCCAGCCCACACCGGATGGAATAACGCGCTGCATCTCGACCCTCCGCAAGGGTTTGGGTGAGTTTTGCCCGGACCTCCTCCGGACATTGTGGCAGCACGTCCACGACCGCGTCCCACAGGGTGTGGGTATACCAGCCTAAGAGGCATGCGGTACGGTATTAACTGACCGCAGTCCCAAACTGAGGGACGAGAACACCTTCCCGAACTGCTCATACCTCTTGGATTCCCGATCGGGCGGAGCCGTCGGGAATGCGGTCTGGGAAGTGGAGGCCTGGATGAGGGGTGGGCGGACAAAAAGCAGGTGTCGCCCAGGGCCGAGCGGTAGCGTCTGGCCACGTTCCTATCCACAGGCGGACCTGTGGTGGGTTTGGACCAAGTGCCCACAAGAACATCACACAAGGCCTCATTAAACAGTAGCAGAGGCTCACTGGAGCTTGCCTGCGGTTTAGGGACCTCTGTGAGGAGGTTAGTCCTCACGGCCGCAACAGGGAGCTCAAGGTTTAAGGCCTTGGCTGCCCGTGTCAACACTACAATATAAGCAGCCCCCTCCTCCGTAGCCACGGTGGGAGGGGAGACAAATCCAGTGTCTGGGGAAGTGTCAATACCACTGGCCTCCCAAGCTCATATGTCCAGTCCTGTGGTGACTGGCACTCCCATGCCAGAGGGTCCTCAGACCCCTCCCAATCACCCTCGTCACCCATCTCCTGTAGTACAGGTTCAACAGATGGGTCTTGTTCATGGAAATAGAAGTCTCCAAATGCCGTCGGATGTGGCGCCCATCGGCGCTGCTCCAGCGCCAGAAACGGACCGGGGATAGGATTGGGGACGGCACCCATAGCAGGCGCCGGGGGTGACACCCGTTGGGTCGGCGAGGTCGTGATGTCGACCGGTGACGACCCGGATCCGGATCCAGAGAGGGCCTGCGGCGCCGGGACCGAAGTCGCCGGCAGCGCCGGGGCCGAAGAACCAGACGGCGTCGGAGCCGAAGCACCCGCCCCGCTAGGTCCTCCAGCCGGGGCCGTAGGGCCCGGAGGCGCCACGGAACCCAGCTGAGGAGGGACCTCAAGGCCATGAGGTACCGCTCGATCTCCTCAGGCGTCGAGTCTTGCCCAGGGACCCGAAGGTGTGGGGCAGGCGGCGACAACTGCAACTCCGGCGGAGCCGCATGGGTGGTGTCACCCGAACCCCTGGCCGCTTCGTGCGAGCGTCGGGGTGGGTCTGAGGAACGATGAGGTCTCTCCAACCGCTTATGCCTCTTACATGAGGACTTGGATCCTGACGACCGATGACCACTCCTGGAGCTGCGAGGGCTCCGACCTCGCGACCTGTCCCTCGACCTCACGTGGGACCGGGACCTGGTGCGGCGCGGGGCCGACTGCCGGAGCTCCAGTCGCTTGCGAGACCGCTCTCGCCTAGCCTTAGACGTCAGGGCCTGGCAGTCGGAGCAGGTGCGGTCGTCGTGGTAGAGGCTTTAACACTTGAGGCACCGGCGATGGGGGTCGGTAACCGACATCAGTCGGTCGCACCTGGAACAGGGTTTAAACCCGGGCATCCCTACCGGCACTGTTGGAGTTGAAGACTTGAGTATAGAGATGATCAATGCAGGCCTCGAGGAGAGGTGGACCATTAAAGTTTCAAAACGCTGATGTAAACTTTTTCCTCGACTTCACTCAAGCGGTGCAGAAGCGCCGACAAAGTTTCATGGGAGTCAAGCGTAGGTTGAGGGAGTTGGGGTTGAAGTACTCTATGTTATTCCCGGCTAAACTTCGGATCGAACACAACGGCCGGGCGATGTTCTTCGACTTGCCGGAGGCGGCTGGGGACTGGCTGGACACTTTGCCTCAACGACGGAGTGCCCCTGAGGATCAGTCGGAGGGGGCGTCGGGCGGAACTGATCTTCAGGAGTGAGCGATTTTTCTCGGACTTCCTTCGATGGATGGGCCTGCACATGCAATCAGTCACGGACTATTGTCTTTTTATTATTGTTCTTTTCATGATCGGGGGATACCGGGGGGGGGGATAGGCTGTCTCCTTTCTCCTCTGGGGGCTTTCCGTAGAGTAGTTTTTGGGGCGACAGGCACACTGCTAGTTGGGGGGGCTTTTTAGTCTACTGCAGGGGTGCAGGGTGGGGGGTGGTTGGTTTGAATGTTTTCTTTGTGTTTCTTTTTCTTCCTCTTTCTGGAGGCAAGGTGACCATTCTTCTGATTACTATGTAGCGGTAACTTCTCTGGGGGGGGGGGGGGGGGGGGGGGGGGGGGGGGGGCGGGCCGTGCTTTGATGATGGGGGTAAGACGCTCAATGTACTGAGGAATGTCTGGGGGATCGCATAAAAGGTGGGGTGGTGTTACAAATGTTTAAAAGGTGTGTGCCCAATGTCATATTGTTACAGGAGACGCATCTCATTGGTAATGCGTGCCACGCGCTCAATAGGAAAGGGTTCAAAATGGTGGCACACTCTGGGTTCTCTTCGGGGTCCCGAGGGGTGGGGATTATGGGGCGCATGTCTCTCCCGTTGGAGTTGGAGTCTAGTGTGATTGATGAAAGAGGCCGCTACGTTGCCGTCATGGGTAGATGGGAGGGGCGTACCCTAGTCTTGGTTTCGGTTTTGTCCCCCCTGGCCTACAATCGACGACCTTTCAGGATCTCGGGGGCGCCATTTTGGGCCTACCGGAGGGATTACTCATAGTTGGTGGGAATTTCAATGCGGTTGTGTTGGGGGCCCTCGACCGTTTCCCATCCAGAGATCTTCGCGGTGCGCAATCTTGGCTCCCTGATTTCCTTAGTACCATGGGACTTATTGATTGTTGGAGACTTCTTCATCCCGCCCAGCGACAATATTCCTTTCACTCGGGTGCGCACGGAAGCCTTTCCAGGATTGACTACATTTTGACTCCGGCTGCCCAGGCTTCGGCCGTCTCCGGGGCCCGCCTGATGGCCAGAGGCATATCGGACCATTCCCCGGTCTGGGTGTCATTTGATTTTGGTATTATGGCAGCCTCTCGGGTGGCGCCGGTCAATCCATGGTATTTTCGCAACCCTAAAACTCGTGACCTCCTAGCTAAAGCCATTGACCTGTATTTCTCCGAGAATACAGGTTTGGTGACGTCGGCCTTGTCCCTATGGGAGGCCTTCAAAACTGTCCTGCGAGGAGAAGCTTTCTCCTTAATAGCCGAGGTGCGCAGGCGCAGGGATGAGGATGTGGTGCGGTTGGAGTCGGAGATTGAGGATCTTGATTCCCAACTGGAAACTGATCCGACGCCTGCCCTGTTACATGATTTCCCTACTAAACGCCGAGCCTAAAATTCTGGCTAAGTTATTGGCCAACCGGTTGGTGGGTGTGATCGCTGATCTGGTCCACCCGGACCAATCGGGATTTATACCCCATCGCAACACCACCCTCAACCTTAGGAGGCTTCACGCGGTCATGGCACGCGTTAACAAACTTAGTGAGCCGACCGTCCTGGCATCCCTGGATGCAACAATGGCGTTTGATTCCCTCGAATGGGATTACCTGTGGGCAGTGTTGACTAAGTTTGGGTTTGGCCCCGGCTTTCTCAGTTGGGTTAGGCTTTTATACGCCTCCCCGCTGGCCAATGTAACAGTCAACGGCCGTGTATCAGCTTCCTTTGCCTTGCGCAGAGGCACCAGACAGGGCTGTCCACTGTTGCCGCTTCTTTTTGCTCTAGCGCTTGAGCCGCTCGCTGCCTGGATACGCACCCACCCAGACATCTGTGGGATTAAGTGGTCGCCGGGCTTCGAGGACCGCGTGTCGTTGTACGCGGACGATATCCTGCTCTACCTTTCCTCCCCTTGTAAGTCCCCGATTGTGGCCTTTGACGTGCTGAGCACTTTTGGAGGATATTCGGGCCTAGTCATTAACTGGTCGAAGTCCTACCTTTACGTGCTTAGTGGAGAGACCCCACGTCTTCCTAGGGGCTGTGCCATACAGATTACGCGGCAGGGATTCAAGTACCTGGGTATTTATATTTCAACTGATGCCCGGGCACGATATTCTAATAATTTGCTTCCCCCACTTGCTCGCCTTCGGCGCGACGTGGAGGGTTGGAGACGGTTGCCGCTGTCCTTGCTCGGACGAGCGGCATTGTTTAAGATGATGTCCCTGCCGAGATTCTTGTATGCGCTCCCGAACACACAGGACCCCGTCCCTTCCAAATACTTTAAGGAGGTTGAAGGTTTGCAGCGGGCCCTCTTATGGGAGGGCAGGCCGCGTATTGCTGTTGCCAAGCTGACGATCCCTTGGTATGACGGCGGTATCGCTTTGCCTGATATCCGGAGGTACTACTGGACCTCTCAACTGGCCGCTCTCAACCATGGCTTTTACGGACCGGCTGAGAGCCCGGGGTATGCCATGGATCGATGGCTCCTGGACGATGGGAAGTACTACAGGGCACTATATTCAAGATCTCTGGATGGAAAAATGACTGGCCCCACCAAGACTGCGGTGCACATCTGGAGGGTCATCACGAAAGCACTGGGGTGGCAGGGTAGGCTTACTATGGCCACTCCACTCTATGACTGACTTGTTAGGCAAGCTGTGGCATACGAAGGGATTTGACCGGTGGGACCTCATTGGAATCTCCAAGGTCGATGATATGATGGCCAGGGGTGAGAAAATCTTTTGACACTCTGCAAACTGAATTTCAATTGGGGGCCACAGAGTATTTTAGATACGCTCAACTGCGACACGCCCTTGCGGCTGTACTGCCGGTTGGAGAGAAGGTCCCCGAATCGTCCCCGCTGGAGGATAGGGTGCTGGACGGCCATATGCCAGACAGTGCCATTTCCCTGATTTATAAAAAGTTGACCAATGTTCGCACGGATCTTTTGTTGGGTGTGAGAGACCAGTGGGTGCGTGATGGAATTGAGCTGGACGATGAGGACTGGCAGTGTGCGGTGTCTTCGCCCAAAGAAGTGGCTATTTCGGCTAGATTGCGCTTGGTTCAGCTGAAGATCCTCCACAGAGTGTATGTGACTGGCCCCAGGTTAATTCATATGGGACTCTCAGTGGACAGTCTTTGTAGGCGTGGCTGTGGAGAACTGGCCACATTCTTACACACCATCTGGGAGTGCCATGTTATAGCTTCTTACTGGGAGCGCGTGCATGTAGTGATGCGTGAGGTGACGGGGTGGACCTGCCAGCGGAGGCCCGGTGCTGCTTGTTAAATGTGTGGGGTCCTACGGACTACAATAATGCTCAAATTCAATGGGTCACGCTGGGGAACATGGTGGCTAAGCGGGATTTTGCCCAGAAGTGGGGGGCCCCATCTCCCCCCTCGTGGAACTGTGGAAGACCAATATGGATTGGTGCATGCTCCGTGAGAAGACAGTATACGTGGCCCGGGGTAAACCCAAGAGGTGGAGAGTGGTTTGGGGGGCCTGGAACGCATATAGGGGCGACATTTGCTTACCTCCCGACACTGATCCGATAGAGGTTCGTCTTTCTCCCTAGCCCTCCCTTCCAACTATTTCGTCATTTGGCTGACATCCTGGCTTTCTTCCCCCCATATCTGTTTGCTTTTTCCAGTATAGTTACTCTGAGAAGCGGTTTGGCCCTGCCCACCTCCCGGAACAATGTGTTGTCGCTTTAGTATTATCCCTTGCCAATTTCTTTCTCTTAGTGTTTCTTTTTAGTTAGTATTTTATAGGTTTATTGCTCTCATAATATAAAATAAACCTGATATGTTTCTTTGATCTGATTTGTGCGCACCTTTTATCCGTTTTTACAATGCTGCCTAGCCTCAGGGTTGTAAGGCTAAATAGCTGTGTGCTTTGGACTTTCAATAAAGGTTTTCCAAAAAAAAAAAAAAAAAAGGTTTTAAAGTACTGACCTGGAACGTAAACGGCCTGGGCTGTAAGATTAAACGTGGACTGGTCAATAACTATGTGAAAGATCCGGGGCGGATGTCATACTTCTCCAGGAAACACATTTGCAAGGTACTAAATGTGCCTTCTTGGCAAGGGGGCAATATAGAGTTCTGGCCCACGCGGGGTTCACCTCGGGCTCCAGAGGAGTGGCAATCTTGATTAGAAAGCATCCACCTATGAAAATAGCGCAGGTCTGGACGGACCCACAGGGAACATATGTAGGAGTACGCGGACAGTGGGGAAGGAAGGAGTACACTTGTTTCAGCGTACGCCCCGCCCAAACTCCAGGAAGGTACACTACGGGGAGTTTCTGATATTATCCTCAACACAGCAGACACAATTCAGATCCTTGGGGGAGACTTTAATGATGTGATGGACCCTACACTGGATAGGACAGGTGAACGTGAGAGACTTTAAAGTGTGACACCGCTGGCGCAATCTATGTCCGCGCTCGGTCTATTTGATGTATGGAGATGGCTCCATCCGAGCGCTAAGGCATATTCCTTCTTCTCCGGAGCCCACAAAGTGTACTCCAGCCTGGACTACATTTTTATGGCAGGGCAGACGCTGCAAATATCGGACACAGCAGAGTATTGTACACGTGGCGTGTCTGACCACTCCCCATTACTGTTAGAGGTGGGTAGGAAGAGGAGGGAGGGACCCAGGACACTCAGACTGTCGGCGTGGGACTTACAAAACGCAGAACTCCTGAGGGGCCTAAGAGTGGGCGTAAAGGTGTACCTGGCAGAAAATGTTGGCACAGTAGACTCGCGAGTAGTTCTTTGGGAGGCGCTTAAAGTGGTACTCGGAGATAGGGCTCAGTGTAGACTGGTGGAAGATAGGAAGAAAGTCCAGACGGAGGTACAGGAACTGGAAACGCAAATTCTGACAGTTGAAAATGAACATCTGCGTACCAGAGACCCGGGGAAACTTCAGCGTCTGTCCGATCTGAAAGCCCAGTATAAGCAAATAGTGACGGGGGAGGCAAAGGCACAGGCTACTCTGCACCGCCTATACATTGTGGGAGACAAATCCGGGAGGCTCCTGGCATGGCTAAGCAGGAATGAGAGGGACGGCCGATGGGTAGACAAGGTGAAAGATGGTCAGGGTGAATGGGCCAACACAGATGCCAGGATAGCAGATACAGTCGCTGAGTTCTATAAGGCCTTCTATGAAGCGCGAGAACTGGGCTTGAAAGAAGATGCACTGCACTACATGGCACATATCAACCTCCCGGAGCTTGAGGAGACTGACCAAAAAGACCTAGAGGCAGATATAACGGAGGAAGAAGTTAGGGTGGCACTGACCAAGCTTCGACCGGGGAAGACCACGGGCCTGAATGGTTTCCCGGCTGAATTTAAAAAAAAAAAACAGCGGATCTCCTGATCCGCCACCTTCTGGCTCTATTCCCAGATGCTGAGGAGGGACAGTCTCAACTGGACCTCAGACAGGCCACAATTGTCCCGAATCATAAGCAGGGAAAGCCAGCGGACGATTGCTCGTCCTACCGCCCCATCTCCCTCCTAAATGTAGAGGCGAAACTGTATGCCACAATCCTGGCACTCCGCATTCGACAGGTAGTAGCAAGGTTGGTCCATCTTGACCAAACGGGGTTCATCCCGGAAAGGGCCACTACATATAATTTACGTCGGACTCATAATTGGCTCAGGGAGGTAGAGGGCAGAACTGAGCCTCGCTGGTTCCTATCACTAGATGCAGAGAAAGCGTTTGATGCTGTCCACTGGCCTTTTCCAGAGGGGGTACTAGAGCGCCTGGAATTTGGGCCCAAGTACAGACATAAGATTAGTCTCCTATATACCAGCCCTAGTGCTAGAGTTAGGGTTAACGGGACGCTATTGGGGGCTTTCCCGATACAACGGGGCACCAGGCAGGGATGCCCCCTATCTCCCCTGTTTGCTCTATCCATTAAGGTAATGGCATGCGCGGTTAGACAAAAAGTAGGGATCACCGGGTTCCGGATAGGGCCAGCAGATTAAACCGATGAAAAATTGTCCCTATACGCAACGATGTCCTGCTCTATGTTACGCAACTGGAAACTACTATACCGACACGGTTTGCTGAATTAGACCGCTACGGAGCCAAATCAGGGTACCAGATTAATTGGCACAAGTCGACGCTACACGACCCGCAGGGCAAGGAGGAGTGGCCCACGCTGCCCAAGAGACTAGAGAGGGGTTTATGTACCTAGGAATATTTGTCACGACCGATGGTAACCTCTCCTACGACCGTAATATTAGCCGCGTCATACACAATTTTACAGAAGATGCAAGCAGATGGCAATCGCTCCCCCTGACTATTCTGGGACGGGCAGATAAGTTTAAAATGGTCGCACTCCCCAGATTTTTATATGCATTCCAGAATGAATATTTCCCCTTGAAGTGTAAGGTCTTCCGAGACATTCATGCGGAACTGAGGTCCTACCTATGGCTGGGTAAGCAACCTAGAGTAGCCCTCTCGACCCTACAGAGACACCAATATGATGGTGGGATATCTCTGCCTGACTTAGAGGCCTACTATTGAGCAGAACACCTGGCGCCCATAAATTAATTGATACATGCACCCGCCACACACCCCACCTATGCACTGGAAAGGCACACTATGGGCACCCACACCTATCTATATTACATATATGGAGGCAGGGGACAGGCCAGACTACTGCCGGCTACTAAAATCACGCTGGGAGCGTGGAAGAGGGCGACAAAGGCAATACAGTGGGAACACAAACCAACGGAGCAAACTCCACTGTGGCACTGCACCTGGCTGAAGGACCGTAGCAAATTGAAGGGGTTTCAGGGATGGGACGCCATAGGCATCTCTACTCTAGGAGCCGCGACTAAAAAAGGGGCGCTGCAATCTTTTCCATCGCTCCAAAAGGAATATGGGCTCCACCGCTCCCAGTTCTTTAAATATATGCAATTAAGGCATGCTTGGAGGGCAGAGGGGGCATTGCTGGAGGCACTCCCCGAATACGCTCCGTTGGAAGGCCGCCTTCTACAGGAACAGATCCCCGGGAAGGCAGTATCCCTAACATATAAAACCATCATGAATAATAGACCAAACAAATTAGAAGGCCTCAGGACCATCTGGGAACGGGAAGTGGAGGATATGGATGACGTGGACTGGGGAGTAGTACTGATGCATCCTAGGGAGGTAGCGATTAAATCACGCCTCCGTTTGATTCAGTTTAAGATCCTTCATAGGTCCTATTTCGATAGAGTGAGGCTACATAAACTAGGGAGAATACCCGACCCATGCCGTCTGCGCTGCGGCCACGATAGAGGTGACTTCCTGCACATCGTCTGGTCATGCCCACGCATTTAAAAGTATTGGGTAGAGGTCATAGCCTAACTGGGAGAGGTGCTGGAGACGGACATCCCATCAGACCCGAAGTTAATACTCCTGGGGATGACTAATGATGTAGACTTGGCGCGCCCACTGCTGATTTTTCTGGGGCTAGCCCTGGTAGTGGCCAAAAGGGACATAGCCAGGGAATTGGGGGCGCCAGACATACCACAGTTGGAGGAGGGCCATGTACCTTTACATGGCAGCCGAAAGGGTCACATATAAGGCGAGGGGATACCCAAAGAAATTCCGCAGAGTATGGGGCAAATGGCGACACTACCATGGGTTGGATGGATGACTAAGAGGTCGCAAACACTTGAATGTATGAGTGCCAGGGGAGGGATGGGCTTCTGGGGCCGGGACATATTACTGCAATGGACTCGGAAGATTGTAATGGCAGAACAATTGGATGTTGAACTTTGGGTCCTGATGCATCGGGAGGGGGGGGGGTTGGGAGGGAAAGGAAGGGGGGATGTGGGAGTGTTGCTCAATACTGACATGCTTGTTGTTTGTTCCCTTTGCTGCCAAAACAATAATAATGGTTAAAAAAAAACCTGAAAATACATTAATATTCTTTAACAAGCATTTACAATGCAATGGTCTCGGCATTATTAAAGGTAGAGCTAATGGCATTGCTCATGACTTTTCTTTTTTAAATCGTAAATAAATGGCATTGTCATTTACATTGCCAATAGCTTAATCGTTAAATAAATGGCATTGTCATTTACAATGCCAATAGCTTAATCGCTCGCAAATGCATGACCTATTGCATTTACACCCACACAGAGCCACACACACACACAGGAGAGCAAGCACAGCGAGGGGGCAGGGAAGCAAGCACAGCCAGGGGGCAGGGGAGCAAGCACAGCCAGGGGGCAGGGGAGCAAGCACAGCCAGGGGGCAGGGGAGCAAGCACAGCCAGGGGGCAGGGGAGCAAGCACAGCCAGGGGGCAGGGGAGCAAGCACAGCCAGGGGGCAGGGGAGCAAGCACAGCCAGGGGGCAGGGGAGCAAACACAGCCAGGGGGCAGGGGAGCAAACACAGCCAGGGGGCAGGGGAGCAAGCACAGCCAGGGGGCAGGGGAGCAAGCACAGCCAGGGGGCAGGGGAGCAAGCACAGCCAGGGGGCAGGGGAGCAAGCACAGCCAGGGGGCAGGAGAGCAAGCACAGCCAGGGGGCAGGAGAGCAAGCACAGCCAGGGGGACAGCCTCCCAGATATTGAGGCATACTACTGAGCATGCTAGAACGAGAGCACAGACTTACTTTTCCATGCAACTTATACACAACAGGAAGATGCATGCACAAGACAAACTTGATCACAATACGCAGGAGAATAGAGTGCACACTGCACGCATGCAAGATCAGGACAACTTAGCTTAAAAAGAAATAATTATACTCAGACCCAGGAAGTGCGTGTGTTCGTGCTCCATTCTAGGCGCATAGTGTTCGAGGTCAGCCTCAGTGGTGTTACGCTAACTGAAAGGGTCATCTATAGAATGTAAAGCGGGGCTCTGTAGTCTCCCACATCTCACAGATATGTATTTTCCCTAGGCTGAATGCGCCCCCCCGTAAAAGTTGGGAGCCCCTGAAACGTTGGGGGCCACTGCTCCGCAGGAGGTGTGGGACTTACATTATGCCCCTGCCGGCCTTCAGCAGGATGCCAGGCACCTAGGCACACGTCAAATTCGCAGAACCCATCAGACGAGAAGCGTGCTCGTGCGGAAGAACCTCTCGAAATTATCCAACGGGTTTGTCTTAGGGACTTGTAGAGGGCATTAAATATAGTGAAAACGATGGCTTAGAAAAATGCATGTTCATACAATCACACTGCGGGCTATCGTCCACTTTGTGTTTCTGCCGCAGTGTGGTGCTGTTGCAAAACAAACGTGTTCCTGGCACCCTTGAAAGCAGTCTTGGTCGAAGAACCCCGACAACCTTAACAATATTCAATGATATGCCTGTCTTTGCTGGAGTTGAATGAAGTCCGATTTCCGAACACCAGCGAGGTGGATCCGGCAGAAGATGCTGGCGGATGCCTGCGCTTAGAAGCCCCTCACCATGCCGCACTGTTGCGCCGGCACAGCCCCACGCTACCGTCTCTGTGCCCCCGGCACTCGCCCCTGCGGACCTTCAATGGTTCCTGAGGGGGAATCGCAGCGAAACATTCTCACAATCCGTGCCTAATGCATTAAACCTGCCTCTCCATTGTTCCCTCGACTTGCTCTGACCTTGCAGGGTATCACTTTCCAGCTTGTTCTTGAAAAGGCTTAAGTGAAAACAGGCAGGGTGTTCACGTTAAGTATACATGCTATAAAGCCATCAAATCAAAGAATGGTGAGAAATAGGTCATATTTTGTAAGGCGTGTGTGAGAATGTGTTGGGCGCTGTTTGAGTTGAACCTGGTGTGAATGGCTTATAAAGTGAAAGTAGTCTTGGCTCCTGCACTGCTTGCTAGAAGCCTTGGGCGGTGAGTAGGACGCGGGCAATCACTCAATAAAAAACCTGTTGGACTCTATGAGAGACTTGGGTTTCGAGCCATCGAGAGCCTGCACAGGCAAACAATAGGAAACAGGCGTCACTGAATACATTAGTGCATTTTCATTCATTCTGAGAAAAAAAAGTATGCTACCCCCGAAAATAATTTTTATTATGCGCATACTTGGCACGATTAAGCTTTCGAGGTCTCGAATTACAAGGCGTGTTGTCCTCATGCTAATGTGCAGTTGGGCATAAACTAAATCCTCTCAATTCGACGGAAAATGCGGCAGAGAGCGCAGCTCTCCGCTCTGCGCAGTCGGGTCGCTGTTGAAGTTCTAGTTGAAGGTATCAGGGCGCACCTTATCTTCTGACACGGGACAGTGACGTTTTAGAGTCACACTGTGTCCCTCCGTGCTCGCCTCTCGTCTAATGCAGCTAAGGCTGACACCCACCGCTGCACAGAACATCCCCCGATCAGCGTCCTGCAACTCCCCCGTCCCCAGAATGGTATATTCCGTTGGGCGATGCAGCCGAGCACCCCTTTGCTCGATTCCGTGTGATGTGATTTGCCCTCGATTTGACCACAGAGTCCACCAGAGCAAGAATAGGCAGAGTGGTGGATCCCTTCTCGGTTAATGAAGCAAACTTTGAAAAACTTTTGTAAACGGAGGTGTGTTCCTGAGCGCCAGGTCTAGGAAAAATGCTGCTGTGGAGGTTGTGTGTGGGTTAGTACTCCTAAATCCGAGCCCGCTTGTTGAACCGTGCAAGGAATCTCAGCGTCTCCTGCAGCGCGCAATCATCATCTTTTTAGTCCATGGAGGCTTAATTGCACATTTGTGCTAGTGTCTCCAGGAAAGTATTTCGGCAAGTATGCTTTCAGAATCGCCCTGAAGTCTGCTGTCAGCTTCGGACTTGCGAACGTACTACAGTGCCATACACATGGCAGAATGTACATAGTAAGAATATTATTTGAATCACAATTGCGTAATGGCAAGCCATGATTGTGTAACTTTTTTTTAGCTAATTAAGCCCGGGCTCCTATATGCCCTAGGAAGCGTGATCTCCCCTGCCTATTAGGAGGCATAACCCCTGCTGCTCTTTTCATAGCCCTGTCAGAAAGATTGCTTGTCCTTGGAAAATAGATGCATGCATTTGACAGGGCACAGTCTTCCCCCGGGCAGAGGGGAGGCTGTGTGGTCTCAATTTTGCTATAATCATGACCTCACCGCCATCGGAAGGCGCAGCAGGAAAAGCACCTTCCCAGTGTCCGCAGGGGCTGTTGCTAGGATTCCCAGGGGGCACAGGTCTGTCTGGTATCTAATGACAAGCGTTGCTTCCTCAGACTTTACCACACGGACGCCTCCTCCCCACAGGAACCGGAGGACTAGGGCAGTCAAGAAGTGTAACGCAAAACAATGGGGTCCTCCAAGCAGAATGTGGCGAGGGACCCCCGAGGCGTCCACACCTCACAGATATTATTATTACGAAATAGGCTGAACTGGGCCCCCGAAGGGTGGGGCCCCTTTGCGCTGCAGGGCTTGAGTTTGCTCCCTGGACCAGGGGGCTTCTTTTAGAGGGCGATGGGTGGAATGATTGTCAGGTATCCAGCCTGGAAACAGACCGGAAGAAACACAAACTCGAGTTTCTTATGGACGTGCATACAACCACTCCTGAATCCTCCTAGAGTACGAGCTTCACTCACGTCAAACGCATGACACGTTATGAGCACATTGCTTTAACTCCCACTCCCCTCCTTTCTGGAGCCACGCGCACTCATGGACTCTTCCCAGGCCCGCAGATGTCTGGGTGGCGCACCCGTTGCCCTGGCTGTGCCTATCTGAGGCCTCCTGGACCCTCACACAGAGAGGGGAAGAGACACACCGGCGGCCTGTGGGGGCACCGTCCCTGTCAGCCGGCTTCTGCTGATGAAATCAGTGGTTCAAAGAAAAGTGCAACTGAAACAGACTCCAGCCTACCTCCAAGACCCAGAAAAGCGGCTAGAGTTTGGGGCCGTGGGTTATTTTAGTGGTGCGTTATAGTCTTTTTTTAATTAAGAAAGTTTCCGTGAGTAAAGGCGGCACGTCTCGTAGGGTGTACCGAGGCAAGTGCGGAACTCCTGCCCGATCCTTGACACCATGATACGGGTGTCATACCCAAAGCAAGAGCAGACTACCGGAGAGCTGCGGGCCGAGGGAGGGAGGGAGGGGGGAGCGGGACTAAGGAAAGCTGCGGGCGGAGGGAGAAATATACATGGCTTTGTGAGAGCGCACGCTTTATTTGGCATGGATGCAAACCGCTCGGCTAGATGTCAGGTGAACGTTACTGTCAATTCTGCCCGCACGGTGCTTCACCATATCACGCAGCTTGTGCAACGCGCAGCGGGGACCCAGACCTGCGAAAGATAAGAGCGGCAGGGCGGCTTTGCAGAGTGCGCTCTGCGGCTCCCTGTGGTGACCCCAATGCCTGTCTGCCCACAGAAAACGAGACGGCCCGATGTGTACACACAAAGACTGCCAGGTGGAGGAGGCTGCGACTTCTTGGGGCGGCTGTTGTTAAATGGCTTAAAGAAAAGCGCCGCCATTTTCAGATTCGGACAGACGACGTCACAGGGCTAAAGAATGCAAAAAATCACGCCCCCGAATCCGAAAAAGACGGAGCTTATTTGGAGGGACGGCTCTCTCCTCCAATGGCTGGCCTCCTTTTAGGAAGCCAGCCAATGGAGGAGAGACGGGCGAGGGAGGCGGGTTCCAGACCCTACTAAGTAACATACGACTCCTCCCGGAAGCTGGCAAGCCAGCATTTCCGGTCCTCGACCGAAAAATCACAACTGTAACCAAAACGCTTTTACTTAAATGGTTACAGCTTAGGTCCCGAAATTGAATCCAGGGTCCAGTCCTGTGGTTAGAAAAGTAATCCTTAAAGTAATCAACTGCATTTATGTAGAAAAACCCATTGAGCTCAATGTTAAATTGTGTTACCTATTGCAACCACTGTTACTATTGTGCTTACAAAGTGTATTGCCTTTCGGCAAAGTAACGACCTAAAGTCACTCATATTGAGAAAACTACATTTTGATACATGATGGTTCTAAAATAAACTATATCTTTTGATATAAAACAATTGGCCTAGAGTTCAGTTCTTGAGTGTGTGAAACCTTTTGCTGACTGAGTGTGCACAACAAATGCTTTACACTGTCCTCTGATACTGCCTTACTGCTCGACCAAGCTACCACTTTAGAGAGTAAGATCAGATCTGACTTTAACCTCTGTTATACCTCTGGAGATTGGGGACTCTATACACACACTGTACCTTACTTTGGTCCAGTATATATAGAGCCACTTTCTTACAGTCTGTATTGCAATTTTATGTATACCGGTGACTCCCATTCCAGGGACGGGGAATAATACAAGCATGGGAATCTATGAAAGTTCCAATACTGGAGTAAAATAAAACAACTTAAAGAATATTTTTATACAAAAACAAATGGTGACTTTTAGGTTTTGTTTATACCAAAACACAGTCTGCAATGGCAGTGTGTATGTGTTTGGTGAGGGATCTCGGAAGGGTGCCCACAATACTTGCTCCAGCCCTTACAGACCCTCTCTGGTCACAGTCCCTTGTTACCACAGGTTCTTGTTACATGTGGGCCAGAAGTGTGCCAATTGTGGTAACAAATGTATAGTTTTGTGAAAGAACACAAGCATAGTGGTGTGGGTGGCTGAGCAAAGTCTCAGCATTTTAGGCTTTCGGGTATTGCAAATAAGTCCTCTTCTGGTATGCTCCACTGCAGGAACACCCCTTTAAGTACCTGCTGATTTAGTTCCCACTCGTGTGAAACTTTTTCTGATCCTAGCAGGTGTATTACGGTTATGATCTTCAAATTTCCTGAGCATACAACTTTGTTCCTTGTTTGAGGTGAAAAAGTGGTTTTGTAGTCCATTTGGCTCGTTCCGTCTTCCCCCACACCTGTGTTTTAAGGCTTTTAGGCATACACCCAACTTGCATACTTAGTTTATGGATTTAACTAACATAATAAATGTTTTCTTTAAACTTGCTTTTTGAAACGTTCTTTGGAGAGAAAAAAAGTCAATGGTTATACAATTCAATTTTTCTGTTAGTTACTTGGGACTACCGCATCCACAAGACCAAGTGGCACACTGAAAAAAGCACATCCAAAGAATACATATATTTAGAAGAAAGAAGTCATTTACATCAACTTACGTTTGAGGATTGAACATGTTGGAAAGTTGAAAGCATTGCGTTGCAAGTGGCTGTGAAGAAGATTGTGCAGCTGCAGCAGAGACTTGAACTGATGAAATGGCTGCGGCAGCAGCTGAAGCAGAGGCAGCAGCAGCTGCAGCTACAGCCAGTGCTGTTTTTTTTTAAAAAAAGAGAAGAGCAAGTTCAGCATGCCAGTTTTACCATCACCGTCATATTAAAATTATTAACTTGATAGAAAAACAGTACATTAACCTGTTTTACCTTCACTATAAATGTTCATACTGCATACTTTTTACAATTTATGGTGTCAGAATAATAAATTAGACATTTTCCATTACTAAAGCATTAGTTGAATGGTACAGTAGACTACCAGCTACAACAGAGTAAAGACACCAATCTATACAAAGGACTTGCATAAGACAAGGGCAAGCAAACTGTCACAATTTGTAGAATACGCGGTTGAACCGTTATTAGTCACTTAATCCATCAGACATAGCTGACTTTACATATGAAATCTGGCATACAAGTGTACTGTGTGGATAAAAATGGTGTTAATCTAGTCTGAAAGTTCAAAATTAGTAAAGGCAAAGGATTCATTCAAAAATGAAAACCAGGACCAAGTGTAGTATAGAGTATGGCAATGTTGTAAGTGTAAAAGCCAATTTAGAATGTTTTCTATGATTAGGAATTACATCTTTTTTTTAAGTTAGCCACTAATTTAAGTTATGCTAACCATAAAGCCTATTTCAAAGCCAAATCTTGACTCCTCATTCTCCCCAATATTAAACCTCTATGGAGACCTACCCTTACACTCACCTCTAACCGTACCACACTGCCGAACGATAATCCACAGCTTCAATTTAATTATAACTTACCCTAACAATAACCCATTCCCAACCTTTTTCAAAAACCTCATAACTCTAACCTTTTCATCAAATGACACTAATACGTCAGCATTTTAATGTCTGAACATTTTCAAACTTTCATTGACTCCTGTGTTTTCCCCCTACGTTTTTGCTTTCAAGCTACTAGTTTTCTCAATTTCAATTGTTCGCCCTTCCTACAGATCTCTTTTTCAGCTAATCACAGGCAGAAATTGAAGGCATTCACATCGCTTAAAAGTCCTTTTAACTATAACGCAGAGAACAATTCAAGGGCAACCTTCTAAGCGCATCTCACTACATATGCAGCACAATTGATTGATGTATTAAGACACCTAAAGAAAACAAGCCTGAAACATTCTATAGGCCAACACAAACTTGAATACTGCAAAGGAAAGATTATATTTTTGCTTTCTGGTTTTATTATTTGGATCCTAACCAGAAAGTGTTGTGCCATACACTAGTGGGAAGTTGCTTTCAACATTTAAACATTCAAATGCAAATTGTCTGCTGTACTACAGGGTGGTCAAAATAAAGTAATCAAATAAGCAAACTGCCATTCTAAATCTCCTCTTAAAAGAGCAACTTCAATTTTGAGTTAAATATAAAAATGATCTCTATACGGAGACTTGTTTTCTAAAGCAGCAGTACTATCAAATTACCACTATAATTCAATTGCAGGTGTTTGGGGCTGCAGAGCTGCAATCAGCCTTGGACTCTCTGTGGAAACTGAAACTGTACAAATGTAACAGTGATATTCTGCATATGGGTTGACTTTCTATTTATCCCACACATCATGCATTCAAATATTTACATGCCATAATTATTTCAGGTGGAAGTAATGTGAATGAGTACATAAATAGCTACTTTTAAGATGGCTTCTGTACTGATAGAAAGAGGCCAATGTCTAGTACTAACAGATTAAAGGCCTGTAAACAAGAGGCAGGATTGGATACTCCTTTTAAGCGGTTAATTACAGCTGTGCACAGCTCAGTATCGTGCAGGTACCAGACACAAAAAAATTTCATACACTAGTATCTCTTTGGTGCCCTCAATTTGGAGCCATTTAGACCGAGCTGTTCCGATATAGCAAGGGGTTTATTCAGCCAGAAGCAGCAAAAATCCTGCTTAGCAATCAAGTGACTAATCTCCGCAAAAAAGATGCGAGTAGCTTACTGAGAAGTTCAACAGATGTACCAGAAATCACAGCATGGTCTGAAAGATCCTTTACACCCTGGCTTGTTTGAAACTGTGGCCCAGATTATGTATTCTCTCAGTGGTTTGTGTAGGAAAGGGCCCCTTTTCTTACATGCGCACCCCCATTTTTGTTGGCTGGTAATTGATGCGACTGACAGGAAGTGCACTGGGTTTCTGCTAACCAGGTCCCCAGGGCCAGATTACTTTCCCAAAACTGTGCAATTGTACCCCAATTGGCAAAACCCTTCGCACTCCCTGTAAGTCCCTAGTAAGTGGGTACCTCTGGTCAAGGGGGCTAAAGGGGGTCCTTAAGGGCTACAGCATGAATTGTGCCACCCTAAAAGGACCCCTCAACAAACAGACTGCAACTGCAAGCTGCGAATCTTGGTAAAGACAAATGTGAAAACATGACATAACATCGCCGTGAGTCATGTCTACAGACACTGCATGCAGCAGAGGCAAGTCACCTCTACAGCAGCAATATACTACATCTGAGGACATAACTGCATGAGCAAGTATACCTCTGTGCTGGTCAGCTCTATTGCTACCAGTACAAGTGAACAGGGAAGCCATTTTAAGTACATTTACTGGACACTAAATTGACACTAAATTGAGCAACACTATAGTGCTTATGATGATCAAAGGAGATTCCCCGAGAGAGAACTTGCACATCATTTGGGCCCGCTTCAAAACTATAGCAGTTTGGTGAGCGGGGTAAAATACACACCTATTGTGGAAAAATATTTTTTTCGCTGTACCTGAAACAATACCATGCCATAATTTGTCTTTGGAGCAGCCTGGCAACCAGGGCAATTTGAGGTTTTCTGAAAGCAATAACGTATAATTTCTTCTCTCGCACCTCCAAATAGGCAAGGATAAATATAGAAAATCCTGGGTTCTAAAATCAACCTTAATGGAAAACCAAGGCCGTTTCTTGAGACCTGGTGGAAGTTTGTGGTTACTTGTGAGTATTGTGTGTGAGTACCGTTATTTACAACTGGCCACAATACTGCTGCACTCTAACTGTAAAGAAAGAATATCTTTCAGGACTTCACAATACCAGGTTAGAGAGGGCGAGCAGACTGGGCTTATACCAGGAGGTGGAAGGGTTACAGACTAATCAGTATTACACAGTAACAAACACTTAATAACCAACATTGTCAGTGCTACACTTGAGATAAAGAAAACTAAATAATTAACAGTCTCAAATAAACTAGAGGCCAGAGACCAGTTAAGGCATCAACTGTTACCTGTGCTTTGCTAAACAATTGATGGAGCAGATAGCTGCCAACTATTGACTCACGAGGTGCCTAGATCGTATCACAGTCAATACTTTCGAAAATAGTGGGACGCTTCGGAATATTCCAGCTTGGTAACTAGTCTGTTAGTGACCGCAAATTTCACTTAGATTTTCAGAAACCTGGAGGGTATAAAAAGTATTCAACAGCTCTGGATTCAGGGAGATGTAGCCCAGACAATCCACATCAGTTGTGTAATAACGGACTACCGCCTGGTCCCTCTACGGCGGGAGCGGATTGGCACACAAAACTTGCACGAACAGCATGCCTACCATGCAGGTTTACCCTTTCATCAATGACTAGTAATGGAGCAGCTCCACAAATATGGCATATCCATCTTCCAATCATATGAGCTTTTTGCAAGTCTTCTTGTGGATACAGTAATTAACTTCTGGGAGGCATGTAGAATACTCATGCAGACAGAAAAGTTATCTGTATCTCAAAAATTCACATTGGAAAAGCTTCTAGCACGTATCCAAGACCTAGGTGCGATCTGCCTGGAGAGGATCCAGCAGAAATGAATCCCCGGTGCAGTGGCTTCTTCCATACACAGTGTGCAGGCCTCTTCCATGCTTAAAGAACAAGTACTGGATGAATAGTCTAGTACTTCTAATTATCTGATGGTTAAGACAGGAAGGCTGAATCAATCTGAGGGTCACATTTATTAAAAAAGTATTAGGCACCTTAATTCATGGCGGAGCATTTTGTTCCCGTTTGCTGACAAGATGCTAAGGGTTCTGAGACTGGGGTGCTCAGTCAGACTGGTTTTGAATGGTCCAAGTGTCATGACTTTAGCCTAGGCCTATTAGTGGTCCCATAGCCAAGCAAGACAGGAAGAGGACAAGTGGTGGATGGGTGAGTTTCACAGACAGGACAAACCTGCTCTGGATAAAAAGAGTGTGTTAGATACCTAACGTTTCTTAGAGGGGGACAAGAAGGGTGCATCTACAGGCTTGGGTGGAAAAGATGGTCACCACGTATGCAGAAGACTACCAGCCTTTTGGTTTGCATTAACAAGGGGTTCAAACCTCCCACAATTAACCAGTTCCCTTGTCGGCCAAACGAACAAGTTACTTACCTTCGGTAACGATATATCTGTAAGAAAAAGTAGTTAGTATTAGATTCCTTACCTTAGAATATCCCCAGGCGTCAGTCTGGATCCGGAAACTTTTGCGTAGCAGTACCCCTGTGCGTCGGTAGGCGTCGTCTGCAGGCGTCCCCTGCGGCTCCGCGTCCGTCGCCTGCGTCGTGATGACGTCGCTGGAGTATATAGACGCCGCCTCCGCGCGCTGACGTCAGTTCTTTGCACACAGCTTTTCCGCGCCAGAACACGCAGAGCCATGTGAGAACCAACACTGGTGCCATTTGAAACTAGGGCCCTGAAAGGGATGTCCTTAACCCTAGGTATCAGTTCGCAGAACGGGGAGGATGGGTGGGTCGGTAATGAATCTAATACTAACTACTGTTTCTTACAGATATATCGTTACCGAAGGTAAGTAACTTGTTCATCTGAAAGAAACACGTTAGTATTAGATTCCTTACCTTAGAATAGATACCCCAGCAATACCAACCCCGGTGGTGGGTCTGCGAACCAATACATTCCTACACCAGAAAGTCCTGGAGGACAGAACGGCCAAAGAAGCCATCCCTCCGGACTTGACTGTCCAGGCAGTAGTGCCTCGCGAAGGTGTGCAGCGAGGCCCAAGTAGCCGCCTGGCAAATGTCCTGCAAGGGGACTCCCCGGCTCAGGGCAGTAGTAGCCGCCGTGGCCAGAGTGGAATGGGCCCTCAGCCCAACAGGGGGCTCCTTCCGAGCCAAAGAGTAGCACGCTTTGATGCACAGAACGACCCACCGAGAGATGGTCCGTTTATGTACCGCCCGTCCCTTCTTCGCACCCACGTAGCCAACAAACAGTTGGTCATCCACCCGGAACTGGCGTGTGCGATCCATATAAAATGAAAGCGCACGTTTTGGGTCCAGACGATGGAGCCGCTCTTCATCCTTTGAAGGATGCGGAGGCGGGAAGAAGGAAGGGAGGGTGATGGACTGCCCGATGTGAAAAGCAGAAACTACTTTGGGCAGGAAAGAAGGTCTAGTCCTCAGAACCACCTTGTCTGGATGAATGGACAAGAAAGGAGGTTTGACAGAAAGAGCCTGGAGCTCACTCACTCTCCTGGCAGAGGTGATGGCAACCAGGAAGGCCGTCTTTAAAGTCAGGAGACGGAGAGGACAGGAATGAAGTGGCTCAAATGGAGCACACATCAAGAAGGTGAGAACCAGGTTCAAGTCCCACTGAGGCATCACAAACGGAACAGGAGGATACATGTGTGTGATGCCCTTCAAGAATCTCGTTACAATAGGGGACTTGAACAAAGAAGGTTGATCAGGCAGCCTCAGAAAGGCCGAAAGGGCAGAAAGGTAGCCCTTGATAGTGCCCAGAGCAGAGCCCTGCTGGGCAAGAGAAAGAAGGAAGAGAAGAACCTCGGAAAGAGGGGCAGAGAGAGGATCCACAGCCTTTGCTGTGCACCATGCCACAAATCTGTTCCACCGACAGGCGTATACCGACTTCGAGGAGGGACGCCTGGCTGCCAGAATCACATCACAGACTTCAGGAGGCAAGTCAAATGGCCTCAACTGTCGCCGCTCAATCTCCAAGCATGGAGGTGGAGACTGGACAGGTTCGGGTGGAGGACCGTCCCCTGCTGCTGCGACAGAAGGTCCTCCTGAAGGGGCAGGCGGATCGGGGGACCGACTGACATGCTGAGTAGCTCGGGATACCAGTACCTTCGAGCCCAGTCCGGAGCCACAAGGATAACTTGGGCCCGGTCCCGCCTGATCTTCTTCAGCACTCTGGGCAGAAGTGGTATAGGCGGAAAGGCGTATAACAGACCGCAACTCCACTCGCGCCGAAAGGCGTCGCCGTGCGAGTGCCGTCTTGGAAACTCCAACGCGCAGAACTGATGACATTGCGCGTTCTCTTCTGTGGCGAATAGAACTAACCAAGGTTCTCCCCATTGCAGAAAGAGGCCTTGCGCCACGTCCGAGTTCAGACGCCATTCGTGATCCATCGAGCACCGACGGCTGAGTTCGTCCGCCCTGGCGTTCAGAGAACCTGCCAGGTGTTGAACCGTCAGAGTCACGCCCTGACGTTCCAGCCATTGCCAGAGACGCAGAGCCTCCTGGCAAAGGGTCCACGACCCCACCCCGCCCTGCTTGTTGCAGTACCACATGGCGGTGGTGTTGTCCGTGAACACCTGCACTACACTCCCGTTGACAAAGGGGAGGAATGCCTTCAGTGCTAGACGAATCGCCCGTAGCTCCAACAGGTTTATATGGAGCCGGGACTCCGCCGGAGACCAGATGCCTCTGATCTCAGCCTCTCCCAAGTGGCCTCCCCAGCCCTGGAGGGACGCATCCGTCACGACAACGTGCTCCGGTTGGGGAAGGGAGAGGGATCTGCCTCCGACCCAATCGCGGTCCGTAAGCCACCACTGCAGTTGTCTCGCAGTGCCCTCCGAGATCAAGACGTGGTCGGACAAGTTGCCCTGATGCTGGGCCCACTGAAACTTCAGGTCCCACTGCAGAGCCCGCATCCGCCACCGGGCGTGATGCACTAGAAGGATGCAGGACGCCATCAGCCCCAGCAGCCGCAGCGTCAACCTGACCGAAACCCGGGATAGCGGCTGAAAGATGGGAATCAAAGCCTGAATATCCCGGACCCGCCGTTCCGGAGGATAAACCCGAAACTCCAGAACCGCTCCGATGAAAAGGAGCTTTTGAGAGGGTCACAGGTGTGATTTCGGCACATTGAGGGAGAACCCAAGCTCGTGCAAGAGGTCTGCCGTCATCTGAAGGTGGTGGACGACTGTCTGGGGCGAGCCCGCCTTCAACAACCAGTCGTCTAGGTAGGGGAAGACTTAAACCCCTAACCTGCGCAGATGGGCTGCGACCACCGCCATCACCTTTGTGAACACCCGTGGGGCGCTGGTAAGGCCGAAGGGGAGCACGACAAACTGAAAGTGCTCCTGGCCTACCGTGAACCGCAGGTAACGCCGGTGGGCCGGCAGGACGGGGATGTGAAAATACGCATCCTGCAAGTCCAACGCTACCATCCAGTCTTGCAGGTCTAGAGCAGCCAAGACCTGAGCTAATGTCAACATCTTGAACTTCTCCTTCCGGAGGAAGCCGTTGACGTTCCGTAGATCCAAGATAGGACGTAGGCCCCCTTTGTCCTTCTTGGGCACCAGAAAGTAGTGGGAATAGCAACCACGCCCTACTTCTGGCCCAGGAACGCGCTCGATGGCCCCCTTGGCCAAGAGGGCCGTAACTTCCTCCTGCAGAAGTGTCAAGTGGTCCCCCGACACACGGTGGTTCTGCGGTGGCATGGCTGGAGGATTGGTCTCGAAGGGGAGGGAGTAGCCCCTTCGGACGAGTTGCAGCACCCACCTGTCCGATGTGATTGCGCGCCAGCGGGCGTGGTGATGGCGAACCCTGCCACACACTGGCGTCACATGGGCCTGAAAGCACGGACTAGGAGGATTTGGAGGCTGATGCTGCGGGGGGAGGTGTGGCCTGACCCCGCCCGCCTCCACGGCGGTTTCCACGGCCGCCACCGCGTTGAAAAGATTGTTGCGGCGCGTGGCTGGCAGCACGTGTGGGGACGCCCCTTCCTTGGCCACGAAAGGAGCAAAACGAACCCGTTTGCTGGCGCTGGGTCGAGAGACCCAAGGACTTGGCCGTGACCCTGGAGTCCTTGAAGCGCTCCAGCGCGTGGTCCGCCTTGTCACCAAACAGGCGACAGCCATCAAACGGCATGTCCATCAAGGCATTCTGGACATCTGCCGAAAAGTTGGCGGATCTCAGCCAGGCGTGGCGACGAATCGCCACCGTCGTGGACATCGCCCTGCCCAGCGAGTCGGTCGTATCAAGACCACACCGTATGGAATATTTTGCTGCGTCTCGGCCCTCAGCCACAGCCTTGCCGAGCTTCGCCCGCACCTCCATGGGGCATTCTGGCAGCAGGTCCGCGACCGTATCCCACACAGAGTGGGTGTAGCGGCCCAAGAGGCAAGCGGTGTTGCAAGACCGCAGTCCCAAACTCAGGGACGAGAAGACCTTCTTGCCATACTGGTCGTACCTCTTAGATTCCCGGTCGGGCGGGGCCGACGGGAATGCGGTCTGGGAAGTGGAGGCCTGGATCACCAGACTCTCAGCGGTGGGATGGGTGGACAGGAATTTGGGGTCGTCCGGACACGGACGGTGGCGTCTGGCCACGTTCCTATCAACAGGCGAACCTGAAGAGGGCCTGGACCACGTGCCCAAAAGAACGTCCGACAAGGCTTCGTTAAACGGCAGCAGTGGCTCCTGTGGGCATGACTGCGGTTTGAAGACCTCTGTGAGGATGTTAGGCCTCACGGCCGCGACGGGGAGCTCAAGGTGTAAGGCCTTGGCAGCCCTCATCAACACCACTGAATAAGCAGCCCCCTCCTCCGATGCCACGGTAGGAGGCGAGACAAAGCCAGGGTTAGGAGAGTCGTCCAGACCACTGGCATCACCCAAATCACCTGACCAGTCCACGTCGTACTGACACTCACGTGACAGAGGGTCCTCAGACCCCTCCCAACCCTCTCCGTACTCTACATCATCTCCATATTCGGAGTCAACAATGTAGACCGGCTCCTCGGGGTTCACAGGCCCCATCGGTGTCGAGCCCGGCGTCAAGCGACGCCGGTCCGACTCCGCATCCGGATTCGGGGCGGGAATGGGGACGACGCCGCCCGGAGCCGGCACCGGAGAACCAGCGCCGCGCGGGGAAGGCGTCGGGGGTAACCCCGATGAAATCGGCGCCCGAGAGGCCGGTAGACCAGCCGGCGTCGACCCCGAAGGCCACTGCGGCGCCGGGGTCAGAGCCGTCGGCGGCACCGGGGCTGGAGCACCCGATGGCGTCGAGGCAGGGACACCCGAACCGCTAGGGCCCCCGGACGGTAGCACTGGGCCCGAAGGCGCCGTAGGCCCCGGAAGAGTGAGCGCCCTCATGGCCATGAGGAACGCCTCAATCTCCTCGGGCGTTGCGCCTAGCCCAGGGACCGGAGGGTATGGAGCAGGCCGCGCCGGCGACTCTCGCGGAGCCGCGGTCACCCGAACCCCCGGCCGCGTCGCGCGAGCGTCGGGGGGGGGAGTCGGAGGTACGATGACGATGCCCCGACTTCTTGTGCTTCCTACCTGAGGAACCAGACGAATGGTGACGACTTCCGGAGCGCTCGGCACGGCTCCGCGACCGCTCCCTCGTACGCTCCCTGGACCTCCGGCCGGACCGGGACCGCTCTCGACGCGGGGCCGACACCCGGAGCTCGAGCAGCTTGCGGGACCGCTCCCGTCTAGCCTTATTTGTCAAGGCCCGGCAATCGACGCAGGCGTCCACGTCGTGGTCGGGGCCCAGGCACCGGAGGCAGAGACGGTGATGGTCCGTGACCGACATCGTGCGGTCACAACCGTCACAATTCTTGAAACCGGGCATCCTACCGGCACCAAAAAAGTATAAGAAGTTTACAAAACTTGGTCAAAAGACCGGAGTACTGCTCTTCGGATCTGCGCTTACTGGCACGGAAAAAAGAAGAACTGACGTCAGCGCGCGGAGGAGGCGTCTATATACTCCAGCGGCGTCATCACGGCGCACGACGCCGACGACGGACGCGGAGCCGCAGGGGACGCCTGCAGACGACG
The DNA here is from genome assembly GCF_964263255.1 of Lissotriton vulgaris. Lineage (NCBI taxonomy): Eukaryota > Metazoa > Chordata > Amphibia > Caudata > Salamandridae > Lissotriton > Lissotriton vulgaris. The sequence continues at coordinate 307,344 of NW_028243475.1, read as the reverse complement.
CCTACCTACGCGCAGGGGTACTGCTACGCAAAAGTTTCCGGATCCAGACTGACGCCTGGGGATATTCTAAGGTAAGGAATCTAATACTAACGTGTTTCTTTCAGATATCACACACAACATAAATCCTTCAAGCATGCCCCAGAAATGATAAAAACAAGTGATCCCAGCTATGGGGACTGAACAGACCTTTACTGGTGTAAGCCACTAAGCAGTACATGGGTACAGGTAAAAAGGCAGGTGCCGCTGGTCTTACAGCCACCACATAGCGGGGGAGACGGCTCATTCAAAATGTGGGTACATTCTGTGTCCATAGTACATGAACAAAAAATAGAGCCCCAATCATTGGGCTTCTGCTAGTCCAGAGGTCATGTAAGAGAAAGGCTGCACTGCTTTACAAAGGCATGCAGAGAATTATTTGAATTTCATTTATTATATCATGCTGTATGCAATCAACATTCACCTGTGAATAGTCTAGCAACCACAGAAAGTAAGTTTGATCCCCAATTAAAGTGCAGCAGTAGTGACGGCCCTGTGCATCAGTGGTTACCAAGAGTACTCACACAGAATCCTGCTGACAAAATCTTCCTGCTAAGTCTCAAAGAAACAGCCTCACAATATACTCATCACATATTGTTCAATTTAAGTTATATGTAGAGGCTGTGCTGATTCTATGTTTAGGGCGTGCCCTCTATTAATAGGATGTTCAGGACTTTTTTGTGTCAGCTGGCCTGAGCACTTCTAGCTGATGCATGGCTGCAAATGCATACATTTACATCAGGGAATAGTATATTACAGACTAAATGCTCCAAAGTTTATTTCAGCTAGTTAAGAGCCTTATACAGGTCCCTCATTTGCAATATAAAACACAATTTTAGACCAGAAATATATTAGTGCTTCAGCAAGACAAGCTTGAAAGTTTGTCATGCATGAAATGTGCTGCTAATGAGTATCATTTGTATTAAGGAGATAGCTTGTAGCATTCTCGATACAAGTAATTTACAAGATCTAGAATTATTTTTATTTCATAGGAGCACCAAACTGCACAAAATAAGCAAGCCTACTTAGTGCGCCTGCCAACATTTTATTCTATATTAAAAAACTTTTGTGGCTGAAAAAAAACGCTGACAACTGGAACACAAAAAACAAAGAAATTGGTTATTTCAAAAATCACTGGAGAGGAGTAGAGACTCTTTATAAAGTTTAGATTAGATCTCATATTTTATCAATATTACTGGCACACTGCTTCATGGAGTCCCTATTTGCCCAAAACTGAAAAACAATCATTGGAAGAGAACACCCAAACTCTAGAATATATATGGACACGGTTTCGTGCCCTAAAAGTATTAATTTAGGGCATGTAGTGCTGTAGAGTCACGTGCTCTGCATCTTCTCATCATCTAGTGTTGAGCCTGGACGTTTGCAACTTGTTTTCCTTTGAAGTAAAGCACCAGTAACCTGGCTCAACATTAGACTGCTTTCCTGTTCAATAGGAGTACTGGAACAGTAGTATGGAGAAAACTTCTATTGTGAAAAAGGCAAGATAAGAGTAAAAACAACTGACCATCACTGGCTTTTAGGGCGGAGGGTGAGCACATGTGAATCTATACTATTATGTGCTACACAAACAGTCACAGGACCAGATTTAGCATTTGTAGCACTTGTGGCTGCAGAAACACATGCTCTGGACAGATTGTAAAGCAGTGGCTAGTGAGCTAATTAAGATACAGGGTTCATAACACACTTTGGCCCAAAGAAGCCTATTGATGGACTTGGACATCCACACAGGAGTATTAAGAAATAGGGTTAATTAGGTGTGAAAGATGCTAGTCCTACACAAGTACCAAGACCACAAGTTTATTTTTTACAGGGAACCAAGTACTCCATTGTAGCACTCAAATGCCCCAGGAAAGCAAAGCACAGCAAACCATGGCCCACTCAGGGGAGGTGCTGTGCTCCCTGCAGTCTCCCACTGCTTTAAAATCAACGTTGGTGGAGCCCGGCATTCCTTGGAGCAAGGTACCCAGGGATGGGGTCACAAGGGTCAAAGCTTTGCTTGGGGAGTGGGCCCCACATACGCCCCCTCCGCATCAAAAATAATAAATCCAGGTTATGCCCACTCACAGGAGTGTTGCCCTCCCCAGGTGGAACGAAGGAAATCTAGCCAAGCGCCATGTGCTTTTTTCTCGGCTCGGTTCTCCTGGGAACAGAGCGTTAAATGCAGATCTTAATTTCAGTGTCACTTCTCCGGCAGGTAATTCTGTATGATTAGATAGACCTGGAATCAGATTATGATCAGAGTCAAGGAAGTGTGACAATTTTAAGAGTGCCATATGGAGTGTAGGTCCGATGTCTGGGACTGTGGATCCATACTCTTTTGCAAACTTACTGAAACCTGTAGGCCTAAGTAGTGCAAAACTGCCCTTTAGTGCAGATTTTGTCTATAATGTGTAATACAGTTTAAGCGTCAGTCCTTCAGTAAGTGCCACCAACCTACACCATGAATGCCCACACCTACCCCAGGTCAGTACCCATGAAGGATTCCTGGTGCAGCAGGCTGCTTGTGCACCGATACCAGGCTGCACAAAATAGTCTCATAAGGGCAGACTGCACATGTAACTTGCAGAGAGAGCCTTTTGACCGTAGCTGTGTAGCAGCAGTGAAACATTCAAGCAAAACTCACTTTGCAACTGTAATGTTTGGTGAAAGAGTGAAGGTGACCAAGTAACAACTTTGGAGATGTCTGCCAAAGGGAAGCTAGAAAAGTCAAGGAGACATCCTTTTGGCAAGTGGAATGCACTTTAGCAGGCACACTAAGGTGAGCATGACTTTGGCATAACACATTTGTATACATTTGGCAATTCATCTCAAAATGCCTGGGTAGAGATTGGGTGACCATTTGGGGGTTGGCAAAGGGTACAAATACTAGTTTTGTCATACCCAAGCACTTTGTCCCATCAATGTAATGAGTGTCCTTTTAACATCTTGTGTGTGTTGAGTCCTTTCCGCTACAGTCAGAGTGCAGGAAGAAGGCAGTCAGCTCAATGACTTTAATGTGAAAAGATAATACTTCTAACATTCTATTATTTCGCGAATCAGCCAATGCTAAACCTCTTCTGCCAGTGCAGACTGCTGGGGAGACTGGGTATCCCTCCATTTTCTGGATGCAGTACATTGCAGTCATGTCTGTCTTTAGGAGGGTTCTTTTTCCTCTGTAGAGCCAGAAGTTGGCTTTGCAAGACAGGTAGCCAGTAATTCCAGGAAGTTATGACACCCCTGGCATAGCAGTGTCCCAGATTCCCCGGTCACGGGCCTGAGACGAGCACTCAAACCCATGAGTTAAACATCCTTAATGATGGTGACCTGCAGAAGAGGATCAAGGATAAGCATAACGGGCAACAGATTGTTGCTATTCAACCATAAAAAAGTAAACAGTCTTGATCTTTACCAACACCAGATACTCCAAATCACCCTTCACTTGTGCCCATTGTCTAGCAAAGGCAGCAGAAGTGCTGGCATGTGCAGCACGACATCCAGTATCTTAGTTATGCATGAAGTCATTATTTCCAGCAACTTCATAACCATTCCTATAAAAAGAGGAAGTCCAGTCTCAAAAAGAGGCAACCGTCTTTGGAAAGCCATCACGCTCTCTTGGTTGGGGTATGCTTTCCCTCTAATATTGATGAGGGTGTATCCTATGATCGGCTGGATCTGGCTGAGGATGGAGATAAGATTTTCTGGCATTGATGGTGAACCTCAGCCTGTGGAGTAAGGACATGGCTAGGCATTGTGGTCTGTCTTTGTTCTTGATCAGCCTGTCATCTAGGTAGTGAAAGCAAATGGAATTCCTGTGCAGATACACAACCACCACCTACCACCAGAACTTTTGAAAGTTACCAGTAATTAGCTGAATGGATTAAGAGGAAGTAGAGGTATTTCAGGTGTAACAGACAAGAAGTTGTCCTGGCAGAGAAGTGGGCTGACCTCTTGTGTGGTCATATGGGAACATTCTGACAGGATGACCTCTTCCTTGCACAGCTGAAGATGTTCGCTGCTGAGGACAAAGCAACAAGGTAGCATGCTTGGAAATCGAGGTGGTGCCACTGCATACAACACTATCTACTGGTCTGAGGTAATTATCTCCAACTGTAATAGGAAGAACCTTAATCTTCCCCCAATAGATTGCCCAACCTGTGGCTTGGTTCCTACGAGAGCTGGATTTAGGTTAAAGAGACTGGAAGGCACAGATGGACTTCAGTGTCTATATCCTTTCTGATTTTTTCAGGCATGCCATCAAGTCGGGGGCCAAAAAGATGAGCATCATCAAAAGGCATGATTTGGAGGTGCTGTTGCATCTTCGGCCAGAATAAGGCACCAAGAGTGCTGACATGGCCAGATGGTGGTAGATACAACCCGTATCACAGTTACCACTGCACAACTGATCGTAGCACAGCTAATAACCTTGCCCATTGCTAGAAATGTGTCCCAATTTTGTGTGGGCTTCTGGTACGTGCATTACAAGCTCTTCAATTTTCTTTCAAGTATGCTTATCATAGAGATAGAGGATGCCCATGTAGCTGGCAATGTATGAGTGGATGGCAGCCCCACACTGACCATGTGCACTTGTTCTCCATTTCGGGTGAAGGCACATCCACCGTTGCCTGCACCAAAGTCAGTTTGCATGCGGTATGCACTACAAGGGAAATGGGTAGTACGTGAGCTCCCAAATGCAGACTGGGTTGTCCGGGGAGGGCTTAAAGAATTTTTTCTACACAAAGGGAGACCGCTTTCACCTTCTCCGTAAACCTGTCCACAGCTGAACTGAGCATGCCACACAACAAAGGGAGGGGTTTCTGTTTTGGATAGTGTTTCCACCAGGAAAGGTCTTGTCTTGCATCATAGGCATTTTTTTTATCATCTCATGGCAGGCAGTGGTGGTGTCAGGCGAAGAGGCTTTGGAATGACATGGTTCTACACAGGTATCATCAGGAGCATCCATCTGGTAGTCCTCCCAGGGGTTTGTGCCCATATTCAGGTACTAACTGCTTATCGGGGTCCTGCGGATAATATGAACTACACAGATTCCTGTGTGGAGACTGGAGTTCTAATGGGAGGCGGGGGTGGTAGACCGTATCTAGGAAAAAGTGGTAGTGGTGTAGCAGTCATTGTCAAAGACTCAAGTTGTGGTCAAATCATCTATGGGGTCAAAAGTTAAAGGTAAATAAAAAAAAAACAACTACATTGAGGTCATAGCCAATGTGTTATGTATACACATTTACAACTTATTTTTCTTTGTTGAAATCTGGGTCAGAGGACCTGTTGTGACTCCTCCCTTGGTCCAAATGCACCAGCACACTGGCTCCACCTCATTGTTTTCTGCTCCGTGGTGTGTGTAGTGTATGTGGAGTGCAGTGTTGAGGACAGTGTTCTATATATTTAAGGGAGCGAGCACCCGGTCTGAAAATAGAAAGTCTGTTTACCGCCCAATGCCAGCTTTAGAGACGGCATGGCCCCTGTAGAGTTTGACAAAGGCCACAAAAAGGGGTTCAGACTTTCTAAAAGGCTTAGTTCTATCAATGTAATACATGAGCACCCTCTTAACATTCAGAGTTTGAAGGGCCATTATTGCTAGAGTTTGGCCTTGAGAGGAAGACCAATAGCTTAACAGTCTGGTTCGGATGAAAAGGGGATACAACCTTGGGGAAGAATTTGCTGTGGTTGAAGATGCAACTTTTTCACACTGATGGTAGAACCTAGGCTTGCTGGTTGAATTTGTGCTAGGTATTGCCATTTGCTGCTGACTCTTGATCAGCCAATCGTTTAACTATGGAAAGAAATGTATGGCATTTCAGCGCAGGTGCACTGCCAATACCATTTGGTACTTTGTAAATACCTTTGGAGCAGTAGAGACTCAAAATGTAAACCCTTAGAACTGGTCATCAACATACCATGAACAGAAATTTCTGCTGAGTAACTAGGTAAATAGGGAGGTGAAAGTAAGCATCTTTCAGATTTGGTGCTGATAAGAACTATCCTTGGCATAGAAACAAAGTCATCCTGTAAGGTGACCATATGAAAGTGTTGGGAGAGGATGAACTTGTTCAATGGTCTGAAATCGAGGATTAGCCGGCACAAGCCATTCTTTCTGCAGATCAGAAAGGACAGGGAATAAACTCTTGATTTAGTCATTGTGTACTGGTTTCATGGTGCCCTTTGCTAGAAGCACTTGAACCTCTTCCTCTACAAGGTGAAAATGGCATGAACTAATTCATATGGCAGTGCGGTGGGATGTTGGGAGGGGCTAAGTGGAATTCGAGGCAGTTCCCTTCCTGCACAATGGAAAGGACACATTATTCAGAGGTGATATTTTCACACTGCGTGAGGAAGTGCCTCAGTCTTCACCCGACAAATGTGATGTGGTAAAGGGGAAGGGAAGGATATTCACTGTTTGCCAGAGGAAGGCACCTCTTGTGAAGCAACCACTGGTTTCCAGTGTTCACTTTCCATAAAAGCACCTCCTTGGAAGGTCTTGGGTTGCTGTACCCGGTGCTGTTGGCACGGGGGGTCTCTGAACTTAGGCTGCCTGCACCTCCAGTTTTGCTTCCTCTGAAAAAACTATCTAGGACAGGGAGGCAGCAGGGCATCCATGGATTTGGCAACACTGGTACTTTTTTTTGGTAATCATCTAGTTGAGCTGGGGACTGAACAGATGCTCTCCGTCCAAAGACATTCAAGAGGTGCTTTTGCCTGTGGAGGAAAATAGGTATTAATACCTCTTGCAGCCATATAAGTGGTGTGGAGGGCACAACTAATGTTGGCACTGTTGATTTTCCACATCCCAAACCAACTCCTGTTTGTGAGGACGATGGGCTTCCTGGATGTGCTTCTCCATTTCCACTCAGTAGCGCTCATCATACCTGGATAGGAGACCCACTGAATTTCCAATTAGTCAATGAGTGGCTGCCCCAAACATTACGTGCTTCCCAGGAGCATCAATCTGCTCCGACTCCTTATCAAGCGGTGTGTCCTCTAGCCTATCCCAAAGCTTTTTTAAAGGTAGTGAGGGGAGGGGGCAATCTGTCCAGAAATGCAGACTGGATTGCCAGGGGCAGGTTTACACATTTCCTCAACTTAAAGACTCCCCCACCCCGACCTAAGCATTACTTTCGGCATTTGAAGGTATTGACCCGACACACTCCGTCCTGGACAGAATCTCAAACAGGAAGTAAGGTCATCCTGCATGGCATGCAATTTGAATAAATTATGCTGTGCAGCTAGCTGTATTACTCCATGGGATGTTGTAGAATCATCATGTGGGGATGGTTTGGCAAGGTAGAGGTCAGGTTGTCTACAAGATAGTCCCTCCCAAGGATCATCTCCCTCACTGAGCCTGAAGGGTTTGTCATAGATGTCTTGTGGATTGTAAGAACTGTTGGGCTCCGAGTCAGTGTCTTGTGGATCATGCGGAAAAGAGGCAAGGGCAGTTGTGGTGGATTGGGTGGTAATAATGTACAGCTAATTACAGAGTCTCAGACCCTTTTGGGGGTTGGTGGCACGGAAGAGTCGAATCCTAGTTCTTACAAGTCCAGCCGGTGTATTTTTGGGAACCCGGAGGAGTCCTGGAGCCAGAGGTTTGGCAAGAATTTTGACTATGTAGATAAAGAAATTTTTGCTTTGCACCCAGGACCTACAACAGCTTTTCATAGACTGAAGCTTCTGTGCTGTCCAACTTCGGCACAAGCTTCAATACCAGTTGCAGAGTATCTTTTGACAGTTTTCACCAGAGTAGGCTTTTTCAGAGACTCTGGGCCAACACAACAAATGAGTGCCGTGGGTTATGCACCTTTGGATGAGTTCTTCGCAAACGAATCTCAGACGCTGGAGTCAGAGGCAGTCCAGATGGAGGGTTAGTGCAGTTTCAGGCTTGACCCCGGGCTCGCTTCCTTACTCCAACTGCAGCAGTTCCTTACTTTCACCAACGTATGCTTCAGGGCTGACTTTGTGACACCATGAAGACCCATGCATTTGACCCAGATACTGGTGCGTGTTGCACCGCTGCCTCAAGGAACTCAGCCTCCTCTTTGAGATCAGGGCTCTTGGACAAGATAGCCACTGGACTTTCATCTACCCGTCATGCCTGGCTTCCTCGTCGTCCACATGTCAGCTTTGAAAATGTTAGATGTCTCCAACGAGGCTCTTTTTTGCATCCTGTGGTAGGCCCAGATCCTTTCCCTCCAATACCTGGGTTTTCTTGTAGCGGAACGCTAGGCAGGCTTTGTAGGAAGTCTCTTTGTAGTCTGGGTAGAGGCAGAGGTTGCAGACCTTGTGTTGGTCTCTCCAAGGGTATTTTGGGTTACACCTAGGGTAGCATTTGAAGGCTGTATGTTCCATACCCATGCACTAGGTGCGGACTCAAAGAAGCAACAGCGAGGACATAAGGCTCTTGCGTCGTACAGTTCGAAAGGAGTCTCACTGGAACAGAGAATGAAGAACCAGTGTCATAATACACCCATCAGGCAGCAGAGTTTCCAAACATCCAAACCTAATGGTGGAAGAAAACAGGAGTTGGAGCCAGAGTGCATTGTGGACCAAGGGTGGAGTCACTGCAGATCTTGTGACTCAGGAATCTTCTAAGAAAAACAGGTTGCAAACGCCTAGAGACATTAGGTGGCGGAGTATGCACAGCAGGTGTACATACAGCCACACGTAACAAACATATGTAATATTCTTATAAAATGACATTTCTAAAGAAATGCCTGCTGAAACAAGGAGGAAGATTACAAGACGACAGTAACTGCCAAGATGGGAGTGGTCTAGGCATCAGGCTGAATCACACTAAAGGATTCAGAAAACTCAATGCTGCACACAGAGGTCGACCATTCAGCCTGGATAGGGTATAGGAAGATCTGTTCACATATAGAAAAATGCAAATACTTAAACCTACCTGTAAAAATAGTTCTCCAGCTCTATCTTTGAAAAGTGCATATGCTACCAGGATATTTTTACACAACAAGCGTGGGATTCTCAGACATAAAAACATGCAACATATATGGCCATTAAACAAAACCCACCTAAAGGGGCGATTTTCTACCGTCTGTTGAGCAGCCTTTAGCTCGTACTTCTGACCTCTAACACCTCTACGTTTAGATTTTCAGGATGTTGTATGTAACTTCTAACGAATGAAAAAACAGCTTGTGAGGTCTGGAAGGTATACATTTGAGTGTATAGCACATACCAATACCTAAGAATCGCCATCACAGCCACATCATTCTTATCCATCAAGGAATTTTTACTATATTTAGGTGCTATTCGAATAGAAAATACTAAATAGGAAGGTACCTGGGAGGTGGGTCAAAGTCACACCATCATCAAAGACAGTTATTGAGCACTGCATGACCCACAGCAGCTATCAACCTACATCAGCGTCTAGGCAGTACAGAGTGCAGGTTAGTGAGAACTCCAACTGGTAACATTGTAAATGTCAACAAGTGGTCTATTGTCAATAAACGCTGCTGCTGAGTGGGCAGTCACTCTCCCCAAGCAGTTTTGTCCTGCCTTCTGGTAGGCAAACTTAAGCCATTCATCTTGCTAAGTGCCCTTGCTAATTAAATGCATCTGCCAGGGAAACTCAAAGCTGCACAGCTGAGAGAAAGATATGAGTCTTAATACTCAATTTATTTATTTGAGCAAAATCTTCATGTTCAAAACCAGAAAGGACATTTGCTGAATTGAAACTTGAAGTTCACCCTCAGCATGCCTGAAGCAAGTACTAGTAATGAAGAAACCAGATTTATGTTTGGCTCCTGGAAAATGCTTTAATCTGCCCCAAACTCCTGCATATGGCAAGAGCCACAAGAAGGCAGTTTTCGAAATTGCAGACATGGAGATTAGAGACCTACATCTGTTTGAAGGGCGTTAAGAGGACAGCCAGCACTATGTTAAGTTACAATCTGAGACCCAGCACCCCAATGATACAAATGTTAGAAGTAGACGCTGATCTATGGCTAGACTATTATGAAGCTTTGTTTATGCCACTTCCTGCAGTATGGCATCACAGCAATATGCACCATTATTCAAATGTGTTGCAGGCCTGACTTGAAGTAGACACAGCAACTGTTTGTGCAGCTAACATAGCACCTGATGTTTGCCACGGCTCAAGGAACAGGCCCTTTCTTAATTCCCCTCTTTTGAAGAGCTTATCATTAAGCTTACTCACACCTACTTCTTCCTATCCAAAGTTGTCACACTGGTTTCCTGTGCAATTCCACAAGAAGGGATACGCTTGTTGGTAGACATAAGGAGGAGCAGAAAATTACCACCTTTAGAACTATGGAGGATAAATCTCTTGATTAGTGAACATGCTTTTGATTTATGAAAAGGAAATGTTCTCATCAAGGGTGTCCACAGAGATTTAGACTGGTCGCTACTGGACTTGAAGGACTGGAGTAGCTTGCTGGCTTTCGCACACAGATCCTTATAACTGACGGTATGTACAGCATGATGGCCTATATCTAAAGTAAGAAGGCTGTACACTTTAACCAAGCCTGGTGTCTGGACACAGATGGCTGAACCCTGCATTCACCATGTCAGAGTATGCTGTCAGAGCATGCCTGAAGGTTAGCATTTGCTCTTAAAATCTCCTAGCTCGAAGGAAGAATGGGAGGAATTGCAACTTTTTACCACTGCTCTGTTGCATCTAATGAGCTGCACCATTATTTGGGCAGTATCAATTATTTTGATGGATACTGCTACAGAAATCTTTCTGCTCATACTGTCCATTTTCTGGATATCTTTATAGAATTGTTTTACAGAGCACCACTGCCTCCAAAAGGAAGAAAACACTTTTTTTGGGTAAACAAATGAAAGGAGACTGGTTCATGGAATGGCAGCATGCAGCTGCACTGTCGAGGCCAGGGGACACCCTGGTCGGAAAGACGCTCAGCTAAATGACCAAACGGTCTTTTAAGTTTAAACAATTTTATACAATAATCATCAAAATTACGTTATCAAAAGTGCTTTAGAAAAAAATACATAACAATTCTCTCGATGCTTTCATCCTTGTATTTGAATCAGTAATTGTTAGAAAGGAGTATTCGCCATAAATAAAGCGTAATAAACTGATCAACAAAACTCATGAATAAATTTGACTCATAAAACAATGTATCATTGTTTCAAAAATAAGTAGTGTAAATCAAAAACAAAACCCAATGCATTTCGGGTCTACATTCGACCCTTCTTCAGGGGTATAACATTTTCAATGTATAATCATGAAGATGATCAATATCGTGTTCCAATAACATTGCTCAAGGGAGATTTGGTTTAATCGCGCTGGTTCTGTTAAAATATATATACACAAATTGCTCGCACATTCCGTTGTAGGTGTAACAAATGAAATAGGGTTTGCACACGCAGGACTCTATATGCAGTGCTGATTATGAGGAACCACCCAAAGAAACGCCCAAACTGAAAGACGTGCTGGAATGAGAGACTCTTAATAATGAAAACGTGCGCCAATATGTCAAGAACTCACGTGCTGCTAAAGTATTCTTTTCTCTGGAAATTGAAGTGATAAACAAGATCAACCTCAAGCTTTGAAACTAAGCATTCTCAAAGTGTAGCTGTATACTCTGTATAAAGGGCTTACCGGTATCTGCAATAAACCAGCCTTCCCGTGTACTCAATACGTGGTGAAACGCCAAGTAAATCAGCTGTTCCCGTGTGAGTGTCCTCGAAGAGCACGAAAACTCTAAGGGGCAAAAGCATGCAATATCTGTAAATATGAGATACTGGAGTGGCGTCGGTGTGAAAAACGGTAAGAAAGATTAGAATCTTACCGATAGATTACCGATTCAAATTCTCAGCGATATGCCCGCCATGAACAGGACCGCTTGCAAGTGTATCCGCCGCTTCCGCACAAGTAAAACAGTGAAGCCCCGCCTCCTGTGGTCACGTGATGTTTATAAACTAGCCCACAACGAGTCAATGCAACTTTATCGTTTCGGAGGTCATTAAACAAAAGCGTGTAAAACTATAATTGTGCTTGGTGAAAAGAGTGAAAATAAATAAAAATGAAATAGAAAGGCGAAATGCACCGCCTTAAACACAAACGCTTACAAGCTATCCGCCGATTCCGAAATGGTGAAACGAGAACACGTGATGTTTAAAACCTGCCTACTTTGAATAAATACAACTTTATTGTTTGGTATCCTACGAAAGTCACTGCACGGTTGGAATCTCCCTACTGAACCTTTGGGATATCTCCAGCTCGTATTTCACGTGAGATTATCTCTTCTTTATGTCCATTGAGTTTTTACACCAGCAAATTACACCGGTCAGCTCTATTTTGAGTTATAAAACATGGGCAGGTTACTGCCTTTCCACTAACAAGCTCGGTTAGGTTTCCATCTATTTTGAATTTCTTTCACTTCACCCCTATCACAGTTCACACACACATTCGTGCAGTGACTTTCGTAGGATACCAAACAAAGTTGTATTTATTCACAGTAGGCAGGTTTTAAACATCACGTGTTCTCGTTTCACCATTTCGGAATTGGCGGATAGCTTGTTTAAGGCGGTGCATTTCGCCTTTCTATTTCATTTTTATTTATTTTCACTCTTTTCACCAAGCACGCTTTTGTTTAATGACCTCCGCAACAATAAAGTTAAATTGACTCATTGTGGGCAGGTTTATAAACCTCACGTGACCACGGGAGGCGGTGCTTCACTGTTTTTACTTGTGCGGAAGCGGTGGATACACTTGCAAGCGGTCCTGTTCATGGCGGGCATATCGCCGAGAATTTGAATCGGTAATCTATCGGTAAGATTCTAATGTCTCTTACAGTTTCATACACACCGACGCCACTCCAGTACCTCATATTTACAGATATCGCGTGCTTTTGCCCCATAAGAGTTTGTGCTCTTCGAGGACACTCACTCAGGAACAGCTGATTTACTTGGCGTTTCACCAAGCATTGAATACACGGGAAGGCTGGTTTATTGCAGATACCGGTAAGCCCTTTATACAGAGTATACAGCTACACTTTGAGAATGCTTAGTTTCACAGCTTGAGGTTGATCTTGTTTATCACTTCAATTTCCAGAGAAAAGAGCACTTTAGCAGCACGTGAGTTCTTGACATATTGGCGCACGTTTTCATTATTAAGAGTCTCTCATTACAGCACCTCTCTTTCAGTTTGGGCGTTTCTTTGGGTGGTTCCCCATAATCAGCACTGCATATAAAGAGTCCCGCATGTGCAAACCCTATCATTTCATTTGTTACACACACAACGGAATGTGCGAGCAATTTGTGTATATATATTTTTACAGAGCCAGGCCGATGAAACCAAATCTCCCTTGAACAATGTTACTGGAACACGATATTGATCATCTTCATGATTATACATTGAAAATGTTATACCACTGAAGAAGGGTCGAATGTAGACCCGAAATGCATTGGGTTTTGTTTTTGAGTTACACAACTTATTTATGAAACAATGATACATTGATTCTTTTATGAGTCAAATTTATTCATGAGTTTTGTTGATCAGTTTATTACGGTTTATTTATGGCAAATACTGCTTTCTAACAATTATTGATTCAAATACAAGGATGAAAGCATGGAGAATCGTTATGCATTTTTTTCTAAAGCACTTTTGATAACGTAATTTTGATGATTATTGTATAAAATTGTTTAAAAACTTAAAAGACCGTTTGGTCATTTAGCTGAGCGTCTTTCAGACCAGGGTGTTCCCTGGCCTCAACAGTACATTTTTCGAATAGGGGGTTGGGTATTCCCCCAGCTAGAGTGGTCGGTCACTCATAGTTCATACCACAGTATAAGCATAGGCTTACTCATAATTCAGAGGTCAAGATTCGGAGTGCAGTTCTACATCTACAGTGCAGCATGCAGCTGCAGCCACCACAGACAGTCCTGAGGCAAGGGAGGGCTGAGGCTTCGACCCTAAAGCCAACACCAGTCATGGCGACTTGATTCTTCAAGGTGGATTTCCTCTTTTCGCAGATGTGATCCAGAAAAGTTGTGGTCAGTTCCCCAAATCTTGCTCCAGTAGAACAAGTTATTTACCTTTGGTAACAACTTATCTTGTAACGACTATCTAGGGGCAGATTCTTTACCTTAGAATATTCCTCAGGTGTCAGAGTGGATCCAGAATATCTTGAACAATATCTCTGCATGCCGGTAGGTGGTGATCAGCTCCGAATCCATGCCAGAAGTGAAGTGGAAGTGCCTATACAGGCACAATCCTAGCGAGCTGACATTTTCTTTTTGTGACATTCCTACACCAGAAGGGCAGTGCCACGTCTAAAGGCTGATGGACAGATGTGCCAATATTAGGGACCTACAGGGACCTTATAAGCATAAAAAACAGTTTGCTGAAGCAGGGAGGTTCGGTAAGTAATCCGCAGTTAGAGTGTCTACCAGATAGGAGTTACCGAAGGTAAGTAACTTGCTCACCTTAAAGATATCTAGCCGCAAATGCCTCACCTTCGAATAGATATCAAAGCAATACCATCTCTGAAGGTGGATCTACAAACTGGTCCAGACTAAAAATCCTGAAGACTGAACAAGCAAAATGCCAGTTACGACTGACCTGAAAAAGCAGTAATGTTTTGTAAACTAGTCCAGAGAAGCCCACGTAGCAGCCTGATCGATATATAGGACAGGGACTCTGTGATCAAACAGTGGTCGCAGCTTTGGCTCCAGGGGAAAAGCTTGCAAGCCCTCAAGCGGTAGCTTCTTGATCAGAGAGATGCAGATCTTAATGCAGAGCAAAATCCATCAGGAGATGGCCTGTTTTTGGACTTCTTTTTAGTTTATCATTCCGGCAAACCCAACAAAGAGTTGATCATCCACCCAGTGTTCTCTAGTGCAACTGATGTACAACGCCGCTGCTATTTTTGGGCCCAGGCAATGGAGTCTGTTCCTACTTAGAGGGATGAAACCTAGCAACGGTCGGCAGCCTGAAGCTTTGGCCGACGTGGAAAGGCATCACCACTTTTGTTGGAAAAGAGGTATGAGTGCAGAGAACCTGTTTGACTGGGAAGACGCTGGTGTATGGAGGGTGTAGAGATGCGCCTGTATCGTTAACCCTTCTGGCAAAAGTAATAGCCACTTCGAATACTTTTTTGATTGTCAAGAGACAGATGGCAGCTATACATGGACTCAAAGGGTGAACACGTCAAAATGTTCTTAATGGGGCATAATGCAGGATTTAAGGTGGAAAATTGTTTTAAGTCCTTTCAGGAAATTAGGTGATTTGAACAGGAAGGGCAGATCCGGCAATCATAAGAAAGCCAAAAATGCCGAAAGATATCCTTTGCTTAGTGGGCTAAAGAAACAATACCTCGAACAAGGGTGCAAAAAGAGTATCGAAATTCTTTTCAGCACACCAAATCACAAACTTGTCCCAAAGGCAGGCGTATATACTGTCTTTGTTGATGGACGCATGGCTGCCAGTATAACTTTATAGACTTCCGAAGGATGACCAAAAACTGTCAACTGCTGCTGCTTAATCTTCACGCATAAAGGAAGAGCATGTGCAGGTTTGGGTGCACAACGCTGCCCTGGGGCTGCCACAAGAGATACTCCAAAAGGAACAACCTGACCGGAGGACAGATGCTCTTGCCCAGGAGTTCGGGATGCCATACTTTCTGTGCCCTATCTGGAGCCACAAGGTTGATTTGGGCCCGGTGACTCCTCAGGACTTGAAACCGCAGTGGTATCAGCAAGGCAGCATACAGGAGTCCTCACTTCCTACTCAAGACAAAATAAGTCTCTGAGCAAGAGACGCTTTGAGACTCCAACGCACAGAAGTGATTACATTGTGCATTTTCGGCAGGGGGAGAAATATCTGGGCACGGTTCTCCCAAGTTACGGTAGAGACCTTGCAACACTTCCAGATGGAGATGCCATTAGTGAGCCAATAGGAAGCCACGACTGAGTTTTGTTAGATTTCTTTTGGGACTGACTTAGTGATGATTTGGATAGCGATAAGCAGGCCCAGGACCTTCCTTGCGATTGGGACAAGCAGTGGTGCAGAGTCAACCAGTACCAAATGATGACCAGAAGCTTCAGGGCATGCCCTCAGACCACTTTGGGGATCATCGCTCGACTTTATAGGGAGGACTTGGAGTCGTGGCCAGACTCTATGCACCACAAGCAAACCAGTTGGAGGTCTGCGTCAGACATCTGCCTGTGACAAGATCCACAGGGTTTAAATCCCACAGGTTTGAACCCCCACACGTTTTTTATGGGACATCACTAATACACGGGCTTTGTTAAAAAATAGACAAAGTCAAATAGGTATTCCAAGAAAGGACTGAGGAAGCTCTCCCTAGATCTGCACTGAAAGAAAAGTACTGATGTCAGCGTCTTGGGGTGGTGCCGATATAATCAGAACAGTGCACGTCACTTCCAGCACAGACTACGTTGAAGACGCCGAGCCGATCAGTGCCTTCTACCAGCGCACAGACTTGCTGCTCAAGTATTTACAGATCCACTCCGATTCCGGGGGAATAATATAAGATAAGAAAGTGAGTTCTTTTCCCCATGATGGTAAGTTTCCTGCGCATCTTCGACTGCATGTCCTTTTGGCGTTGAGGGCTTAGCTTTTAGATACTCTGGTTTGTCGCTTGAAGAGCCATGCTTCAGCATGTGCCTGACTTCATTCTCCTTCAACAAATTAGGAGTATTTTGGGCATGTGGTACTGTGGATTTAGGGTATTTACAGTGCGTTTCTGATCTTGTATACCTCATGTTTGACATTTGTTCCCTCTGAGCCTCCTGTGCCTCAACCTCATGGGAGAAACACTCTTCTGTTTCTCCATCTCCAACAAGCCAGTCATGCTTGTATTTGCTAAACGTACTCAAATGATCTTTTCTCTGTGAATAAGGGTCTTTAGTGCCAAGTACAAGCACAATGCTCTGAATTATGGTCTCGAGGGAGACTGACAAACAGACCGGGTGTTTGTCACTGAGAGCTAACTCTAAAATGGCACTGAAGAACTCCAAAGACCAAGAAACATTCTTCAACTGTCGACCCCTCCCAACAAACCCACAAAAAACCTCTCCAGCGTAGAGAACGGATCTCTGCTCCTCCCTCAACTGCTTATTCGAGAACTTTGACAACCTCTGTCAAAAATACACTGGGAGCTCTCCTGATGAACCTTTATATCCAACGGCAGAAAAAAGATTCTAAGATGGTGGGCATCCACATGGGCATTGCAGGATAATGGTCAAAGTCATATAGGGGTTCCACCGATTTAGACTCCCACCCACAAACAAACAAAAACAAAGTTTGGGGGAAAACAAACAAATGGCGGGATTGTGAAAAGCATGTGAATCTAGATGAGGTTTCATTAGGCAAAATCTGTTGCTACTAACTTCAGCTATATTGTCCATTCGAACTTCGACCAGTTTATTCTGGCACCAGAACATGGGAAAGTCTTTGGAAGAGACTTATTTGTTCCGTAGTCCAGGATCCACTTGCAAGGGCTTCTCTATATAATAGACTCCCAGAATGATGGCACAAACATGGTGGGGTAGTCATTTCCCTGGTACTATGCACAGCCCTCTTAGGAGCTACTCTGATACTCACCTGAGGGTCAAACTCGCTGATTGCAGTAGTTTGGGCTCATGCATTCCAGGAGGCCTCTACTTCAATTCCTTATAGATGTGCTCCAGAAGCCAGAAATATATCTTCCAACATTCTCTGATTCTAGGGAAGGTCCTACTTCTTTCTGTGATGAATGCCATTCCTTCAAGACAAATCTATTCTTTAAATGTTTAGCACTTTCACATTCCTTGAGGCAAAGTTTTTTCTTATTTAGCATCTTACCCTGCACTTACAACTTTATCAGCCACTGACAACATTCATGTTGGGTGGAATGATGCTGGGATGATGTCCATAGGTGTGATGTTGGAGGCACTGCTTCAACATTAAAGTTAACGCTGATCAAGAAAGAAGCATCTTTGCCAGAGGCTCAGATGTCCATATCAGTACGGAAAATCTTAGCTACCATAAACTAGACGCAGTGCTCTGTGTCCGTGCAATGGCTTACAACACAGCTATTGAAGGGCACGAGGGGGGTGGCATGTCAAAAGATGGATTGACAAACTGCTCTGTAAAGAGAGATAGTACACTGTAGATAAACCAGGTTTAGGGAGGCCCCTGGCTTGAGGATCCCTACTGCCTGATAATAAGAGGCTCTCCACCTATGGTTGGGCTTGGGGCCTGAAGCTGTAGAAGGGAACCTTTTTGGAAGTCATTGTGGGCTGTTTTCTTGATTTTTCAGTATATTGCTCTAATTAAAAGTACATTACACTCATGGCGTCTTCATTTCTTGTCCGTTGAGAAAAAGATATGTGACATGCAGTACCATCAGCGCTAAGTTACAAACAGCAAATACATACTACTGGTGTGGATCATCTTAAATATTCTCCTACCCACAATGGGAAGACGCATTATATAAGACTATTTTATAAGACCCTTTTCTTTCTTGCGGGATTCTATCATGTAAGAGAAAAGTACACTGTGGCTAGCTCATGCAGCACTGGACAACACACAAACCGGGACTCAAGACACCAATTTAGTCCAAATACATGAAAATTTAGAAGTGAACTAAAAATATATGGTTGCACAAGAACCAATGGTAAGAATAGGAAAATGGAAACTTAGTTGAAGAGGGAACTGCAAAGCAAGGTGGAAGGTGTAAACGCGAGCTCAATGACGCATAGGGGAGAACCCCTTTTGTTTAAATGCATAACATTTGTTTTTGCTTTTACCGGAGAATTCCCAGCTTGACATGTGTGACTATTCAAAAAGCAGTTAAACCTAAATAAGATTAAATGCTGGAGAAAAATTATTATTACTTTCTATTCCTCACAGCCGTGCATGAAGTATATGAAACCGACAGCATGCAGATATGGAACAGTGTACAGCTTTACAATGTAGTTTCTCGTCTCGACCATTGCTGGTAGACATTAACAGGTTAAGAAATTCATGAAATGTGCATAAAAAGGGCACCTATACAAATCATCCCCAACCCACTAACTCCAATTTCAACGTCATACATTAAAAACAGTGTGCACAATTACAACATAGCCTTTTGCTGCAGTCCAATGAGGAATGGTAACACACTGGAGATAATTCCACCAAACGTCAATGGACTGGAAAAAAAAGACCATGATTGTGTTAGTCATACTTGGAGCGTCTCAGGCCTGTGCAAGCATATTTTAATCACCAAAAAGCACAGCAGCACCTTGTATTATCTAGAGCTGTAAAGGTGGGAGTGGCTAAGTAGGAGCTTGCAAAAACTTAAAATGATTATTTCTCCACGGGAATGGAATAGCAATCTGAAAGAAAAAGGAATATGTCAATGTTGTTGTTTATTCTATTTGTCAAAAGTATTGAATTTTATTTTTGGTAGTATAGCTGCTTTTATGATTACCCACCTCCCCAACTTACAATTAATAGTAGACTGATCATGCACAGCTCAAATTACTCAAAAACTAAATTAGAGAGGACAAACTTAAAATTGTAAAGTTTATCAAGCAGGACCCAGCGGATGTTGTAGATGTGTGGCTAAATAATGAGATACATTTACAACCTGCAGCACTAAAACATGGTAGAAGGAAGTATTGTTTTCGCCCACTAAGGAGACAACCCGTGTATAGCTAGGCTAGGATTCCAAAGACCTGAGGGGAAGAAAGACCAACACAATTTCTTATGGTACGGTGCTTGTAAATTTTAAAAATATACCCAATTCACCCACTTCTAAGCTAACAACGGACATTGGATCAACACTAGATCAAATTGCATGATATTCAGTCCATAATTAGGTATTTAAACGTATTCAAGTGTTTTCCAAGATTTCCATTTTGACAATATTAAGCAGGTACTTTTGATAATCCTGGAAGAGAGGCATATGTGATGAGACACCTGTGTCCTTATCTCTATCACTAAAACTTGATTTACAGCAGGAGAAATCAGAAGTGGAAGAAAGAAAAATTACTTACCTGGAAACAAAATTCTCAATTTTCACTCAAGTCAAACAATTAAAAATCAAGCTCATGAGCAGAATCTAGAGAACTTTTAAACACACTAAATCTTTTTAAAAATGTTCTTTTTTTATTAGCAGTTTTCTATAATGCAACAAAGTTTTGGCATACTTTATGGTTAAAAACATTGAAGGCCCAGGTCTTGAGTTACATGAGCTACTAACAAGGTGTATTGAGCTTCTGGAACACACAGGAAGGTAGAGAATAAGTGGGACTGCTGTAATGCAGATGTTGATTACCAGAAGCAAGTACCATAAAATCTGTGTGACTCTCGATCGCTTACCTCAGGATTTGTTTCACACAGGGTGGTGGTGTCAGTTTTAAGAAGAATGCAGCTGGACACTACTATAGACAGGAAGCAGATAGGACAGCTCAGTTTCAGCATGAAGCTGTGGTATAGCTTTCCCTGGACAGCAATATCCCTGATGCTGCAAGATCCATTTGTGCCCTACATTCCTTCAAGTATAAATCCATTAAACGGTCTGAATTTTCAACATTCGCTGGAAGGGAACTCCTTATTATAAACAAAATATACTGATAGCACCACAGAGGAACTGAATTTCAATACTGTTTAGACAGTTTTCAGAAACACGGTTAGAGGTTTCCTTCGAATTATCACATGCCTGCTCATACAGAGACGCATGAAATCTCATGCACGATCTGGAGTTTGGCATAAGAAAGATGTCGGACAGTGGAACCCAGATGAGACAATACTGGCCTGACTAGTGGATGATGCTCAATTTGGTCAACTAAGGGTAGATGAAGATTCCTTTGCAGGGGAGCAAAGCTACTACACAGCTGTGTACATTCAGAATTGAGGGGATGACTTCAAGCCTGAGGAAAGGATTCATTACGGACAGTAATTCTTGCCAAACCTGAATCATTGCAGTCACTGATCACCGAATGGGATTAAGAGTAAATGCTTTGCCACCTAGGTCATATTTCATCCCCTTGCTGTAGGTGAGGAACCATTTTAGGAAAACATTCTAAGCTTCTCAATCCTGACACTTGCTTTCCATTGCATGGCCATAATTGAATGAAATTTCTCTTTAGGAGCTTGCTTCCTTAATTGGAAGAAACAAAAATATATGTCCTTCCTTCTCTGGTGTTTTGAACATGCAAGGGCTATCTTTATTATGATATTTAATTTCAGAACCAACTGGGCTAGATTTTTTTTCCACTCTTGGTGGACCTTGTGGTGAGTATCCTTTAGGTCTAATTTTGTATCCATTCTGTACAATATCCAGCAAACATCTGGCTCGTTGTCCTCGACCAGTAAGAGATAGCTGGAAATGTTTCCTTCTAACAAGGAACGGGATGATAGGAGACAGAATGAATAAATGTTCTGAGGTAGCTGAAGCCTCCTAAGGGGAAGCAGAGGGCTGTTAGTAAAGTTTTCATTCAGGTGAGGCTCCTGCCTCTAGTAGACAGCGTGCTGTAGTTGCTTTAAAAAAAAGGCTATATATACATGCAGGTGCTAACATTTTCAGTACCAGTTGATCCATGCCGGCAGTCTGAATTTCTTCTTCAAAATCGAATCTTTTACATGTGAAGTAATAGTACCTTCATAGTCTCTTTAAAGCTTTCCTTTTTCCTTATGATGAAACAAATAACTTTCAATGTATTCCGGCATGTCATAACAAAATGTGAAACTTCAAAGTTTTATAATAGTAGTAATGATTCACCTTCTTCCAATGATTCAGTCTTCCATTCTCCTCAAGTAGGGAAGCCGAGTAATCTTTAGGATTATTTATTTCCTCATACTATTACAGTGCTCAGGACTGGATTCTCTGAGGAATTTGGGTGCAATCCCAGCAGCCTTAAATTCATTACATAGGCCCCCATTTAGTTAGTCATACACAAAACGTGTTAGAAAAGCATCCATGAGAAGTTCCAGAAGGCCAAGAACAAAAGTAATCTGTTATCGTTTGTTGCATCATTTGGAGTTAACATACATACACACCAGAGTGAATCCTAGAAGCCCTGTTACACTTCATGAAAGCCCACATCAACTTGTGAAATTAGAAACCAAAAAGAGTATTGAGATAAAGTAGAAAATATTGCAACGTGCAAAGAAATATTGATTCCTTAAGACTATCATCCCCAAACCCTTCCTTGTCAGAGTGAATCTCTCTAGAGGTTTCTATGGTAAATATCCTAGGAGATCCGCCTTTAGACATTTTTAACTGTTGTCCATAGCAGTTGCTGCCTACTGTTATTCTGTGCATGCGTTTTTTAGAGGGAGGAGAGTAGACTCGAGTCTATGATTTGTAGACTTCTATAAAAAACAGAAAAAATTGAGCTTCTGGTTTC
This sequence comes from Lissotriton vulgaris, assembly GCF_964263255.1. Taxonomy (NCBI): domain Eukaryota; kingdom Metazoa; phylum Chordata; class Amphibia; order Caudata; family Salamandridae; genus Lissotriton; species Lissotriton vulgaris. The sequence continues at coordinate 284,958 of NW_028243475.1, read as the reverse complement.
ATGGTGATTATATAAAGTTTATAGAAAGTGCTCTTCAAATTCACTACATAGTTGTGCCTATCAATATCGGAGCACTTAATTTACATAGACTATGAACTCAAAAACCATAAAGAAATCAATGGTATTTCTGGTCCAACCATAAAAATGTATGCATCGTTTGGATGTATTGTAACTGAGGGACTTAGTCTTGTTCTTGGCCCATAGGACTCAACACATGTAAAGAAGATACATTTTCCTGGAGTAGCTATACAATGGCTCTGGAATCTTATAGCAATAAATGCCAAGCCGGGAAAACAAAAATTTCTAACAACCCAGAAAAAGCTCTCGAGTTGAAAGATGGTCTGAGCTGAGATAAATGATAGTAGGTATTCAGTCATGCACCTCCGACAGATTGGCTTATTACCTCTAGTACCACTTATTGTATATATATATATATATATATATATATATATATATATATATATATATATATATATATATATATATATATACATACACACACCTGCATGCAGGATCCCATAGTGCAATAAAGAGAAAAAACTCTCCAAAGTAAACAAACTTATGTAAATGAAAATTTTCATTTCTATATTTTTTAGCTCTAAGCACACAAGTAAGCAAGGAAAATGTTAGAATGTTAGGTCTAATAGTTGTTTTTTAACATCCTAGGACCACAATACTATTTAAACTAAAACTGAATGTCCCACTAGTCTTTTTTTAAAGCACAAGGCTATCTCAGACTAGCAGGGGTGGCCAGTGCAGGGAAGTGCAGTCCAGGGATTCAACATGGAATTAGCAAGGCAGGATGACAACTGTTACCCACTTAATTTCGTTTTTCTCACTGAAACTGCAAGGCAGAGATTTTTACTTGCTACTACTATAAATATTTTTTAAGTTAATGTTGTTACCACATTAGTTCACCGTTACATTGCATCTGCAACAGAATAAAGAACCAACACAGCCCAGATATGCCTTTGAAGGCTGCCTTGGGCATCATCAGCTCCCAACAACTAAGCCTCCTACAGAACACACTAAACATAACTCTGTACACAGACATGCCATACTGTTGCATATCTATAAAACTAATGTCACTTAAAGAGACAAAGCATTTTCATTTGGTTAAGAAGCTACCCCACTTAAGCACTAAGCTCACAATCCGTGCATCAAAATATTAGACAAACGTCAATCTCACTACTAGTTCTTTTAGAACACACATTACCAATAGAGAACCAAACAGCCCAAATATACTATTAAATCCAACAGCAATTGCCACCATCACCTACTCACCACACTGATACTTTTGACAGACAAAAGGCACACAACAATACTGATTTATATTTATTATATTGTTTTGTAACCTATGAAATTGCCTATCTTTGAACTCCAATGAAAAATTATGTTACAAATATGTAAGAAATTTGGACCAGCCCAGATGCTTGACCTACCAAAAGCGGATATTACACACCTGCTCAAAGTGTATCAGGTTCTCATCTTCAATGGAAGTGGCATACCCGGGTTTAAGACACTGCAATGGCGCACTAATGGCAGGTTGCATGTAATGCAAGTGCTAGTAACAAGCCTAACTACAAGAGGGGATGTGGGTTTAGAAAAACAATGTAACGCTTTAGATAAAAGTTAACGTAAAAGTCCAGACAGAACTAACCTTGATTTTGTTTTTTATAAAGCAAAAGTAAAATATATCTAAAAATAATATCAGCACTACCTACAACTTTGGCCAAGAAAGTGCTCACTTAACCAGCGGATATAATTAGCTTGCAGCAGATGTTGGGTTTTTAGTCCACATTGAGCTCTGGGAAATATTGGGAAGGAACTGGAAAATTCTTTGTAATGAGACCAGTCAGAAAATGCATAGATAGGCCATTTACTAACCGAAGGGTGATAGAAGCTTGGAAGTCCCTCATAAATATATACGAATTGTACGGATCATCTTGAGAATGATCATCAACCAACATATACAAACCATGGAAAATACAGGAATACTCTTAAGTCTCTGTAGAAAGGAAACACTGGCTATTTCCAAGATATAGAAAACGAAAGGGTGCCCCCTAGGAACTACAGTTATCCCACTTTACCTTAGGCGGATCACTGAAATAATATCGACCTCACAAATATCGAGTTGACAAAATATCGTTGACAAAATATCGATGGACAAAATATCGACTGGCTATCTTTAAACAGGTAAGTACAAAAATATTGACTCTAAAATATCGAGTTACTAAAATATAGACTGTAAAAAATATAGTTTTTTTAAATGTCTTTAAATTAAGTTAATACTAATGTAGTAATAAATATATTTAGTCTAAACTTACTTTAAATTATTAAAATGACGTTATATTAATATTTATTTTAAATTAAAAATAAATCTAAAAAAATAATACATATATATTTATATAATTTTTTTATATTAAATAAACATATATAATAATTTTACCGTAGCATCGCAAAATAGTTAACAATTGTTGTAACAACTGTAGTGAATTCTACTATAGCTAAAGCGTTGGATAGCGTAGAGGTAAAATTTACTATTCCCACTCCAGTGGGTGCAACAGTAGGGAAAGCGCTGGATAGCGTAGGGGTAAAAATTACTATTCCCACTCCAGTGGGTGCTACAGTATGGAAAGCCCAGGATAGCGTAGGGGTTAAAATTGCTATTCCCACTCCAGTGGGTGCAACAGTAGGGAAAGCGTTGGATAGCGTAGAGGTTAAAATAACTATTCCCACTCCAAAGAGTGCAAAAGTAGGGAAAGCGTTGGATAGCGTACGGGTTAAAATTACTATTCCAACTCCAGTGGGTGCAAAAGTAGGGAAAGCATTGGATAGCGTAGGGGTTAAAATTACTATTCCAACTCCAGTGGGTGCAAAAGTAGGGAAAGCATTGGATAGCGTAGGGGTTAAAATTACTATTCCAACTCCAGTGGGTGCAACAGTAAGGAAAGCGTTGGAAAGCATAGGTGTAAAAATTACAATTCACACTCCAGAGAATACAACATTAGGGAAAGTAAATCTTTCATATATAAATCAAAAATCTAACAAGAAATATCTAATAATAATTAATAAAAAATAAATAAAAATGTTATTTAATAGAATAAATAATAATTGACATTTAATAATTAACAATAATTCTTTTAATTATTCACCTATTAATTCAAATTAATTAAACAAACAATTTTTTAATAATTAATAATTATTTCACTATTATTTCCAAATAAATAACGTGTATTTTATTTTATTATTTAATTAATTATTAATATATTACTTTCCACCCTATGCCCCTATAAACTCACAACCCGCTACAGAAATTAAATTAGTAAAATTCACATAATAACCAATTAATCAATTAATATAAAATAATTAGCAATTATTATTAAATTAATTAACATAAATTAATTAACAATTAATTACTAATTACTATCAATAAATATATTTACATATTTAATTATTTTTAATTAAATTACTTCCCACCCTATTCCCCTATAATCCCACAACCCGCTACTGCATTAAATTAGTAAAATTTACATAATTACCAATTAATCAATTAATAATTTTGCAATTACTATTAAATTAATTGCCACATATAAATTAACAATTAATTACAAATTAATATCAAATAAATTTACATATTTAATTAATTATAATTAAATTACTTCCCACTCTATTCCCCTATAAACCCACAACCCGCTACAGATTTACATTACGCAATAATTATAAAAACAAAAATCATTTAATAAAATTATTTATAACATAAATACACACTTTTCACTAATATTATTACATTAAAATACACTATAAAATATTATATATTAAAAAATCGATATTGTTGCTATCTATATTTTATACAGTCGATATTACTTCACTTACCTTAAAAACGATATTTTTGTAGTCTATATTCTGTCCAGTCGATATTTTGGCCAGTCTATATTATTTACTCGATATTATGTCCAAACGATATTTTGGACTCGATATTATGTCTGTGCACCACCAAAGGCAAATTGTTTTGAGGAAGGACTGCCTAGCACCCTTCCTTCTCCATTAACGTCTTTGCTGTACAATCCTGACTGAGCTCCAGGGGTGATGGAAATCAGGTTCCAAACAGGTTAGTGTAAGGACTTGCTAGCATTGGGGGAGTTTACAGACTACATGAGAAAGTCAAGATCAACAATCATGAATAGAACTATTTCACTTAGACCCGTAGAAGACTACGTCTGCCTATCCCTTTAAAGACACAGGGCAGCAACACCTGAAAAAATTGTGAACCACAGACTTGACTCAACGGGAGGACCTTTTAAAAAAGGTTGCAATGAAAAAGGGAGTCTTCATGCTATATAAAGTCCTGAGTATATCAACCTCTTCATTCATTCGAAAGAATGAAGGCAGTTAGGAGGCAGCATTCGCACTGACAATCCCTGAAGCTCCATGGACTATCATTTGAACAAGCGCAGCATAAATATCCATTTGTTCCAGAATGAAAGAAAGCGCTATAAAAATAATGTGCAGTACACAACACCATAAACATTAGGAGCCGTTCGCAAAAACTAAAGATAAAAGCTGGAAACGTAACCAAAAAGGTACATTAGAACACCAGCGTGGTTTTGCCCTCATGTCCATTCAAAGGCTTACATGAGAAATCACAGGTATAATGACCACACTAAACCCACTGGGCTAGGAGGTTGATTAAAGCAAAGTACATAGCCATTAATGTCAACCCTAAACAAACTAGTACCAGTGATGCTCCTTCCTGCAAAGCTAACTATATATAACCCAAGTGTTGAAGTTCCCAGATTTATGGTTGAAATAAAGGCAGTAAACGAAAATGTGGAAAATATATACAATGGAGAAATTAAGGACAATGGTAAGTTCATGTAAGCTATTGTCCATGATGAACAGCCTCTCTAAATATAAGATAGGGACATACTTTCGTACCCCTGTGAATTGTGAACTGAGCAGAGAATGGCCCGACAGCCACCAGCTAGTCCTGGAAATGACACGGCACACTTAAAATGAAAGCATGGATGAATCTTAAGATTCTGGGCAAATGCAAACTTCAAGGTCAAAAGAACATTGTAATATCTGTTTAGGATACATACTGTTCTACTTACCTGATGCAGATTACTTAATTATGTAACCTGTCTATTGCTCCTATGATGTTTAGTTGATGTAGTACACTGAATCTGTGTGCTCCCATGCTCCTAAGTTTATGAAATGCAAAAATAAATTGGTTAAAATAAAACATTGAGCCCTGTCTCTAATGCTATCCTGTAGGGGAACCTCAGGGAAACTACAGTGCAGTGCGAATCATTTCGGTTCTTTGGCTTAGTCCATTTTTTAGACGGGGAGAAGACTTTTTTTTAAAACATACAGTTGGAAATTGCTTTGCCGCAATTACACTTCTAAACTCACATGTAGTGCATTCTATCATCTAGCTTTGGGTTCAGAATATGACAAACCTTTTTTCCCTTTAAAGTCGATCTTTGGCTTTGTGGTGGTGACAAGACTAGAGATCAGGGCTTCTCAAAACCACATTACACAGGGAAAAGCCTATCTCAAATTATGTTTATGCCATATGTAACTCTGTTTTTGTGCAGTAAAGACTTGTCTCAATCTCCCTAGACTTTCAGTCGACTTAATTCAGGTCAAACTGAGGCTCCAAGTTCACGTCAATGTACAAACCAAGTGGCAAACCAAAACAAGTAATGCTTTCTGTTCGTAAAATTAATTAATATCACATGACAGACTATGAATACATCTAGCAATCCAACTGCCTATCTTTATTAGAAAAGTGACTGCCTTCGTGTGGAGGTAAAGCCCAAAATGTTTTTTCCGTTTTCCTGATGGTTTGTCCTAGTACTACAGTGCACCAGTATGTTTTTGACCAAGTGAACACAACCTCCAGGACACATTTTGAGAATTGTAAAAGAATGTCAACTGTCTAATGCAAAAAAGTGATCCCCAATCTTGGTAAAAACTGCAAGTTTGCACAGACAACCTGCTCCCCATCTGTTGTACTTGCTAGTATGGCACTTCCATACTTGTGTCTGGGATGGAGACAAATGTCCTGCCAGCTTCATGTAAATATTCATAAACACTTGTATAATTTTAAGTTCTCCTAGTGTGTAAACTAAGGCTTCAGTTTACAGTAAGTCAAAGAAAATAACTTGTTGAGCTATTAAGAACCCTTTTTTCCGGTGATGTGCATTATAAGTATAGGGGTTTCTTTCATTGTTCATGGAACTACTAACAGCCTGCTAGTAACAACCCATTATTCTATTAAAACGTACTGTTTTTATTTTATTTGAAATTTTTAAAGTAAGAATATAGCCACTACATTTGGCAGACATTATTTTAAAGCCTCGCTTACCGTGAACAGACCTATTTTATCCAATATAGATGTTGCATGGGCTTTGTGTGCCCTTTCAATTACTTTGAATATGATAGTTCCCTGCTCCTGAGCCAATGACCTTCCTCTCTACACTCAGGTATTCAATGCTTGTTTCCCACCGAAATAATAATTATGTACCGCTCTGAGCAGAAAGATCTAAGCTTTCAAAACCATCAAAACCTCAGACCATTTTTAAGACTGGTGTTGAAGGCGTATTTGTGAAGGGTGTGCAACCGCTGGAAAAGGAATATGTAACTTAACCTGTAAGCTTCTATTCACGGCATGTAGTGCTGTAGATTTAATGCTCTGCATACTCCTGCCCTCTAGTGTTGGGGTCAGACAAGCGCAACTTGTTTTTCTTCAAAGCCCTTTGAGTCATGAGGTATAGTGACTCCTCCCTATAACTAGTAATACACATGGGCATGGATCCATTGTAAGACTGCTTTCCGCACAGCAGGTGAGGATTAACCGCATCGCTGCGGCGGCTTTTCCCGCTGTGTGCGGCTTTTTTCAAAAATACCGCGTTACATGACGAGCTCAGCTCGTCATCAGCATACGAGCGCCGTAGCTGACGACGAGCTGAGCTCGTCATCAGCATCGAAGGGGTTAAGATGGAAAATAGGGAAGAAAAGTTCAATGACCATGTAAACTGAAGAAAAGTTAACCGCATCGCTGCGGCGGCTTTTCCCGCTGTGTGCAGCTTTTTTTAAATTACCGCTCGTCATCAGCATACGAGCGCCGTAGCTGATGACGAGTTGAGCTCGTCATCAGCATTGAAGGGGTTAAAAGGCATTTGGGGAGGTACCATGTGAATCTACGCTACATGCTGCGAACAGATACTCACAAGGTAACATGTTTCCACTATTGGCATGTGTAGCTGTAGATAAACATGCACTGTATAGACCGGCGGTACTCAAAGTACGGCCCGCGGGCCATTTGCGGCCCGCCAGACCTCTCCTTGCGGCCCCCCAGGGAAAACAACAACTGTCACGGACTTGGCCATTACTGCTGTTGTGATTCCTCGGGGGCCGCATTTACCGAGAAAGGGGCATGCGCAGACAGTTAGTGTCTTGCATGCTGACCTGCGCCCCCGCCCTCACCTACTTGCATGCTGACCTGCGGGCCCCGCCTTCACCTGCCACTGTGACGTTTTAGGATTGCGTTGCGGCAGGTGAGGGTTACAAAAGAAGGCTCTGCAAGTTGCTCCCTTTGTCTACCTGCCTTTGTCCTCGCCCACCTACGTCGGACTCACCATAGCGCCAACGAAAGCAGAGTGTGCCCAACTGAAGAAGATGAGAGCCAATGCCCCGTGGTAATAATTGCTGCCTCTCATCGCCTCCGAAACAAGTGTATGCAATTAACATCACTGTTATTGCTGGTCACCCGTTTTTTTGGTTCTATTTTTAGACCTTCTTAATAACCCAATATGTAAAGATATCCTTCGGGGTTTGCCATAAATGTGAACATATTCTTCAGGATCTTCGAGGGAATTAAATTGTTATATACATGTTTATTGCGAGGTTTTGCATATTTAAGCATGTGCATGTGACAGTAGATGGCGCTGTTCTTTTTAAAGTACGTTTGAGAATCGTGTGTTTTTAAACTTACACGACCAACATCAATAAACAGCGGTTTTTTGTGCATGTTTTCACAGTTCTATGCTTGACTGTGACATGGTGAGTAGGTGATGCACCCTGCGTACATACATGGAACCTCGACACTGCCTGTAATGGAGCGTGGTTTCAGCTGCTAACCTCAGAATGCACCAGCCCACGAAAAAAAACGTTAAAAAAAATCTCTTCTGGAAATCAGTCTTCGCCAGTCCAGAGTGCCAATAACACCAAATCTAAGATATTTAGGGCCTACCAGGGGCTGCAGCTGTGGCAACTGGCCATCCTCTTGCAACTCCTAACATTGCCTTAGGGATCCCTGACCCCACAAGTGGCAAATCAGTGCCAAGAACACAGAAGTGGTAAACCTTTATTATGGGCATAAGGATCCATTTGTTATCACACTAATAGTGAATAATATCTTATTATTCACTGATAGCGAAATACAAATTGGAACCAGGAGCTGGAACGGGACATTAACTGGCAGCAGGGATAAGTAAAAAAAAAAAGATTTAAAGTGTGTGTTGTGTCTATGTGTGAATGAATGCGTGTGTGAATGCATGTGTGTGAATGCGTGTGTGTGTGTGTGTGTGAGTGAGAGGGAGACCTAGTGACAGGTAGTGAGCAAGAATTAATGAAACTGACTGTCAGTAAGTGAGTATGAGTATGTCGGAGCAAGTGAGGATAAAAGAAACTGCAAGCAAGTGAGAGTGGATTAATGAGTAAGAATGAGTGTGAGGGCATGATAGGGAATGTGAATGAGAGTAAGCGTGAATGACAATGAGTGGGAGTGAGCGCAACTTTGAGTAAAAAGGAGTACGCCTGCGGAGGTGAGAAAGTAAGAGTGAGAAAGCTTGAGTGTATGAGAAACGATGTGTGTGAATAAATGCACAAGAATAAGCCAGAGTAAGCAGAGCAGACCACAATGGAATAAGTGAAGTGAGTGAGAGTAAGAATAAAAGTTTTAATGAATTGTAACAATGAGAGAGAATCAGTGAGAATTAGAGTTAGACAAAGAGAATTAATGTGTGAGTGCAAGTTATTGAAAATGAGTGATTGAAACTGAGTTGAGTACAAGAAATTAATTGCGGACATGAAGTGTAAAATTAGTGCATAAACTAAGTGCCGTGCAAAAGACTTTTCCCCATTCCATTTGCCTTTGTACTTGCTATTCTACTTTCACTAAAGGCCTTCAATTAAAAATGTATTATCAAAATGTGCTCTTTGTAGTTACATCTGATTTTGAAAAACAGCATTGTCACATTGTCTGATGTTTTGAAACAGGTTTTTTTTACTCTAGCTCCGCCCCCCCACTGATCCCGCCCCCACTAACCCCACCCCTAACAGTGCGGCCCTCGGCCACAAAGCACACTGTAAATTTGGCCCCCGACAGAAAGTTTGTGAGTACCCATGGTATAGACGAATGCAGTCCTCCCTAAAGTGGTGGCCACCCACAGTATGATGCGGAGGACTAAAAAAGTTTGTAGAAAAGCTTGGCCAAAGTTTGTCTGTTGGAGTGCTCAGACATCCACACAGTACTGCCTGGTGAATGTGTGTGGTGTGGGCCAGGTAGCTGCTTTACATAGGTCAGAATTGGGAATGTTGCTAAGCCAAGGCCATGAAGGCCCCTTTCTTCTGAGTGAAATATGGTCTGGGAGGGGCATGCAGCTGCCTTTGATCCCAGCTTCCCCAGTATACTAAATTGCATGATCCTAGGCAATTGTTTTAATTTACCTTCCCTCCTTTTTCTTCATTATCACATACAAGAACTCAAAATACAGGACTTCAGGGTGTAAGAAAGTGGGTTTCTATTGCAGTACTCCCCCCCCCCCCCCGAACCTAGGAGCGTTTGATATCAATTACTCCTAATAATAAACCCACCCTGATGCCAGGGTTGGAGTAAATGCACTCTGGGGTCCCCTGAAAAACTAACAACTCTAGTGTTTGTTGACTGGTCTGAGCCAGTCTGCGGCCCGAGATGCTGTTCGGGACACATGGGGTGAGAGTCAGCGCTCTCAGCGCCCAGAACAAAGCCTGTGTTGGGGGGAGGGCTTCCCAGCCCCTCCCAGCCAGGATGAGTAATCCAAGGCGGTGAGCTTCAAAGGGCTCAGAGCCTATTGTTCAGCTTCCCCAGCCTCTCCTGTAGCAGGAGAAGGCCTCCTTTCCTATCACTGCCCATTTTGACGGAAAAAAAGGCAGGAAACCCACAATATCCAGGTGGTGTGCCCTCCTCTGCCAACCCCACCCTCTGGTGGAGGAAGTTAGGTAAAGCACAAAATTCACTTACCACCGTCTTGAAGGAGGGGAAAGATAGCCAATAGGGTTTAGGGAACTACCCCTCTCCCACCTGGAGTTTGGCATTCAGGGGGTGTAGTCACCCCAATGTAAAGCGTCCATTGGCCCATGCCTGTTACTCCCCTAAAGCATCCTTAAAGGTAATATTTAGGGGCTTCATTGAGCCAGAACAATAGATTTCAATGGACCAAGAATCGAATAAGAGGAGGAACTGCTGCTAGAGTGAGAACTGAAGATTCTAAGAGGAATGTTGGTGCCAAATCCCTGCCTACCACTCTGGAACTCGAGAATCACCCCCATCAGCCACTCGTGCAGCTGAGTGGCCTCTACAAACCCCAGAGTTCTGCTAGCCTTCGTGGAACATCGAACATCTCACTCAGGACATAAGTACTGTCCCCATGCAGCTGCAGGCACAAAAATCCACAAAGTCCATTAACACGTTTTTGCTCTGCCCAGCCCATCAAAAACCACTGAGGGCTGAGCTTTGGTACCATCACTCAGGAGGGTCAGATCGACCACCACAACATATTTGATGGCCCCTGGACCTTCCTAGCCTGCCAGGGACCAATATCCGTGTGCCGCGCCCCTACCTAAAAAATGGGTGAAACTAGTCCTAGCTGGCTCCCACATGCCAGCACACGTCAAGGGGCATCCAGCCTCAGGAGATCAACTTTCTAAGTGGCCGAGAAGACCCGGAAACCAGACTAGAAACGTGCCAGCCCTGACAGTGCCAAGCTGTAATGTTTCTGCTACTCCCTGCCTGGCCGGGATTGCCAAGACCTCTGACTTCCTTGGCAGTCCCTTTTTACAGCCTTCATCCAAGTGGCACCATATAGAGGCACCAGCTACACTGTTCCTGTTTCCAGTTCTCCAGCCAACGCTCAGGATTTTCCTGCAAGACTAACTTTGGACTTGAACCCTTTACCTGTCTGCTCCTCAAAGGTTAATCCTGGAATGCTGTGGGTTGTATGTTTTCTGTCGTGTCAAATTTCTCCTTAGTAAATGATTGTGTGCCATTGCACATCCTAGGTTCACATTGCCGTGGCAAAAGTATTGTTACTGGTATCTGAAGTTCTACACTCCCTTTTTAAATTGGATGGCTATGGTAAAAGTATTTTAAAGTATTCCTATAGTTATTGTCAACACATTCCTACTGTATCTGAAAGTATTTGTAAACTGGTACTTACCTGCAACTGAGTTCTTCTTGGTTCTAAAATAAAAGTAATAAAATATTTTTATACAAACAATTGGGTTATGATTTAGTACTTGAGTGTGTGTAATCATTTATTGACTGAGTGTGTACAAAGGCTTAACACAGCCCTCTGATAAGCCTAATTGCTCAACAACACTACCACAAAAAGAGTAAAGTATTATTTACTGTAGCCTCTGTAAAGTCCCTGGGGATCAACTGGACTTTGGACACTATACCTTACTTTGGTATAGTATATGCAGAGCCAGCTTCCTTCAGTGTGCACTGTACAAACCCTTCTCCTGTGTTTGATTTAATAAACTATGTTGTACATTCATAATAGGAGCCGAAGACCATCCAAACACTGCACATTACAACCGACTTCCACCTAAGTTTACTAAAGGCATTTTAGTCCTGTGGGTGTAGGTGGGGATTAACAAATGCTTCTAAATTACAAAAATAGTTATCAGTACACTGATATCAGATTTGCTAAGGTGAATGCTCCTGCATGTAAATGAAATACACTTAAAATTTTCAAGAGAGTACACTACTGTATGTTTACACTTTTCCTAAATGTAAGCGGTGCAAGACAACAAAATGGTTACTTACCAGTAGTAGTTTTGCAGCTTGAAAAGTTTTCTGGATTCACATTCTGTGCATTATGCCACCATCTAGTGGTTGGGGGCCAGAATGGTCTGGCTTTTCCCCCCACCATGGGCGTGGACTAGCATTTGTGTTAGGCCTGTGCAATGTGTGAAGTCAGACGGCATCCTGGAAGTTCCTGGGCGTGGTAGCCATCTTCGGATTCTTTTTTCTTTTCTCCTAGTCTTACTGTTTCAAGAATATTTTTGTTTATCTTTAAGTCTTTTCTCCTCCTATTATGCGACTTTCTTCCCATCCATTTGCTTTTCTCATTTCCTGAGAGGTGGGTGGGTCGCATGTGAATCCAGCAAACTCTGCAAAACTACTTCTACTGTTAAGTAACCATTTAGTTTTGCAGCATAATTCCTTTTCTAGATTCACATGATGTACATTAAAATATGTAGTGGCTTCCCTCTTCTTGGGATGGTAGGGGTGAGATGAGTAAGTTTACAAACCGGTGTTGAAGTACTTTCTGTCCTACCGAGGCTTTTTCCATTAGTATATCCTCACAAAGTTTAGCAAAGGTGTGGGGATGCTCATGTTGCGGCTCTGCATACAGTGTCAGTTGGCACATGCCATAAAAGCTAGAGTTGCACCCTTTTTCCTTGCTGAATGGGCTTTTAGGCGTAAAGTTAGTTTTTCCTGCTGAGGAGGGGCATGTTTGATTTGTGTCCACAATCCATAGTGCATTTGTTCCCTTTCCAACAGGTGAACCTTTGCTGGACTTAGCATGTGGGACGAACAATTTGTTCACTATACAAAACTGTTTTGTCTCCTGCCGATAATCTAGTAATGCTCACATAACGTCAAGGGCATGCAAGCTCCTCTGCAGCTGTGTTTGCAGTTTCTTAAAGAAAACTGGTAATTGAATGCTTTGATTCAGATGAAATTTGCTAACCACCTTGGGTAGAAATTGAGGATTCATTTTAAGAACCATTTTCTCCTTGTGAATTTGCATGTATGGTTCCTCAACGGTTAAAACTGTGTTCTCTTACTATCTGCAGTGATGTTATTGCTATTAAGAAAACAGTCTTTAGTGTGATATGCCATAGTTCTGCTTTATGCTTCGGCTCGAATGGATCTGCTATTAGCTGTGCTCCAGCCCCTGTGTTTAAGTTTAAGGCTGGAGCCTTCGTAGGAGGAACTAATATTTTGTAACCTTCTAGGAATCTTTTGATGATTGGTGATGTGAAGGGCAAATGTTGCTTACCAGTAAGCGTCTGTTCTTGGCATGTATGGCTGCTGACATTCAAATCTTAGCATAGATCGCCGCCTAGTGTTGGGTCCAGATGTTTGCACCTTGTTGTCTTGGAAGAGTCTTCGAAGTATCACGAGATAGGTGGCTCCTCCCCTGGACTACAGTGCGCATGCGCATCTTCTCCATCTTCAGATTGTTTTTCGCCATTGTGGCAAAGACTGAGTATAGGAAAGTAAGAGATGACCATGTAAATGTATGTAAGGAAGATAACCATGCAGCTGTGACAGGCACCAGGGAGGAGGGGGGGTATATGAATGTCAGCAGCCCTACATGCCAAGAACAGATGCATACTGGTAAGTAGCATTTGTCATTCGAGGCATGTGGGCTGCTGAATTCATATCTTAGCATAGACTGTATAGCAGTTTCTCCTCTGGTTGTTTGCATCAGCTGCAGTGGTTTGAAAAAGAGTTTTAAGGACAGCCTGGCCCACAGCAGCTTGTTGCTTAGCTTTCACGTCAACACAGTAGTGTTTAGTGAAAGTGTGTATGGTAGACCATGTAGCTGCCCTACATATGACTTCTAAGGGAATATTTCCTAGGAAAGACATAGATGCCCCCATTTTACGCATTGCGTGGGCTTTTGGGGGAAGTGTTAAAGTGCGCTTTGCCTTTTGACAGCATATTTGAATGCATTTAACTATCCATCTGGCTATTCATGCCTTGGAAATGGGATTACCCTTATGTTGTGGTGAAATAGCGACAAATAGTTGCTTTGTCTTTCTGAATGATTTTGTTCTGTCAACGTAATATAACAGAGCTCTTTTAACGTCTAGTGTGTGTAGAGCTCTTTCAGCCACAGATTGCGGGTTTTGAAAGAAAACTGGCAATTCTATGGACTGATTGATGTGGAAAGTGGATATAACATTTAGCATAAACTTAAGGTTTGTACAAAGCACTACTTTATTGTGGTGTATTTGCATGAAAGGTTCCTGAATGGTTAGTGTCTGTAGCTCACTCACTCGCCTGAGGGAGGTAATATACTTAAAAATGCCACCTTCCATGTTAAGAACTGTAGTTCACATGAATGAAGTGGTTCGAAGGGGGTCTCAGGAGTCTGGTAAGTGCAAAGAGCAAGAGCGCGAAGAGCGAACGTGCGAAGAGCGAACGCGCGAAGAGCGAACACGCGAAGAGCGAGATAGCACATGAGCGAAGAGCAAGAGAATGTGCGAGCGAAGAGCGCGCGAGATCACACGAGAGAGCGAGAGAGAGCACGCAAGAGCGCAAGCGAGAGCGCACGAGCAGTGTCTCAGGCAGAGCAAAGGTCAGCCTGACACTTCATTTTCATGTCAGGCAGCCAGGAGCTAGACATGCGCTAAATGTGCAGGCTTGTGGCTACCTGAGCTGAACTTTGATAGGCTGAGGAAGTCATAGCTCTTGTGGGCGTGACCTCAGCTCAGCAAAGGTTCTTGAGACCCTCCACCTCAGTGACTTGGAGTAGCGTCACTCATTGCCTTACACCTGGGTGCTTCAGTTTTAATCCCTGAGGCATCTAGGGTCGAGTGGCAATCAGTGACATTTCGTCACGGGGTGGGGTGGGATGGGATGGGGTCAGCAGTCTCACTGACCCTATCCCACTCTGACGACATAGGGACTACTGCCAAGGTCAGCCAATGAGGAAAGGCAGCAGTCCAAGACTATTGGGACCTCGAGCAGAGCTGGAGGTAAGTGTGATTTATTAATGTTTGGCGGATGAGTGTATGTATGTTTGAAAATGTTGTAATTAGTGTTGTGAATGGATGTGTGTGCGTGTGAAAATGCATGGTTGTGTGTGTGCGTGACCCATCCATACCCCTACCTCCTACAATTACTGTCTGCCACTGCTTACTGGGTTTTACTTTGCATAGAGGGACCTGGCCCACTATCTTCTACCTTTCCCCAACAAAAAATAAGAACTGAGCCCTTTAATATTCCCTGGAGTTCACTAAACTGACCAGTGAGCACTTGGTGATAAACATCTGGCCATCAAGACATCGTTCGAAGCCCATAAAAATTGTGTGGGTGGAAATCTTTTTGTTCAGAAGTTAGGGATAGCGAAAGACAAGTTTAAAGGCTAATTGTTTGACTATTTACATACCTCGTCTTATTTTAGAGCATCCATGGGGTAGCATCCCTATTGAAACATTAGTCAGAGCTAATCGTTTGGGCCCAGAATGTGCTTGAATGTTCTAGTTCTCCAATGTACATTTAAGTGTACTATTTATTTACCCTTCTAAAGCCCTTTTATAAAGTAAAGCACAAGATGGACTGTTAAGTTATCAAGTTATTTATTGTGGCACACTATTCTTAGACTGTCACTCCACTTGCTGGATTAACCCGTGACTGCTTAACCTCATACCTCAGAGTCAAGTGCCCATAAGGAGTAACAGTTATCCAAATGGATAAATCAGAACTATGGCCTTCATAAAAATGACAACCTACACAGGATATTGCCCAGTACCTAGTAACTGGGCCTGAACCCCAAGAAAATGTCTTGTAGGCAGTCATTGCTCTATGAGATACTAGAGCAAGGATGACCATGGTACAACCAAAGTTCATTGGCATCCTCTTCACTGCCCAACTGATTCAAGGTTAAGAGGGGTAAATTAAAAGTGGAACCAGTAAGCTCTTCAACTATTTGGTACACATCAAGCTCTACTTGAATGACAATCAAGAAAATACTGACTGGAGTCAAAAGCAACATTGGCATAAATTGGTAAACGTCAAAACTAAATTGTGGATGGAGTCCTGACAATTTTCAAACATTTCTAGAAATAACGACTGAAATGATGAGGCAGAGTGCAGCCACATCAAAAAGCAAATAGAAATGCCTTACCCAAGGAGATTCCCCAGGTGCGCCAGCACAGAGCCCACAATGTCCAGCTCTAGACAGAGGAAGTTGGGGCATACAGCAAGCTGACCCAATGCTGAAGTCTAAATCCTTTATACAGGTTTAAACTTGCTAGGTGATGTTGGGCCCACTAAGGATGACTTCTAGACTTCCAATTCACCGCGTTCCACTCCATTAAGCCTGTAGAAGTAGAAAAGAACTTGGACCAAAGGTGAAAATAAACCTTTGGTGACCCTGAGTTTCAAAGCGGTAACAAAGTCCCTCCGATATTAATTTAGACAAAACTTGCTAAATATAAATTTGCTGAAAAAACCCTAATCAACAATGGGCCTAATGTTGATTCCCGAATAAAAAATTGCAAAAATGGCCAGGCTACATTAATCAACAGATTTATTTACAACAGAAATTGGGGCATAATGAGGGGCTCCCTGATCAGAGTGCAAAGTGATGGGTGCATCGGTAAACAATCAACATAAAACATCTGGTAAAATAAAACATTTAATTTCTATAAAAGTGAATTATAATTTTCTTACAGTCATCATAAGCATCGATGTTCTGACAACTGCAAAACTGGTGGGGATTTCCTAAGAAAAATATTGCATAACCATTCTAATAAAAGCAAGTATGAGACAACAGGTTATCAGAAATAAATTTAAAGATACCTTAGCAGAAATATCTCAAAGAGACTCAATGGTACTCCGAGTATAAAATAAAAAATGCTGATTCTGACGCATCCAATCTAGACTTCTATATTGATATTGAGATGCATTCACTTATAAGAAAACAGGGATATCCGGGATTAAACTGGAAACCCATCTAACTTTTGTGATCATGCTTTCAGAAAGAACCGCAGAAGGTAGCTCATTACAGCATAGCCATAGGATGTGTAGTCCAATGGCGCAGAGATGGGCCTCAAAAATCATAAGGATGCTATAAGGGCCAAACCAAAGATGCAAGCAATAGAGTATTTACCAATGTAATATGGAGGGCAAATTGAATGACCTCATGTAAAACAAGAAACACAACCATGCTAGAACTAATGTGATCGACATAGCGGCTAGAAACAAGGATTTTCTTTGATTGTAAGTTTGACACTGACCTCTAAACACTGCCTGTATACATGTAAAGCATCCTTAAAGACTTTCAAGAAATGTGTGTAATTACACGTGACAGTTTAAAGCCTGTGGCGTCCTAAACTGCCGTAGTTCTACTTATGCCATGAATGTTAGTGAAATTCATAATACCCTGAGGAAGACTGCCAATTACGCAACTGGGTTTGAAATGTCCAACAAATAAAATAATTCTCAACCACTGTAACCTTGTCCTATACAAAATGTATTCTGTATTTCTTGATCATCACTCCACACCCCAATCAATGCACCATTTCACTGTGGAATGCCACCATTTCTGGTGTGACTTTTTGACAATTTTTTTACTATTAGTTGGGACATATTGGGCCACTTCAAATTTGATGTTTCACCATAAATCTTTAATTGGTTTATACATTTTGTCTAAATGTATCTTGTGAATTAGGCAGAGGCCAGCAATCTCCCAATTAACCAGGATGCCGCCTCATTCCCAATCTATTTGCTGGAGGTGGGCCAGGGCAACAAGTGGCTTTAACGGACCTTCAAGACTAGCCAGATCCTTCCAAAGTCTCACTTTCTTGGATACAAAGTACGTTATAAAAGCACTGTGTCCATCTGTGATAATCTGATTTGAAAGAGAACGCCAAGATAAGCAGTCTACAGTGACACTTCCCCTGGTAGTCTGCCAGAGCTTTCCAAAGTATGTGTCGGGACACAGTACTTTGTCGCCTGACATAAGTGGGTGTGTCGCGCCACGGTACTCTCTAATCAAGCATGTACTTCTGTCTTAAATCTTTAAGACACAATTACATGCTTGATTAGACATACGTACATTCTCGTGCATCAGGACTTCTGCGCCGCGTGCTTTGGAAAGCTCTGCTATAGGGAGTGTCTCAGCAGTTGGTATTTGGATTTTGCTTTTTGCTGAACATAAATCCCCCATTCAAGAAAGATATTTTGTTGTAACTTAATTAGGATGGCTATATCCTACTTGTTAAAGGTAATTTTCGTGTTACTTAAGTGCAGATTTCCAGGGTAATGTGTCTCCTCTTAAAATGAAATGCAATCGATATGGTTTGATTTAATGTGTGAGAGGGCCATAATGGCAGTAAATAGATGCAAGATGATTACCCGTTTAAGTATGTCATGTGGGCCTTCACTATTATATAGGGGTATGAATAGAACTGAACAATTGGGTGGAACACAGATGATTTTGAAGGGTAAGGCTTTCATACTCAGGCAAATTGCTCTAAGTTTCCTGTGGCAGTTTCACGTGGCATTCGCTAATGCTTGATCATATTCAAGGTTGCAGTTAAGGCCAAGTTATAACGAATCTTTATTTAAGCCTGTTATAATAAATTCTGAAAGCATCTTGAACGCTGGGGCCTGATATCTGGTGGAGAGAGAATTGAGCACAATCTCGGTTTTTGACATCTACTTGCATTAGTTTACATTGCATTTCATCGTCTATCGCTTATTCTATCGGGGCAAGTACTGGATTGTTTAACTTGGGTAGTATAAACGTTTCCCACTTACCCTTAGTTCGAGTTACTCAGATGTCATTGCTGTAAGAATTATCAGTTTGGGAGTTGTGCAAAAAAAATTATGCAACCCCAATGAAAAATCAAGTCCTTAACATGTATTTATTTTTTTAAACCCTGCCACAAAGAAACTGCATATAGTATGAAAGTGGTGCTTTGGAAATACAGGAGTCACCCTTTAGTGAGAATAATGGGAGGACTCAAGGCCTTGTGGCTTTGAGCACAGGGGATAAACCTAGATACACTCTGGTAGTTAACAGCGGAAGACGGGCATTCAGCCTATTCAGGAGGTTTCCCGTTATTAATCAGCAAAGTCTTGTTACATTATAGTTTATAATTGACCCCCCAATACAAACAAAGTAATAGAGGGAGGTATAGAGCACAAGGTAGACTTGGGCAGCAATACGTGTAAAATACAGAGACTTATCTTTCTCCCGTATGTACCTGAATCGATTTATGAGTAGAGGTTTGATCTTTTTCATTCTAGAGGTTGATTGAAGTCGGACCTCTAAGAGGGGGAAGAGCAGCACAATAGGATTAATCTAAAATTCCTTGCTGCAAAATCACGGCGTCATTATTTCAACGCCTCCTCCCCTCTATGATTTAAATATAACATTGGAAAATCGTCATTCCTCAAAAACAGAGGTAGGTGGTTGTACTGTATGAATTAGGACATGGAGTGCTTTTAATTGTAGGTCAACTAATTTAATATAAAAAAGGGTAATCTTTTCCTTGCGTGTTTGTATTTTATTGTTCTTGTATTTAGTAAACAAGAGAGCTTGACCACAAGGAAGTGGATACATCTGAGATGGGGGTATACGTACAGGATAAGAAAATAGTCCTAGCTCCAAGATTAGCAGACAGGGGCCCGCCCTCACCTAAATGCAAAGGTAATGGATGATCCTTGCTTTATGTAGGTGGGTTTTGCTCTGAATAGGGTCAATTCAACAGTGACAGTGTGCTTTGTTGTTTATTTGCTCTTTTTAGACAAACTTGCCTGACTTAAGGAGAATCATATATAAATAAGGAACAGAGAAAAAGAGCATTGGGTCTCTTGAGATCTTTTAGAATATGGTGAGTGTTTATGGATTGATTGGGTCCTAGTGAAATGAATGGAGGGAAAGTGGTCCCTAGGTAAAAGAAAGGGCAGCAGTGAGCCATGGGTTTCTCCTCCTTCCACATGGCCCGGGTAGTTGAGTTAAAGCACTTAACTTTGGTTTATTCTGCTGTAAAATTTTCGGATACAGAAAATTCCTCCAGCTAAGGAGGTGTTTTTAATATGATGTTTAGGTGCAAATATGTCACTATAAAGAAATGTCTTTCAAAGTATATGGCACTTAAGAATAACTTGTACAAAACACTTTTTTTTAACTTCACGTAATTGGAGCAAGAGGGTAGACAACATTGGAATGTTTAATGAATATATATGATCTGAATGTTTCACTAAAAGTGACATATCCGTGGATTATGTTTTTTTAGACGGAGGAGTAATATCCCGGCAAAATCTTTTTTTCCTGAAGAAGGTGGTCATTAAAATTTATAGTTACCACACATCTTGGAATTACGTAAGGATAAGAGCAAGGCTCTCACCTGGTCTCTCCTTTGTGTAACAATGGAAGGATAAGTTACTTACCTGTAATCCTAGTTCTCTTCCAGGGGTATCCTCATCAAAGTCATAAGCACTGAATATTCCCACCCATGTGCGGGACCCCGGAAACAATATAAAAATATATATGTAAAAACACATATCTAGCTCCACATATATGTACGTACATATATTATTTTTCTCATACCAATGCAGCCCCAAAAAGAGGCTAACTCAATGTAAAACCTTGTACATGTACTGCAATTATAAAGGAAACAAAGAACACATTAAATCAAATATCCTTTGAATTTTGTGTTTAAATGAGTAAAACCATTCATAACTCCTGAAAACTGCTCATAATAAGACATTGTTAGCCTCAGGCTGCATTGAAAAGCACTAACATAGAAAATGAAAGCATTTTCAACAAAAACTGGCACTGTGCCTTTAAGGCAGCCCTGAACCCAGGCTTCCCATCATGCCTCATGGGTGACAGTTAGGTCAGTTGTTCTTTGCATAACCCTGATGTCAGGGCTAAATACAAATATAAAAACGTACAGCTCTCATTTACCTGGGGAGGCGGGTGGGTTGCTTATGACTGAGGATACCCCTGGAAGAGAACTAGGATTACAGGTAAGTAACTTATCCTTCCAGGGGATCCTCATCAATAGTCCAAAGCACTGAATAGAATAGCAAGCCCAACAACCACCTGCAGGTAAATGAGAAGTACATCTTCTACCTTAAAAGACCCAACATCACAGCCCAGACTGGCTGTTAAACAGATTCCGCAAGGAGGCTTGGCCTACTTGCGTATCTGCTCTCGTGTCAGAATCAAGACAATAATGTCTGGTAAATGTATGGACAGACCGCCAGGTCACCGCCTTACAGATCTCAGACATGGGCACATTTTTGAGAAAAGCCGAAGTCGCAGCTCTTCCCCTGGTGGAATGCGCCTTGGGAGAAAACCCCAGGGGCTTTTGCGCTAGCTGGTAAGCAAGTTTAATACATGAAACGATCCATCTGGAAATGGAACGTTTTGAGGCAGCATGGCCTGTCCTGATCGATCCATAGTTAACGAAAAGATGATCAGAATGACGAACCACTTTAGACCCATCAAGATAGAATTTTAAAACCCTTTTCAGGTCTAAAGAATGCCCTCTCAGCTGGAGTAGAGGGGTTGGGAAAAAAAGTGGGCAGAGAAATGGTCTGATTTACATGAAAATCTGACACCACTTTAGGCAGAAAAAATGGATCAGTCCGCAGCATCACCCTGTTCAAATGGAACACTGTATAGGGTTCTGAGGCACAGAGGGCTTGAATCTCGCTCACTCTGCGAGCTGACGTGATAGCCACCAAAAAAGCAGCTTTCCATGAAAGATGTTGTAAAGTAGCTTTGTGAACGGGTTCAAAAGGAGGACCCATTAACTTTGATAGTACCAGGTTCAACTCCCAGGGTGGAGAAGGAGGACGCACTGGAGGGTATACTTTTTTCAACCCTTGCAGGAAGTCCTTGACAGATGTTAGCTGGAAAAAAGAGGTTTGAGAAGGTGACCGCCTATAAGCCGTTATGGCCGCTAGGTGCACCTTGATGGAATTACATTTTAAACATGATTTAGCCAGATACAACAAATAAGGAAGAACTGCTTCTTGACATTTGATCGGATCATGACTATTCTGTATACACCACATATAGAATCTCTTCCACTTGCATGCATACGAATGTCTGGTGAGAGGACGCCTTGCCTCTTTCAGAATGAACATGCAGTCCTCTAGCAAACCTAGATGGCCGTATTGGATGACCTCAGGAGCCATGCTGCCAAGCTCAGTGACGGAAGGTTGGGATGGTAGATCCTCCCGTCCATCTTGGACAACAGGTCCGGCCTGCATGGTAGCCTCTTGTGAGGAGTCACTGACAGGTGAAGCAGGTCCGTGTACCACCACTGCCTCGGCCAATCGGGAGCAATAAGAATCATTGTGCAAGAGTGTGTTAGCTTGCTCATCACCTTCGGAACCAACGGGAGAGGTGGAAAGGCGTACACAAATTCGTTTGACCAGTCAATCAAAAGAGCATTCCCTCTCGAGCCTGGCCGGTGGAACCTGGAGGCGAAGCTTCGGCATTTGGCGTTTTGGTCTTCCACGAACAGGTCTATGGTGGGACGACCCCAGGAATGAAAAAGTTCCTCTACCACTTCGTTGTGAAGAACCCAGTTTTCCTTGTCGTCGAAATGACGGCTTAGAGCGTCTGCCCTCACGTTTTGCTCTCCTGGAAGATGAACCGCAGTGATAGACAGCCTGCGAGCCAGAAGCCAATGCCAGATCCTCTGCGCTTCCAACGACAACGTCCGGGAGCGCGTTCCCCCCCTGCTTGTTCAAGTAGTACATCGTGGTGGTGTTGTCCGTCTGTACTAGCCCGGATGCCTCTTGAATTGAGGGGAGGAACGCTTTGAGAGCTAGGTGGACTGCTCTCAGCTCCAGCATGTTGATATGGTAAGTGCTTTCTTTGTGTGACCACTGACCTTGCACCTGCAGTGGGCCCATGTGCGCTCCCCAGCCCAGATGGGAAGCGTCCATGAGCAGTGTCTGCACAGGGGGAGGTTGATTGAACAGGACTCCCACCTGCGTATTCTGAGCTTTTGTCCACCACGGAATAGAAGCTCGAGCTGCGTCCGAGATGGTGATGTGATCGTCCCAGCGAGCCAATTGTTGATCCCACTTGTCCTCCAGATCCTGCTGAAGAGGACGCATTCTCCTGCTGAAGAGGACGCATTCGAAGTCTGGCATTCGGGACCAGGAAGATGCAAGACGCCATCGACCCTAGCAAGGAGGCAATCCTGCGCAATTTCTCAGTCTTGCCGCGAAGAACCAGTTGACATTTCTGGGTGATTGATGATTGTCTCTCCTCCGAAGGAAACACTTTTCCTGCTTTGGAGTCTAGCAGAGCTCCAAGGAAGTGGATCTCTGGGTGGGCTGAATAACTCACTTTCTGAAGTTGACATGTAGCCCTAGTCTCTGGCAGAGCTGTATACAAGTCTGGAACTGATTTCTTACGCTAACTGGGGAAGGACCTTTCACCAGCCAATCGTCCAAGTATGGGTACACGAAGACCCCTCTGCGGCGTAGAGCAGCTGCCACCACTGCAACACACTTCGTTAACACCCGAGGGGCCGACTTCAACCCAAACGGTAGGACTTTGAACTGATAGTGGGAGGTCCCCACCCTGAACCGAAGAAATCTTCTGTGGCTAGGGTGTATTTGAACATGAAAATAAGCATCTTTAAGGTCCAGCGAACACATCCAATCTCCCTTCCTGAGATGTGGATATATTTGGTGAAGCGCCAACATGCGAAATCTTTCCTTTTTGACGTGCAGATTTAGTGTTCGCAAGTCCAGAATGGGTCTGTATTCTGCCTTCTGTCCTTTTTTCTTGACCAGAAAATAACAGGAGTACACCCCTTTTCCCCTCTGAGAGACCGACACCCCCTCGATAGCTGACTTTGAGTAGAGTGGCGACTTCTCTTTGCAGTAGGTGCAGCTGATTTGGGATTGACATCGGGGGAACCGGTGGAGGCAGATGATTGAAACGAAGACAGAACCCATTCTGAAGCGTAGACAACACCCATCTGTCTTTTGTGATGCTTTGCCACTCTTTCAAAAGATTTGCCAGGCTTCCCCCCCACTGGAGTGGTCCACGGCGCTGGGAGAAGAAACGACTCATTGCTTGGATTGAGTCTTGCTGGTGTTGTTGCCTTGGCGTTGATTACCTCCTCCCTTGTAATTACACTTTCCTTTGTACTGGGACTTTTGCTGCCCCTGCTGATCTTGGCTCTTCTGCCAGTTCAGGGTTTCAACCCGCTGCTTTGTAGAGCCCTTGCTAAAGGAGCGAAATTTCTTCTTGAACTCCTTCTCAAGACCCACCGCCTTGAGTTTCCAGCTCTGCCTTCATGCGCTGCATCTCTTCGTCCGCACTTTTGCCAAACAACGAAGTACCTGAAAAAGGCAAGTTCAATATGGGCGCTTGGGCTTCTGGTTTCAAAGCAGTTAGGTGCAACCATGATGACCTCCTTGCCGTTAACCCATGAGCATACCCATGAGCTGCTAGGGTAGCCCCATCCACTGCGGCACTTATCACCTGGTTGGAGACTTGACTGCCTTCCAGGAGGATTTCTTCAAAGTCCTTACGATCCTCTGCTGGGAGTTTCTCCACAAAACGCTGCAGAGAATCCCACAGGGATCGGTCATAACGCCCCAAGAGGGCTTCCGTATTGGCAACTTTGAGAAAAGCCGCTGATGTATTGCAGACCCGCCTTCCCCACAAGTCTTGCATCTTCCTGTCCTTATCCGGAGGCACAGTGGAGGATGAGGCGACTGCATTGGACTTCTTCGCCTCCGCGATAATCACTGAGTCCGGGGGAGGATCAGCTCTGAGGAACAGCGGGTCGTCCTCTGTGGATTTGTACTATTTAAGGATCCTTGCCGGAGCCACCTTGACAGTCCCTGGGGTTAAGAAGACGTCCATAACTGGCTCTATAATCCCCGGCACCAAAGGCAGAAGAGGTTTGGGTGCAGACCTATGCTTTAGTGTTTCAAAAATTACTGAGGTTTTGATCTGCGGAGCTTGTAAAGTAACTCCCAGCTTAAGAGCTCCCCTACCAAGTATGTCCTGAAAAGTGAAGATATCATCAATCGGAGATACCCTTGATGGAGGAGAGTGGGTTGAGGAAGAATAAGTAGGAGTTCTCCGCTCTTTCCTTGTGCTCCTTGATCGTGATCTACGCCTGCTGGTTCGCACCCTGGAGCGTGCGTGATCTTTCCCTCTGGCAAACTGGGGAGCGTGATCTTTCCCTCTGGCGAACTGGAGAGCGTGATCTTTCCCTCTGGCGAACTGGAGAGCGTGATCTTACCCTCTGGCGAACTGTCGAGCGTGATCTTTCCCTCTGGCGAACTGTCGAGCGTGATCTTTCCCTCTGGCGAACTGTCGAGCGTGATCTTTCCCTCTGGCGAACTGTCGAGCGTGATCTTTCCCTCTGGCGAACTGTCGAGCGTGATCTTTCCCTCTGGCGAACTGTCGAGCGTGATCTTTCCCTCTGGCAAACTGTCGAGCGTGATCTTTCCCTCTGGCAAACTGTCGAGCGTGATCTTTCCCTCTGGCAAACTGTCGAGCGTGATCTTTCCCTCTGGCAAACTGTCGAGCGTGATCTTTCCCTCTGGCAAACTGTCGAGCGTGATCTTTCCCTCTGGCAAACTGTCGAGCGTGATCTTTCCCTCTGGCAAACTGTCGAGCGTGATCTTTCCCTCTGGCAAACTGTCGAGCGTGATCTTTCCCTCTGGCAAACTGTCGAGCGTGATCTTTCCCTCTGGCAAACTGGGGAGCGTGATCTTTCCCTCTGGCAAACTGGGGAGCGTGATCTTTCCCTCTGGCAAACTGGGGAGCGTGATCTTTCCCTCTGGCAAACTGGGGAGCGTGATCTTTCCCTCTGGCAAACTGGGGAGCGTGATCTTTCCCTCTGGCAAACTGGGGAGCGTGATCTTTCCCTCTGGCAAACTGGGGAGCGTGATCTTTCCCTCTGGCAAACTGGGGAACGTGATCTTTCCCTCTGGCAAACTGGGGAGCGTGATCTTTCCCTCTGGCAAACTGGGGAGCGTGATCTTTCCCTCTGGCAAACTGGGGAGCGTGATCTTTCCCTCTGGCAAACTGGGGAGCGTGATCTTTCCCTCTGGCAAACTGGGGAGCGTGATCTTTCCCTCTGGCAAACTGGGGAACGTGATCTTTCCCTCTGGCAAACTGGGGAGCGTGATCTTTCCCTCTGGCAAACTGGGGAGCGTGATCTTTCCCTCTGGCGAACTGGGGAGCGTGATCTTTCCCTCTGGCGAACTGGGGAGCGTGATCTTTCCCTCTGGCGAACTGGGGAGCGTGATATTTCCCTCTGGCGAACTGGGGAGCGTGATATTTCCCTCTGGCGAAC
Source organism: Lissotriton vulgaris (assembly GCF_964263255.1). Taxonomy (NCBI): domain Eukaryota; kingdom Metazoa; phylum Chordata; class Amphibia; order Caudata; family Salamandridae; genus Lissotriton; species Lissotriton vulgaris. Next base: position 258,570 of record NW_028243475.1, on the reverse strand, counting down.
TGGGGAGCGTGATCTTTCCCTCTGGCGAACTGGAGAGCGTGATCTTTCCCTCTGGCGAACTGGAGAGCGTGATCTTTCCCTCTGGCGAACTGGAGAGCGTGATCTTTCCCTCTGGCGAACTGGAGAGCGTGATCTTTGCCTCTGGCGAACTGGAGAGCGTGATCTTTCCCTCTGGCAAACTGGGGAGCGTGATCTTTCCCTCTGGCAAACTGGGGAGCGTGATCTTTCCCTCTGGCAAACTGGGGAGCGTGATCTTTCCCTCTGGCAAACTGGGGAGCGTGATCTTTCCCTCTGGCAAACTGGGGAGCGTGATCTTTCCCTCTGGCAAACTGGGGAGCGTGATCTTTCCCTCTGGCAAACTGGGGAGCGTGATCTTTCCCTCTGGCAAACTGGGGAGCGTGATCTTTCCCTCTGGCAAACTGGGGAGCGTGATCTTTCCCTCTGGCAAACTGGGGAGCGTGATCTTTCCCTCTGGCAAACTGGGGAGCGTGATCTTTCCCTCTGGCAAACTGGGGAGCGTGATCTTTCCCTCTGGCAAACTGGGGAGCGTGATCTTTCCCTCTGGCAAACTGGGGAGCGTGATCTTTCCCTCTGGCAAACTGGGGAGCGTGATCTTTCCCTCTGGCAAACTGGGGAGCGTGATCTTTCCCTCTGGCAAACTGGGGAGCGTGATCTTTCCCTCTGGCAAACTGGGGAGCGTGATCTTTCCCTCTGGCAAACTGGGGAGCGTGATCTTTCCCTCTGGCAAACTGGGGAGCGTGATCTTTCCCTCTGGCAAACTGGGGAGCGTGATCTTTCCCTCTGGCAAACTGGGGAGCGTGATCTTTTCCTCTGGCAAACTGGGGAACGTGATCTTTCCCTCTGGCAAACTGGGGAACGTGATCTTTCCCTCTGGCAAACTGGGGAACGTGATCTTTCCCTCTGGCAAACTGGGGAGCGTGATCTTTCCCTCTGGCAAACTGGGGAGCGTGATCTTTCCCTCTGGCAAACTGGGGAGCGTGATATTTCCCTCTGGCGAACTGGGGAGCGTGATATTTCCCTCTGGCGAACTGGGGAGCGTGATATTTCCCTCTGGCGAACTGGGGAGCGTGATATTTCCCTCTGGCGAACTGGGGAGCGTGATATTTCCCTCTGGCGAACTGGGGAGCGTGATATTTCCCTCTGGCGAACTGGGGAGCGTGATATTTCCCTCTGGCAAACTGGGGAGCGTGATCTTTCCCTCTGGCGAACTGGGGAGCGTGATATTTCCCTCTGGCGAACTGGGGAGCGTGATATTTCCCTCTGGCGAACTGGGGAGCGTGATATTTCCCTCTGGCGAACTGGAGAGCGTGATCTTTCCCTCTGGCGAACTGGAGAGCGTGATCTTTCCCTCTGGCGAACTGGAGAGCGTGATCTTTCCCTCTGGCGAACTGGAGAGCGTGATCTTTCCCTCTGGCGAACTGGAGAGCGTGATCTTTCCCTCTGGCGAACTGGGGAGCGTGATCTTTCCCTCTGGCGAACTGGAGAGCGTGATCTTTCCCTCTGGCGAACTGGAGAGCGTGATCTTTCCCTCTGGCGAACTGGAGAGCGTGATCTTTCCCTCTGGCGAACTGGAGAGCGTGATCTTTCCCTCTGGCGAACTGGAGAGCGTGATCTTTCCCTCTGGCGAACTGGAGAGCGTGATTTTTCTCTGGCGAACTGGAGAGCGTGATCTTTCTCTTTGTCTCACCGGAGAGCGTGACCTTTCTCTTGGCCTAGAGAGCGGTTGCTGCATCCGATACGCTGCTTCCTCGTCCTTAGCCCAGTGATGAAGTTGCCTGTACCATCTCGGTGAAAGCCTGACAGTAGGCGACTTTGGAGCGGAATCTATCACTTGAGTGTGATGGAGGCGTTGCATCCCTTTGCGAATGCCTGGATTCCTCGCTGCCCGACATATAAAAAATTAAACCCGGGCGAGACTCTGAACCTGAGCCAGCCGCAGACCTGGAGCGACTGAGAGAGTCCCTCTGCCCTGGAGACCTCGTCCGCTTGGCAGCGTGACTGTCACTCACTTGGGAGCCCTAGTCATCCTCCGCAGCTGAAGCGGATCCAGAAGACCTCCGAGACTGCTGCGCCACTGGTAGAGGCTGAACCACTGGAGTCCCATGCCTCGACGTCTACTTCCGAGGAGGTGAAGTCCATAAAGGCTTTTCCAACGTCGAACGTTGTTCATCTCTCGACGGCAAGTGTCGATATCCTGCCGACGATTGTGAATGCCTCGACGTAAAGCATCGATGGTGTGACGCAGACGGAGGAAGCTTCGACGTCGAACTACCATGGTCCTTAGACGACGATAAATGCCTCGACCTAGAGTGCCGATGGGTCGTTGACGGAGAATTCCGCAACGTCGATCGCCGATGACCTGGCGACGACGGAGGATGCTTCGAGGTCGATCGCCGATGACCTAGCGACGACGGAGGGTGCCTCGACGCCGAGCGTCGATCGCCAGACGTCGACGGAGGCTGCCTAGACGCCAAGCGCCAATGACTAGGCGACGGCGGAGGCTTCGACGTCGAAGACTCTACCTGAGCCTTCGACAACGGAGGTCTCGACGTTGAGCCGCCCTGCTTCAACGGTGACCTCTCTCTCGACGCTGCACGTCGCCCAGTTGACAGCAGCGGAGTTTCCTTGCCTTTCGACGCTGAAGACTTCACCTTCTTCGTCGTTGGAGACTTCGACGTCGATCCCGACACCGAAGGAGAGCAGGTCGGGACTTTTGCCGACATCGACCGCTTCATAAGTCTCTTTGGAGACCTACCTCTCTCAGAAAGTCCATAAATCTTGCTTCTTTCTCCGTCCTTGATAGTTCTGGATGACAAGGACTGGCAGTGGACACAAGATGCTACCTCATGAGAGTCAGGTAGACAGCGAATACACACTGGATGTGTATCTGAACAAGCCTTCTTATGCCCACAGGCAGGGCAGGTGTCAAAAAAAGCCTTAGGCATTTTGACAAAAAATTTACCTTTTTTGAGCCCAAAAAAGGTAGAACTATCTCTCTAGGGTAAAAACCTGTTGAGTGAGAAAAAAATTGAAGAAAACACCAAGTAATTCTGACAGAAAGTAAAAACAAAGTGGGAGCTGTTAACCAGGGTCCTGACAGAAGGAGCCGGAAAGAACAACTGACCTAACTGTCACCCCTGAGGCATGATGGGAAGCCTGGGGTCAGGGCTGCCTTAAAGGCACAGTGCCAGTTTTTTTGTTGAAAATGCTTTCATTTTCTATGTTATTACTTTTCAATGCAGCCTGAGGCTAACAATGTCTTTTTATGGGCAATTTTCAGGAGTTGAGTGGTTTTACTCATTAAAACACAAAATTCAAAGGATATTTGATTTAATGTGTTTTGTTTCCTTTATAATTGCAGTACATGTACAAGGTTTTAGATTGTGTAAGCCTGTTTTTGGGACTGCATTGGTATGAGAAAAATAATATACGTACGTACATATATGTGGAGCTAGATATATGTGTTTTTGCATATATATATTTTTATATTGTTTCCGGGGTCCCACACATGGGCGGGAATATTCAGTGCTTATGACTATTGATGAGGATCCCCTGGAAGAGAACTTTCCTTGTGTCGTTAAGGTTTCCTCCTTTTTAGCCATTTTAATGATGATGTTTTTTGTGACAAGATTGTGATATTATGATATGTTTTTGCACAATGAACTGTTTTTAACTAGATGGTAATGAAATTGTATTTTCCAGTCTTCCAGCAGTTGGAAGATTGATTCCATGTTTTTAAAATTAAATATTGTTTTTTTTGGTGTTTTTTAAAAAATCCTTTCTAAATAAATTATTAGTTGTTACTTGCGCTATAACCTAACTTCAGTGAGCTTATTTGGGTAGATAAGCCAGAGGGATTTACAGTGTGGGGGATTTCCCTGGTGTTTGTGGACATGTGGTCTTGAATGATTGTTGGTGTGTGAATGAATGCTATTGGTAATTGTCAAATTAGATCCTAGGGGTATACTTTACTTCTACTGGTACAAAGAAACTGGCAACAAGAAACGCGGCAGTAAATCTGTTCTACTCAACCGGTTGCAAAGTCTGCATTTTAAAATATCATGGAGTTAAGGCACCTGTGGCAGAGATCTTTGTGTGCTCAGTAAAGCTCAGGTAATAATGGTAAAATAACTATTTGCTGGAGAGGTCTGTTTTTTCTAGTCCCAGTTTAGAGTCAAAGTAGCATTGAGGGATAATAGGTCTCCTTGGGAGCACATTATGTAACGCGCAGATGACAGATTTTTATTTTATGTAAATGGGCAAGTGAGTTAGTGCTTTGAACACAGAGATCCTTTTGTTACTTGCAGTTCATAAAGTGTTAATTATTCTAATAAAGCACAGTGAGCCAAGGACATGTGGCTCCTACACCTTGTAACTCTCCCAGTCTTACGTAACGCTCCCTTGATTTACACACATCATTCATTGTCAATGTATAATGTGTACGTATAAAGAACTCCGACACTCTGCAATGAGATTAGTAGCGCTGTAAAAGAAACAAAACTTGTGCCCTGTTTCTACGTAGTGCAGAGAGTTGCATGTGCGTATCTTGGCGCTATGTATCAGCTATTGATCATTTTAATAATGATGAAGTTCACCTGTGTGCCCTAATACTGAAAAGCGAGGGCAAGAGATCTTTGCAGGGTGAGTTAGTACATAGAACATTTCCCTTACAACGAACCATGAAGTGGTGTTTAGGAAATTAATAATATGCTAGTTAAAACATGTGCATTTAGAAAACTGAGACCCAAGCTCCTAACTAGCAAGAAGGCCATTTATTTTCTTGATCTGTGCGTAAGTGGATGAGCGCAAAGGGGTACGTATACATGACTTATGTTGCTGGCTCGGCAAGTGAGGTGAATAATAAAGCAGATCTACAAAGAAAACAAATCAACAGGGTTGGGGCGGGCGGGAGGAGATGGTACGAGTGAAAACACCAGCATTCATGTGGAGTGCTCAAAGACAAGGAAAAAAGTAGCTCCTATAATGGGAGCAGTAGATGGACCCAAGCACTTGGTCCATGTTCTGGGGAGGGTCAAACACAGGAAGAAGCATGACGCTTTTATGCTATGGACTAACGGGAACGAAGGATATGAGAGCGCGATAGAGCAAACAAATGTTAAGCCTATGGGCGGACTGAAGCCAACAGATTGAAAACATGGCTGTTCGAGACAGCACATGCTCAGCCTAGACGGAACCAAAAAAAAGGGACAGAATGTGACAAACAAGGCCAAAATGCTTAAAATTGATTATAATATAATAGCTCACCAGCAACTTAATATTTGGCCCAATAAAGGAAATAGGTTTTACTTTGATAACATGGCGAAACAAAAACTCCACAACCCAACTGACAGTCGATCTAATGTACTGCCTTGTTTTTTTTTCAACTGGGAATTATTCTAATTTGATTCACATGCTTCTTTTTAGTAATTAAGAAGGACGAAACGTTAACCAAAACCAACACTCCACATGCTGTGGGAGTGCCCTTTTTGTGCCGTAAATCACTGGAGCATGTGTCAATATGTGCATGAATAAAATCTTATTTCAGGCACAAACCTATCCTTTCACACAATTTTGCCAGTCAATGTCTTTGTTAAGAACAGATTCACAATTGCGTCATTAACCTTCCTGTTTTCTCAAATTTGCTTGAAAATGCACCATTTGTCCACTATTTTTTCAAAATTCTCATGTGGGGAGAACCCCCCTTTAGGTGGTTCAGGCTTGCGCATGCTCGCATTACCGTGTCACTAAATCATGAATGTCTAAAAAGTTTGTCACCAACATGAAAAGTTTGGAAACCTTGGTCTAGGCTCATGCAATGTCCAGGCCAACAGTTCGCAGCAGACATCTTTGCCCAGAACATATGTTCTGAGCATTACGGCTGTACAAAAGGAACCACACTAAAGAACACTTCATGAGACCCCTGGCTCCAAATGTTGCTGGAGCTCATTCTATATCTCGTTGACCAGGATCCACTTTTGTTCAATGCTGTCCTCGGTAACATCCTCTCTCCCTTCATGAGAGAATTTGCACAACGTAGTTCATATGATTTGAAGAAACTTGAGAACATAACAGTATAGCTCGGCAAGCCTTAAAGGAGCATACCCACTTAACTTAAGGGGGGGGGGGGTGTTCATGCAGATATAACCACGTCCTCTAAACCTTATTATAATAGGTTTTTACACAGAGCTACAATTATCTCGGGACTTCTGAGATAATGTGGACTTTACTCACTGCTTTCAATAGGTATGACTAGCTACTAGTAAGAATCAGTCTTTGCTTAAAGAATGGTATAAATGTGATGCCCTTTGCCTGACAAAGCCCTAATGAATGGAAGTTAACATTTTTAAAGATGGTTCTGTGCTTACCTTCACTTTGCTGTGTAAGTCTGTTTTGCAAATCTAAAACAGAAAATGGAAGATATTAGTAAAAACAATAAAAATACTTTACACACAAAAAAAAACATTTCTTTCAACTGATGGTTTTTGGAGTGCTGTCACACAAACCAGGTAAACCACATGCAGTACTCTGGGGGATTTCTCGGAGTCTGACATCTGAGGGAGGGGCAAGCAGCATCATTAAGGCGATTCTTGATTTACACTATTCTACCATCTAGTGGTTTATCTTAGGAAACCCTAAAAAAGGCATGGGTCCCAGGAGTCAGTAGGACTTAACATTGACCATAAGCGCACAATACAATGCAATCATCATCTTCGCATTCTACTATCCTGATTGACAATGACGAACGATGTAAGAGTATTTTATTCAATATTCCTTGTATTAAAATGCTAACTTAAGCACTATTTACTAGGAGTGTATCTGCTCAAATCAGAGAAAACTCAAGTTCATAACTTTTGATTTAAGCAAGTCAACTTTTACTTTTGAGGTTTAAACCTATTCCAGATTCATATATTGCGAAGATATTGTAAAGCAGTATCCTAAGCAGGACTGAAGTGAGTATTACTAGGAGTGAGCTACCACAGTAGCACACTTACCTAATTGGAAACACTCAAATTCCAGCCAAATGAGGTCTATGTGCTGCAGCTTTAAGTGTGTGCGATTTTTTGAAAGATACCAATGATTGATTACTGACTGGTTACATTCCCAGCCTCTATACAAAGCTATCCCTCTGACAATTCAAAATAGACCTTTTTTAGTTGACCAAAAAGGACAAATCACTGATCTGTGCCCCCTTAAATGTTTTGATGAAGGAAGGAAAGGAATATGGTACTTACCAGTATGCATCTGTTCTTGGCATGTAGGGCTGCTGACATTCATATCTGTGCATAGATCACCGCCTAGTGTTGGGTCCGGATGATTGCACATTGTTATCCTGGAAGAGTCTTCGAAGTATCATGAGATAGGTGGCTCCTCCCCTGGACTACAGTGCGCATTGGCATTCTCTCCATCCTCAGATTGTTTTTCGCCATTGTGGCAGAGATGGAGTGTAATACAGTAAGTGATGACCATGCCTGAGTATAATTCTGAGTGCTACAGCTGCGACAGGGACCGGGGAGGAGGGTGGGCGATATGAATGTCAGCAGCCCTACATGCCAAGAACAGATGCATACTGGTAAGTAGCATATTCCGTTCGAGGCATGTGGGCTGCTGAATTCATATCTGTGCATAGAATAAATAGCAGTTACCTCCTATGCGGTGGTTGCCCGTGCCAGCTGCAGCAGTCTGAAAAAGGGGTTTGGTAACAGCTTGTCCTACAGCAGCTTGCTGTTTGGAGTGTACATCTACGCAGTAGTGTTTGGTAAATGTATGTATGGTGGTCCATGTGGCTGCTCTACATATATCCTCTAGGGGAATGTTACCTAGGAAAGCCATGGATGCCCCTAACTTTACGTGTGGAATGCGCTCTTGGGGGAACTGTTAATGTGCGTTTAACCTTTTGATAACAGATTTGTATGCACTTAACAATCCATCTGGCTATACCTGATTTGGAAATGGGGTTGCCTTTGTGTTGTGGAGAGAAGGCAACAAACAGTTGTTTAGTATTTCTAAAATCTTTTGTCCTGTCGATGTAGTACAGGAGAGCTCTTTTAACATCTAAGGTGTGCAGTGCTCGCTCTGCCACAGAATCTGGATTGGGGAAGAAAACTGGCAGTTCTATGGTTTGATTAATGTGGAACTGCGACACCACTTTAGGCATGAATTTAGGGTTGGTACGTAGAACTACCCTATTAGCATGAATCTGTATGAAAGACTCTTGAATAGTTAGGGCTTGAAGCTCACTAACTCTTCTTAGTGATGTGATGGCTACCAGAAAAGCCACTTTCCATGTAAGAAACTGTATTTCACAAGAGTGAAGAGGTTCAAAGGGTGGTCCCATCAGCCTGGTGAGAACTACATTTAGATTCCAGACAGGTGAAGGAGGGTGCCTGGGAGGGATCACTCTTTTGAGTCCTTCCATAAAGGCTTTAATGGCAGGCACCCTGAAAAGTGAAAGATGCTGCCTGTTTTGAAGATATGCTGCAATGGCGGCCAGGTGTATCCTGATGGAACTATATGCCAGATTGCATCTGTATAGATGCAACAAATAACATATGATGTTCTGCGTGGACGCATCTAGCGGATTAATGTAATTATTGGAACAGTAAATGACAAACCGTTTCCATTTGGCCGCACAGCATGCCCTAGTTGCAGGTCGCCTTGCCTCCTTGATGATGTTCATACAGTCAGGGGGTAGGTTGAGGTAGCCAAACTATGACCTCAGGAGCCATATCGCAAGGCTCAACTGTTGTGGATCTGGGTGCTGAATGTCTCCATGGCTCTGAATGAGGAGACTGGGCGTGAGGCGCAGCCTTTCGCGGGGCACCACTGAAAGTTCTAGGAACGTGGTGTACCAGGCCTGCCGTGCCCACGTTGGAGCAACCAGGATGAGCGTCATGGTGTTGTCGCAGTTTGCGTGCCACTAACGGTATGAGTGGTGCTGGAGGAAAAGCGTACGCAAATCTGCCTGACTAGTTCATCCATATCGCATTGCCCTGAGACTGCGGGTGTGGGAACCTGGCGGCGAAGGTTTGGCATTTTGCGTTTTCCTGTGTGGCGAATAGGTCTATTTCTGGATGACCCCACAGCTGGAAATATGGTTGGAGCACCGAGGGTTGTATTTCCCACTCGTGCATCTGATGGCTGAGCCTGCTGAGCAGGTCCGCCATCTGGTTGTCTTTGCCTGGGAGATGTTCCGCCATGAGGAACATGTTTCTCTGAATGGCCCACTTCCACATGCTCTGGGCTAGATGAGACAATTGTGGAGAGTGTGTGCCTCCCTGCTTCTGGATGTAATACATGGCAGTCATGTTGTCCGTCCGGATCAGCACGACTTTGTTGCACAAGTGTAATTTGAACGCCTTCATTGCCATGAAGATTGCCATCAGCTCCAGCAGGTTGATGTGCATCTTCTGCTGCTGTGTCGTCCATAGTCCCTGCACTGTATAATGGAGGACATGCGCTCCCCAGCCCTGGAGAGACGCGTCCGTCGTTAGCATTACTTGTGGTACAGGCTCTTGGAACGGTCGTCCCCTGCAAAGGTTTTGTGTGTTCCACCAATGCATAGAATTGTAAGCACGACCGGTCACCAACACTAGGTCTTTTAGATGTCCACAAGCTTGGTTCCACTGTCGTGCTAAGCACTCCTGAAGCGGACGCATGTGCAGCCTTGCGTGTGGGACTATGAAGATGCAGGAGGCCATCATACCTATCAGTTGCATGAACACCTGCGCTAGGAGCAAGTGTTGGGGTCTGAATTTCTGAATTAGCAATTGCATGCTGCTGACTCTGGCTGGGTTTGGCTGCGCTGTTGCTGTCATAGTGTTTATTGTTGCCCCTAGGTACTGTTGTACATGTGCGGGCTGAAGGTGTGATTTTGGGTAATTTAGTGAAAATCCTAGACTGTGTAGGAGGTGAATCGTGCGGGACATGTGGCCGGCACATTGCTGGGCTGACTTTGCTTGAACAAGCCAGTCGTCCAGGTAAGGATAGACATGGATGTGTTGTCACCGAAGGTGCGCAGCCACTGTCGCCAAGCACTTGGTGAACACCCTGGGGGGCTGTAGTGACCCCGAAAGGCAGGGCCTTGAACTGGTAATGCTGGTTGTTGACGGTGAACCTGAGATACTTCCTGTGACCTGGGTGAATGGGAATGTGAAAATAGGCATTCTTCAGGTCTAGTGTTGCTAGGAAGTCTCCCTGCCTGAGCAATGGTAGAACTTGCTGTAAAGTTAACATATGAAAATGCTCTGATAAGATGTACTGGTTCAGGGGTCTGAGGTCTAGAATGGGCCGCAGGGATCCGTCCTTTTTTGGGATCAAGAAGTACAGTGAGTACACCCCTGTACCTTGCTGTTCTAAAGGCACGAGTTCTATGGCTCCTTTTTGCAGCATGCCGATTACTTCTTGCTGCAATAGGTGCATGTGCTCTGCGGACATAGGACAGTGTCTTGGGGGTATGTTGGGAAGAGTGGAGGTTAGTTCCAGACAATAGCCGTATTGGATAAGTTGTCTCACCCACCTGTCTGTGGATATGCCTTCCCAGACTGGCAGGAACTGCTGGAGTCTTCCCCCGACCGGTGTTATATGGTCGGGGGGCAGTGACAAGGCGTCACTGTTTATTGGTGGCAAAGGATCTGGCATTGTTATTTCCACGTCCTCTGCCTTTGGCGCTGTTCCCACGATATCCACCCCTGGTATTCTTGTTGTAGGTGGTCTGCGTGCTCCCCTTGTTGTATTGGGCTTGCTGCAATGTTTGACCTCTAGAAGCTCCCCTGTTACCGGAGCGACAAAATGAACTGCCCCTGAACTGCTGTGACTGCAGAGCCCCCATGGATTTTGCTGTCAGTGTCTTTTTAGGTCTCGGCTCAACGCGCGGAAGCGCGTCTCCGCCGAGATCTTTTGTCAGCGACTATGCTTCCCAGGAGACAGTGTCGGCCACGCGCATCCTTCGAGGCGATTTGTAACTGGAACGCGCGCTGTGGCCAGGCGCTGTCTCCTGGGAAGCGCAAGCACCACACACGCATGCGCATACACACACACAAGCGCCCATACACGCACGCACATACATACATACATACAGAGACACCCCCCCTGACACATACACACACGCGCGCACACACACACGTGCACCGAGGCCCCCCCTCCCTCCCTCCCTCCCCCGCCGTCACCGTCGCACGCATACATACCCACACGAGCATACACGCACACACACACACACACACAAGTGCACCAAGCCCCCCCAGCCTTTTGGAACTTACCTGGCCAATGTCGGGGACTCTGCTCAGCACGCGGCGCCCAACCTCCTGCTGGCGCGGCCCCGGGGCTCCACACCGCTCACAGGAGCCCCGGGCGCGAGACGCATTTCACTCCGCCTGCCTCCTCTTCCGCTCTGGACGTGGCCCCGCCCCCGTCACAGGCGACCGTGCCGGACTTCCGGGGCGGCCGCGGCGGCATTCCGGGGGCATACTCAATTCTATATTTAAAGTGCCTCCTACTGTGTAATGTGACAGGCGGCCTGAAATTATGTTTTGCGAGACGTTTTTATGATGTAAACTTTTAAAAGATCTCTTTGAAAGAAGAATTTGCAGACTAAACAAAACGACGGCATTGGAGACAAACAGGAAATGTACCAGAATTTTACAAACAAAAGACGAAGTATGGAACGAAATAGTGACAAGGAAATAGAACAGTCTCTCACAAAAGTATGCAGAAAACGGTGAGACCTATTAAATGTAGCTCTCAGGCTCACTGCAGTAGTAATCAGTTGCAGGAAGGTATTTGCAACTTGTGAATGAGCATAGCAGCATGAATCATACTTAGTAATAACCATAAAATATGGCGGAAGGCGCGATACTAAAGAATCATTGTGTAGTGAGTGCAGAGTGCAGAGTAGTGAGTGCAGAGTAGTGAGTGCAGAGTAGTGAGTGCAGAGTAGTGAGTGCAGAGTAGTGAGTGCAGAGTAGTGAGTGCAGAGTAGTGAGTGCAGAGTAGTGAGTGCAGAGTAGTGAGTGCAGAGTAGTGAGTGAGTGCAGAGTGAGTGCAGAGTGGTAATTCAGAGTAGTGAGTGCAGAGTAGTGAGTGCAGAGTAGTGAGTGCAGAGTAGTGAGTGCAGAGTAGTGAGTGCAGAGTAGTGAGTGCAGAGTAGTGAGTGCAGAGTAGTGAGTGCAGAGTAGTGAGTGCAGAGTAGTGAGTGCAGAGTAGTGAGTGCAGTGTAGTGAGTGCAGTGTAGTGAGTGCAGTGAGTGCAGTGTAGTGAGTGCAGAGTAGTGAGTGCAGAGTAGTGAGTGCAGAGTAGTGAGTGCAGAGTAGTGAGTGCAGAGTAGTGAGTGCAGAGTAGTGAGTGCAGAGTAGTGAGTGCAGAGTAGTCAGTGTAGTGAGTGCAGAGTAGTGAGTGCAGAGTAGTGAGTGCAGAGTAGTGAGTGCAGAGTAGTGAGTGCAGAGTAGTGAGTGCAGAGTAGTGAGTGCAGAGTAGTGAGTGCAGAGTAGTGAGTAGTGAGCGCAGAGTGGTAGTGCAGAGTAGTGAGCGCAGAGTAGTGAGCGCAGAGTAGTGAGCGCAGAGTAGTGAGCGCAGAGTAGTGAGCGCAGAGTAGTGAGTGCAGAGTAGTGAGTGCAGAGTAGTGAGTGCAGAGTAGTGAGTGCAGAGTAGTGAGTGCAGAGTGGTAATTCAGAGTAGTGAGTAGTGAGTGCAGAGTAGTGAGTGCAGAGTAGTGAGTGCAGAGTAGTGAGTGCAGAGTAGTGAGTGCAAAGTAGTGAGTGCAAAGTAGTGAGTGCAAAGTAGTGAGTGCAAAGTAGTGAGTGCAAAGTAGTGAGTGCAGAGTAGTGAGTGCAGAGTAGTGAGTGCAGAGTAGTGAGTGCAGAGTAGTGAGTGCAGAGTAGTGAGTGCAGTGTAGTGAGTGCAGAGTGCAGTGTAGTGAGTGCAGAGTGCAGTGTAGTGAGTGCAGAGTGCAGAGTAGTGAGTGCAGAGTGCAGAGTAGTGAGTGCAGAGTGCAGAGTAGTGAGTGCAGAGTAGTGAGTGCAGAGTAGTGAGTGCAGAGTAGTGAGTGCAGAGTAGTGAGTGCAGAGTAGTGAGTGCAGAGTAGTGAGTGCAGAGTAGTGAGTGCAGAGTAGTGAGTGCAGAGTAGTGAGTGCAGAGTGCAGAGTGCAGTGTAGTGAGTGCAGTGTAGTGAGTGCAGTGTAGTGAGTGCAGTGTAGTGAGTGCAGAGTAGTGAGTGCAGAGTAGTGAGTGCAGAGTAGTGAGTGCAGAGTAGTGAGTGCAGAGTAGTGAGTGCAGAGTAGTGAGTGCAGAGTAGTGAGTGCAGAGTAGTGAGTGCAGAGTAGTGAGTGCAGAGTAGTGAGTGCAGAGTAGTGAGTGCAGAGTAGTGAGTGCAGAGTAGTGAGTGCAGAGTAGTGAGTGCAGAGTAGTGAGTGCAGAGTAGTGAGTGCAGAGTAGTGAGTGCAGAGTAGTGAGTGCAGAGTAGTGAGTGCAGAGTAGTGAGTGCAGAGTAGTGAGTGCAGAGTAGTGAGTGCAGAGTAGTGAGTGCAGAGTAGTGAGTGCAGAGTAGTGAGTGCAGAGTAGTGAGTGCAGAGTAGTGAGTGCAGAGTAGTGAGTGCAGAGTAGTGAGTGCAGAGTAGTGAGTGCAGAGTAGTGAGTGCAGAGTAGTGAGTGCAGAGTAGTGAGTGCAGAGTAGTGAGTGCAGAGTAGTGAGTGCAGAGTAGTGAGTGCAGAGTAGTGAGTGCAGAGTAGTGAGTGCAGAGTAGTGAGTGCAGAGTAGTGAGTGCAGAGTAGTGAGTGCAGAGTAGTGAGTGCAGAGTAGTGAGTGCAGAGTAGTGAGTGCAGAGTAGTGAGTGCAGAGTAGTGAGTGCAGAGTAGTGAGTGCAGAGTGAGTGTGCAGAGCAGTGAGTGCAGTGAGTGCAGAGTGAGTGTGCAGAGCAGTGAGTGCAGAGTGAGTGTGCAGAGCAGTGAGTGTGCAGAGCAGTGAGTGCAGAGTGAGTGTGCAGAGCAGTGAGTGTGCAGAGCAGTGAGTGCAGAGTGAGTGTGCAGAGCAGTGAGTGCAGAGTGAGTGTGCAGAGCATTGTGTGCTGTTGAGTGCAGAGTGCTGTGTATTGGCAATGTTAATGACAATGCCATTTATTTTTGATTTAAAGAAAAAAAAATGTCATGAGCAATGCCAATAGCTCTACCTTTAATGATGCCGAGACCATTGCATTGCAAATGCTTGATCAATTTTTTCAAGGGTTGTGTCCACATCAGGATTAAAGAGAAAGTCAGGGTTAACTGGCTGATTGAATTAAAGAGAAAGTCAGGGTTAACTGGCTGATTGAGCAAAGTTGTTAGGATCTCTGGTTTGAAACCAGAAATGCAGAGCAAGGCATGACGTCTTAGCATTACACTAGTGTTGATGGCTCTAGCTGCTGTGTCTGCTGCATCGAGTGCACACTTGATGGATGCATTTGAAATGAACTTTCCTTCCTGTATTAGCATTTCTGCTCCCTCTTTATAAGCATCAGGCAGGTGTTGCATCACTGTTCTAACGTGTCGTAGTGAGCCCTATCATATCTGGCTAATAGGGCCTGTGTTTTTGAGATCCTCCAAATATTAGCCGCTTGAGCTGCTACCCGTTTGCCAGAAGCTTCCAAGATTTTGGATTCTTTGTCCGGAAAAGGAGCATCACCACTTGTTCGAGAGTTTGCTCTCTCGCGAGCATTAGCCACCACTAGGGAGTACAATGGGAACTGGCCCTTGATTTACGTAGGGTCCACCGGCGCAGGCCTATATTTTCTTTCAATCCTTGGGTTTACAACCCTTGCCCTTGGGTCTCCTTGAAAATGTCAGTAGCATGTTTGAGGATACCCTTTAGCATAGGCAATGTTTTTACCGATCTTTCTGAGGTGGAGAAAGTATCGAATAGGAAGTCCTCCTCTACTGGCTCAGCGTGCATTTCAACGTCATGGTTAATGGCCGCCCTTTCAATTAGAGCGTTAAACGCCGCCGTGTCTTCAGTAGGCGAGGTCTTGACATTATGTGGATCATCAGGGTCAACAGGGTCAGTCCAGTGTTGAGGTTCCCCTTGATCAGTGTCAGCATGATAAAAAAATCCCATATGACTGTAATCATCTCCCACATCCTCATCGCTGCGTGTGGGAGAATCGGCATCGTGCTGTGTATATGACTCAACACGTTCAAATAGAACAGGTGAGGTGGCTGAATCCTTTTTCCTTTTGAGAGGGATTTTGTATGACTCTAAAGGATGTTCTGGAGCGATTTTCCGTTTGTGAATGGTGAGTCTGCCAGAATCCGAGTCGATGAAGAGCTTCGACTGATTGTCATACGAGGGTTCCTGGAACATTACCTCCTCCGTAATGGACTGAGACTTGGAAGGTCTCAATACCTTCTTGGAGGTTTCGGTGCTCCTTTGTGGCTCGAACGCTTTGGGTCGAGCGGTCGGGGGCAGTCCGTATTTAATTGGTGGAGGAAGCACCGGAGACTAACCGACCTTAGAGATTGACGTCGTTTTCGATCCATCCGATTTGCTTCGGTGGATCACCAGCATGCTTGCTGCTTTGCGTAGACTCGAGCTCATGGAGCGCAGCAGGTACGGCCTTGGGCTTCGATGCGATATGCTCTTTCGGGTCGGGTTTGGTTTTCGACTCAAGGGCCTTGCTCAACATTGGCTTGGAGGCTGTAAGCGTCGGTTCGACAGTCTTTTTAGCTCGGAGTCCATTGGCAGTGTCGCCAGGTTTGGACGTCGACAGCGTCAGAGTGACGTGCTTGACCGCAGAGACTGACTTCGGCGCCCCGCTCTTCAAGCCGACGCCCCCTTGTGACCCCTAAGGGTCGATGACACTTTTAGACTTGACTGGAGCCGAAGAGTCCGAGGGCGTCGATCCGAGGACTGCCTTGAACAGTTTCGTTTTCGCCTCGACTGGTTTCGGTTTCGATTTTGGTGGATCGACCGATGGCTCCTTAGAAGTATTCTTAGCCGGGCCTTGACGCGGGGCTATAGAATGTCGAGTAAGATCTCGGCTAAGGCCTTCCGGCGATGCCTCAACCTGAGCCTTAGAGAGCACAGTGTCAATATTAGGCCCCGCGACTGCGGGTGGGCCCTGCTCATCGCTCGAGTCGTCATCGACGGCTCCGATGGCCTCTGCGTAGTCTCCTACCTCGACGACATCTTCATTATGGACGTATTCTTCATCGTCGTCCACACCGAAGTCAGAGTCTTGCTCCGACGCAAGGTCCGACTGTTGGCCAGGATCCTCTTCATCGACGCCTTTGTCATCGGACTAGAAGATGTTCTCCGGGTCAGGCGCCGCTTTCTGCGCCGACTGTTGTGCGGCGCGTCCAACTCGAAGCGTCTTCTTCGACCGGAACTTGGAACAGGCCATACAGCTGGCCTCGTCGTGGTCCGGGGATAAACATTTATTGCACACTGGGTGCACATTAATGTGAGGGTATTTGGAGTTGCAGACGGGGCATCTCTTGAACGGGCTCCATTCCATCGTCGTTGCAGTCGGGGCCTATAGTGTTGAGAAGGCAAACGGCCTTCGACGTCCTGTTCGAAGAACTGGATGAAGAATAGGCACCGAACGAGACAATATCGACGCCCCGAAGGCCTTTTGGCCTTGCGCAAAGTTTTAGATCTATTCCGAACTCGAGTCAAGAAAGTACATCCGAACCCAATGGCGGAAAAAAACAATCTGAGGATGGAGAGGATGCCCATGCACACTGTAGTCCAGGGGAGGAGCCACCTATCTCGTGATACTTCGAAGACTCTTCCAGGACAACAATGTGCAATCATCCGGACCCAACACTAGGCAGCGATCTATGCACAGATATGAATTCAGCAGCCCACATGTCTCGAACATTTCTTTACAGTCCTGGTCAATGTTTAAGTCTTTCAATCGAAAGAATTCAGGAGCCAAGCATGTAATTGCAGTGTGGCTGGTTCCTGGTGACATTGGTCCAGGATAACAGTGTTGGCGTTGGGAGAAGCTGAATGGGCATCGCTGACAACAGCAGGAGTTCGGAGTACCAGTGTTGCCTGGGCCATCTGTGGGCTATGAGCAGAATGAGACAACGTTCCCACTTGATCTTCGGGAGGACCCTGGGAACCAGAGGTATGGGGGGAAAAGCATACGCATAGATCCCTGACCAGCGCATCAAAATCACATTCCCCCGAAATCCTGGGAGAGGGAATATGCTTGCGAAGAATCGGCATTTGGAGTGGATTTGAGTCACAAAGAAATCCAGTTCTGGTTTTCCCCACGACGCAAATATCCTGTCCAGCTGTGATTGGTGCAGCTCCCACTCGTGATAACCATCTTTTGCTCTGCTCAGGGAATCTGCTAGGGTATTTCTTAAACCTGGGACATGTTCTGCTGTTAGAGATGTTGTGGAGCGTTAGCCAGTCCCAAAGTTGTTGGGCATCTTGTGACAGATAGTGACTTGGTTCCTCACGGTTTGTTTATACAGAACTTGCTCGTGGTGTTGTCCATGCGGACTAGAACCCAGCATCCCTGAATCCGTGGGAGGAAAGCTTGGAGTGAGGAGATGGCTTTCAACACCAGTCTGTTTATATGCATTTTGCATTGAGCGGAGGACCATTTTCCTTGAATTTGTAGGTCCTGTAAGTGTCCTCCCCTACCTTCCATAGAAGCATCTGTTGTGACAACGTAGTCTGGAACAAATGGGAGCAAAGAAAGTCCTTAGGATAGATTTGATTGCTGTGCCCACCAGAGGAAAGCTTCTTTTATTAGCGGAGTGATCTTTACTATGTCGTCTAAAGAACCTTTGGTCTGTAACCACTGGCATAGCAACTCCTCCTGAAGAGGTCTCATGTGTAGTCGAGTCATTTGCACTAGGTCTATTGCCGATGAAATCTTTCCCAGTGGAGATTTAAACAGCCTTACAGAAGCTCACTTTTTTCTGGACAGTTTTAGTGCTAGTGTCTGTAATCGTTGCTGTCTTTCCTGGGAAAGGAAGGCCTTGTTCTGAATGGTGTCCAGAATTGCTCCCAGAAAACACATTCTCTGGCTTGGAATGAGTGAGGAATTTTGGTAGTTTATCGATAGGCCTAATCGCTGAAACAGGGCAATGCAATCTTCTGTTGCTGCTTGCACTAGATGAGCTGATGGTGCTTTCAGAAGCCAATCGTCTAGGTATGGAAATACCAGATGACTGCTGTTTCTTAAAGCAGCTGCTACTGTAATTTTGTGAAAGTTCGTGGAACCGATTTGAGACCAAAAGGAAGGACTCAAAATTGGTAGTAGGCACCAGCCACTGTGAACCCTAGGAACTTTCTGTGTTTCGGGTGAATAGGGATATGAAAGTAAGCGTCTTCGAGATACAATGACGTCATGAAGTCGCTACTGTTGAGATGACGCAAGATAAACCAGAGAGACCATCCTGAATGTTTGAGTCTTCAAGAATTTGCGTAACTTTCTGAGGTCCAGGATAGGCCTCCACACTCCAGATTTCTTGCAAATACGGAAAAAACAGGAGTAGAAACCTTTCCTCCTCTGCCAAAAAGGGATTTTTTCTATCGCTCTCTTTTGAAGCATGATCTTTGCTTCCCTCTTGAGCACTTGTAGACAAAGAGGGTGCAATCCAGGGGGTGGGGGGGGATTGCGTAGGTATAATCTGAATATACTCCAAGGTGTGGCTGTGATACGAGATCTAGGACCCACTTGTCTGAGGTGATTTTGCTCCACTGGTGTAATGCATGGAGAGATTCGCACCTTTTAAGGGAAGAGGCACAATCACTGGTATCCGACTGAACTTCTTGTTTGCGGCCGGAGTTGCAGCCTTGGGATACTGGCTTCAGTCTTGAGCCTTGTCGAGAGAAACCAGCTGCAGTTGGTTGGCGGTTATATTGCTGATATCCTTGTCGTGGCTGGCAAGACTGATCGGTCTGGGAACGCTGGTAATTACTTCTGTAGTTTGAGAACCCCCGGCCCGAGCTCCCCGAAAGGGAGCCTTGCGGTTCTGAAGGGTACCTAGAGCTCTAGCTGTGCCAGTATCTTTTTTGATCACAGTCAAAGCTTCATCAATGTGGCTGCCAAGAGGCTATCACCATCATAAGCCATATCCAAAATTTTGGATTGCACTTTCGGGTGGAAACTTGTCGCTCTCAGCCATCCTTGACGTCGTAAAACGGCAGCACTCGCTAACTGCCTAAAACTGGTAGTGGCAATGTCCATAGCGAGGTCAATCAGTTCCGACGCCGCTCTTTCTCCTTCAGTAAACTCATCCTTATTTTCTTCCAGGAGTAAGGATTTAATCTCCCCTACATCAGACCATAGCTGACTATCGTATCTGCTCAGGATTGCTAGAGCGTTTGCCACCATTACAGAAATTGCTGCCATTGACAAACATTTTTCTGATGGTGTCAAGACGTCTACCATCCTTATCAGGTGGGGAAGTAATAGGAGCGGACGTATTATTAGAGCGCCTCTGAGCCGCCTGACAGATTACGGAATCCGCCTTGGGGTGACCTGTTAGACAAGCAGGAGAGTCCTCAGGGGCAGTCTCTGCAGTACAGTGATCACAGAGGCAGGTGTTTATCACTTTCACCCCTTCCTGCGATTTGTGATCGATGATAGCTATTGACCTCATACCTTTTCTGGATTGTTTCTTAAAGTTATACAGAAAGCAGTCTTCCTGATGTACAAGAGTTGGTAGGTGGAACTAACAGCAGCCCTGTCCATAATATTATGGAAACCTCATTTCTTCAGGAGGTGAATCCAAAGGGCGATGAGGTGGCGGTGAAGGCGTTGGCACCACGTAATCATCCAATTCGTCCGCGGGTGTCGCAGGGTCAGGAATAGCCCCCTCTCCCTGCTCTTCGTCAGAGGTAGTTGCGTCCTCTTGTGGGGGGAGAAAGATAATGGGACTTGGCAACACAGGAGGCGGCAGCGGTGCTGAAGCTGGTGAAATCTTCGTTGACTGATCTGCCGTCGACGGTGGTGTCGTCAATGCCGTCGAAGATACTGTCGACAATGGTGTCGTCGTCGGCGATGGTTTTCTCGATGACGAATGCTTGCTAGTCGGCGGTGCGGTCGACGTCTAGGCTTTTGGTTTGGATGCCCTCGACAGAGGTGTAGTTGACGATAAATGCAATGTGGATGAGATAGAACCTTCAAGACTTGCCGTTAAAGAAGTTATTGTCGTCGACGGTCTGGAGGATGACATAGTTGAAGTTTTGGAAGTAGCAGGTAAGGCTTTTGAACTGGAGGAGGTTTTCTTAGCAGATTTGGTTTTAGAAGTAGCTGCAGATTTAGGGATGTAGTCCCTGAAGAGACTGTTTTTTCTCCTGATTAAGGGATTCTTTTGCCATGTGAGACATTTTAGGTTGCTTCCTTTTCTCCTCAGGCTGTTTCCATCAGGCGACCTTGGTCTCTTAAGAGACTTAGAGGAAGTATCATTTTCTGCATCTGAATAGGCGTCATTATTTTTTAACCATAAAAAAAACCATTCTCAAGGTTTTAGTAGGGAAAGTGCAGCAGATCTTACAGTGTCTTGCTTCATGCTTTGGATAAAGGCAATAAATATAGTCTTTGTGGGCATCATCAATGTGAACATTCTTCCCACAGGACTGGCATGGTCTGAATAATCCCTTAGAATCCGACACTATCCTGATAAAGTATAAGATATACACTTATCTAAAATCAATGAAGAACTGAGCCAGGCTCAACCAAGTGCAGTGAAAATCTGAGGAACTCAGCATCTCTTGGGAAGCTTCTAGAGGGTGCTGTTGTCAGATTGGTTATGAGTTTCAGTTTGGTCCTTTTTACAAAAAGAGACTAATAGGCTATACAATGCATGTTTGAATCTGATGGGCCTATGATTTTTTACTATTTACTGCTATGTTATTTGTACCGTGGGACTCACACTACGACGACGGGAAACGATTCAGGCATTGAATCTATAAAAGATACCCCAATACTGGATAATCAAGCATGTAAATCTATGAAAGATTAAATACTGGAGAACTAGCATAATCAAAAGTATTTATTGAACAAGAATCTGGTACATATTCAATAAAACTAATCGCAATTCATCAATTTTATAACCAGAATAATTACGGAAGTTATATATTTAAAAGATAACCAAATGGTTATTCATAGCAAAAATAAAAATGTTGTTATTGTGAAAAGAACATGGTTAGAACTGTAATCACTATATAATGAGGCAATATATTTTGTCTTCAAAAGCCAATGAGAAATCTTACCCGCCACAGCTCCAAATGCTAACGATCCACTCATCTGAAGAGCTTGCTGTGCGGCTGGTGGAATCTGTAAACCAGTACCTGTTGAAGAACAAATGCATAATCTTTAAACATGATAAAAGGTGCAAAAAATGTATTAGGGTATGTTTTATTGTGATAAGACGCTGGAATCCATTTTGAACTTGCATAGGCGAAAAGCTTTTAGACTATTTTCCCTTTTTTTAAATCATCAAAAGGTTACTTGTAATCCTAGTTCTCCGTCATTGGTAGTCTTTAATGTTAGTGTGAGAAGTTGGCCTGATATGTAGTGCTCACTATTCTAGTGATCACTGTGTATCATTCCAAACGACCCTTATGATGATTGGTTGTAAGTCAACCGTTAAACCAGCTATCCTAGTAGCATGGACAAGAGCAGTCTTTAGGCTAAACTCTAGAGGGCGTGTTAAGCCAGCTGTTATACCATCACATATACCCCTTGAACACCAAGTGAAAGGACACCACACAAGTGTTATGAAAATAAACAGTGTATTTATTTAGATCACAACAACCCTGTACTCTTTATGAGGACAGGGTACTAAGCACACAACAAAACTCTTACGAAAATACTTTAAGTTGCACAATTTACACAAATGCCCGAGGGGCACGGAAAACCATATACTACAAAAGTGGAATGCGAAATTACTAGCAGGTAAGTACTGGACTAATAGGCTTTGGAATCGCTAGGACTACGTTACTGAACCTTCAGATTACTAGTAGGAGGCCTAGGGGACTCGGATGCAGAGTGTGCACTCTCACGCGGGATGCGGGACAAAGTCTAAGGAGGCTAGTAAAAGCAAAGTTAGTGTTCTCGGGCGAACCCGACTAGGTAGGTTGAAAACGACAGTGGATCTGGACCCTTGGATAGTGAGGCTATGCTGGGGCACCGAAATGCCGAAGTTACCTAGCCCAGGGGCTGCGGCTGCATAGGGTTCAAGTGTCATCGGAAACCCTCGTTGACGAACCAGGAGCCTGAAAGAAGGAGTTGCTGGCAGGCGACCAGTGAAGATTTTTCGGTGGATCCAAGCCTGGATCGAAGATGGAAGACACATGTAAGCAGAGGGGACCAAGTTCTGAATCACTAGCCAGTGATTAGATGGGCACCAGGATGGCACCGGATGGAGTCACCTCGACCAGGTGAGTGGGCGACACTGGGCTCTGCAGTTTCACGGACCAGGAGGTGTTGTCGGCGACCAGGATGGAGGTGCGAGCTGTCCCACGATGGTTGATGCGGTCGACGTCGCTGGACCCAGGATTGGGGCAACAAGTCTTGGCAAATTCAAGCCCACGCGGTGGACCTAAAATGGCGTCTGGAGTGGACCAGGAGGGTCCGGGGTGCTCCTCTTTTGGAAGGGAGCAAGGGCCAGTCTGGAGCAACCAGACTAGCAGTGGTGATGTCGTCGGTCGTCGTCGGGAAAGCCACAAGCCAGCGGGCTAGTAGCCAGACAGCGAGGTGAGCAGCCACAAAGCAGAAGGGCCCCACGCAGATCTCGTGGATGCTGGGGGGCTGGTCTTCGGTGCTGGAGCTGCTCAGGGTCGGGGCTTCTCGGACCCCCAAGCACTCACCAGAGGATCCCTCGGCGGTCGTGCTGGATTAAAGTCGTGCAGTTCTGATGATGGCCGGTCCCTCGAGGTCTCGTCGCACCTACGGTTCTCAGCTTAGCTGTAGAGGTAGGTAGAGGTCAGAGGTGCCAGGGAAGCCGGGTCTCGTCGTGCTGGTCGGTCGGATTCCGGAGGAAGGACGTGCAGCAAACCACAGTGTTCTTAGATGGTGCCTGGGGGTGCAGGGTGACTACTCCTTAGTCACAAGGGAGAAATCTTGAGATGAGTCGAGAGTTCCTTTCGTGGAAAGTAGTTTCTTGATTCAAAGATGATCTAATTTGGAAGGGTCCCCGCTCCTGCCTTTATCCTAAAGAAAGGGGTGGGTACGCGACTAGGTCCTGCCCTAGGGGTGGGACCAGGAAGGGGGGTGGTTACACCCCTCTCCCATGCCGGACTTGCCCCAGCTCAGGGGCTGGTGTGCCCCTGGAACTGGTTCTAGCCGGTAGATGCGTAGTGAGCACCGGGGTGCCACTTGCAGTCACCTTCCTGTAAAGCCCTGCCTACCCAGGATACACAAAACCCTGTCTGGGATGGTGCTAGCACCGCCCCTGACAGGAAACCCTTTGTCCAAGCTCCCCTCGCTGGAAGGACTCCCAGCTGCAGGGGGTCAGACTTGTGTCTGTGGTGGAAGCATCCATTTTGTGATGCTGAGGCTTGAGTTAACTTTAACCGGGGTTCACAGTTACATACATGTCGTGTCCCTCTAGAAGGGTGGAATGCTAACCCCGTCGCCAGAATTGGCGAGGGGTTAGTATTCCAATTCGTATGACACCTTACTCGACATGTTTTGATAAAGCGATACCAAAGATCGCATATAACCGCGAGGATTACAATGCACTTAAGAGTATATGGTATGCGATATCATGGAACAGCTACTAGGACTTGGTTCCGCAAGCTGCAAACGGACTCAGCTCATGCCAGAGCACCATCTCACACGATTCCAAGCACTCTGCCTTCAGGATTGTCAAGGCCTGCCATAGGAGTGTCTGATAGGAATCTGTGTGTCCATTTTAGGGTTAGATATAGGTATACTATATCTAAAGCAAAGGGTGATTACACCACCTTGCCCCAGCTGTCGTGCAGCCAGTTGTGTCAGATTTAGATGGCCAGCCAGGGGTGGCATAATACATGCTGCAGCCCCTGGTAGGCCCTGGGTACACCTATGACCTGAGTTACAGGGTCTGATAAGGTGGCCCCGTACCAATTGGTAAATGCACCTAAGGTACATGGAATCCATTTTAGAGAGAGCGCAGTAGGCCTGGGGTCCTGATTGGCAGGGTCCCAGGCCAACTAAGTCGGAAAACCAGCAAAACACCAGGCAAAAAGTTGAGGGCAACCATAGTCAGGTATCCACCTTCCTACAGTTAGCAGTTGCAAAGGAAAACTGCCCATGGGCTATGAAGGTAAACTCAACAAGAACATGAGCACGAGTTAAATGGGTGAAAATAAATCCCTCTTCAGAAAACGCATAACAGTAGGAGACGTAAATAAGGAGGAGCTTATGGACAGAGTGGTATTATCAAATGTGATGTCTTGTATCCCACCGCTGAACCACTAAAGTAGAACGCTGGCTTCTTATGTAGTGGGCCAATGTAGGGGAACACTATGCAAAAATTCCAAACGACCCGTACTGGTTTACAGGGCTTACTTTAATAATCCCAAGTACTCTTTGTGGTAGTGTAATCGAGCAGCTTAGGTTCATCAGAGAGGAGTGTTAAGAATTTGGTGCACACTCAATAAAGATACACACTCCAGAAGAAACTTGAAACCAATTTAGAAAAATAGTACATCTTTTTATATAATTTTAGACATCAAGATAATCTGAATCAGCTAAGTACATTTGGAGATGTATTGCTTGCGCTGTCTCTTCAAGACATTAGGTATTCAGGTATGGATGTTTAGTTATGGCCATATTTTCAATTGGCTCCTGTTACTGTCCTTTGTAAATTGTGGCTTTTGATTCACACACTCAAGAACTGAACTCTAGGCCAATTGTTTTTGTATACATTTTTTGTACTGTTTTATTGCTAAAACCTAGCAAGCCTGGCACAGGTAAGTATACAAATACTTTGCAGTAGTAAGTTACTTGTATAAACAGTTCAAAATTGCAGTATAACTTGTACTGATTTTGGTTACAGTGTAAGTAAGCAGTTTGCAACACTTAGCAGGTATAGAACATTTGAATGAAAGGGCTTTTTAAGTACAATGCAATTAATTACTTTTCAGCACTGGACATTTCCTGAAAACAGCTGAGTAAATTAGTTTTAGTTAGAGGTACGATTTTTAAAGAATGTTATTGTATTTCAAAAGTTGACAATTAGAAACTTTTTCACATAGAATCATCATCAATGTTACCCTAAGGGAGGATATTCACTTAGCAGGTAAGTTACTTTAACAATACTTTTCTTACTCAGTGCTGGATACATAGATTCAGCACTGGGACATTTCCTGAAAACAGTTGAGAAAATCCGCTATGGTAAATCGGGTGATTTTTAAGGAATATTCTCAGTTTTCAAAAAGTCAAAACTTTTTGGGAGGAAAAATGTTATTCTGTGAGGTAAAAGAGGTTATCGGTTTCCAGGTATTGGTCTTTGGAGTTAGGGTTCTGGGGTAAGACTCATGGGTCTCCCAGAGTCAGTGATGCACTGTTGCACCCTCAGCGGTACTCGGGCGGCCGGGTGCAGAGTGTTGAGGCCCAATGTTATCCTATGGAGGATAAGGGGGCTCCGGTTGGTGACAGCTGACAAGCATGCTACGGGGTTGTGGGAGCAAAGCTCCTAGGGTTAAGCTCAGGGCAAGTTGGGGACCAAGTTAGCACAAAAGGGGCACCCTCAGCTGCACCAGGGTGGCCGGGTGCAGGGTGCTGTTTTGAGGTCAGGTGCCCTGTTGATTTCAAAGGAGATTCTCCGGGACAAAGAAACACTGCACGCTCGGAGACAAGGCTCCTCTCGGAGCAACCACCACTTTGAGGGGTAAGTTGGGATGTAGAGGGATGGTTAGGCACCGCTGGGTTGGGCACACAAGGCTGTGGGGCGTCGGGTGCAGGGGTGCATTTGGACGTCAGATTTTCTTACCTGTTCTGGTCGCGAGAGGGGGGGGGTCCTCTGGATTGAGGCTGCAGGTGTCGTCTGGAGGCTTGAGGCAGGTCAGGGGTCGTCAGATCTTGGTTCAGGATCACCGGGGGGACCTCCATGTGGTGTTTTCCCACTCAAATTTGAGCCGTGCTTGGCAGGTGCAGTGTGGGCTGGATTCGCGGTTTTTGGCTGGCACCAGAAGCTGCAGTTCAAACACGTCCAGTGTTCACCGGAGAAACAGCTTGGAAAGTGAATTCAGGCAGGTCCTCCGGGGTTCTTGAGGTTGCTGTACGCTGGACACGCCGGGGTTCCGCAAGAGCAGGTTCGAGGGGAGACAAGCCTGTAGGGCTGGAGCAAAGTCAGTGGGAGTTGTCCTTTTGTTAGCTCTGCACAGCTTCATGTCCTTCTCTTCTTTTCATGTGGTTGCTGGATCTGAGGAAGGAAGGTTCAGGGTGCCCCTAAATACTAAATCTCATGGTGTTACAAGTAGGTAAAGGGCAGGGACCAATGGATCCCTTCCCTGGGGTGGGTACACCCCCTATTCTGCCACTCTCCAGTGGGAGGGGGACAGGAGCCTGCTCCTGGTTGGCTGGGTCCCCCCATCCTCAAGATGACGGGGACTCGAGGTTATGCTTCACCTCACCTGCCCCACCTTAGGTGTGGAGTTGGCAGAGGTGGGCACACCTCTCTCCCTCACTTGTTTTTCCCGCCGGTTCTCCCGCACAAAGTAGGGGGCAGAACCAGTAGGGACCAGTTGCTGAGTGCAGCAAGTGGCCGGGGGAAGCTCACAAAGGCGGAAAGCCTTGAAGCTTCTCCTTCGGGAACCCTGCCCATCCCGGGGAAGGAAGCTTGGCACCTCGTCCCAGGATATGCATCGTTTCAGGCCCGAGAGCGGCAAGCTCTAGACCCAGGGGTCCAGAAACATGTCTGGTGGTGGAAGCCAAGGCAGCCACTCAGTCAGGTCTCTGGAGGTTGGTCTAGTTTCAGGGGGCATCTCTAAGATGCCCTCTATGGTGCTTTTTACATTAAATCCCACACTGGCATCAGTGTGGGTTTAATGAGCTGAGAAGTTTGATACCAAACTTTCCAGTCTTCAGTGTGGCCATTATGGTGCTGTGGAGTTCGTGATTACAAACTCCCGGCACCATATACTCTTAATGGCAGTACTGCGCTTACAGTGCCCAGGAATGGACCTGGGTACTGTAGGGGTACAGGGCTCATGCGCCGGTACCCTCACCACTGGCATAGGGCACCCAGCTAGAGGGGTGACTGATGTATGCCAGGGCAGTGGTTTGTGGGCATAGCACACAGGGATGTGTGCCATGTTGACTTCACTTTGCTCTGCACCAAGACTCGCAGCCTGCAAAGGCAGTGTGTGTGTCAGGGTACAGGGCCTCTAAGGGTGGCACAATAAGTGATGCAGCCCTTAGGGGGCTTCTCTGGTCACAGTGCCCTGGGTACCTGTGGTACCATTTAACAGGGGCTGACCGATGGCCAGTGATGCCAATTGGGTTTAGGCTTCAATGCAGTTTTAGGGAAGGAACACTGGTCCTGGGTACCTGATTGGCAGGAGCCCAGGGCACACTCAGTCAAAGCATATCAGCAATTCATCAAAAAGTGGGGGCATACCATGCAGGAAAGAGTTTGAACTTTCTCACAATTAGTCAACGGGCTTAGGAGTCCCTCCTTAGTACCTCCTTTTCTCCTGCTGTAACCTCCTATGAGGACTGCCCCTGTTGCATGTGTTACTCTACATGTTTTATTTACAGCTAGTGAGCACTATTTTCTCAAATCACTTTCTCCTGCCTGCTGTTACTTACCTGTAAGGCCCCAAAATCTAGTATTTAGGGCCAACCCCGAACCTTGCGTCCTCAGACGAGAACCGACCAGAAGAAAAGAAGGACTGAAGAAGTTGTGCTGCACTAAGAAGAGGAGGGGTGCCCACTGACTTGGCCCCAGCCCTACCGACCTGTCTGCACATCGAACCAGCCCCAGCGAAATCCTGGTGTGTCCTGCAGCCAACAGACCTCAAGAACCCGAACACAAGGAGATGGACGCAGCGCTGAAATGTTTGACACTCACAGATCTGGGTTGAATCCATCATTGTTCTTAAGCTCACTTAGTCACCCCAGTTCAGACTCCGTTATATGCAATCAGTCCCGATCCTGTGTCTCATGGGAACAGTCCAACCCGACCTACAAAGCATTCCCAGGACCGGAAACAAGCCTCCCAGGACCGGATACGGGATAACACCAGTCATCAGCCAAGCTAGCTTGAATCCTGTGGTAAACTGAGCAAGGAACCCACGCCTGGGCATTCCCTGCCAACCTATGGTAAGGACCTTCCTGCTGAGAATGGTGAAGACCTCTCAGATGAAGAAGTTGGGGATGGGGATAACTATCAACCCCCACGCCACTTCAAAAGGAGAGAAGGGTCCAAGTGCCTCAATGAGGAGGACAACCTTTTAGCAAGGTTGACCAAAAGATTGAATCTATGGACATGACTCCTGACTCTGGAAAAAGAGCAGAAATGGGCTTAACTGACATCCATGGTGGGAGCAATTTACTAAATAAGGATAAAGAACAATCTTAGGACTCCAAAATCCCCAAACGGATTATCCCCAAATATGAATTAGGGATCTCACAACATGGTTCACAGCCTTTGAGAGAGCTTTGAAGTGAGAAAGTCACACTGGAGTGCTCTCCTTTCGAAACTGTTCACTGGTAACTGCAGGGACAGACTCCTGACCCTTCCAGGGGCAGATGCTGTGTCTTATGACCTCATGAAGAGAACTCTGAGGGATTTGGACTCTACTGAGCAATACAGAATTAGATTCAGGTGAGCTCACAAACTCCAAAACCAATCCTGGATTGACTTAGTTGTCTACTCAGTTAAGACATAAGATGGTTGGTTAACTGGAAATGTGCACGATTTCAAAAGACTTCACAATTTGTTCATGAAAGAACATACTTTAATTACACTAATGAAGTTACATCAGCATTTGGTAGACCTAGGTCAAATTTCTCTCTGAGAATTGGGAAAGGCGGCAGACCAGTGGGTCAGGACAAGGGAAACAAAAACAGCCACGGGGGTTGACCAAAAGAAAGGTATCATGAAACATCCCCAGGGGAAAGGTGGTGAGAATCCCCAAGATAAAAAGCATGAGTATGCAAAAAGGGCCCAAAAAACTGCACTGGGGATGGGTCCCAAAACTCACCCTTGTCCAATAATAGGTACAAGGGAAATAACTTGGATCCTCTGGTGTAACAACCGTATGAAGTTGGGAAACAACTGGAGATGCTACTTGTCCTATCAAGAAGCCCCTTAGTCCCCCTACAGCTACTCCTAGTGTAGTCAGTCTGCAGATGGGATCAACAGTGTCCCAGAGCAAATCAGGTTGCACACTGAAGCAGTTCTAGTTACGAAGGGTGAAGTTGAGTTTGCCACTTTAGCTTTGTGGCCACCCAAATTAAAGTAGTATCTGCAATACCCCTGGATCAATGGGACTAGAATAGAAGTCCTGAGGAATACAGGTGCCAGTGTCACTATGGTGAGAGATGCACTGGTTTCCCCAGAGCAATACCCGATTGGGAAAACGTACCCAGTCACCAATGCGGACAATGTTACTACTACCCATGCCATGGCGACAGACTGGGGTGGGGGTTACTGGCCTGAAACAGGTAGTGGTAGCCCAAAGCATCCAGGTGGCGGTCAGCTTGGTAATGACCTGGAAACCTCAGCATGGGCAGAGGTAGAATTTAAAACCCATGCAGCATTGCTGGACATCCTCTGAGATGGTGTGTGTAAAGACTAGAGCACAAAGGCGAAAGCAGGGTGAACAAGAAGTGTTGGATCCTGAAAGAATGGCCCAACCGTCCAAGAGGAAATGTAAGAAGTCTGGGAAACCTTCTCCTATACAGCAAATGAATCAGGATCCGTCTCCTCAGGACAGTACTTTGAAACCCCTGAAGGAACTGAGCCTATGGAACTTGACCCTTACAAGACTGAGCTCTTAGCCCCATGGGGACCCTATAGGGATGAGCTGTGTCTTGGGCAGCAGACCTGTCCAACTCTTGAAAGCCTAAGGCAGCAAGCTGCTGCACAGGAAGAGGGAGATGT
Organism: Lissotriton vulgaris; assembly: GCF_964263255.1. NCBI lineage: Eukaryota > Metazoa > Chordata > Amphibia > Caudata > Salamandridae > Lissotriton > Lissotriton vulgaris. The sequence continues at coordinate 228,516 of NW_028243475.1, read as the reverse complement.
TAGTGGTACTACAGAGTCTATTGGGAGGAGGGACTACTGTACACTGAGGCCAGAGGCCCCAACCCTGGAGCCACTATGAGAGTAGTAGTGCCTCAGAAGTACAGGGACTTCTTATGAACTTTAGCCGCCTGCCATCCCCCTAGCTGTACATCTGGACCCAACCACAACCCATAAAAGACTAGATAGACACTTTTACTGGCCCCAGATGCCTCAGAGTAGAGGAGTTTGTCAGCTCCTGTGTCACCCATCAAGCCAGTGGCAAAACAGGTGGACACCCAAAGGCCCCCTTGATTCCACTACCAGTGGTCGGGTTCCCTTTGAAAGGGTAGGTGTGGACATAGTGTGTCCACTTGAACCTCCCACAGCATCAGGAAACAAATTTATATTAGTGGTAGCCACTAGGCCCTCATTGGTGTCTTCACCTGGGTAGGGTTTCATAAGGAGGTGGCTTCAGACAGAGGGCAAAACTTCATGTCTGCTTACCTAAAACATATGCGGAAGAGTGTGGAGTGCAGTACAAGTTTACTACACCCTATCACCCAAAAACCAATGGTATTGTAGAGAGGTTTAACAAAACATTGAAAGGCATGATTATGGGTCTCCCTGAAAAACTGAAAAGGAGATGGGATGTCCTCTTACCATGCTTACTTTTCGCTACAGAGAGGTGCCTCAGAATGGAGGAGGGTTTTACAACTTTGAACTTCTGTTTGGCCATCCTGTTAGGGGACCACTGTCTTGTAAAAGAGGGTTGGGAGAAGCCTCTCCAGGAACCCAAACAAGACATTGTGGTCTATGTACTAGGCATAAGGTCGCGAAGGCAGAATACATGGAAAGAGCTTCAAAAAATCTTGAGGCCTGCCTGGAGCTCCAGAAGCACTGGTATGACCAAAGAGCTGCACTGGTAGAATTTCAACCAGTGCAAAAGGTGTGGGCTTTGGAGCCAGTGGCACCAAGGGCTCCCCAGGCCAAATTGAGTGACCCTTACCCCATCTTAGAGAAGAAAAGCACGGTCACCCACTTGCTTGACCTGGGCACAAGCAGGACACCCAAAAGGGTGATCCATGTGAACCGCCTTTAACAAAAAGCTCCAAGAGGTGAGCTGGAGGTGGTCCTTTGGGAGGAGAATTCGGAGGGAATTCTAGAACAAGGCCTCTGGCTACAATGTCCAAGACCCATTTGTCGGTTATGTGTGAACAATTTGAGTTGAAACGGGAGATTCTTCCTCCAACTTTTGAAGGGTAAGCGGTAGAGCAGGTGGCAGATATTACTGCTTCTTGGGCGCATTATGCCAGCGTTAAGTCGACTTCCTTCTGTTTTACGAGTAGGAGGTAGATGGTTGCGGTCTGAAAGATTGTTGAAGCTGGGAAGAGAAAGGAATGCGTTACTTAACTGTAACTGCAGTTTTCCAGTATTGGTATCTTTCATAGATTAACATGCCTGATTCATTCCCCGTCGTCAGGATGGGAGTATACGGTACATAAATAAAGTAATGTCATATATATATATATATATATATATACCTACTGGCGATAGCCAGTAGGTATATATAGTTAGGATTTTTTCCCTATGGGATTTCTGAAAATTCTATGTCTAATAACTTTGGCGTTTGTGGACGGAATCGGCTGAAATTCAGGAAAATGGCACATTTTGTTTCTGAGCAGCTCCTGGAAATTTGGGGGGGGTTCGTCAAGGGGGGGCCGAGAAAAAAGGGGGGTCCCAAAACGCGTTTTTCCCATGTTAATTTCCATAGGGCGGTTGGACTCACTTTTAGCCCGAACGGCTGAATGGATTTCCACGAAACTTGGCAAAATTGTAGGGACTGTTAGCCCGATGTGCCTTTGCTAGGTCTCAATATATGTGCTTCAGTGGATTTTGAGAAATTAACGTTTAAAACAAGATATATATCTGTAACAGCGCTCCGGGCAGCGCTCCGGTTCGCGTACTTTTCGCGTATCGGAACTTTGCGAAGCGAAGCTGATTGGCTCTCCGGTGTCTGTCAACATTCTAAACAGTCCGGAGCGGCCGCCATCTTGTCTCTCGGTAGGATCGAGAGACAAGAGGAGGCCAAAACAAAGGGGGAAATGAAGGAAAGGGGGCGAGGTAGACCCCTTCTGACCCCCTAGGATTGATGAGGGGGATATTATAGAGTCACGCGGGGCCCAAAAAAAAAAAAAAATTCCGATTTTTTTCGCCGTAGAGACGCGTCCCGGTACGCGAACCGGGCAGCTAACCGGGCAGCTAACCGGCAGTGTAACGGGAGTCTGAGGAGTAGCTGATTGGCTGTCAACATTGTAAACAGTCCGGAGCGGCCGCCATCTTGTCTCTATATAGTTAGGATTTTTTCTCTATGGAACTTTTGAAAATTCTATGTCTAATAACTTTGGCGTTTGTGGACGGAATTGGCTGAAATTTTCAGGAAAATGGCACATTTTGTTTCTGAGCAGCCCCTGAAAATTTGGGGGGGGGGGTCGTCAAGGGGGGGCCGGGAAAAAAGGAGGGTCCCAAAACGCGTTTTTCCCATTCATTTTTCCATAGGGCGGTTGGCCTCACTTTTAGCTCAAACGGCTGAATGGATTTGCACGAAACTTGGCAAAATTGTAGGGACTGTTAGCCCGATGTGCCTTTGCTAGGTCTCAATATATGTGCTCCCGTGGATTTTGAGTAATTTAGGTTCAAAAAAAGATATATATCTGGGCGGAGCCTAACCACACATCTGATCTGATTGGCTGTAAGCACTTCATCCAAGAAGTGTTGGCAGCCATCTTGGGACCAATATACATGATAGCACCTCATTAAAAAGCATTGTAGTTAATAGAGGGTTTTAGGACTTTAGTTACATTATAAAACGTTTGTGATATGTGCACGTGTGGATTTTGTCTCATTAAGGTTAAAAAAATATATATATATCTTTAAGCGTGTTCTGGTGCGCTTACGTTTTGGGTTTGGTTTGCGCTGCAGAGACGATACGTCACGGTTATGCGATGCATCATGAGGCGTCTCACGGGCTACGTGATACGTCACTTAATAAAGAATATATTTTACAGCTATAGATATTAGCTTTTAAAAAACCAATAAAATTCACAGAAAAAACCATAGGTTATAGACCATATATAGTTAGGAATTTGCATTTACAAAACCTTGAAAATTCACTGAAAAAACCATAGGTTATAGACCATATATAGTTAGGGATTAGCATTTAAAAAACCTTATTTTATTTGCACAAAACCATTGAAATTCCATATATAGTTAGTTGCACTAACTATATATCGCGGACCCGCAATCCACTGCTAATGATGTCACATATTACATCATTCATGACATGGTCAGTGACATCACTGATGACATCACTGATGACATCTCAAATGACATCACTGATGACATCACTGATGACAACACCCAGTGACTGTATGTTTCTGTAAAGTTAAAATATGTCTTACATATTGAAGAATGAGTGGATGTATAAGTGTCTGGATGAAGGATTTAGTAGCTGCATGACTGACTGTATGAGAGAATGATTAAATGTGTCTCACTGAGTGCATGGGTTAGTGATTAAAGTGTCTTAATTTGGCAATCATTATTTATGTTCTTCTGTAAACTGCTGCATGTTTAAATCAGTAGCTATATCAGTAACTATATGGGTTATTGAATGGTTGCCCAAGTATTTGTATGGGAGACTGAGTATGTGTGTGGGTGGCTGGGAGGTGTATAACTCTGTGCATAGATGTGTGAGCAGTTGATTCCCTAGGTGTATGGGTTCAAAAGTGCATGTAGAAACAGCTGTATGGACAGTTGACTGTGTGCATGAGTGTATTGGTGAGTGAATGGATATCTCAGTTCTACATGTCAAAGTAAGTACATATGTAAAACACACTCCATGTGAGAGTTGACATATATAAATAACTGAACATAAGAGCCAGTGAATGTGAGAGTGGCTGTATGAATCATTGTGAACTTGTATCAAGGATTGTATAAGAGAGTAAATATGTGTTAGTATATGTTTGAATAAGTAAGGTGTGTATAACTGTATAGTTGAGGAAATGGAGGTGTGATTGATTCTTTGCATGACTGACTAGGTGTGTGAGTAACTCCATGGATGTGTGACAGTCTGTGAGTGCCTGTTTACACTGAGTGTATCTAAGGTTATATTAGAGTCTGAAGATGTATTATCACATAAATGATAGTTTAAGTGTGGGCTGCTAGGTTTGTAAGGACATAGGGTGGCAAGTTAAATAACTATTATTTTATAATTGAAAATGTATTAAATTGTTCATAAAGTATGTAAATTTGTTGTTTTTTAATATATATGTATGTTACGAAATAATGTTTATATTAAGAGTTTTATGTTTGTTTCTAAATTAATAGGATTATTCAAATATGTAATGTGTTTGAAGTGAAGCAGTTCACCTAGTGTTACTTAGACTGAAGGAGGAATAATTAATCTTAACCCTCCGAAGTCTAACGCTTTCCCTACTATTGCACAGACTGGAGTTGGATTAGTCTATTAAACCCCTCCAAAGTCCCAATGCGTTCCCTACTGTTGCACCCGCTGGAGGGGGAATAATAAATTTAACCCATCTGAAGTCCAATGCTTTCTCTACTGTTAGGCTGTTTGGAGTTGGAGTAATATATTTAATCGTCGCCGAAGTCCGTTACTTTCTCTAATATTGCATAAACTGGAGTGGGAATAGTAGATCTATTATTCCCAGGCTCCAATACATTTTCTAATATTGGTTACATATATTAATTATTATTTGTTTATAATTTTAATTTCATACTATTTGTTTATATTTTTATTTGTTTTTAAATCTTTATAATATTTTTTGTAAATGTCTTATTTTAAAAAAATATTTTGTTTGGTAATTTATTTCATGTTTTGGAATAAAATTGTTCATATTTTTTATGTTTCATGTTAAAAATATAAATATATAATGTGTTTTTTATAGTGCATTTAAAGAATTAAACAAAAAAATTATAATGCAAAATGTGTTTACATAAGTATATATTTATATTTTATTTTTATTTATAAAGTTTTATATAGCACAAACATGACTTGTGAAGGTATCAGATAGTAAATATTACTGAGATTTATTTAATTATCATTGTATTATTGGTATTTATTAATATATATGATTAACTAATGTAAACAATATAAATATTAAGAAACATTATTTTTAGACTATTTTTAATGATATTAGTGTGAAACAATATTTGTTTCTTTAATTTTTTACTTATCAAAATAAGGATAGGGACAAAATATTTTTGTAAGCAATATTTTTGACACAATATTTGTGTTACACAATATTGTTGATTCCGATATTGTATCAGTGATCCCTATTTAACCCCTCCGCTGTGCATGATGGAATGGTTAAATTATGTGCGACGGCGCTCGAGTGCTTGGAACCATTCCGTCCTCTGCACAAGAGGACCAAATCTCGTGCTGTAAACAGCAGAGGGATTTCCTTTTTCATTTTTTAGCCTCCAGAGCTGGGGAAGAGTTTCCCCAACCTCCTGAGGCATTTGTGTTCTTCAATGTTATGATGATCGCGTGCATGGCGCTCTGACGTAATTACATTGAAAATGAAAGTGAAGTGAGCCAATCGGCTCATTTCACTTTCAGAGCCAATCGGCTCATTTCACTTTCATCGCCTACTTGCTCGTGGGGCTATCTCACTCCCCCAAGTATGTAGACGGACGCCAAAGGTATCATCGGAAAAGGAAGAATCTCCCCTTTCCAATGGCACCCTTCCCTAGTGGACCCCTGCTTACTGATCGCTAAAGGGGAGTGATCCGCAAGCAGGGATCCACCCACTAGACACTAGGAAGGGAGGAGCTGCCCCTTGGGCAAAGAATTTTGCTCCCGCCTGGATTTTATGGCTATATATAGTCTTGTTTTTTTTTCAGCACGCCATGCACGCTTTCAGTTTTACAAAGGCGGGAGGGAAAGACTTCCTCATTCCTCCTCCCGCAGCGATTTGCTACTCTGCCTACCCTACTTCCACTCTCGGTCCATGGGTCTCTAAAGGAATGGGGCGATGTTTCAAAAGGCATTGTTGGTTAGTGGCGATCGGATCTATTCCCATGTGGTTTTGTATGGTTGGCTTGCCGTTTGTTACAATTGCGGCACCCGTGTGGGTGACGCAATGGCATCTAAAGTAAAGAAATAGAAAAAAAGTGTGTTTTAATGTCAACTACCATGACGCAGATACTAGAATTTCCAGGATCGCACGAAAAAGCAAGATATATGTCCTCTAAAAATATGCCAAAACAAGTCCAACACCATACAACAATCACAATGGTTAGCAAACAACACATACCCCCTTCACCTAAAATATTTTACCCAGTAACCGTTGAAAGACAACTGATGACCCTACAATATATTTATTCAACGATGAAGTATGGCGTTTGTAGTTTCTTTATTCCGTAATTTCTTTGTTTTATTTAAAGTGAATCTTGGCCTTTTTAAAATGTCATTGAAGTAGGGTTCGGAATCTTACCAAGTCCGAGCTGTATATCGCCAAACAGTGTGAGCCCTAGGTACCACCCATCAGGGTGTCCCATTTGTATATAATGGGTAACTCTAATTTTTCGAAGTGTTTGAGCCACTAAAATAATGAGAATTGAGTCAGAGTCGACCCAAGACTCTGGGATGGTTGTAGGAGCCAATGCATAAACTGCATAAACCAAGCCTTGAGCATTCTTGGTACGTAAATCTTGCAACAGACGTCATGTAAAATATGATCAGATAGGAGATAATGCTCTATCTTCAACTCTTGGAGCATGTTGTTAGAAAAGCTCAACTCGTTTTATGCTCAAGGGCCCAAAAAGACATCAAGCTAAGCCAATTATGGGGACCGAAAACCCGCACCGAACTGATTTTTAGCTTGACATAATGGTGCCTTTTGCCTGCATGTTAGGCAGAATTGTAAATGTTTTATTTATCCTACTTTTATATAACGAAGGCCTCAAGTCAATCACAACAATAGGTCACAAGAAGATGGATATATATCTAAAGGTTATATGTCACAATGAGTAGAGCCCTGAAATTATGTGATTGTGCAGCTGTGACGATTTTAGCATGATTATAGATATGCTGCATTTGCTACATAATCCATCATCTGCCACGTAATCTGCAGATTTTAACAATGCCGCTCAGTGGAAAGCCCTTTTGCAAAGCTGGACTGGTGAACTTTCTGTTGCTTATTGCTATATTTGAGTGCTAAATTGGTTCTAATCAGGTACAACCAATGCCCACACAGTGTTACTCAGTGTAAAAATGTCAAAATAATTAAGTACAACTGTTAGAAAATATGCCACATAATTTACTCAACCCTGCCTCATAATTCGACCCTCTTCTGCCTCACACATCCAGTGGCCCTGACAATGAGCAATGGTCCTTCTATACTAGCAGTCGGCTTAATACTTAGAACATAATGTTGTTTATGTTGATGTATAATAGTAATAAAATGGATTAATATGAAAATCATACTGATTTTAATAAATATGGGCAAACATTTTAGTATCTTTTTTATATTCTCTTTAGGGAGTATGTAAATATAAATCCACTCTATGCCACATAACAATCCACATAAATACACTCCACGCCATGCCACATAATTATACTCAACATAATTATTTCTCAATGACAGAGTGTTCCATGCCACACTATTAAACTCCACACAAATTCATTCTACAAAACATAATTCCACACCAAACCACATAATTCCACAACACAATTCCGGTACACACCGCATATACCCAAAACTCAACATTAAATTCAACATAATATCACAAAATTCAACAGCATACCACATAATTAAACTCCACTACATAACACTCCACATCACAAAATATCATTCCACAAAATTACACTCCATGACACATAATCCCAATACACTCCCAATGCTTAATTACTGTCCACATAATACCACTGCAAACCATGCCACATAATTGCACTACACGAATCCACTCTGCACCACACAGTGCCACAACAAACAATTCCAATCCCACACACATAATTCCAATACACACCACATACATCCACTTCACTCCATAACACACAGATAAAAAACATTTACAACGCCAATAGCTCTAACTCGTTTATTTTAAACACCCAACACACATATCTGAAGCTTAGCTCCTACCTATTTTTTTTCTTTAACATTAGGGCAAAGCTATCAACAGTTCCACGCCACACAATTCAACCTCACACATTTCCAATCAACACCACATAATTCAACACCAAACCACAAAATACAACTCAACGACACAATTTACAACACACGACATACATCCAATCCACACCATGCACTTCCACATCTTGCCACAAAATTCAACAGCGCACCACATAATTTTAAATCCACTACATACCAATTAACAACATACCATTCCACATAATTACACACACTAACACACAATGCCACACCATAATTCCAGTACACTCAATACCACATAATTACTATCATAATTCCACAGCACACAATGCCACATAATTCCACTGCACAAATACCTTAAATCCCACACAGTTCCACAACTAATCAAATCCAGCCCACATAACTCCACTATGCACTACATACATACAGTCCTTAACCCACAAGTAAAAGACATTGCATTTACAGTGCCAATAGCTCTAACTCAAACAAATGTGAGACTTATTGCATTTCCAATGTTTGTTCTTCTTTGAAAGCTTCGCTTTCCCCACTAGCTTCAACAAGCATTTTTAGAAGGTATATAGTCTGTGGTCGAAGTGCATAAAAAATGTATAGGAACTGTGGTGCTGTGCGCAAAGGGGGTGGGGTATGTGAGCGTAGGGACAGGGGTAAGGGCATGGCTAAAAATACAAAGATATTCTGTAATGTTTTTCGGAGTTTCATCTTAAGGTAACTGACCTATAAAATAAGCTTGAATAAAAAATGAATAACATTTAGGTTAATCAGTGAGAAATGCACTGTCATACATTATGAAACCTCTATTAGTTAATGCACTGCAGAGGTCTGTGTCTGTAACCAGAGAGCCACAGGACTGAATTCTGGTTGGTGCAGTTGATAATAGTGACCTGTGTATGTTTAGTGCTACACGGTCCCTGTCTATGATAGAAAGCACTGTAAATATGCAAGTCTTTATTTTAAACTTGCCTCACAGTATAAGATAGCCTGCTACAAAATGAAAGGATGGTTGGTTGGTTGATTGGTTGGATGAGTGAGGGAAAGTATGGGTGGCTGAGTGGATGGATGAATGAGTGAAAGGGAAGGGTGTATTGAAGGATGAAAGGGTGTATTTTTGAATGAGTGAAATAATAAATAGATGAGTGAAGGGGTGAATAGATGGAAGGATTAGTGAAAACATTGATGGATTAGTGAGTGAAAGGATTGATGGATGAGTGAAAACATGGATGGATAAAGGAGTGGATGGATGGGGAGGGTAAAATGATGACATGTACGGGTGGATGGCTGAGTGAAAGGGTGGGTGGATAGATGATTGAAAGGGAGGATGGATGTAGTGATGGGGGGATGGATGAACAAACGGATGGATGGATGGATGGATGGATGAATGACGATGGATGAATTAGTGAGTAAAAGGGTCGATGGAGAGATGAATGAGTTGAGTAAAAGGATAGATAGGTTTGGATATGGATGGATGAATTGAATGATGGATGAAATTATGAATGGATGACAGAATGTAAAGGTGAAATGGTGAATATCAGCAGCTGGTTAGAAGGATGAGTAGATAGATGCCTGGATGGAAGAAACTAGAGAGCTCTTCTGTGGAGGGATGTGATAACTTGCTTCATTTGCTTGGTGGCATAAGAGCTTTGGTTTGAAGTCGGGGTATTTTAATTTTTTGGGCTACTCCCTGTGGTGGCGTGTGGCTCTCAGAGGTATTGTGTCTGCCAGCAACATATCATGTAATTATTTCCTACTGGAACTCAGGAAAGCTGGACAGAGCTCCAGGTTCTAGGGGAAGTTTAGGTAAATAATAGAGAATCAAGGCAAGCGTCTGTAGCAATTTGTGCAGAAATGAATCACCACTGGTAATGGCTCCATGAACAAACCAAAATGTGCTTTGAATAAAAAGTCATCACTGTTAGTAGCACTTGATTGGCTTAAGGGCAACTCCACTGAGCTATTACTGAGCTATTAATACACTTTGGGCCCGATTGTGGTGTCTGCCGGACCAAAGTCCGTCTGACATCGTTTGGGATCGGGGACCGAATGACCACCTGTCGTCTGTCCCAATCCAGCAATTAGGATGCGACCGAACACTGTTCGGTCGCATTCCTCTGTGAAAAAGCAGTTTTGACTCCCAAGACGATGCCGCTTGGTGCAAACCACCTCCAATTCACATAAGAATAGCGATCAAAATAACGAGGCAGGCGCTGGGAATTGGAAGGCGAAGAACATGTTTATTTCTCCGGAGGAGAGCACATCACATCAGACTCCGGGGCTATCGTCAGGAGGTGCTCTGACAATAGCTCTCCTGCAGGTCACTTTTATACAGTATCAGGACAAAGTAATCTTTATGATCAGTGCCATGTAAGCTTGGTATCCCCGCCCCGGACAGGTTGTCACACAAGCCAAACATTGTTTCATCAACATGGTTACACAAGCGCAACAGTTATTCTCCTCCCACCCAGGCCAAACAGACAATTTTATTTTGCAGCTGGACCTTGCTTCAGGGTCTAAAACATGTGAGTCCGGCCAGATCTAAGAGTCCGTTCTGTTGATAAAAAACAGGTCCCCTTGTTGGCAAAAACAAGTCTTGCTGTGTGCAGTGCAATAACCATGTTTGCAAGAGTCTGTTTGGTATTGGGAACCTGTTTGTGTAAGGGTGTCCATGGGTTTGCCTGTAAACCGAGATGAGAGGAAAAACGAGTTTGTGGCAGCAAGTGCTGTTGATGTTTGTCCTGGCGATAGTTTATAGCCCCCAGCTCACATACCAGGTTGGTCAGAGGGATGCTAGTATGGGTCAGGGTGACACACAGGTGACCAGCAGTGTACGAAATGTCCGTGATGTCTAAAATGGTTGCCGCTTATGCGCTTGCAGAGGCCTACGTTAAGCAAGATGGCGCCGGCAATGTTCATGCTTGTAATTTTAATTTAACACCTCTTCTTTGCAATTGGAGCATGCATTCCGAACGGAATGCATGCTCTCATTGTAAAGAAATGAGATGCAGTTCATCCCTGTACCCTGTGGCAGGCACCTTAAGGTGCCTGCCACAGAGTGCAGGGATCAAATGTGCCCCCTAGGCCGACATCTGGAGGCCTTGCACCCATGGGTGCCCTGCGGAGAGCCCCCAAAGTCGGATTCCCACAGCCTTTCTGTGTCCGAAAGACCGGAACAGAAATGCTGTTAAAATCTGCCATCATAATCCCTCGGGCGAAATGAGCCACCTGAGGGATTACTGGAAGCTTTCCAAATGGCAGACGAGCTCTCCGAGCCCATTGGAGGCCATTTGGAAATCCGGTTCCATTTTGATGGGGTTGTCGGAAAGGAATCCGAACAGACAAGTACGATGCCGTAGGAACTGCTCTGACCGAGGGTCGGAGCAGTTTGCTACGGCATCGTAATCGAGCCCTTGGTCGTTGACCTTATAGCTACTACTCTTTAATAACATAGAGGAAATGCCAACTTCTGTTTTTGGTGCATGGGAAAACATTATATTGCTCAAAAGGTGGAGTGAGAGATAGTATAGGGATTCCAGTACGCCCTTCCTTCTTAGACATTGATGCGGAGAAAGCCCCGGCTTGCTGACAAGAACATATCACTAAAGCGAGATATACTTGACTGCCCTTATGCTAGGAAAGTATAACTGGCTTACAATTTTTTTGTTTTGACCCAAAGAGTCCTATTTACGCTGGGAACATATTCCTTTTCATTTTTCTTTCAATTTGTACTGATGCATACAATTTTGCACATATAATAGCGTAAGACAGACCTAGATTCATAATGAAAGTGGTCCCAAAGTCCTGACTAATGCCCCAGGCCCTTAGGGCGCTTTAAGAGGACAGAAGTATTTGGCTATACATGTAATGTAATGTAATGTAATGTATTTTGTAAAGCGCACAGCTGCCCCAACGGGGCGTCCCGGCGCTGTATAACGTTGTGGAACCCTTCCTGGCTCTCCCTGTGAGATGCCCCTCCTGGGCACCCCCAAGGTGAAGCCAGGCATCCCAGTGTTGTAGGGGTCGTTGTGGAGATTAAGCAAGCTATTGCCCAGAGTTGCAGCGTGGGACCTATGATTAGAGTAGGCGCCGAGGCGAGAATTATCGAGTCCCCGGATATTGAGCCCAAGACCCTGCCGCGCCGGGACTTGAACCCTGGTCCCGGGCCTGATCTCTGCTTCAGAGTCTGCCGCTCTAACCAGTGAGCCACACTTCTGCACATGATAGACCCTACAACTTTAGGAATCCTAGTAGCCCACTAGTTCTGTTTTAACCTTGTGATTGGGAGACCGAAATAATGTTTTAGAACACAACTACACAGTTTTAGCATATGACCACCTGATATTATATAATACCAACTCACACAGCATAACAAGCAAAAATAGCTTGCGGTGGGTCCTTCGTGCAACAATCGTTGCTTGTTAGGAACGAACCCCTATGATGGCTCGTACAACCTAATGTGTGTATTGGGTTTGCTTTTGTATGGAAAACCATAAATGAGAGGAACACAACCTAATAGGTGCTCTAAGTCCTTTCAATTCTTAGTATTATTCGGGAAAAATAGGCCAAGACTGCAATACTGCTTTGGTCTTTTTTTTGCATGGACAAACATAAGTCTAGAATTTTACATTTTCTAATTTAGGATATTAAATAAAGGACTGTAGGCTGGCACTGACCCCGTTTCAGTGTGGTCAGTGCAAGGAGTGGAAAAGGCCAGGAGTCGGACTGGCAGCAGTGGATGCAGAGCCAGAATGTAGCCGGCCTCTGGTGCTGGACTCATGTCCTCCATAGAAGAAAACAAATTCAAAGACGAGGTCCAAGTCCAGGAACAGATCCACTGACCAGCAAGCTTCCCCGAGACTGAGAGCAACGTCGAGAGGAAGCATTCTCTATTCAGTACTTCCTAAACGTGGTGCAGGAGGACTTCCCTGGAGATGAAGCCTTCGCTTTATTCCTGCTTCGAGAACAGCATCTAAAGAGCAGAGTCGATGATGCCACTGCTTATCACAGGATCGAGACATAGAAGAAGTTCCATCCTTGGTAGCCTTTGAATGCATGAAGCCACAGCAGTAACCATTGAAAGCATGTGCAACATCTGTACTCAAAGAACAGACATCACGAGCAATCTGAAATAGGATCCCTGATACTGCCAGGAACAGTATTTGAGATTTTAACCTTTTTGGGTGTGACATTTTTAGCTCGAGTCTACGTTTCAAAATACCTATTGTCAGCTTACCAGATTTTACAGGGGTCTTAAAGCCCATTAATTGCTTATCATTGGTTGACAATATTGTCACGCTCATTTGCTTTCTTCTTATTTAATGACAGTGACTTGCCTTGTCCATTGTGTGTTTTTTCTTCGCTTGGTGCATAACCTCTTTACTTTTGTCCTTCCACTTTAGGGGACTACTTTTTCCTTTTCGCTTAAGCAACCACGAAAATACATATCATTTCCGCTGTTTCCCTGATGTTCTGCTCTTCTCTCTTGTGGCTCTGTGTTGCATACACACTCAGTTAATACAACAATACTTCCACCATTGGGGAACCCCTACAACAGACCAATTTGCCACAACTGAAAACTCGAAATGCCAAAGCTTCGCATCATGACACCCATACTCCAATCCAAGGGGAATGCACTATGGATGAACTAGTTAGGGACATTTACTCACGCTTTTCCACCTCTCCCACTCATTCCATACGTGGTCTGTAAACTCAGACAGACTTCATTAATCTTGATACTAATAGCTCCCACATGGTCTCAGCAACCATGGTATGCAACACTACTAGAGCTATCCTAGTACCTCACGAGAAGCTACCCAACTACCAAAAACTTCTTACTCACAGCAGCGACTAGGTGAGACATCCCAATATTCAACAACTCGACCTTTCACTCTGGCTCCTGCGGTCATATAGTTTGAATGAAGCAAGCACAAGGAGATGATAGACGGAGTGCTGAAACTTTTCAGACACTCACCCCCAGTCACAGATCTGGGTTGAATCCATTATCATTCTTTAGCTCACTTCGCCACCTCAGTTCAGACCTAGCTGTATGCAAATCAGTCTTGACCCTGTGCCTCATGGGAACTGTCCAGCCCAAACTGCCAAGCCAGGTCTTCCCTGAACCGGAAACAAGCATCCTGGGATTGGTTTCGGGGTAACATCATTGGTATCTGGCAGGCGCACCCATCGAAGTCGTGGACAAATACATGTATCTAGGAGTGACAATTGCCTACAAGGGCACTTAAAAATCACAAAAATAAGCCATAAAGAGGAGAGGTAACTCAATAGCGGTAGCTTTAAAGTCCCTTAAACTTAAAACTGCTGGCCCAAGCTTCAGCCCACTACTACAGGTCTTACAAGCAAAGCTAATCCTAGCCATCACCTACAGGAGCGAGTGCCTCAGGGGAAGAGACGCGGATATTCTGGCCCATACCCTGTCAAGATCAGCAAGAATAATCTTTAACCTCCCAAATTACGTCACACCTGCTCAAATTAGGCTGGAGTTAAGTCTACAGTCTCAAAAAATAGCCCACAATGGCACCTAAGTGAAATGCTGGCATTGGATCAGAAGGTCCGAGCAAAGTTCTCTGAACTTCCTTCCACCTATGCAATGAGATAAACTCAAGCAAGGTTTGCGCAGCGAGGGACTATCTGACAGCATCCATAAACCGCCTAGGCCTGAATGATCTCTGGGCAGCCTCGGGAACGCATAATAGCTTCAAGTTACTGGTAAACAAGTCAGTGAAAAGGCTGTCAGCAGTAGAGGACAAAGCAACGCTCAGGGAAAGGGGCCACGGATGGTTCGTGCTGCAGAATTACACAAGACCCCTACCGCAAAACTATCCAGGTCCCAGCCATAATAGGATAACAAATCTAAAATGCCTACGTTCCTGAATGGGTATTCTTCCAGTCCTGCTGCACATCCCAACATGGAAGCGACCATCGGAAACAACTAAGTGTCGCCTATGCGGGAAAGTAGAATAGAGCATCATTCATCTACTTTGCATCTGTCGAGAATTGGATCCTGAATGACGAGTGCTTCTGAAATCTATCTTCCATAACAGGCGAATAAGATCCTGCAGACACGCAGTGAAGGCATGCCTTGGAGGTGGAGACGAACAGCTGGTGTGCTGGTTCGTACAATTCATGGGGATGGCAGAGGAAAAAATGAAGAGATCTGGCGCATAATAAGCAGCTTCTTGAATGAGGGCTCGCCACTTCCCGGAGCCGGCCCCTCCAAAAGGAATCACACAACGCAAAAAGTCTTGTTTGAGGCATGGCAGCCTTCCATATCAAGAGATTAAAAAACATTGATCTCCAAGCACTGGGCATTAGGCACTTAACGGATCTTCTGTACTTATTTTGCCATAAGTCCATTGACAAGTTAGACACATTACGTCAAAACTTAAAATAAATAAATAAAAACTTTTTAGTTATTTTATCATATATGCAATCCAACAGTACCTTTTTTCACGCACAATGCACCAGGCACTTTACGAGACTGACAAAATCTGGAAATTAAGGACTGCTTACTGGATACTGAATGAACTGATATTCCGCAGAAGCACTGCACAGCTAAAACAAAATATGTTGCGTAGTTTACATAAGTTGTACCATAGTCTTTTATTGTTTGAAACTTCTCATGATGAAACTGTGGTTCTATTTTGATGAATTATGTCGTTGAGTGAATATTGTAAAGGTTTTAATTAACTTATACAAATAAATTACTTACTTCTAATGGTGAATTACAGATTGGGGATCACTGTCTACTAGGAACTTGAGGCTGTAGGTGCATTGGGATTCGAGTATCATCTCTCTTATCACATCGAACCAGACCGTTAATTCAGTAGACCTCTTGGGCGTCATAGATTCCAGTCTTTCAGCTATAGTGACCAGAACCTATGGTGTATATATAGCTCTCTCTGTAAAAAGCATCTTAAAAACTCAGAACTATTGAGGCATCATTCTAGATAAGAACAATGGTTCATGTAAAGTTTGATGTGATGCTTTATGACTATTATGAGAACGATGCATCATGCAAAGTCAACGTGATGATGCTTCGGTCTCAATGGAACTATGCATCTTGTTTAGTGTTAGCTGGCGCTGCTTCACTCTCAGTGGGAGCAGTTCACCTTTTAAAGTTGTAGCTGATACTCCATCCCCACTGCAAGTAAGGCTTTTTGTAAAGCTTGGGATGATGATGATGATGTGTTGCTCTTAGAGGGAAAGGTATATTGTATGTAGCTAGGGGAGATGCTTCATCTTTTCCAGCTGGAACATCGCATCTACTAAAGCTGTAGGTGGGTCTGCTTCACCTCTAGTGGGAATCCAGTTAAGTTAAGGCTAATGTTCTCAGTTTGTAGTGAAGATTAGTCTGATGCTTTTCATTCTTGCCTGAGAACGTTCATCTTGTTAAGTCAGACTTGATGACGTATCTCTCTTTGTGGGAATGGTACCTTATGTTAATTCTGTGCTAATGCAGCTGTACTGTCTATGGACATTATGCATCTTGTAAAGCTGTAGCTGATTGTGCTGGAGGGGTGGATGCATGAAGTAAGATTAGAGCATATGGTTCAGTTCAGTGGAAATAATGCCTCCTTTAAAGTTGCAGATGATGCTACCTCGATGTTGAATGAATTAGTGCATTTTGTGACAGGGGAGCAGACGCTTACTCGTTGTTTATTGGAAGATGCATCTTGCTAGCCTGGAGCTAATGGTTTGTCACTTTTGGAGTAATACATCTTCTGTCACACTTGATGCTGCTTAGGTATTGAAACAGATATTATTTAACGGCGGACTGATGCTTCCGCACCTCACGCTAGTTTCAAGTATATCAGAAGTCCTTGTGCAGCAAACCCTAAGTGTTGCCTCTGTGAAGCAGAGCCGAAGAAAAGCAGGGGTTAAGCGTGTGCCAAGTAACGAAGTCCAGAAGGTCAGTATTGAGTTTCAAAGAAAGTCTTTATTTTTAATCAGTTAAATCTTACGAGGTTGGAGTTTTATAGTCAGCCAACGCGTTTCGTTCTCACGAAGAGAACTTCATCAGGGCTCATTAGGCGACTGTAAATGATGTAAGTTGCTACACGAAGTTGCGTTCCCCAGAGAGTCTGGTGGGTGCAGTGTAGGTTGTAAGGAAGCCAGGTAGGGCCTATTTCAAAAGGTCTAGAATAGAACCAGATAATAAAGCGATGGGTGTGGAAGGAGTTCCACGCAATAACACTGGAAACAGTCTGAATGTTCCAAGGCCAGAGTCGGCCTAAAAGCAAATCTTACAGTCGACGGTGTTCGGTCCGAGTTGATGCTGCTTTGCCTTATTGGGAATGAGTCATCTTGTAAAGTGGGAGCTGACGCTCTGTGGAAAATGATGCATCTTGTCATTTAAAAGCTGACTCTTTGTCACTGTCAGTGAGAACAACAAATCATTTTTTAAATTATTTTTAATGTTTTGTCAGTCTGTCGAATGTAAGCTTCTTGTAAAGCTGGTGCCGATGTTGCATTGCTCTCAATGGGAATGATACATTATATAGTCAAAGCAGCTGCTTTGGCAGTCTTGGAATGATGGATGCATCTTGTAAACGTGTCACTGGTGCTGCCATCAGTCTTGGTGAAAGTGATGCATCTTGCAAACTGAAATTGGAAGCTTTGTTGCTCTTGGGAAGAACAATGGCTATTATGATTTTGAAATTTATACTGCATAAATGTTGGTGGGCAGGAATCATTTTGTAATTGTTAGAGGTGGTACTGCATTGCTGTTGTTGGGAATGATGCTTCAGGTGAAATCTGAGATACTGCTGTATGTTTCTGGTTGGGAATGAGGCGCCTTGTAAAGTTGGAGCTGATGCTCCCTTCATATCTCTGTGAGAGATATTTTTAGTCACTGCTCAAGCTGCATTGCTCTCTGGTAACCACTCGTATAAAAACATTAACGGTTGTTGCTCTTCAATGAAAAGATGCTTCATGCAATGTCTGTTGCTGTGTTGAGCTTGGAAGCAAAAATATGAATTCCCAGTTGGTCATAGGGCAATCAGTGGAAAGGAGGTGTTGTGTGAAGTCCCAGATGATGGTTGGCCAACTTATTGGAAACAATTTCTCCAGTAAAGTCGGCGAAGATATCTTGCGGTCAGTGAGGATACATCTTGTGATTTTGGAGGCTGAAGCTGCAGCTCTGTCCCTGTCGATGTGAAGAAGGCCTGCTGTAAATTTAGAGCTGGTGTAGGAGTGGTTTCAGTAAAGTCTGAGCTGTTGCTTTGCCACTCAGAAAGGACAGTGCAAGGTGTAAAATCTGTAGTAATCATGTGTTGTCAGTGGGTTAGCGGTTGGTGTAAAATCTGAGCTATTGCTGCAAATCTCAGTCTGAGTTTTTAAAGGTGTGAAATCAAATCTCATAATGTGTCATTCTAAGTAGGGTAATGCTTAGTCTGAGCTGTTGCTGAATCATTGGTAGTGATTGGTGTAAAGTCTGAGTGGTTGCTGTGTTGCTCATTCGGAGTGGCTTTGATGTAAAGGCTAAGTTACTGTGTCATCCGTCAGTGGGAGGGACGCTTGTTATAAAGTCTGCCCTTTTACTGCATCTCAGTGGGGGCGTTGGTTGGGGGAAAGTCTGAGCTCTGGCAGGGCCACTCAGTAGCAACAGAGGTTATTTGTCATGTTCTGTCTTACTCTCAGTGTGAACAGTGCATCTTGTAAAGTTAAAGGTACTTCTTCCTTCGCTCTTAGTGGTGATAATAATTTGCTGCAAGTCTGGGCTGATGTTGCCTGCGACCCTGGCAGGAGGAACGTTACATTTTCTAAATAGTTTTAAAAAAGGTAATCTGGAACGTTTTATGGTGTCCCCTTATACTACTGGCGTTGCTCTTAGTTGCTTTGGCGCTCAGCGTACAGTTGGGGCGAATGTTGTGAAAGATCAGGTCTCTTTGTAAAACATTTTTTTAAAAATCTGGCGTTTTTCATGAATGAGTTTGTCACGCAAGTGATTGTTGACCTGTCCTTGGTGAGCCGATAATCATTAGCTCGGTTCTTGGTGAAAGCCTCTAGATGTGGGCAGGGAAGGGGCGCCCAGTGCGCCGGAGTCGAGTGACCATGAGCACTTTACACTCTTTGAAGCCTGAGATCAGCGTCCTTCACCCATATTTCACTCATGAGCCCAAAGCTGTGCATCAGTCACCCAGCGCCGAGTACCTTTGAAGGAAGTGTTTGAAAGCTGCAAGAGGCTTTAGACGTGGTGGCATCACGACACCGTGCTCGCTTTCTGGCACAACGAAAAACTTTAAGGTCAACAGTCAGAGGTTGACTTATTACCGAACCCAGGCCGCCCATGGCTTGGTAGAACACGCCCCTCTCACCTTGTTTGCAGTGAATGCAAATCGCATGCTTTCCTTTGGAATCTGAGGATTGCTGCCGGAGCTCCGCGTTAAAAGACCACCTCATTTGTGAGCAGATTAGCTATGGGAGTTCTTTTTCTTTACCCAGTAAAACTGCTTCTCCGTTACCTTCTACCCTACAGTTTGAACAAAGGACCACATCGGGCTATTGTTTAGTACTTGTTATGTTCTTATAATGCGAAGGAGTTGAGCCGTACTCTGAAAGCACATCCTCATTTTACTGCCGAGCACATACCTTGTGAAAACCAAGTCTCATGATGCAGCCAGCACAAGCGTCATTCCTCACAGATGGTCTTAACAGGCGCCCATGCGTTCCCACGTTTCCTTAAATGGCCATCACGCTATGTTTTCTGGATATCTACGAAAGGATGTAGCCGTTTACTCCCTCTCCCCAACAGCTTTACATGTTTTTTTATGTTCTTCTGAAAATTGTATGAGACAGCGTCTCGCTGATTTCCCACCAGAACGAACCGAACAGTTGGTTGGTGCCAGACCGGATCATCCGTCTGAAATATCTACCATTATCAGTTTTGTTTTGTCTTGATGGTGAGGGAGGGGGGGGGGGGGGAGTAGTATCCTGTTAACCTTTTACTTTAGTACCTTTAAGGATGCTTGTGTACTATCTGATCTGCACGAGCCTAATTTTTAAGTCTTGCCTTCCAGACAGGTTTTATCTGTTTGTAGGCAAAAACATTTTGTGGACCATACCAAAAACTTACAGTGAGCTTTGAATCCACCCATTGCTTAGGTTGGTTGGCTTTATTGTCACTCTCATTCACTTGCTTCTTATTCGTTTGCATGTTTGCATGGCTTCCTCTTCTTGGGGTGTCCTCCTCCCCCCAAATTATAGCCTCTTTACCATTCTTTCTCTCAACTGAGTTGTGATGCTTCTTCCATTAACACCTTTACCGCGGCGAACATTCTGCCGCGGTGCAGGCGTTTGATGGAGTGGGCGGGGCTGCGTCGGCCAACGGTCGTGCGCAGAGCACGGAAGGGGTTAAATACCTGTAGGAAAGTAGAATCTTTCTGGCAAGCATTCTCCCTATTTTTGCCTGGTTTCAGTGTGTTTTGACTGAAGTTCTCTGGGATCCTGCTAATCAGTGGCATCGCTCTCTCCTATACATTCTCTGGTAAGTACTTTGTACACCCCAGAATTGGCATACTGGGGTTCAATTATAAGTCCCCAGTATATGGTACTGAGGTACCCAGGGCATTGGTACACCAGGGGTCTCCTATAGGCTCCCGCATGTAGTATGCCACCCATAGGAGCCCATGCAAACTGTGTCTGCAGAGGTGCCATTACAGTCTGGGTGAAATGGTGCTTGCACCTTTCAATTTGGATATAAGGGTTCCCTTTTATCCTTGTCACTGCACTTTCAACCTATAAGTCACACCTAAGGTAGGCCATTCAGGCCAAGGGCAGGGTGCATGGCTCTAAGTGTGCAGATGCCCCTGCATGGGCAGAGGCACCCCTACAACCCCCAGACTCCATTTCTGGGCTTTGTAAGTGCAGAACAGCCAGTAAATGGTATGTAGTAATCACTGTCAAATCGAGATGCCCAACAACATAATGGCTGCCCGAACCATGTCATGTTTGGTAACAAACATGTTGGAATCATGCAGCTACACAGATTCCAGTGTTAGTAGCGTGAAACCATGTACTTGGGGGATCTTAGAAGAACCCCCAATACGTACCTGTGTAGCCTAACAGGGCCTGCCTGCAAGCATGTGCTGCTGCCCACCTGCTGATGAGTCTAACTTAGGCAAGGGAAGCTGAACAAAGGATTTCCTTGAAGGAGAGGTGTGACCACCTCCCCTTTAGAATATGGTAGGGTGAAGGAGCTTCCGAGCGCCACCAGACTGCATTGAAGGGTACATTTGGTGTCCTCCATCCATAAACCAGTTGTGCCCAGTTCAGGAGCCCTTGGCTCCCTCTCTGGCCTCAAACCACATGAATGACAGAGGAGTGTCCATCCCCCTGTCCAGCTCCTTTCTCGCATGGTGCCCAGAACTCCTCCAGGTGGCCACTTGATTCTGCCATGTTGAATCTCTTCCCCTGGGAGCATCTCATTGGCTAGGGCAGCTGAGCAGCATCCCTCACCCCCTCTGGTAGATGGGTCACCATCAAATCTGCCCTTGCCCGTTTTAGTGTTACTTAATGGCTCCTTTGAGGGTGAGTCCTTACATTTTTCCAGACAACAACGTCTAGATCTAACTTCCTGTTGCCTGAAGACTTCACAAATATTCTTTTGTTGGTGGACACTGGAACTCTGCAGTTCTTCAAGCCAGGACCTACAACAAGACTGCTTCGGTAGGAAGATTCCTGCTGCATCGTCTTCTCTGTGATTTTCCAAGTTCTGCAACTCTGTGGCCTATATCCTCCGAGTCACCAAGGAATCATCCTCCGTCCTAGCCCGAGGCAATCTCCCTTGGAGTGAAGGAGCCACTTTCCTGCATCTACAGGCACCTCTGTCGATGACTGGGTTGCTGATCCTGTTGTCCCACTGGCATCGCCCGGCTCTGCAACACAAGTGGTGGTTTGTTGGTTCTCCAGAGTCCTGACCAGCCTTCTCTGCAACTTGGACAACTAATTCTTCTCCAGCCGATGTGAACCGCCTTCCTGTGCACCATGTCTATTTGTTGTTACCAAGGCGTGTTGCCTCTCTTCACAAAAGATCTTCAAGCTCCAGGAAGCCCCAGCCTCCAGCACTGCACAGCTCGAAGAAAGATGCCCTGCCTGTATCCTCTGCATTGTGGGCCTTCATCACCTGTGTGCTGTTGAGGCTCCCTTGCAACTCCCTGTGCCTACTGCCAGAAGGTCCTCAAAGGGACTCCATTGATCCCTGCTGGCCGTCCTGCGTGATGAGGGCCAGCCCAGATTACTCTTGTTGGGTTTGTCCCACAGACCTTGCTTTTCTGCAACACAGCATCTTCTCCCGGCAATCTTTATTTGCATTTGCTAGGGCTTGTTGGTGGACCTGCCGGCCACTGACCTTCCTGCACTCGTCGACTGGTGTAGGACAGCTCGTGGACGGCTCCTGTGCTCCTGCATCATCGCCTAGGCTCCCCAGCTGCTGCTTCAGCTTCACCGTGCTACAGCAAGAACCTCCAACCATGCCTGGTATTGTGCTTCTAGTCGCCTCTGGGTGGTTTGGATCTGTCCCGTCTGCTTTCAGGTTCTTCTCCTCTGGATTCCTCATTCTGGTTCCACTGGCCTGGTCCACAAGACGCTGTAGATGCTGATCTTCCACAAACCTCCATTGGCGTCTACCGGCGTTTCCAATTCCACTTCATCCCAATGCACCTGGGCTCCCTGGTGTGGGTATCCTGGTTCCTGGGGTATCCACGAGTGGGGTGGCTCTACAACCTTCCTCGATCAAAGTGGTTCCTTCGAGGTCTTTGGGAAGTAAAATTCCAACTGTGACTTACCCTGTGTTATCCTATGGACGTTGACCCAGTATAACCACTCTGCACCCGGGTGCCTTGGGGTGCCTGATTACTCACCTGGGGTGGTTCTGTGTTTCCCCTGGGGTCCTCCATCCTTGGGTACTAGTTCTGTTTTGGTACTTACCACACATTCCACTATTTTAGAATATGGTTTTCCCTCCCCCGGTTGGGCCCTTTGAGTTTTCCTATGCTATTTACCTCTTTCTAAAGTATTTCTTGTGTGTAATTGATCTCTCCAGGCAGGAGATATACCAAGTTAGTGTCTAGTGTGTACTAATAAATACTAAGTATTTTTATACTCACCTGGTGTTCTTTCTTGTTTGAAAAGCTTACTGACTGACTATAGTTGTACGTGCACTTGCTTTACACCCTTTCTGATAAGCCTTAGCTGCTCTTCACAGCTACCCCTTGAGAGCTCTGGTTTTCAGGGACCTAAACACTATCACCAAGGTTTGCCTTGACGCAGTGCACAGTGCCTCACCATAGGTGGATACCATTTACTGAGCCAGCCTCCTACAATACACACACATGCCCATTGCTTCCCACTCAACCTTCCTCCTCACCCCTCTATTGTTCACCTACCCTTCGCCATTGTGGTAATATTTTGGGGAGACCTGGCAGCTGCCATTTGCTGCTGGGCTGTTCCAAATTGCACAAAGCACGTTTATGTGCCTCAGTTGCTTCCCCTTGGTCTGCACATTGCTTCCCCCCACCTGCTTCCCCACCCCATTTGGTCATTTATTTTTTGGTAGGCCTGGCAGCTGCCATTTGCTGATATTTACCGGTCTAAGTGGTGTCCATCATTTTAGTTCAGTAAATAAAATAAAAGAACAGGGTGCCAAGTCCTTTCATGGGTGCGGCATGCATAATTACACATGCACCCACCTATGTACTGACACAGCAGCAGCTACGTCATTGTCACTTTTTCTATCTGTTATTGTTTTCAATTTAAATATTTGACGATGCGGCACAGCATTGGCAAAAAACATTGGCAAAGCAAAAAGGTTATAGGTTAACAAGGCGAGACCTATTGGCATTGCCAATTCTTGGTGAAGAGGGAAGTACAGCTACAACAGCAAATCACCACTTCATGGGACCCACTCTCTGTGTGTAGTATCGATAGCATTAGAAATGTTAGGGATCTCTAGGACCACAGGTTTGGCTGCTACCCTGACTCACACTTTTGGTGATGGAGATATTTTCTGTTTTATTCAATAAACCCGGCTAAACCTTCTCATCATATTCATTTTTACCAAGCACTCTCAGTAAACTCTATTTTGGGCATCTACTCCACTCCTCCAGGTAGCTACTCCTTACAACTTACTGAAAAGGTTGTGAAAGAAAATTTTTAGAATTAATAGGTGATGACAATTGCCTCATCTGAATTACACCTGAACACTCAAGGCCGCTGCAGAACAGAATGACCAAGAAATATATGGGTTGTAGTATGTGTGTCTATGGATACACATGCTCTGTATACATCTGCTATTTAGTGTTGGGCTCTGACATTTGCAACTTGTTTTTCTTCGAAGAATTCTTTCAAGTCACTAAGTATAGAGACTCTTCTCTTGCATATGGGCATCTGCTCCATTGTTAGATCGTTTTCTTACTGCAATCATGTTCGGACATGCATAAATCCCCTCTGTTTTCGGCGTCTAACAACGCTTACCCTTGGGCCCACTTGAACGCTGTACTCCCGTGCTTATGGCAGAACTCATCGCAGTGGGTCCTCAATATCATTTCTCTTTTTTAGTTCAAGACTGGGCAGCGCATGCGCTGCTGCAAGGCATGCAGTATTGGAGTATGGACTTGAAGCTCCACCCCCCTCTCCGCCCATATTTTTAATTGGCTTGTGTCATTGTCCTTCGTAAACGCTGGCTTCTGATTCGTTATTAGGCTTGTTAGTCCCTGTCATTAGTTACATCCCATAACTACTGGACCTTTTACTTGGCTTGTTACAAGGGTGCATTATAAGTCGGTGAGCACTATTTTGTTTATTGAATAATGGGGACAATGGCAGCTGCTTTTTGTGTTTTGCTGCACGCCCACACAGAAGTGAGGGAAAGGGAGAGAGGGAAAGGGAGAGAGGGTAGAGGGAGAGAGGGAGGTTAAGAAGAGAGGGGGAGGACGAGAGCGAAGGACGGAGGGGAGAGAGAGGGGAGGGAGGGAGAAAGAGGAGAGCAAGCAGAGGGGGAGATGGGGAGAAAAGGAGAGCGGGGGAAGGTAAAGAGAGGGAGAGAGGAGAGAGAGAGGGGAAGAGAGGAGAGAGAGAAGGAGAGGGTGAGTGAGGAGAGAGGAAAGTGAGGGAAAGGGAGAGAGGTAGACAGAGAGAGGGAGAGTGAGAGAGTGAGGGGAGGGAGAGAGAGGGAGGACGCGAGGGAAGGTGGTAGAGGAGAGGGAGTGGAGAGAGAGAGAGGAGAGCAGGGAGAGGGATAGAAGAGTAGAGAGTGAGAACCATGTTATTGACTCCAGCACCATGAAATACCAGGAAGGCACGTTTGGTTTAGGAGCTTGATGCATAATAAAAAACAAGCACACACGTTACAACTATGGGATGACGTAAGCCATCACAAGTGCAGGTGAGTCTGAAGTCTTTGTAATGCAATACATTCAAAGTAAACATGGTTGTGGTTGTTGATTACTTCTGTATTTTAAAAGTTTACCAGTATTGTTAGAGTGATAAATATGCTTTGCGAGGACACACTGGATACCCGTAAAACTTATTTTTCCTCTCAGATCTCCACAGATGTTGATATTCAAACCAAAAAAAAAAAAAAAGACTGCGTGTATTCCTGAACATCTCACAAAAACTGTATCGATGGAAGGGCTTCTGCTAAGCTGTTTTGTGATTTGCAAAATTGAAGGACAGGGAGAAATATGCAACAAGCACACTTGAAAGAAACATCTAGACACAAAGAGGCACTGATAAACTCTCAAAAGGACACCAAGCCTACTAGCTGTGAGGGAACCATTTCTATGTACGATTGGTGCGTGTCTGGGTCACTGGGTGTGTTTTAGCCAATGACTGTGTAAGTTATATTACACACTTGTGTGAGTGATTGTGCAAGTGTGTGACATACTGTGAGTGCAAGCCTATATTTGGGGCCTCGAGTGGATAGGGAGTTAGTCAAATTCCTATGTGCTTATGTGTGTGCATGAGATGGGGTGGGTGTGTGTGTGTGTTTTTAGCTGAATGCGGGACTGTGCTGTGTGTATGTTTGGCCATAGCGCCATGGGCCCACATGAATGATAATGGAGTGAAGCATGCTAGCCCACACAAATCTTCTCCCCCCACACCTGCCGGGACATTCTTTCATTTGATGTTTTAGCTGCTTATCTGCAGACAGATCAGAAACCTGAAGCTATTGGCATCAATGAGAGCAGCGCCTTAGCATAACAGCTGACAGATAATCACATTTCATTGATAAACTTTAATGCTCGAGTAACAAGAGTGAAAAGCAGCCTGGCTCGGAATAAAGCCCACACAGATTTGCCCTGCACTGCTTGCTGCATTCTACCAGCTACAGGATCTGCACAGGGCCATTTCATGCATACAAAGGGCTGATGCACCGAACAGCCAGCCTTTGCCAGAATGGCACTGTAGGTGGAAAGAAATATGGGACCTCCGTTTCCAGTGAATAAAATGAGGAAGCCCCTTTTGTGTTTAGAGGTCAGTTCCTCGCCGATTATGCCAGAGTTATGACTGCTCCTAAACGCATACATCTCTGCCCCTCTCCCAACTCACCTGAATCACTCACAGATTAGCGCCTCACGCTGATGCCAAGTTATTTGCGGGAGTGGGCAACAGTGTGTGGCAGCAGGGGGTGAGGGGGAGTTGGGAGGGCAAGAAAGCAGGCTGATGAGATATTAATAACAGCGCCTGCAGCAGGTAAAAAAAAACAAGACGGAGGGCATTGCTGTGGGGAGGGGGGAGGAGAAATGCGGCACGGCCGCAGCAGGGGGCGGAGCGGGGAGAGCGGCGATGAGGGTGTGAAGCAGCAGGGGCTGCGGGAGGGAGGCTGGGCTGCCTTTGATGTGGTAATGCGAGGCAGGCAGGCGGCTGGTGGCATGTGCACGTGCTTTTTAGGGCTTGCGCAATGACCTAAAAGGCACATGCACTGCTAGGAATCGCCAGTGGAATTGTGTGCTTGGTTAAACGCTGTTTAAGCCCCTATAGTCTCGCTCCGCTCAATGCGCATGCGCATTGAGAGGCGAGACCTAAACGCAACCAGAGGAGGCTGCAGAGGTAACAATACCAAGGGAAGAGGACGTGGAGTCAATAACACCAGAGCCTCCACTGCCTCAAAGCAGTGACTATTACACTACCTCCAGACCACTTAACACCGGTCGGAGGCAGACTCCCAACAGTTCCTACCTGTCTGGAACGGAATTACCACAGACAGTTGGGTGAGAGAAATTATCCAGTCTGGCTTCTGCCTCGAACGGACTTCTACACCACCAAACATACCACCCAGACATCGTCCAATGTCTAGAGAACACGTCACCTTGTTACAACAAGAGGTGAACTGCATGCTAGAAAAGGGGGCCATAGAGCAAGTCCCTTTCCAACAGCAAGGTACAGGAGTATACTCCCTATATTTCCCTATTCCCAAGAAGGACGGCTCTCTCAGACCAATATTGGACCTCCGACCCCTAAATCAATCCACACTGTCGGAGCACTTTCATATGATAACACTACAACAAGTACTCCCGTTGCTACAACAGGGGGATTTCCTAGCAACACCGGACCGCAAAGATGTGTATTTCCACATACCCATCCATCTAGCCCACAGAAAATACCTCAGGTTCACAATAGAAGGTCAACACTACCAATTCAAGGTTTTGCCCTTCGGGGTTACCACGGCTCCAAGAGTGTTTAAAAAATGCTTAGCGACAGTGGCAGCACATCTCAGAAGGCAACACGTCCATGTGTACCCTTATCTGGACGATTGGCTCATACAAGCAAAATCGTACCAACAGTGTGCAGCACACACATCTCAAACAATCCAGTTGCTACACAGCTTAGGCTTTTCAATCAACTACACAAAATCACATCTGCAACCGTCCCACATACAGCAGTACCTGGGAGCCACCATAAACACCTTAGTGGCAAAGGCGTATCCAAACTCAGCAAGGATAGCCAGTATGCAGACACTCATTCGCAAATTCCTGCCAATACACTCTTTGCCAGCTCAAGTCTTCATGCAGGCATGATGGCCTCCTGCATATTCATTGTCCCCCATGCCAGACTTCAGATGCGCCCATTGCAGGAATGCCTTGCACGGCAATGGAACCAGGCTCAAGGACAACTAAAAGACCTAGTGTTGGTAGACAGTCGCACTCACAACTCTCTGCAGTGGTGGAACCCACAAAACCTTTCCAAGGGGCGACTGTTCCAAGAGCCGGTCCACAACTAGTACGGACGCATCACTGACAGGCTGGGAGGCCCATCTCCTTCAATACACAGTAC
Organism: Lissotriton vulgaris; assembly: GCF_964263255.1. Taxonomy (NCBI): domain Eukaryota; kingdom Metazoa; phylum Chordata; class Amphibia; order Caudata; family Salamandridae; genus Lissotriton; species Lissotriton vulgaris. The sequence goes on along the minus strand of NW_028243475.1, from coordinate 200,062 downwards.
AAGGGATCTGGACAAACAAACAAAAAAGGCTGCATATCAACCAACTGGAAATGCTAGCGATATTCCTAGCCCTAAAAGCATTTCAGAAATACTTGTACAGCAAGACGGTGTTGATCCGGACGGACAACATGACCGCGATGTACTATATCCAGAAACAGGGAGGAACACACTCTCCACAGCTGTCCCATCTGGCACAAAGCATCTGGAAGTGGGCGATTCCCAAAATTATTTTTCTCCTAGCAGAACACCTTCCAGGGAAGGACAATCAAGTTGCCGACCTGCTCAGCAGGCACAGCCAGCAACTACACGAATGGGAGATTCACCCCCAGGTCCTTCAGCCATTCTTCGAGGAGTGGGGTCAACCAGACATAGACCTGTTCGCCGCAAAAGAAAACTCGAAATGCCAATACTTTGCCGCCAGGTTCCCACATCCATTGTCACAAGGCAATAGATATGGATGAACTGGTCAGGCAGATTTGCGAACGCTGGTGGCACGCAAACTGCGACAACACTCCTTCACACTAATCCTAGTTGCACCCACATGGGCGAGACAACCATGGTACACGACGTTCCTGGAACTCTCAGTAGTTCCCCATCAAAGACTGCGCCTTGCACCTCATCTTCTAACTCAGAACCATGGAGAAATCAGACACCCAGATCCCAATCAAATGAACCTAGCGATCTGGCTCCTGAGGTCTTAGAGTTTGGATACCTTAACTTGCCCCCAGATTGCATGAATATCATTAGGGAGGCAAGAAGAACAACCACACGAGCGTGCTATGCAGCTAAATGGAAGAGATTTGTTATTTACTGCAACAATAACCAAATCAACCCCTTAGATGCTTCAATACAAAACATTATATGTTACCTGCTGCACCTACAAAGATGTAACTTAGCATACTCTTCAATACGGCTACACCTCGCTGCCATAGCAGCATACCTTCAAAACAGGAAACACCTTTTACTGTTTAGAATACCAGCAATCAAAGCCTTCATGGAGGGTTTAAAAAGGGTGATTCCTCCTAGGCACCCCCTTTCCCCAGTCTGGAATCTCAATATAGTGCTTACCAGACTCATGGGCCCTCCTTTCGAACCTTTACATTCATGCGAACTACAATTCCTAACGTGGAAAGTTGCATTCTTGTTGGCCATCACCTCACTCAGAAGAGTGAGTGAATTACAAGCGCTTACAATTCAAGAACCTTTCATGCAGGTACATGCCAACAGGGTAGTTCTTAGAACAAACCCTAAATTCATGCATGTATCCAATTTCCATATCAACCAATCAATAGAACTGCCAGTGTTCTTTCAAAATCCACAGTCAGTAGCTGAGAGAGCCCTGCACACACTAGACTTAAAGAGAGCTCTACTTTATTATGTGGACAGAACTAAATCCTTTAGGAAAACAAAGCAACTGTTTGTTGCCTTTGCACCACAACACAAGGGGAATCCAATTTTAAAATCAGGAATAGCCAGATGGATAGTTAAATGCAAAACGCACTTTAACTGTCCCCCCAAGAGCACACTCCACAAGGAAAATGGGGGCATCCATGGCTTTCCTAGAAAATATTCCTCTTGAAGATATCTGTAAGGCAGCCACATGGACCACCATACACACTTTTTTTAAATTTTTTTTTTTTTAACCTTTATTGTAGCATTCAGTAAAAATACAAGTATGGGCCTACAACCGCGGGGGCCGGCCGCTAGACAAATTAAAATCTCCGATATCACAGTATGACACAGCTCATCAGCCGACAACCCAGAGGTCCGGCAGCGATTCAGGATAAAACTTGTATTAGAATGCACAACTGGGTTACAGGATGAGACAGAGGTTTCATTTTATATTTTATAAGAGAGGATCAGGTGCCATACAATCAATCAGAATGTGGGGGGCAGGGCAAGAAACAGGATATGCATGTAATAACCACTATACTGGAGAATTGGTGCCAAAGCATATAGATCGGTACAAAAGAACACACTATATACTGTAGCAGGGTTTCCGTTCTCCCACAGAACTGTGCACAGAGATCTAGAACCTGGGTGAGTTAGGGTGACCCAAAACTCACCTTTGTTTCAGAAATCCCCTTACCAAGCTAGCTACAGTGTCTCATCGGGAGTAATAACTTACCAATGACTTAGACAATCCAGAACATGAACTTAGGGTACCTCAGGTATCGTGGAACACATGAACACTCTTTCGTTATATAATCATTACTAACCGAAACTGGGAGGCAAAGAACACACGTGCAAGTTTGAAATGTTTATTTTTCAATGCAAAGTTCTCAAACGCAGTATCTTGTATAATATCAACATACATATTATAAAGATCAGAGTTAGCAGCATAGTCACTAATCCATAATAAGCAAAAGGTGATAGCATGTTATGATGCAAAAATCTATAGAATTCTGTATCACCTATATTTCGTGCACCCTATTTAGCATATTATATTATATTTAAGAAGGTCTCGTTTGGGTTCTAGCAGGGCGGGCCCATACCTCTAATTCTCAGTAGGAGGAGATCACATCAACAGCTACCAACTCTCTGCATGCGAAGCATCAAGTGTGTTGATTCATTCCCTGTAACTCTATCTTAAACCCGCGTAGAGCCCAATGTTGGCAGCAACATTATTTGTGTTATGTCTAATGTGGTGCGAGGATCAAGCCTTCAGCAACCTTGTGTTAGGTTATTCTTAGAGGGTGCAGTTCTCAGTGTGCAGACAGTTGTACCAAGTGTACCAAGCACAATTGATATCAGAGCAATAACATATTATTCTCAAATAAATCACATCTTTCGTCTAGATTGAAAGCTAACATAACAATTAGGTGTCGTGTGCAAACTGAAGCTGAAAGAAAATATGGCGTTTAAACATTTAATAAGCTCATGCTAACTTAACACAATATATAGAAACGTAGTAACCATATGACACCCCCCCAATGATCCGAGGACGGTTAAAAAAAAGGGAGAAAATATAAGCCAATACTTAATGAGAGGCAAACCATGAAAGCAGAGTTCAACAATATTGAGCCAAGCTAAATGTATGTAAATGTACCTAAGTTTTTAATAACAAAAATATGTATGAATGCCTATAGTGGCCACACCAAAAATATAAAAAATTCGAACTTAATGCCTACTCCCAGTTCATAGGCCTAGAACATATGAAAGTCGAATGTTCGTAATAAAAAAGGCACCATTCAGAATTACTAAAAAGTCACGTGCCATAATAATGAAAGTCTTCAAAGTCACTCATGGGTTGAATGAATATGCAAAATAGGTAGCTACAGCTTCCAAAATGAAATCACTGTCATCATCCGAAAACAGTTCAGCCATCCAATTAAGCAATGGGAAAGAACATACGTGCTCCTCCAGCACGGACTCCTCTAGTAACATCAGAGGACAACTCAGTGGGTTCTCGAGAACGCTATGTGCCAGAAAGTCATGCGCCGCTGCGAATATGTCCCACTGACCCATTAGTCCATGCATCGCTGCCAAAGCCATAACCCTTTCGCCAGAACAAACCAACTCGTGAGCAACTACGGGGCTCATCAGCTGATCAAAATTGACGTCAGGAGAAGTCGGTAAGCAGAGACACAAATCAATGGCCCAGTCGAAATCACAGCTCAGGCAATGAAACACAGGCTGGACACATGTGAAATAGGAAAATCGAAACGATAATCCAAACGCTGTGCTTAAAGTCGCAAGCGGTAAGGAGCCATAGTATTCAAGCATCCGGTTTCGAAACTGCATCAGTAGGGGCTGAGCGTTTCCTTGTGCAGGATGGGCATCCATGTTTTATAAAGCAAAATATCACCAGAACTCCTGCAGCCAAAACCAGCAAAACAGGGAATCCGCCAAACAGGCTTGCGAATATAGAATGAAAAACCGCAGGGATAATACCAAATACTTTTTCAAACGTAGTCACGAGACCACTGCTAACCAATTTAAAAAAAATGTGCTAGGCCAGTCGTTGAGGAGGCATTGAAGATCTGATGAACCAGCTCGCAGAAATGAAACGGCAAATCAGTATTTAAAAGTGCCTGTACCTCTGTGCGTGTGTTAGCTATGTGAAGGACATAAGTTTCTCAGGCCGAACTCAGGGCCACCTCTTTCTGAGACAATAGAACTCTTATTCGGCTCAAACCATTGAACTGCGCTCCCAAGGTTGGTATTCGGGGCCAAATAGAAACATCTGCACTCCCATGCGTGGGTGGATATAATACGTTCTTGCAACACACCACGCGTTCTGATACAGTAACCACATAGGCGATACCGACCATTAACCCACAACACATTTCGTTATTCAAAAGTAAATAACTACCGTTTGACAATAAAGTGAATGTGGGAACTATTGCAGGAACTGGCGTGCCTTTCAAAACACAGGCTAAGTTAGGCTTGTCCTGATTACAAGAACCATGCAACTGGATGTGTCTGCATATTAGTGAGCGGTCAGGCGACTGTGTACATTCCTCACCATTCAGATTCACTTCATTTCCCTCCTTAAGACATCTATATGTGTACGGTAAGGACCATGTCTCATGGAGGAAAGCACTTCCTAATGGTTCATATCGCCCTATAGCAATATATCGCATACAATTTGTAAATTTATACATAGCAAAAGGCAAGGTAATAATACCATGTATAAGCCATGCAGCAGCAGTAACCTCAGCCACAGAGAAAGGCAAGGATTCTAACTTCTCGATGTGTAACATAGAAAATGATGCATCTCGCATGGAAAGCATGCGCTGCTTGTCAGTCAAATTAAACGGGGCAAATAATGATGAGACGTTCATATAACTCCAAGGCACTCGACCAGACTTCAGAGTCTGTAGTGTCCAGGCAAACTACATAACAGAACGCAATTGATTTTGACCATGATATAATACGGACACTTCATTATGCACAATGTCAACAACCGAAGAAACAATATTATTCAACGTGTAAATTCGGGAAGAAAGCGTGTTAATACTGTTATCGACCACTGCAAGTACTTTTTCCAAATTTGCTTGGTCAATTGCCCTTAGGCGCTTAGCAGCCTCAATTTGAGACACTTTCCAAATTTCATTGTAAACAGCATAAATCCACCGTTTAGATCTACCCTTAGCCGGGCCTTTTATGAAATCATTTAAATTCAAATTTTCAGTTAATTGAGATAGATGTAGCTTAACTGCAGCGAATGTGGAATGTTGCAACCAATTCTGACACAGTTTCCCCACAGAGTAAGTGGTGACAGTATAATCAGTATCAAAACGGGGATCTGGTCTTACTTGAGTGAACCCTTCAGCCAACCCCAGGAATCGACGTTGGCAAGAATCAGAACTCTTTTGCCACAACAGCCAACCTTTTGGATCCAAACTGGATATGTTAAAGGACGAATTGTGTAACAGAGACTGTATCTCATTAATAGACAAATCTGAAAAATTACCCCATCCTGAATATTCTTCCAATTCGGGGATAATTGGTGTATTTAATTTTTTAGAAGTAGCCAATCCAAAGCATGTTGTTTGGGAAACAGTAGAATTTAGAAACAACATGTGATTCGGGATGAGACATGCACGGTGCAAAGCCTCAGTGCCTTGTACCTGCCAATCCTTGGTACCTCAAACCGATTTAAGGTCAATTATTCCATTCCAGAACTCGTAGCCATCTAAAGCCAATCTGTCTAGAAAGGACTTCGAATACAGCAACTTTGTATCGGTAAGTCTAACTTTGGACATGGACTTTTCTGTCATTCTGAAATAAAAGGACTCAGGATTTGATTGATTGAAATCTTTAAAATATTTGTATTTTTTCAGAAATGTACTGGAGCTTCCAATTAAAGGAGCTGGGCAGTGTTCCCATTGCGTGTAATTCACAGTAACTCGCCTGGAATTTGTCTTATGGAGAAAATGATTACCATAATGTTGGAAGCAAAACAAATCACCATAATTTATAGAATCTAAATATAAGTCTTCAGCATCAAAAGCCGCATAGTATTTTAAATCTGAAAATAATGCCTCTACGGCCTGAACATCCCAATCATCAGAACGTATATCTTGTTTAATAACATCCCCCATGTTTACTCTAAGCACATTCGGAACATTAATCACTTCAGTGGGCCCATGTATTTGAAATCTAACCGCATCCCACACAATCCCATCAAGGACAGGCCAAGCAGTAATGTTAACTGTATTTAAGTTTCGTTTCAGTCTGTGCGCTGAATGTGAAGAGGAAAGAGGGGCTAATGTTCCATTAAGGTACCGAATTCCTGTTCTTTCTTTAACGTAGTGACCATCGATCAGGCGGAAAAAATAAAACACAAAACCAATTGACATAAAAAGGTAAAATGAAAATAGGATCAACCAAATGTATGTTCAAGGGGGAATTAAAAAATGTTTTTTAAACAACGTGGCATATTTTGCAATAGTTGAGGGTTTCTTTGAAGGTTCCAAAACAGAGTCAAAAGAGAATCTGGACTGGTCGGCCAAACGAGTCTGTAAATCAGGCATTGATAAATCAGCAGGATAGCTGTAGGTCAGCTCATCAATGTTAGTAACAGGAATAGTATTTAATAAAGGACTGGATATGGCAGGCATCTCGAGGGACACCTCCTGTTCTGCACCAGATGTAATAGCCAGCACAGAGTGCCTCACCATGGAAGGACAGGATACAGCCGGTGTCATGCTATGAAGAATCGGCCACCATGTGTGTCTTGACATTGTCAATAGAAATAAATCTGTTCTCCTTACGACCTGGAAGTGGTGGTAAAATGACTGTTCTTGTGCCCTTCACTCCAAGAACTCGAACCGGTGCACGATATGAGGGACCAAACTCTTTCTTGTTATCGATCTTCTCTCGAACCTGTTCTCCAACTTGTGGTAGCCAGCCAACTACCGGGATCTGCAGCGCATCATCCGATGTGGAGGGCAAATGTTCCTTTGCAAGACTGTCTCTGGTCTTTTGTAGATTCTGTAAAACATTGCAATGTTCATCTACGTCAAAGGCCGTGGCCTGGGCCTTGCCGTCTAGCCCATCGAGGTCAGGGACATACATCTTGATACCAAAGAGCATTTCGTACGGGGTCCGCCCACCCAGAGACCTTCTAGGGAGATTATTAAGCACACTCTGCACGCCTATGAGGTGGGCTAACCAGTTTCTGCCAGTGCCTATAACTCGAGCTGTCAAAGATTGCTTTAAGTCGCGGTTCATTCGTTCAACTACACTATTGCCCTCGGGCCTGTAGGGACTCGAAAACTTGACTTGGACCCCCAACAAAACCATAGCATCCTTATACGCCTTAGAGGCGAAAGCCGGACCCTGATCCGAATGGAAGGTACCACAGGCAAAAATTCCCACAAAGACTCGCAAATCCTTAATGACAGTTCGTGAATCAGCGCTCTGATGTGGCCATACCCACACAAAGCGTGTGCATGAATCAACTGCTACTAAGATGTACTTGTATGCAGTATCAGAAGAAAATGGACCGCAGTGATCCAAATAAACGCATCCAAGCAGTTTATTCGAGATATACAACTGTGTCTGAGGCGGACGCGCAGCAGTTGAAGGCTTAATCTGCTGGCAAATGTCACATTGAAGGACATAATCGCGCGTCTGTTTGTACAGTCCCCGCCACCAGAACCTTTGTTGTAGCTGAGTTACAGTGGCTGAGACGCCCGCATGCGCAGACGACACACCTTCATGAGCCGCTGCAATCAAAGCAGCCCTGCGATCCGAGTTGGGAACTAGACGTTCACCAACATCAGGGATTTTCACATAAGGAACCTTATCGGGACTTAAGTGGTATGTGTATTTAGAAGGGAACCCCGCAGGATATTTACTTCTCTTCTCTGTTGCCGCAACTGCTGCCAAGATGTCATCATCTATTTTGCTTTTGGACCTCGTGACTGCTGCAACTAAGTATTTTGATACCGCTGACTTCGCTGCTTCATCAGCAAGCGAATTGCCAACAGCGTGGACCCCCACGCTCTGATGACCGAGAGTATGAATCACAAACACGAGTGGCAACTTCTCTTTAAGTTCCGCCACTCGGACCCAGATCATTTTATGTTTTATTGTGCTACCTTTGGAATCACGAAACTCATTCTGAATCCAAAAGAATAAGTTTTCATTGTAAGACTGGACACAGTAGTAAGAGTCACTTACGATCAAAGTCGTCACACTTGGACCTGCGTACTCCAATGCAAGCATCAGAGCACGAAGCTCCGCTAATTGTGCGGTGCAGTCCCCAAGCGTCTGCGTGTGCACGACACTGGACTTGAAGTCGTCGTTCACCATGGCACCGACCACAATGGCGCATGCGGAAACGTAGGCATGTTTAGAGCCATGCGCAACCTGCGCCGAACCATCAGTGTAAATGATGCAATGGAAATCCTCCAACGGCCGCATTGCTAAAGGAGCAGGATGAACAAATTCATACTGTAAATACTCCTGCGACCGTAAAGTGGCGTCAAAAATAAACGTGACATCTTGTGACGTCAAGGATGCAGCCCATTGAATCCACCGAGGGTGCAAAGCTTTGGAATTAGGTACACTGGCTTTCGTAACCGCCTCTAAGGCAGGACACGGGGTAACAACCAACATGCGCTTTCCTTGTGACAGGGCACGTTCCTTAAGAATTGCCATCTGTACTGCAGTTAAAACCTTCTCCACAGTGGAAAAACGCAATTCAGCCGAAGTGTACAAGTGTGACTTGTAAGCAATTGGTACTGTATCTCCTTCATTAAAAGTCAGGTAAGTGAAACCCACTGCCCCAGGGATAATTCTTATCACCAGGTTGGTCTGGTTATCACGAGTCTGTAAGTATTCAGAAGCGAGCAAATGAGCCTGCAAAGATTGCAGAATGGCTGAATGCTCAGGCAGCCAGCATGATTTGGGGAAAGATGGTTGTATCAAAGCATACAAAGGCTTGATACGCTGGGCATATTCCGGAATATAAGTTCTCCCGAAATTCAAAAAACCCAGCAAAGATTGTAATTTTTTCAGTGTTGTCGGAGAGCGCAATTGTGCGCATTTCTCCAGGAAGTGAGGTGCTAACCCTTTTCCCTCGTTGTTAAGCTCGTAACCGAGAAACAACACTGTGTAAATGTCGAGTGTGGTTTTGAACCGTTTACGCTCAAGACTATTCACTAAAGCAGAGCCATGAGTATTCTGTACTGCGCAGTTACGGAAAAGCGAGTTTAAATGCCTATAATCCGAATCCAAACGATATGAGCCGTCCGGCTTGTTTACAGTAAAAAGGGGGTTATTCATCGGTGACACACACGTTTCAATTACACCTTGATATTCCAATTGTTCAAGGATAGCCGCGACTGAAGCTTTGGCTTCACGCCGTATGGGATATTGAGGTTGAGGCTGCGGCTGAGACCGTAAAGGAATCTCGTGGCTTGGTGACAATTTATACCAGCCACACTGATTGCGGTACACAGCCGGCGCAAGCGCCAGAGCCCACTCTTCTGCAAAATGCAGCGCTTCCACTCTCGGTACAGTGTGCGCCAAACTGGGTAGGATTACCTCCTCCCCTCGCGGAGCTGCGAGAACAAAAGGTGGGGGCCAGTCAGCCTCCGAAAGCAAAATGTCATACGTAGACGAGAGATTTTCCCAAAATACCCCTTTTACAGTTCGCTGCATGTCACCTTCAATTAACAGGACAATTTCAAAAAGACTTTCAGGGGGAGCAACATGCGTATCAGCAGTTTCAATCACAACATAAGTTTCAGTCGCTGTCACCTTCAACAGTGGATGGAGGCCTCTCTCACTATGGTAATCTCCGCCGCGCTGTCCAGCAAGGTCAGAGCCCACGTCAGATTCCGAAGCCGCGTTCTCACTATCTGGGGCATAACGATGCGCTGTCAGGGCGGCGACTTTCTTCGTGGCAAACTGTGGTCTCTTGGGCGTAGAACCTTCCTGCTGCTCTCCACCGTTACGCGGGCGGGGCTGACCACGTCCTTGCTGGCCACCCCGGCCCCTGCCGCCCCCTCCACCACCGGTTGACGGAGCCGATGAGTCCTGAAAGGAACGAGGAGAGCGTTGGTCAGAAGCCTGAAACCTCTCAGGTGATTTAATCATTGCGCGGTCGCGCAAATCATAAACACGATCCGACTGCGCAGGCAACGGAGACGCAGGAGCAGAAACCTGTGTTTGCTGTTGCTGTTGCTTACCCTGATTCTGCTTTTTAGGCCAATTTTGTTTCTTGGACTTTTGTTGACCACTAGTTTCCGATGTCTGACCCTGGGGCTGCTTTTTCTCTTTATCAGGAAAAGCCTTAAGCCCCTTCGCATTGCGGCCAACCGTTTTATAAGCAGCCACAATGATCCTTGCCAACTGACGGGGTCTCTCGGCCTCGGGAATCAACGCCAAAGCGTTAGCAACTTGAAAGTTCACTGCATCTCCCTTGACATTTGCAAGGATCAGATCGCAAACTACATCAAAGGAGCCACACAGGCGCATACCCAATTCAACCGACGACTCCGGTCCGTGTTCGTCCTGAACACTTTTAAGGATCGCACCCAGATTGGTCACAGACGGGGTGCCATAGCACCTCGAATAGACCGCTGCAAAAGTCTTACCCCAGGTCTCACAATCAACAAGCTCAGGTGCCAAATCGTTCGGTAAACTAAGTGTAAGAATCCGGTGCTTATCACCGGGATTCGTATTAGGAAACACAGCTTCTAGCTGGCCGAATTTCTCAGCAAGCCAGAACGGAAAATCATCCTTGTCCTGCGGCTTTTTGCCCATCACGGAATTCACCATGACAGGATTGATTTTCAAACGAGCCTGTTCTGCACGAAGCTGTGCGCCCCTAGGGGTAACGTCCTGAACATTACGGCTAGTGTAATGAACAAGCGCTCTAATCACTTCCACTGCGACTTCATGAAGTTGCCGCAGATCAGCTACGCCACAAGTGGCTCGATTAGGGTGAGGAGTGAATCCAGCCAAAGCGGGCCAAGGTGTGCCCGGAATGGACAAAGGACCTAACCTCGGAGCGGTTAAAGCGTGTGGTAGGGCGCCACCAAACCAAACTCCATGCTGCCAAGCGTCAATAGGAACCTCCAGTGCTCTGTACGGAGCATACGCAGCCGGTACAGCCGTAGCAGTGTAGGTGTGGAAAACACCAGAATTAGCGTTCACCGCCGGAAATGTCACCCACGAATAAAACAGTTCGTACGGGTAAGCATGTTCCGCACTCACCACTAGAACAACAGCCAAGCCTTCCATAGGTACATTATAAGCCCGCAAATGGTCACGCACCGCAATGCGACTATGATGCGGGATGTCCACGGCTTGTGCCATGTCAGCACAGGAAAGTGAAAAAACAAAGATTACTTTGTAGCACAACTGGGTAGTAATTCAAAGAAACCGTTTTTAGATAGATTCAAGCTTGAAAAAGACCTATTTCAAAAATAGGTAGGTTTTTCCGACACTGCCGTTTTCCGGAAACGGGAATGAAGGGGTTAAGTTTTGAATGATATACTACTCGAGTGTCATGATATAAGGCCAACAACGTATGGGCGCCATGTAGCAGGGTTTCCGTTCTCCCACAGAACTGTGCACAGAGATCTAGAACCTGGGTGAGTTAGGGTGACCCAAAACTCACCTTTGTTTCAAAAATCCCCTTACCAAGCTAGCTACAGTGTCTCATCGGGAGTAATAACTTACCAATGACTTAGACAATCCAGAACATGAACTTAGGGTACCTCAGGTATCGTGGAACACATGAACACTCTTTCGTTATATAATCATTACTAACCGAAACTGGGAGGCAAAGAACACACGTGCAAGTTTGAAATGTTTATTTTTCAATGCAAAGTTCTCAAACGCAGTATCTTGTATAATATCAACATACATATTATAAAGATCAGAGTTAGCAGCATAGTCACTAATCCATAATAAGCAAAAGGTGATAGCATGTTATGATGCAAAAATCTATAGAATTCTGTATCACCTATATTTCGCGCACCCTATTTAGCATATTATATTATATTTAAGAAGGTCTCGTTTGGGTTCTAGCAGGGCGGGCCCATACCTCTAATTCTCAGTAGGAGTAGATCACATCAACAGCTACCAGCTCTCTGCATGCGAAGCATCAAGTGTGTTGATTCATTCCCTGTAACTCTATCTTAAACCCGCGTAGAGCCCAATGTTGGCAGCAACATTATTTGTGTTATGTCTAATGTGGTGCGAGGATCAAGCCTTCAGCAACCTTGTGTTAGGTTATTCTTAGAGGGTGCAGTTCTCAGTGTGCAGACAGTTGTACCAAGTGTACCAAGCACAATTTATATCAGAGCAATAACATATTATTCTCAAATAAATCACATCTTTCGTCTAGATTGAAAGCTAACATAACAATTAGGTGTCGTGTGCAAACTGAAGCTGAAAGAAAATATGGCATTTAAACATTTAATAAGCTCATGCTAACTTAACACAATATATAGAAACGTAGTAACCATATGACAATACATTCCATGCTGCGCCAGTACTCGGAGCCTGCCCGCCCAGGAATCAGGATATCATAAGAGCATAGGCACGAAACACAAGCACACGATAAGAATCCGAACGATTCGTAGCTATACTGATCCTTTAAGAAAGAGAGAGAAGGAAAGAAAGGCCATAGAAAATAAAAAAGGCAAAATAAAAAAAACCCCTCCTGCCCCCCACCCTGCACCACTTCAAATGGCTACAGCCTGACCCCACTAGCAGCATGCCTGTCGCCCCTAATAACTAAAACCCCAAAGGTAGGAGAAAGAACGGAGGAAAGCATATCTATATGGGCTCCCAGCCCCTTTAGACCCCCCGCCTGAAACAGCCACCCCCTATCACTAAAAGACAAGTTTAAGACAACAATATAGGAGAAATTAGAGGGTACCGTGAGACACCGCCCAGCCTCTTAGAGCAAACAGTTGCAGGTCCAACATTTATGAAAGCCACGCCAACCCTTCCCGACCCAGTCGATCTTAACCTTGGCCCTTCCGAACAAGAACACAAACCCCTCCCAGCGAGACCCAAAGGCACACAAAGAAGCAATAAAGAAGAAGAGAGTCATCAGAAAGCAGCCCATGGCTACCGGCAGGCAGTGAGTCCACAGGAACTGTAGACGTAGACGAATTCTCCCTCCTAGTTGAACAGTCACAATGTGTCTTACACAGGAGTCGTAGCGTCACCAGGAAAGGAGAAGATGTCCACAAAATGAAAGGAAAGTCACAAACAAAAGTCTCCAGGAGGGGAACGCCTGACGTTATCTCCAAAGCCGGTGGTGGTGGAAGGTTCAGCAATACCATGACATCCTCGGGAACACCGTCTCTCAGGGCACCATCCGATGGTTCCAATGCTTGTTTCCTCACGGGGTTCTCGCACGGAGTCAAAATGGCCGCGGTATGAATGGCTGTAGATTCCTGTTCCAACAATAAGGCTGGGCCCGGTTCCACCAGGAGCATCTCAGATAGGCGCGTGTCCAATTTGCTCAGCAAAGTATCCACATGTGAGCGAAATGCCCAAAGTTCTGCCAGTATTGACCTCAGCAATGGCTCATGCACCGTTCGATCCATATTCTCATGCCCGATATCAGTCACAATCACCTCCCCGGGTGAATCTGGCATCTTCCGGGGGGATTAGGGGGGGCGACAGACAGGACCACGAACGTGCAAATGCGAAGGGTGACCAGTCTTTGTCCGCTGCCACGGTCAACCCAGTTAAGGCCGCAGGCCAGAGACCCCGAACCCCGGCGGGCGCAAATCGGGTCCGCGGTACGGGGGCCCCCACCCGCAGCCAGCAGCAAGCTGACTCACCCCTCGGTCGATACTGAGCAATGAAAACGATTGCTGCCAATTTCGGGCTGAATTAAAGCCTCCACTCCGGTCGACCGGATCCAGCCCGATTCTCCTGGCCGATGTTGTTGCACTACAGCCCGGCTGTGAAAGTACTCCAGGCCCCGGCTTCACCGCTGGAGTAGGCCGCAAACTTCAACTCGATGGAACTTCGTCAAACAAGCCGATAAAAGTTTACGGATTTCACCATCGGAGTGCGGAACAGTTCATGCACACAGAGACTAGGCGTAAAGTCAGGATAATGTACAGGATATCGTGGCGGGTTACGGAGTTCGGCGGAGCCGGGAGCCTAAGCAGCCATCTTGCTTGCTGACGTAGCACCTCCTGACCATACACACTTTCACAAAACACTACTGTGTAGATGTGCAAACAAAACATCAAGCTGCTGTAGGCCAGGCTGTCCTCAAAACTCTTTTTCAAACTGCTGCAGCTGGCACAGGTAGCCACCGCTAGAGGAGATACTGCTATACAGTCTATGCACAAGATATGAATTCAGCAGCCCACATGCCTCGAACGGAATATGCTACTTACCAGTATGCATCTGTTCTTGGCATGTAGGGCTGTTGACATTCCTATCGCCCGCCCTCCTCCCCGCTGCCTGTAGCAGCTGCAGCATTCTCTCTGGCATGGCCATCTCTTACTTTACTATCTCCATTTCTGCCACAATGGCGAAAAACAATCTGAAGATGGAGAGGATGCCCATGCGCACTGTAGTCCACTGGAGTAGTCACCTATCTCGTGATACTTCGAAGACTCTTCCAAGACAACAAGTGCAATCATCCGGACCCAACACTAGGCTGCGATCTATGCACAAGATATGAATGTCAGCAGCCCTACATGCCAAGAACAGATGCATACTGGTAAGTAGCATATTCCTTTCTTGCCTCGATCAGGCCGCACTATATACGAAAAAGGGGCCACTATCGCTTTCCTTGGAAATATCCCCATAGCTGACATTTGTGAGGCAGCTACATAGTCCACTACAAATATGTTTACCAAGCACTTCTGTGTTGATGTCGTAGCATGCCAACAAGCTAGAGTTGGACGGACTGTTCTAAGAACTTTGTTTCAATCTTCTGCAACATCTACTGGCTAACCCCTTGGGAGAGAAATGCTTTACAGTCTATGCAGAGCATGTGTATCTACATCCAGACATGACACAAACTGAATGTGTTACCCAGTAAGCATCTGTTCATAGCCAGAGGTGCTGTAGATTCACATGCGCCCTCTCACGTCCCCGGAAGCCTTTGGTTTACACTTCTTCACTTACATACATACACTTGTTGTAAATACCAACTTGCACCCAACTTTCCTATCTACTGATCCATCCCTATGCTCACCCTCTGTGCAGAAAACTATTGAACAAGCGCCATGCGCAGCGGGGTTGGTATAGTTACATATGGTAATAAAATATTGCTTTATGTTAAAACAAAACCTAGAAATTCACTGAAAAAAACAAAGGTTAAAGTGACGTTATAGTTAGGTATGGTAATATCATCTTAGAGCAATTGGGAAGAGGAGTTGGCCTATCGGCTAGGGCGGTCGACCTCGAATCTGGGGTACTGGGTTCGGGTCTTGGCAATGACGCTGAACATCCTGTGATTCTGGGCAAATCACTTAATCTCCCTGTGCCTCACAAAAAATGAATGTGTCCTCTTGTAATGCAACTGGTGCTATGTAAAGCGATCTGATACCCGATTCGGGTCATGTTCGCGCTATATGAAACTCTGTGAAATAAAATAAAAATAAATATAGTTAGGGGAAAATGTAATTTTTGTCGTAACATTTTAAACTAAAAAAAACAGTGAACTTCATCAGTCATAGATAAATGAAGTAACCATGATTTGTGCCTGATGGCATTGAAAGGGTATATATACTCGAATGTGTCTGGTGTTTAAAATTGTTATTCAGTGGTTTGCAACACATGTCAATCACATTTGAATTTTTAGGTAAATATGAATGGTGATTTGGTCCATAGATTTTTTCTCACAATCTTGAAAATTCGGGAATTGAGTTCTATTCACGTTTATCGTACTGTGGAGAAAAAAATTCATAGGAAAGAAGAGCAGTGTAATATGTGTCTGACCACAGGGCAGTTGTTGGGGGAACCAAAGACGTGGAAAACTAAAGTAATAGACCAGGATTTTTTTTTGCAAACGGAGCATGATTTGTGGCTCAAACACAATCTCGATTTTGATAGCTGCGATTTAAGGTAGTGTATTTTTCCACCATTTAGTAACAGTGGCGGCCGGCATGGGTCGGGGTAGGCGGAGCAGGGGTGGGGGGTTGTACAAAAAGCAAAAAATTAAATGTACCTTATCACCGCCGAGACTCAGTTCTCTCCTCCGTGTCAGGACTCGGCCAGAACAGCAACGAGGAAGCACCCTGGCTCCTCTGACAAATCAAAGCGCTGCAATGCAGTGTTGTGATTGGCCTGAGCGCTGTGCTTCTGTGCTCAGACAGGGAATGGGGGCGTGGGCATATTAAAATGCACATGAATGTTTGGCCTGCCCGAAAGGATCAAGAATTGACAAAATCCGTAAAGCAATTGTTGCCTGGTTGTGACAATAACTGCGATCCAATGGCCTAGAAATTAATAGAATCATTAAAATAGAGGGTTCTAAATATGATGACAATGAAAGGAAGCTGAAATATGTCATCATAAAAGCAGCTATATTCTGCATAAGTGACAATATATAAAGCCAGTTGAAGTCTATGAAAGCATTAAATGAAAAGTGGAGTTTTTAATGAATTTTGTATTATAAATGTGTTTTGTACTTTTTTAATAGAATAAAATAAGTTTTGTTTTCATATAGAAATGATAAGATGAATATTTATTGCTACTCCTCAAAGAAAAACCTATTTTTTTTTGTTATGTGCAAAGCTCTCTATGCCACCCTATGATTGCCTGTAAGAGCTTTGCGGACATGTGATCTGTTCCTAAGTGGGTACTGGGCCACATTAATTCATCAGAATAGCAAACTTTACTCTTGGAAAGTTACTCTTAATTCGTTTGCTCTTTGTTCCATCTGAAGCTAAGTTTATATCACCATCACCAGACCACATTTGTGAGACGTTTTATGCGTACTTCTTTTTCGATGTGTCGGCTATAGTTGGGATCTAAACTTGTATTCCTGCGTGATCTTGCATTTTGTCGAAGCTGATGTCAGTGCATCAAACATATATGACAATTGTGTGAAGTGAACAACGTACAAAACATAGTGTGGATGATGGTGTTAAACTTTAATGATGACTAGACATCAGACGGACTGGCACTCAGTGGCATCTTTCATCTGTAAATGGTGATGGTGTTGTATGCATAGCTGGGAGCTGCCTTGACGCATTAGTGGGAGTTAGCTATCTCAGCCTTGTTACAAAATATGAACAATTCTCTTTCCCCGTCTACGAAGAGAATCTTCGGAAGGAGGGTCATTTTAATAGCCGCTATTCTACCTAGGCAGTAGATGCTCCTCCTTCTCCAAGTCTACAAGTCGGCTTGGTGTGCGCCAGCAGGTCAGTGTGGTTGTGCTCTGCTGCTTTGCCTAGTGAGGGGCATATTTTAAACCCAGGTAGAGCACCCATTGGGTCATCCACGGAAAGGGGAACAGGCGTTCTAGTCTGGCTTTGCACTCTGGGGGACAGTGAGGTTCAGGGCTTGTGATTTTTGTAGATTGACTTTGAAGCCAGACACCCTGCCTAAGGCCTCTAGCTCCGGTAAAAGTGATGACAGGGAGGTGTATGGTTAGGTTAGAGCAATCATAACATCATCTGCATAAAGTGCCATTTTTTGCTCTTGGCGGCTAAAGGAGATGCCTCTGATATGCGTATTTTTGCGTATCCTTTTGCCAAGGGTTTCATATACAAGTCAAACAGAAGTGGAGAATAAGGACAGCCCTGTCTTGTGCCTTGCGCTATAATGAATCTTCTCGAGGCCAATCTGTTACTCGCACACATGCTGTGGCCCTGCATAGTTACACCAGACCCATTTCTGAAATCAAGCACCTAGTCCTGCCCCCTCCGACACCAGGCGAAGGAAGGGCGAGTGCACCTGATCAAAAGCCTTTTTGGCATCGATCGACATAAGTAGCGCCAGCGTCTGGGAGCATCTTGCTTGTGTTGTCACTGCAGCACCTATCTGGTATGAACCCTGCTTGATCCAAGTCTGATGGCCTGCGTACATGGGTTAAGGTGAGGGCCCAATATTCCTGGAAAGATTTTAGCATCTACATTCAATAGGTTATGAGACGGTAAGATGCACATTTGTTGTTGTCTTTACCAGATTTGGGAATCACGGTGATGACCGCTGTTCCCATAGTGCCAGTAAGTGTACTGGTAAGTATGCCACTGCCTTGGCTGCTTCTAGCGTCTTTGCGGTGTACAACTCCACGTAGAAGCGCTCAAATGTCTGCGCTATAGCTGCGTCTGTCTGCAGTTTCTGTTCCAAGGGTCCATGCATCTCCGGAATTCTACTTTTATGTACCTGTGCCCTCAACCGATGCACAAGGAGCCTTCCAGCTTTATTGCCTTTGGTGTAAGTCCCTCTGTTTGGTGCGTAGC
Organism: Lissotriton vulgaris; assembly: GCF_964263255.1. NCBI lineage: Eukaryota > Metazoa > Chordata > Amphibia > Caudata > Salamandridae > Lissotriton > Lissotriton vulgaris. Next base: position 181,691 of record NW_028243475.1, on the reverse strand, counting down.
AGGGCATACTCTACTTTGCCTGTGTCTATGGCTTTGAGTTGTTTTCTGGCCATAGTTAGTTGCCTCCTCACCTTGTGGGAGCCAGATTGTTTGTAGGCGTCCTCCAGGTCTTTCACCTAGGTTTCCAGAGCCACTTGTTTCTCTCTCCTGTACCTATTGATTCTCATGGAGATGGCTAGCAATGCGCTTCAGAGGACTGCTTTTAGGGTGTCCCCTAGCAATATGATGGGAGGTATCCAGGTTCTCATTTCTGCTTAGGAAGGTTTCAATTACTCTGTGATCTCTTTAACTGTAGAGTCATACGTTAATAGTTTCGGGGTCAGGCACCATGTCCGATGGGTCGTGGGCCCTTCAGGGACACTTAGGGAGAGCAAGATATGGGAGTGGTCAGATAGTGCAGCGACCCCTATGTCGACTTGAGTAATCACTGCAGGGAGACGTGTGGTGGCAAAGAAGTAGTGAATTGTGGCATAGGTTTGGTGTGCGGCGGAGATAAAGTGTAATCACTGGTAGTGAGAATGCGCAAGCACCATATATCTGGCAGGCCCGCCACCTGTAGCCAGTGCAGGCGCTGAGGAATGAAGGCTCCAGTCTGCCCTATGTTTTGTTCCAAGCAGTCTTTCAACTTATTTAGAACTAAATTTAAGTCTCCAACTATCAGTTCATCAATGTCGGGGTTGTCCAGTACCTGTCACAGGGCGCTAAAAATAAACTGTTCTTGGTGCTCATTTGGAGTGTATATTGTCTCTAAAGTGAAAGGGTGTGTGTGTGTGGATCACCATTCATAGGGAGAGGAGTTTCCCTGGTTGCTCTACGTGCGTCTGGTGAAGCTGCACGCAAAAGGTTGTGGCGAGGAGGATCACTGCTGCTTTTTTCTGTGGGCCCGCAGTGAAGTATTTGGCTGTCAAACCAGCTGGATTTCTTCCACTTCCAGTCACAATAAAGGAGATGCATTTCCTGCAACAGACAGACATTGCATTCAGAGCATGGAGAAGTGGAGAAGAGAGGCAGTCTTTTTGTTGGGGCGTTGAGACCCAGCACATTTAAATTCAGTACTTTAATCATGGGTTGAGGGTGTGTGTGCATGGCTAGTGGGTGGGCGTGACTGACATGAGTAGAGTCCTCTTGGCCGGCTGCACAACTGTTCACCTCTATAACTATGGAGCAGCGGAAAGTCTGGTTGAGGGCAGCGGGAGGTGTGAAAATTTAGGTTGGACCTGGGGGGTCAACTACTCCATCCATGGGAGGTATAGCAACTTTGTGAACAGGAGTTGTTGTGACTATGGCCAACGAGTACAGTTTTGCACATAGTAAGGGGTAGAGGCTCTGTCCACAGCGGACAGCCATAGAGGTCAGGATATATAGGCAGATGTGAGTAACGTGGTGTAGTATGCCCTTTCAGGTTCGATACAGTGACACATTATGGGTGGAGCTGTGTATCCGTAGTCTGAGGCCAGGGGCATGGGTCTGTCCTGGGGAATTTCGATCTTGTGAGGACTCATGATGGTGGATAAGAGCGAAGCGCTCTTTGTGGCTTTAATCGGCTGTGGGCTTGCCTGTATTCCTTCTAAAGGTGTGGGGGGCCTCACACCAGTGCCCTGGTATTTTGCGAGGGGTGCCTGAGAGGTCGGTCTCTTTTTGGGTATTCTGCAGTCCTGGAATGGACTTTACATCCTTTGTGCTGTGTGTGTTTCTATGTTTCACACGAAGATCAGGTGGAACGGGTGGAAATCCCCTGTAATTAACACCATTTTCTCGCAGGAAGGCTGTAGCAGCTTAGAGCGTGCAGTGGCATTAAAGGGTGATGGGGGATAAGTCTTGGTACAGACACCCTTTTATGCCTTCCAATATAATCGAGGCCTTGTCCCGCACCGCTGCCATGATTGCCTACTCCTGGCGGAATTGGTGGACACTTGTTAAAATTTCCTGTGTCGTGCCTGGTGTATTGGCTAGTCTACCTCCTCTGTGTGCGGTCGAGCACCACATCTTTCTCCGCAAAGTCCTGTGGGATGTGGTGGAAGAGGTAGATAATGTAGTCCTCCAAGTCCCCAGCTTCCGCCTGTAGTGGGACTTCTCTGATTCTGATGTTAGAGCTAGAGGATCTGTTTTCAAGGTCCTTTAGGTGGATTTGCAGATCTTGGTGTTGGCTTTGCAGGTCTAGTAGTTCACGCCTATAGTGATTGAGTGCCTCTTCCCTGGCGTTGTTTGTTTGCTCCAAAGTGACCAACCTGTTTCCAATCTCTGTGACATTCTTCTTGACCTGTATGATGTCTGCGGACATCTCCTCACGAAGAGCAGCTATGTCTGGCCTGAGTGTGCTTAAGAGGGTCTCTATGAAGGAGCGGGTAAAGGGTGCCTCGACCTCTATGTGCACCTGGGTCGGCAGCTCGTGGGTTGTCTGTGGCGGGGGTTAGGCATCCCGGATCTGATTCGTCTTCTTAGCAGGGCGCTTTGTGAGTAAGTCCTTCAGAGTAGGGTCTTTTTTGGGCCTGTGCACCGCCATGGTGTTGTCAGGGTCCAGGTCGGAAAATGTCATGTTTGTGTTGTGTGCACGAAAAAATGTTCACAGAGGTTGCTGCTGGTTGTCAGAGTATCACGGCCTGTAATCTCAGGCCACATGTCAGCATGGACCCGGTTTGGGCAGTGGTCAGGTAATGTTGTGGATCTTATTCTGTGTCTCTTGGAGAATTGGTGTGCCTCAGTGTGCCAATCCCAGCAGCTTTTGTGTTGGGTGGAGCGATGTGGGTGGAGTCGGGCTGTCTCTACCAGCACCCTGTGGGGGTTGGTCATCCTGTGTGGCTCCCATTGCATGTTTGCTGCCCCAATTCCTCCAGACCCCCCCCCCCCCCCTAATTTTGCTTGTGGTAGCCTCAGTGCCGGCAAGAGGATTGCTCCCCCCACGCGTGCAACAACTGCTCACAGTGGAAGGTATCCATGATGGGAGCCCAGTACTACACAGGGGAAGGAGGATAGGTGGAGGCTGCTTGCGTCACTCCCTCCATGTCAAGTCCACTAGCTGCAGAAGGTAATGTTGTCGGGCCTCGACGGACATCAGATGGAGGAGGTCGAGGCTCCCCAGATGTGGCTCACAACATTCCTCCCAAATTTTATTAAAAACAAAATCAACAAACAAAAATCGAACCTGTGGGAATGAATAAGAAAACAACTAAAAACAACTGAAGTCTCAAAGTTCTTAGAGGCAGTCCGCAGAACAGCAGTCATAGGTATAGCTGGGAGCACCCGGGCATCTTGGCTCATAACCATAATTTCGCCAGGTACGTCTGATGACGTCCGGATCTTTCAGCATTACGTCAGTTGAGTGACAAAGTCGACCTATGTGATGTTAATCGGTCCAGCGTGCTCTTGCAGTGAGGCAATTGGTGTCTTGTGGTTCAAACTTAAGTGCATCAGGAAAGTATGGGGAGTCCATTGTGAACATTTGACGATGGTGTCGCTTGATCCCTTAAAGACAGCCTTGGCATGCTGTGACCTGTTGAAGTGTGTGTTACATGGTCTGGCTACCTCCTGGAATCCATTGTTGGGGCAAAGTCAAATCCATCTCACGCTTGAGGGAGGCCCCTTTGGTTGAGTTGCCACGGAACTGCCTGTCGGCTGCACTGGGGCTGCATGCATGTCTGCATCTGGACAGCCGCAAAACCACCTCGGAGCCACTGCCTAGTCACTCGTGCAACGTCCGGGGTGGATGTGTCCTGATCAGAAGAACATGCTCTCGCTACCGGGATCATGATGTAAGCCAGTTAAAGAAATGACCACTGGTTCTTCCGATCGTCACTCTGTATGACAATGGTGCAGGACTCCAGTGTTATCATTTGATGTTCCACGGATGGTGATGATGCACATGGTAAATGATGGAGTGGTTGCTATGGGGAAGACAGGTGGTGATGACTTGCATGGGGGGAAGGGTGACTGGAAGGACTTTGCAGTCATGTCACTTGGTGCAGCTCCTCTTCTTTGGCATGTGCGCTTGCAAGCAGGGATGCCGTTTGCTCTAAGCAGCCGGTGACAGGTGCCAGGACGGTCACATTGTGAAGTGTGGGGCAGATACACGGTTCGTGCATGCAGGCGGCTTACGTTCGGTATTCCCGCTGAGCTACCTCCCGTGACGTCTCTGCACCCCAGTGGCTGGCTTGTGTCAGTATGTGTACTCAGATAGTAGTACGAGTCATTGTTCTTGCCTCCTTGTTAATTTCTCCTGTGCACCTGTGGTAGTCCGTTCTTCTGTGTGACAGGATTGTCACACTCCTTTCTCACCACTCCTTCTCTTCTTTGCAAATGTGACAACGTGACAATCTCTCTTCCTCCTCTGTTCTTGCTTCCTCTGTAATGTGGTATCCAGACGCATTTCTTCTTTGTACATGCTGGAAATAGTGGTGACAGGTGTTGTCCACTCTTCTACCTTGGACCTCCTGCCAACTCCGTCTTGTCTGTTACACTGCATATCTTCTTCTCCCGCCACGGACCACTCGCCGGTCCGGTCCTGTCCTGTCTATAGGACTGGGCGTCTTCTCGGTTGCGTCAGCCATTTCGTAGACAGCAGTGAAGGTAGGTGTGTTTTGGTGGATCCGTTCTGCAGTGCCTTCCATACACTTCTTCTCCTGAACAAGGTATTCTGGCTGCAACTCAGGATCGCTGTGGGAGGTGAGTGTCTCTTTGCTCTTGCGTCGGAGGCAGCTTGCTACTCTGGGACTTGCGAGTCTCCTCATGCCTGTAATGAGCTAATGTGCAACGCAATCTTAAGGCAGTTTTGGGTGCACTCCCTGAATAGTTTCTGGCCCATTACGGGGCGGTGCTAGTGCAGCTGGGGTGAACATGATCTCCTTTCCATGTTTAAGCTACATGGAGCTCCTCCTCTGAGATCTCCTTGGTGCTTTGCTTTATGGCGGGTAAACTCCTTTCTGCCTCCTCTTCGCTCAAGGGCACAATGCTTGTGCCTTGAGGCTGCGCGGTTGCGGTGCTGGATCCTGCACAGGTTCATACGAGTCTGATAAGATTAGTCACTCAGTCTGACATACTGCAAATGCTAGGCCAACGGTGGCCACTCATTGTAGTTGGCGGCCATCACATCCTCTTCACTTCAGCATTGCTTCTTCTCTTCGCAGAGGTTTCTCGCTCCCAACTTTGGGTTTCTTGACACTCTTTCTGCAGGGGTTCAGTCTCTCCTGTTCTGCATCGCGTAGGCAGTCCACAGGGGGCGTGCTGCCCTCTCTTCTACCAGTCTTTTGGCTGTGACTGTTAGAATGTAGTCTGTAGTGTCCTGTGGGGCCTCTCTTCCTTCTACTGGCTGCTGTGTAGGCACATGGCAGCTGAACATGCAGGCACTTCTGTAAGGACGTCTTTTCTACTCCCTCGTGATGTGCAGGGAACAGCCAGAGTATCCTGAAGCCTACCCTTCCTAAGTGCGGGGAAGCACTTTCATCAGCACTGCAATGTCTCTACCTGCTGCCACTGCAGGTTTCTCTTCCCCCACATTCATAACCATCAGGGTCTTGCTGTCTCTTGACAGCAATGTACTTTTGTCAGTTCTCTTGAAGCTTTCCTCTACTTGGTGCTTACTGTGTGGGTCAACAGTCTCTCCCCTCAGGCACTAGGCATCCCACAGGGGTGTGCAGCTTTCACCTGGCCAGTGTCTATGGTGTGCTACATCAGGGCTGCTTTCCTTGTCTTTCACTTTACCAGGTACTGAAAATGCCGTTGCTGTGTTTTCACACCGTGTTGGTACAGTAGGACGGCCTGTCTTTGATCTGAATGTCGCCAGGTCTGGACTGCGGCATTGGAGTCCCTCTAGGACTAGGGGGAGCTGTAGCCACTTCTTACAGCGCGTGGGACCTTGTTATTGCAGCGGGCCTTTCTGGAGTCACTTCGGCGTGTACAGTTTCAGGCCGGCTGTGGGAGCATTTAGGCTTTGGTACCGCTCTGGTGCAGTCCACTGAGCTTCTGCCAGGTGGTGCTGCAGCCACTCCTTCATTAGGACCGCTGCAGCGTTCCTGATGTTGAGGGGCCGCGCTACTCCTCCCTGGAGTTGCAGGCTTTTCAAAAGTCCTCCTTCACCTCTGCGCAGTGTCGGATTGGGATCACAATTCGGCCCGGGCACTCCTAAAAAAAAGTGGCCCATATTCCCGGAATGTTCCTTTTCATTAAACACCAATTGTTTAGTCTCATTGGGCACGTTTATAGAAATGTTTGGTAATGTTCACATTTTATAGCGTATGGAGACAGTAGCGTGGGTAAAAACTAGGGGCCTCATTTATGAGAAATGATGCATCGCTGCGTGAAAGCAGCGATGCGTCACTTCTTAGTGCGCACTCCTTGCGACATACCTGATGCATCATATTAACTGTATGACGCATCATGTTGCAAGGAGTTACAGATACGTCAGTATTTCTGACGTATCTGTATAGTGCAAAAGTGACGCATTGCTGGAGTGTGTCACAAAAGTGACGCAACTCCAGCAATGCGTCTTTTCACATGGGGCAAGCCCCATGTGAAAGGGCCTGTGTCAGTCTTACGCCTGCTGTGAGGCAGGAGTAAGATTTTGACGCAACATCATCCTAGAAGTGACGCAGTGAAATCTCATAGATTTCACTGCGTCACTTCTACGAGGCTTTTTGCTGGGGAACGCCCCTCCTGCATACATTATACCTGATGCAGGTATAATGTAGCGCAGGGGTTTACAAAGTGACGCATCTGCTTAGAAGCGTCACTTTGTAAATAGCTCTCAACAGGAGGCATGTTTTACGACCCCAATGCATCACAAAAAGTGACGCATTAGAAGCGCAAAACTGACGCAAGCCCTCATAAATGAGGCCCCAGGAGCATTGATTTTTGGCTGGCGGGCAAGGTGAATTATAATTGTCCAAGGGCCACAACACATGCTCTGATTGGAATTTTGAAATCCTGGCCTGTACAAAAATGACAAATATCACCAAATTTTGTTATTTTCCCCGTAATCAGTATGTATTTTAAGCATTTAACGTAAGGCAAATGCACTTTATATTAATTTCTAAAGCTGCCTAAATGACCCGTGACTGATCGTCAAAGTAACAAAGGCAGAAAAGCCATGTTAAAAAAGAATAAGGTTTTTATCCATACTAATATAATAAAGAGAGAGCCCAAACCTTTGAGGCTGGTAATCTCAGGAACCACAGCAACAATCACAACACCCAATACAGCGTTGGAAAGGGCAGTTGCAGCAGAAGGACATAAGCTATGCAGACGCCCACCATATACATTTAAAAGGTAAAAGAACCGTGCCAGCAAAGTAGTCCCTTGTGGACTTGTCTGCGTTGTACTGTGGGCGTGTGCTGGGGGCGTGACAAACGCTGGCGGCGTGTGGTACGTTCCGCCCTTCATGCCATGTCTCATATCGTGTGCTAATCCCACCCTGCTCCCTTTAAATACCCCTGCACCCCATAATCATAACCCACCCGTACTCCTTAAAATACCCCAACACCCTTAAACACTAACCCATCTTAACCCTATAAATATACCCTGTACCCCAAAACCCAAACCTATCCCTAAACCCTAAAAATACCCCTGTCCCCCAAAACCCAAACCTAGCCCCGAACCCTATAAATACCCCTGTACCTCAAAACCCAAACCTACCCCTGAACCCTAAAAATACCCCTGTACCCCAAAACCCAAACCTAGCCCTGAACCCTAAAAATACCACTCTACCACAAAACCCAAACCTACCCCTGAACCCTAAAATACCCCTGTACCCCAAAACCTAAACCTAGCCCTAAACCCTTAAAATAACCCTGTACCCCAAAACCCAAACCTACCCCTGAACCCTAAAAATACCCCTGTACCCCAAACCTAGCCCTGAACCCTAAAAATAACCCTGTACCCCAAAACCCAAACCTACCCCTGAACCCTAAAATACCACTGTACCCCACAACCCAAACCTAGCCCTGAACCCTAAAAATACCACTGTACCCCAAAATCCAAACCTAGCCATGAACGCTTAAAATACCCCTGTACCCCAAAACCCAAACCTACCCCTGAACCCTAAAAATACCCCTATACCCCAAAACCCAAAGCTAGCCCTGAACCCTAAAAATACCCCTGTACCCCAAAACCCCTACCTATCCCTAAACCCTAAAACTACCCCTGTACCCCATAACCCAAAACTATATCTGAACCCTTAAAATACCCAAACACCCGAAAAAATATACCTCAGTACCCCAAAACATATACCCCTATACCCTTATCCAAACATTAAAAAAAAAACATGCTTTTACCATTCATGCATTTACAACAAATTTCGTTGTGAATGTATGCGTGGTAAAAGCATATAAAATGTAATGCCATGCGTTATAATGGCATTGCGGAGTCATGGTACTTTCGTAATAAAAGTATGCGGAGTGATGGTATGCGGAAAGAAAGTTGCAGAATAATGGGTGTTTACCCTCCCCCGGTAAGTACATTGGTGGCACGGCGGCCCACATCACCAGCAACATACTCATATTTTTTCACGACCCATTTAAAAAATGCACAGGTCTCTCTCATTGATGGCCAGCACCGACATACACTTTTAGACACACCTCCCGCCACAAGTTCTACAATTGCAAATTTTAGAGCTGGGAAGCTACGTTCGAATCTCGGCATCAGCTCAACATCCCGTGAGTCAAGGCAAATCGCTTTGTCTCCCCGTGCCTACCACAAATGAATGTGTTCTTCTGTAATGTAAATTGTGCTCATGTCATATTGTTGAGTTTGCGCTATATAATATTGCAAGGAAAAATAAAGTAGGTGAAACTCAAGTTCACACACTACTGAACGCGCACTCTTAAGTGCATCAGCAGTGCACTGTGAATCGGACCGTTCACAGGCCTGTCACAGATAAGAATTGCATCAAAACGAAATCCTACAAAACAATATACTACTGGCCGGCAGCAATTCATACCCGGACAACGTCGGGACGGGCTGCTAGTTCTATATAAAGATTCGTCTTTGATTATCATGCTCTGGCGTTTGCAACATTTGAAAACATGAACAATGGTCAGTCATTTAAAGAAAATAAAAATTGTCGTTTTATATAGTGTTAACTGGCCCCTTGGGCACTAGATCTAGTTCAATGAGCACCAGCTGCGCTAGAGGAGATCAAATTAGTTTTTATTTTTCAGCCTCAGGACAAGAAGTGATTTGCCCAGAATCACAGGATGTTGAGCTAAAGCGGGGATTCCAACATAGTTCCAGAGTTGGCAGCTCTGGTCGTGGTAGCCTCACAGCTAGGCCTATATGCAAATAACCCCTCCACGCACAGCACCTTACACTCAGCACAGAAAGACACTGGGGCTGACAAGACAACACCTGGCCGCCAGCAAAGCCCCTGACCGCTTCACGCTCACATCCTTCCCAGTACACTAAAGCGTCAAGCTTTAGCCTGGCAAAGGTGGAAGGAATCACAGAACAAAGCTTCTGGGCCGGTCTCGGAGGTGGGGGGCAATGGGGGTTGAGGTGAAGATGAGCCATCAGTAGTTATCTCCTAATACTGAACCCCTAGTGAGGCTGCTTTACTCTTCCCGCCCGCCTCTGTTTGACAGCCCGGCAGGGGAGCAGGAGCACTGCTTTTGGGTGTGTGTGCAGCCCCCCAGGAGCCACAAGTCCCTGCCCTGATAGTCACCTTGCCTTACAATGCAACAGCTTGGCTGGGGCGGGGCTGCCCAGATTGCAAGGTTCTGTGGGCCAGGTGACACAGGGCTTAAAAAAACGGCCCACTGGTCACACTTAGGCCCCGGCCCCTCGGCCAATGCCCGACTGCCCGCCTTCCTAATATGACCCTGCCTCTGCGGTGGCAGATATACTTCATTCACAGGCCGTGCGGGACTGAAGCTGCAGGTGGAGAAGTAAACAACGGGGTTGCCAAATACAAACGGTGCAGTTACGCTGGGCTGGCATCAGGTGCCACTGCAGCCACCGTCTTCACAAGTGATCACCCTCAGCATGCTGGCTGTATCGGTGCCTCATGGCAAGGCCGCTGCCCTACTCACTGGATGGGCGGATACATACTATGTATGCCTTGCGAACCCCAGCTACCGTTTCTCCTCCCAACAGGTGGTCTCCCAGGCTGGCGGCACTAACAGAGGATGGCCATCTTATCCTCAGGCAGGGACTCTGCGGTGCCGGCCGATTGCCAGAGGACACTGCTGCTCCTGGCAGTATTCTGGGGAGGCAGTGAGCAGCGCAGGGTGGGAAACTCCTGTGCAGGGCTTGTCACTCTTATCACAGGGGTGCAGTGATCTCAGTCTTTTCTCACCGGTTGGCGGGGCTCTATGATGTGGTTACTGTAGCACTTCCCTGTACATGCTGGGCTCACTAGTGTCTCCTATGCTCCTATCGGGATGGCACTCCACTCCCCTCTTCACCTGGCCAGAATGGTGGCAGGCAGACAGGATCAACATGAACAGTCCCGGGCCACAATTGGTGTCGGAGGCTTGTGCGCTAGTTCTCGGGGGTTCCGCCACATCCTGCTGTCTTGTTCATGCTGCCACATCCTGCTGTCTTGTTCATGCTGTCATTAAATAGGCGTGATGCAACTGGAGCATCAGACTGCGGGAGATGACCAGTCTCTTTCCCCTCGCCGCAGGGCCGCGGCAGGGGTTCTGGTTGTAGGACGCCGTCGGGCTTAACTACTGAGTAGGCTTTTTGCTGCCCTTCCTCGGTGCAGGCAGCAGGGGCGAGGGTGCCTCAAGCACAGGCCATTTTTCCCCTCCATGCCAACAAGCATTTACAATGCAATGGTCTCGGTATTATTAAAGGTAGAGCTATTGGCATTGCTCATGACTTTTTTTTAAAATTATAAATAAATGGCATTGTCATTTACATTGCCAATAGCTTAATCGTTAAATAAATGGCATTGTCATTTACAACGCCAATAGCTTAATCGCAGAGCCACTCACACATAGAGCCACCTACAAAAAAAGCTATCCACACAGAGCAACACACACACACACAGAGCCACACACACACACACACACAGAAAGAGGCACGAAAAAACCGTATCACAAGCAGGAGGGAACAGAGGCACGAAAAAACCAGATCACAAGCAGGAGGGAACAGAGGCACGAAAAAATCAGAACAATCACAAGCAGGGCTGCAAACAGATGATGTAAGCCCCATCCTTTTCAGACGGATTTACAAGGCGAGCCAATGGAGAAGAGGGGCGGGTTAATGCCCCGTACTAAGAAACATTAAATCTTCGGGCCGAACTGCGAAAGCGCAGCCTACAGTCCTCGACCTAAAAAGGGAGTATTAAAAGCAGGACGGTAAAATTAAGGTAATGCTAAGGATACAATAAAAACCATTAAAGTTGAACGTGCAGGCCGGATGGCTAGTTACCAACTCCACATCAAACACCAAGTTTGAAATCCCCCAAACCTATGATGTTTTCTTTTAAGTGGATAATAAAACCTATAATAAACATTCAAAGTGACAAAACTCTGGTGGAAAAGTTGCATAAGGAGCTGTGTGTGCGTTCATTCCTGCACCAGGAACTTATAGAATGTTTTAAAGATGATGCTAACTTTTCACAGTATCATTCTTTTTGTTAAAAGGCAATGAGGAGCTACTTGGCCAACAGGAAAAAGAATAAGTCTGGACACTCTGGTGCCCCGGACAGGAAAACAGAGTAAGAGTATAGTCATTCATGTGAGATGAATTCGGGTAATTTCATGAAACTCACCCTACCAGAAGAACAAATCTACTGGTATGGGTGTCACCATGGGGCGTGCTACCTCAGTACCCTAAGGGTAAATGAAAGCAAGGGCTAGCAATGAAGAAAACAAGACAATCTGGAAATTAAATAAAACACAGAAATTGCCTAGATTGTAAAAGCCAATGGAATATTCACAAATATCCTACGGCAATTTAACATAAGAACAAAGTGAGCAGATCAGGAGTTGAATGGAGTGTTGTCAAATTAGTATTCTATTAATTCTGGTCCATCACATCTAAAAACATGGGCACTGTAAAAGAATTAGAGACTTGCAGTATGAGAATAGTGAGAGCAGAAAAACTGAGAAACAACTGCAGACTTAATTGTTGACAATGCTGAAACAGGAGATAATGTGGATGTTTGAAGTGGTAATGGCAGGCATGATGACCGAACGGGCCTTTGCTGCAATTACACATACGGAAATTGGGGCAGAATTTGTAAACTCAAGGTAGGCCCTTCGATCAGACTCGTGGGTAAAATGATCATTTACCCAAATCCTTTGCTTACTACCTTCAAGTTTTCAGATCGGAGACTAATATGGTAAATACAATCCGAGCGCTTTTAACTCCTCATAGATTTGTAACTGCACCTCACAGAGTAACATTGCTCAAAACTTTAACTGTACCCCTGATAAACAGTCAGCAAAAAAGAGAAACGCCACATCATTACACAAAGCAAAGAATTAAACGCTGAATAGATCTGGCTGTAGCGATATTTGTCGAAACTTGAAGATGAAGAAATAAACAGAAAAAAACATCTGGTTGCATCTCTGCTTCTGCGAAAATGTCACTAACACCTACCAAATACTCTGCAGGTGGTCTTGAAAAAGAGAAAGCTGTTAATTACATGAGTAGATCAAGCTCCACTGTCAACAGCCGGCTGCTGTAATGAGCAATAATAAATCAGTGCAATGGCAGGGGCTGAATGTTATGCTTCGAGGGGATAGCAGTAATCTGGAGTGGACAAAAAGCGCTAAATTCAAAAGGGCATAGTATCTACATTCCTTCTGGCTGCACTAACTCACGACCCTGGTGCATCGCATTGCTAACATGAACTATGCGCCCCTACTGCCCTATTCCCCCACTCGCATGAAGCTGGTGGCGCTATCTCCCCAAGGACTAATGCCCAGGATGCAATCCCATCTCCAATTACTAATGGGAGCCTCAGAGCACTACTCAGGAGCTTTAGTTGTGTTATAGGGGAATTTACGCCCTGCCATCATTTGGTGAGTCAGGCAGTAACATCACTGAAAGCTAACGCCTGCGCCCCACATGTACATGCCGTTCTTCCATCCATCAAGAGTGTTCTAAGGCGAAGTTGCCTCTCATTATACCCCTAACTGTGCGGCTGGGCATGAGTCACCAATTATGGGTGTCTGCCTGCGCAGGGCCAGGTATGCAAGAAATAATCAGGTACAGGTTCAACTTTGGCACCAAAAAGTCCCCTAATAATCGTGTCTGATTCGCCTGTGTAATGTCCGAGAAATGTCTCCCCATGCAACAATCTCTATATGGCTTTAGCGTTGTGCCCTCTAATACGCTTGTGTCTTCTCCCACAATAACAGACACCCACCCAGAGGAAAAGCGCGCCAATTTAAGCTTCCAGCGTGCAATGACTGTCTATAATCAAGGGCATTTGATTCTGCAAAGAGGGCGGTGGTTTCTCCCCTCTAGTCTGAAACCCCTGTGTGCTCAGGGGTTGAAGCAATGAGTCAGGAGGCTCATACCACACCCCAGTAACCATTGGGTGCGCTGTACAACTCCACCAGTTCGAGCTGCGCCCATAATACCCGATCCTCGAGTGGGGCACACAACTTGAACTGATCTTATGTCCGATAAAACAGCTCCCCAGTTTCTATGCCAAACATCTCCGTGAGCAGCGCTTCAAGTCGGCGAGCCATACCATCCGGTCAGCACCCGGTGTCCAAGGGTCTGCGCCCAGATGCTCCATGTATCCCGAGAACATTTCAGGCCCCAACGAACACGCATACCAGTAAAGAAATCGCTCCTCCATGAAATCTCATCCCGAGTGGGAACGATGCCTCTCTGTCCAAGAAGGAGCAGTACAACAAGACCTGTTTCGAATACCTCCCGAAGCGATCCCTGTGTCCCACGCACTGTGTAACCCGAGTATTTACCGAAAATTCCGCACCTGAAACACCATGGCTAATTATACCAATGCTCTCTTTGAAGATGCCGAACCCTCAACTCTATCTGTAGGACCGACAAGAACAAAGTTCGCCCATACCAAATGCTTTGTTCAACTGGAGAGCGCCCCGCACCAACCATGCCACAAGGGGGTCCCAACCAGTCCCCAGCCACACAACTCTCTGCCGCTGGCTCTACCCTCTGAAGCCGCTTAAAAGGGACGCGCTGTTCAGTTCTCTCCAGCGCAACCGAAACCAAACGTGCGGGCGGAGGGAAGGGGTTGCCAAACAGGGAGTCAGAGCAAGAAACAACGGCACAAACATGGGGGGGGGGGGGGCAGAAAAACAGCACAAACGGGGGCAGGGGCACGAAGAAAGCACAAACAGGGGACCAGAGGGGCACGAAGAAAGGCACAAACAGGGGAGCAGAGGCTTACCTCATGTCCTGGTAGACGCTGCTCGACCAGAAAAATGGCGCCCGCCAGCTTCCGATTTTTTCGGATTCAGGGGCGTGGTTTTCCGAAAAAGACGGAGCTTCTTTGGAGGGACGGCTCTCTCCTCCAATGGCTGGCCTCCGTTTAGGAAGCCAGCCAATGGAGGAGAGACAGGGCAGGGAGGCGGGTTCTTCAGCCCTACTAAGAAACATAAGATCTGGCAAGCCAGCATTTTCGGTCCTTGACCTAACGATGGCTCACAAACGGGGATCGGCCCACTCATCGCCATTGTTGTATTATGGGCCAAGAGCCCACATACTTTGTAAATAAGTAACGCAGACACTTTTGTAACGTACTCAGAACTGGCCACGAGCACGTGCACTTGGGCTCTTTTATTGGCAGGGTCACCTGACCAGTTACTCCTGTGTTGGATGGGTGTGGGGTGGGTATATGGGCCAGCTCTCTGTGGAGAGGCTGGCAAAAACACTAGTCTGTGTCCAGCGAGTCCAGCAGGACACAACAATCATGGGCCCCAGTATGCTGGCTTTCCCCCGCGTCTCACAGTGGTCATGTAGGTGCGCAAAATGTTTCTTCGGGCTCTCGGTGATCTGCTGGGATCGTAGGCCAGACCCATGGTGAACAGGCTGGATCCATCAGCTGTCCGAGTCGAGTGGCAGAGCACCACAGAAGTGCTGTCACTCTGGCGCCATCTTGGACAAGCCCCCATGAACTCAAAAAAGAGTTTTGGTGTAATAAAATGTTTGCCTAAGAACGCAGAGTTTAAGCGGGGAAGCCACAATGTATCCAGGGTCTCTGGTTTCACTTTGTACAAATCAGCCTGTAAATGGCTATCTATTTGTCTCTCGTTATGTTAAGATTTTGTTTTTATCTTTTAATGGGTTTTTCTGCAGTTTTTAAAATATAGTGTGCACTTAACCCAAGGGTATTGGAACCCATTACGTAAGCACCAGCCAGCTCCATTTTACAGTGTTACTGGCATTGTTTATAAGCACGGAGAAATTACTTGATTTGCCCAGAATCGCAGGATGTTGAGCCAACGCCAAGACTAGAACCTGGTTCCCTAATGCCACAGTCAGCCGTTAAAACCGTAATGCCACTTCCTGAGTAAAGGGAGGAAGGCAGAAGCCACATGAGCTCGGCTCGTAGCTGTCCCAACAGGAGCTCGACCTGGGCTCAGGTTCGAGTCTGACTCGATCTTTCAGTGGCTGGTCCAGCGCTCTGCAAAGCTACCAAGTTCATGCTCATGGCAAGCTCTGCAAAAATCCACCATATACTGCAGGTATCCAAGCATAAGGTTGTTATGAGTGCATGTCACTAGGGACACTATGTTCCATTCCTTTACTTTGATTTTACTGCTTAATGCATTCTTGGAATTGTCAGTGTGAATGGCTGGAGTTGAACCAGTTGGAGTGAAGTACATATATAAATTAGTTTATTAAGGAAAACCCTATTACAGGACGCTTGGGAGTCCGCGGGATATGGTGTCTTCTGGTAACAAATATTTACTAGCTACATCTGACTGTTAGAAATAGTCCAATGTAAGAAAATAAGGCATAGGTTACACAAGTGTTACAGAGCGTTTGTGTACTGTTGAATAATTTCATAGCACACACATCACACACCCATTTGTTTATTAGCACTTAAATACCATGTGCTATCAGTACCTACTTCAATAACTTTATTATAACCACTCTGTCAGGATTTACAGGTTTTTGTATTGAAACGCTATTGCGTCTCAATAAATACATAAAAAATTCAAGTTACACTAATTTTATCGGCCTTAGTGGGATGAACGGTAGAGTGCTCTTCACAAAATAACGCAAAACACAAATACCACAGGTAGTGTGCAGGAATCTGAGGTACTTTACTTACGAGATCTACCCAACAGGTGTTCCAGCGATGACATCAGAGAATACCATTGAACCTGTTGCTGGTGGCGGTTGGATGAGCATTGTCAGGCCCACTGTTCTGTGGGTCAGGAATTAGGATAGAAAAACCCATTGCAAAGGCAACAAACCTGAAGCCAACACTCGGAAAACCCTTTGAATAAATGGGGAGAATTCAAGTCGGCAAAATCCTCTTCAAACCAAGGGCTTTCAGCCCCGCGGTTTTCTTGCAGTTCACGTGAATCACGTGAGCAAACATGCACGCGCATTCACGGCCAGGGCTTCTCCTCCCCTAGCAGCACTCCTCCCACACCAGCAACTCCCCCCTCCCACACCAGCACCTCCCCTCTCTCTCCCCGCAAACACAGCCTTGCCGTAGCAGCACTCCTCGCACACCAGCACCTCCCCCCTCCCACACCAGCACCTCCCCTCTCTCTCCCCGCAAACACAGCCTTGCCCTAGCAGCACTCCTCCCACACCAGCACCTCCCGCCTCCCACAACAGGACCTCCCCTCTCTCTCCCTGCAAACACAGCCTTTTTTTCATTCTGTGCAGTGCAGCACCATCGTTTACCCGATTTTGTAAATTAAGATGCTTTGCCAACACATGCTTGTTATCACACTTAAGGTAAATCTATTATTTTTTCAAACGCTTTGTGAAGTGTGTGTACAAGGTTTGTTTATGGTAGGCACGGGAGAACCCAGTTCCAGTTCGGTAGCTTTGGATGTTTCGCCACTTCTTCCCTATTGAGAACTGAAGGAGAGTTCATTTGTTTTTGCGCTGCGTTCCTCATGCACGTCTCGCCACCTGCGCTGCTCTCTTTTACCTGCCTCTTTCCTGTTGCGTTGAATTGTGCGCTTCCCCAACTGCCTACCCTGCTCCCGCGCCCTTCATGTTGCTTTCACGTCCCTCCGGCCCTCTCCACGTTGCTTTCGTATCCATTCCCCCACCCAACCCCATATTGCTCTCACATTCAATGGTGTTGCCTCTGCACCGCCCAAACCTCTGCCTTGTTTATGTTAATGCCGTACAACTAATTGTGACTGACTCCGTTCCTACTGAACCAGGCTGTAAGACTGGTGTTTCTGGCAGTGGGAATACAGATTTTTTAAAACAGATGTCTGTTCGGAAGTCTGCTTAGTTCGCCTAACTCTGTCACGGCCGCGCATAGCACAAGGCACGCAATGTCACTCACACCCGCAACGCCACTCACACACGCAACGCCACTCACACACGCAACGCCACTCACACACGCAACGCCACTCACACCCACGCAACGCCACTCACACCCACGCAGTGCCACTGGGTTCCAGTTGCTGCATTGGCTCTCCCGTGCCTACCATAAACAAACCTTGTACACACACTTCACAAAGCGTTTGAAAAAATAGAAGATTTACCTTAAGTGTGATAACAAGCATGTGTTGGCAAAGCATCTTAATTTACAAAATCGGGTCAACGATGGTGCTGCACTGCACAGAATGAAAACAAGGCTGTGTTTGCGGGGAGAGAGAGGGGAGGTGCTGGTGTGGGAAGGGGGAGGTGCTGGTGTGGGAGGAGTGCTGCTAGGGCAAGGCTGTGTTTGTGGGGAGAGAGAGTGAAGGTGCTGGTGTGGGAGGGGGGAGGTGCTGGTGTGGGAGGAGTGCTGCTATGGCAAGGCTGTGTTTGCGGGGAGAGAGAGGGGAGGTGCTGGTGTGGGAGGGGGGAGTTGCTGGTGTGGGAGGAGGGCTGCTAGGGGAGGAGAAGCCCTGGTCGTGATTGCGCGTGCATGTTTGCTCACGTGATTATGAATGTATGAACTTTTTATTGATATTGTATGATATATGATTCCATTTGTGTTCATTGTCCTTTTTTATTACATTCATGCCATATGTCTTTTTAAATGTTCAAAAATTTATAATAAAACATGTATTTTTATAATAATTTGTAGCCAATTGTCCTTATGTATACTACACTGTGAAACATTAGTTGCCTAGGTTGTTTTCTGTCAAAAGAACAATAGCAACTGACATTTAATTAAGAAAACAGAAGGCGGCGCACTTTTCTTTTCAGATTGTGGCCATGGGTCATTCTTAGTCCTCGGCTCAAAAGGCAACATTTAAATAGCAACCTGCACTATTTTTCTTGTGGACTGCTGCTTTGATCCAGGACGCTAGCAGATCGACTTACTAGTCAGCCCATGGCCTGCAGCTGGTCTTTGAAAGTGACCTAGATTGAACTATTTCTGGCATTTGGTTCAATGTTTGCTTGCCATTAATTCCTGACTGCATATTGAATTGTGCTTTCTGCGATATTGATTGCACGTTTATTCTGCAGACCTCGCGTCCGGACTATCGTGCATCAGCTGGGGCTTGACTCCCAGTTTAGAAAACTCACCAGGGATCCGCAATGCAGGATTTGCATGCACACCAAACTAAGGGGCCCATTACGATGTCTGGCGGATCGCCACCGCCATGGTGGCGGTGGCGATCCACCCGACATTAACCCCTTCCATGCTGGTGACGAACCCCAGCCGTCATGCACTACGGTGCTCGTGTGCTGATGACGGCTGGGGTTCGTCATGGCCCGCCCGTGTTCGGCCGGCGGCCGCACACGGGAAAAATCGCGGCCGCATCGAAGGCGTTAATGTCCGTCCGCCACCCATTTCCCCCGCCATATTACTATGGTGGAGGGGAACGTGGCGGACGTAAACACCGTCCACCACTTTTCCGCCCCGGTCGCCTTGCGGCCGGGGCGGAATATGTTTAATATGGTGGCGGTGTCTATGAGACACCGCCAGCCATATTATGATGGGCTTCCTGACATGCTTTTCTGTGGCGGCATTGCATGCGGAGACTCCCTGCGGGGGCCCGTTGCGGGCCCCCTGGGAGTCCGGGGGTGCACATGGGGGGTACCTATGGTACCCCCCCACATTTCAAAGTGCAACATGGCAGGCACCATGCGGTGCCTGTCTTGTTGTGCTTTGAAATGCACAACAGGCATTTTTACCATTGCGGCGGGCGACGCTTTCTGCAATGCCCGCCGCAATGGTAAACTTACAGGATGCTCCTGCCAGTGTGGCGGGCGCATCCTGATGCCCAAGGCAGGACTGCCGCTCCTATGGCGGGCGGTCCCTTTTGGTACAAGGATGGCGGGCGGGCAAAGTCCGCCCGCCATCCTAATGGGGGCCTACGTTCGCACACTTCACAGTCTCTCTTCTTCATTCACAAGCACTTTAACATGTGCTGCCTGCTTTGGGGACACTGAAACTATGCAGCAAAGGAGCACAACAATATGCTTCAGTGTTGGCTAAATTATGCAGCAAAAAATGGTTGCAGCGTAATGAAGTATATTTTCTGATAATTTATTATTTTGACATGCTTACTCGTGCTAACAGTCTCTGGAAAGATTTTGCCTTATTAGTTAGTACTAGTGCAACATACAGATGCAGCAGTGAGAAAGGTGATCAGTCAACCTTTGCGAAGGGCTGTCCACCTCGCAGCAACACAAGTCACATTTTTTTTGTAACTTTTGACCTTCTGAGCTACAGTTGATAAGTTAAAATTGTCAGATTATGTAGCAGATGTTGTGTTATGTGTCAAATATGGCAGAGCCATAATTATTTAGAAAACATTTGCAAACTAGGATATTTTGCTATTCATGTTTGGACTGCTCTTGTGGAAAAAGGGAGGTCAGAAACTCCAAGGCTCAGAGAATAATGGATTGTGCTTCCACTTTTAAGGGTATTTGGAACATTCTGTGATTGGAAACCTTTCCCACTTTGTGAATGTATTTTAATGTCAATAACTCATATTAAACCTTAAAAAATCACGTGGATCCATTGGTTGAATTAAATAACATAGTAATTTTTTACTGGTCAGTGAAATGCCAAACAAATACAAAAATTGGGATGTTTTGTGCATTCTGGCCACACCTCTGACTCCGCCCACTGATCCAAACCTTTTGGTTATTCCTGCCCTCTGATTCTCCATCCACAGTTCCCCAGCATTTTTATCCCCACTTCGACCACTGCATGCACAGTTTGTATGTATGGTGTGGTGTATTGCTTGTAAGTAATGGCTGCCTTCATATGGTCAACTCCCATAATTAGAAACCGAAGATGTTGGCTTTAGCTGTGTTTGTTCATTAACTGAATTCTTCGACTTTAACTCCGCGGTGTAGGCATTTAGGGAGGGGAATCTTATGGTAAAGCTTGTGGCCTATAGGTAAGTTGGAGAGAGTTTATGAAAGTCTGGATAATGTCAGCAGGTCACTCCGTTCTCCCTTCAAGGCAGCAAAGTTAGGAAAGTGTCAGTAGTATACAAAAAGGTAAAGATTAGTGATTGTTTGGTTCTGGTTTAGATTTAGACAATTCCTAGTAAAATGCAGTATCATTAAGAACACTGCTTCTTCAACCAATTTGCTATCACAAAGCAGACTTTGAACTATCTCTTTAAGGTTGGGTCAGAGTCGGTCACAGGCCAGACTCTTAAAATGTGGTATGCATGAGGCATGCTAGGCTTTTAGGAGTCAGTGAGGCCTGAGCAGAGCGTGTTACATGCCAGGCTGTGAAAGTGCGATATCATATGTCTGGGGTACATTATAGTCAATTGTGTGTTAGTATCCTAAGATCCCTGTATATTTGGGATAGTGTCAGTCACATCTCAGGCTCTTAAATGTCGCTATATGAAGGGCAGCGCCAGTACATGTTACTCCTAAAGGGCGTTAGGGCTGGGTAAGAGCCAGTTTCATGCGCAGAAATGACCTTTGCTTGCTCACGCACATGACCACTCGAGAATTGGTTTGATTCTGGTTCTGTTTTCATCCATGTTACATTGTGGCTTTGCTCTAACTCCGGCTCCCTTTCACTTCTATTTTTCAGGATTGCCCATAAGTACTTATGCAAAGTACTGTTACCGCAAACTGCAAAAGGTGGCGGTTACTGGAGGAAAGAAGGTAAGACTGAAAATCGACCAGTACTTAGCCGCTAGGCTGTTGGTTGTTCTTCGCTCTATGACTATGTATAGTTTAGCGAGTGTCATTTATGGCAGATCTTAACTAAATCCAAATGTTATTGGCAGTCTTTGGCGGGGTATGTGCCTGGAAGGCGGCAGCAGAGTTAGAATATACCACAGTTTCTGTGGCTGTGCTAAAACCCGAGGCACTTCTTTTATGGAGCAGTTGGTGAAACCGGGAGACTCTAATGCAGCCGTAGCATTTCAGTTTTCCTCCACTCCCGACCCCGGGAGGTACCCAGAGGCCTTCAAGGGGCAAACGCAGAGTGTGCGAAACACTCCTCATAAACTGTAGCAGCTGCTTCTTGTAAGAATTACTCCTGGGAAGATGGATTCTTGGAAGGGTGAGGGAAAAGGCCAAGGGACAAATCTGCAGGAAAAGAGAACCGGAGTATGGGTGGAGAAACCCAAAGTGAGACAACAAGAGAAAACAAGGAAAGCGAACTATCGCCTGAGAGTTAACCAGAGTGAGGTAATATGTGCTAAAGTGAATAAGAGGCAGAGAAAGGAAAAAAAATAGAGAAATGTGAAAAAACCCAGAACCATAGAGTAGAGACTAGTGATGAAGGCAACAAAAAAAAATTATGAAAAAAAGATAGACTAACAGAAAGATCGAAAAGTACCATCTAAGAGTGAAAAGTAGAGAGAATGAAAGTGAGGTAGCCAGATTGGCAGAGCATTAAGACTAAAGATTAAAGAAGCAAAACAAAAAATGAGAATGAAGGTGGGACCCTGTGAGAGGGTGAGAGAAAAATGAGAATACCAACTTAAGAGAACTAGAAAGGCAGTATTTACAAGAACCATAGAACTGATAAAACAAAAGGAAGACATAACTAGAGAAAAAAGAGAGCAAACCAGGTAAGCCTGAGAAAGGTGGTTTGGATGAAAACTTTGTAAAGTGTAGTGCACCTGCATTTTTTGCCCATCTACGTCTAACCTGCCACCTTCATAAGAACAAAAGAAGACGGCAAACCGATTACAAGCCACATTGCTTGTGGAAATATTTTTTGTAAGAGAATTTTTGGTTTTTAGGATGTCGTTGAGGCCTGTAAACCTCATTATTTGTTAACACTGAACATGTTTTTCATTTATGACTGTTGACTCTTTCCTTCCTCCCTGGTACCCCAGAGTCTAACTATACTGTTTGTAAAAGAACGGTTCCATTTACTTAGTGTGGTGTAATGGCCCCACAGAGGCCTTCAAGTTCAGGGTCATTACTTTACCTACCGAAGGGCTACATCTTGATCTTATTTACGTTCCAAGAGTATCCTCTTCTCACATGCACTGTCCTGATGGGCACCCCGTGCCAGAACGTATAAGCCCTTGCTTTGTTCCCCCACTACTGTCCTGGCAGTATGGTATGTCGTTTTGTGACAGACCCTATTCAGTAGGCCACAGGGCTTTCTGGGACTACTGCGCTCCACTCGTTTTTATTGGTGTCCTGAGAACTGTCTTACTGAGGTTCTGAAAACTGGACCAAGTGCACCTTTTCTGTACTTGGCTTTCAGTGTAGCAAGATCAAGCAGTCAAATGCTTCTTTCTCGGGGTAGCATCGGGGACAAGAGCTCAGAACTGAACATTCAACCAGCAGACACAATAATATATTCTCCAGCCGATTGCGTGTCCTTTGAATACACAAAAGTACTTTAAATACAATTTATTACTTAATACTACACAGTGCCAATAAGGAAAAGGACACACACAATGTTAATATCCTGCTTCTGATCTCGAGGCGTTGCAACCTTTGGTTGAAGGCCACCTCCTTCACTTAACTGCATTCCCTTGCCTCTATTGGCCTTGGCATTTAACTGGGGACATGGCACTGGCTGGGCACAGGTGCAGTTCACCCAGTAACCCCTCCCCAGGTGTATATGCATCCAACAGTTCAGTTTGCTTTTCACACCAAAAAATATTCATAAAGAAAGCCTTATTTCATGCAGCAGACCTCTGTCTGCTATTCCGCCTCTCATTCACACACAGTTTTCTAGCCTTGAGGTTACCTGCATGTGGAAGTTGCAGTCTGGGCAGGTTCAGGGCAGAGCTATGCACTGGCACTGTCTGATAGAGAGTTCTAGCCGCAGATTCCCTACCTTAAAATTGTCCCCCAGACTGGATCCAGAATTTTTTTCGAGTAGTACCCCTGCACCCCGGTAAGTTGCGTCATTCGGCTCCAGTGGGGTCGCTAGTGTTGTCCGCACTGGAAATGACGTGCGGTTTCTATATCTGCGCCACCCAGCGTGGTTATGTCAGTTATTTTCTTTACGCGTCACAGCACCGATCTGGAGAGAGCAACCCCTTAGTCTTCTTTGCCAAACTTTTTTTCGACTTTCTTTCAACCTTTTTTTTTTTTATTATTTTACTTCCGTGACAGTTATGTCATCTAAAAAGGTTGGCCTCAAGCCCTACGGCGCATGTCATCAATAGATGTCAGTCCTGTATCTTGTATGCCTTTTGTGCCTCGAGCAAGACCACAACCTGCCGGCCTGTGCCAACTGCTGCACCATGCACCCGAAGGCTTTGAGGGAGCGCTCCCTCAAGCACTTGGCTGATGTCATTCCTGGTCGAGAGGAAGGTCCTGGGAGCAGTTGCAGATCCCGAGATCTTCATCGCACTCGAAATCGTCGGGTCACTTGTGTAAGTCTCACAAGAAAAAGAAGAGCAAGAAGAGGTCTTCGACTTTGCCCTGTCCATCGAAGCCTTCTGACAAGAGAAGGGAGCATCATCATTCTAAGCCTGTCTCCATAGTTGAGCCAGCGCCTGGGTTGGCTCTGTGCTACACCAAGTTTCCGGCAGCCAAAGCTACCCTCGCTCAACTCAAGAGTTTTATGAGGCCATACGCCTCCTGTTTGAACGGCCCAACTGCGCGCTTTGAGCCCAGCGTGGTCGGTAGTGGCCCTTACTGGCTTCCCGCTGGCAGCTCCGGCCCCGGTGCCAGTCAGGTCCCTTAGATCCACAGATGGTTTGTAACCAGCACCATGCCACCTGGATCTTCGCACACTCTGAAGCTCCCGGCGCCACTGTATCAATTCTTACCCCTGAGGGGCGTTGTCCAACGCCGACTGGAGTCTTGCCCCCAAAGGCCGGTGTCTGAGCCCTCTTCTAATGGAATAGGTCTTGAGGAGCAATCGGAGAGGTCGCTGGACACTGAAGAATACCAGTCCCATGACCCTAATATAGACTGGTGTGAAGATTTGGCAGAGGCGAGTGGGCTGGACATTTCTTCAGAGACTGGAATGCCTTCTTACACTACTGTGGCTATGGAGGATGGAGCATCTTTTACAATGGTGGTGAGAAGGGTGGTCGAGGTCCTGGACCCAAGCCTACCCCCAGTGGCAGTCAAAACCCATGTATTGACAGAGGTGCTTCAACCAGGAGTTTACCCCCTCTCAACTGCTGTTCCCCTTTAATGAAGCATTTATAGATTTCTTGCTTGGGACTTGGTCCAAGTCCAGCACTGGGGCTCCTATGAACAGGACAACACCATATCCTACCAAGCCTCCACTTCCCATGTAAATCCTGGCGCATTCCCTACCACTCCCCCGGCTTGGCGCTTTGGGGAAGAAGCTCATTTCTACCACCAGCCTGACGCTGCAGTCCGTGAACAACTCGTGCCTTTTAGGCCGTTACTCCCATGCTCCATTGGGCTTGGTTGCTAAAGTGCTGCCCATGGTTCTGGAGGAGGCCTGGATCATACTCTCCTAGGCTGTTGCAGATGGGAAGAATGCAGCTAAGTTCATGATTCAATGTGGAATGAACACCACCGCTGGGCAGAGCAGAGTCGGAGACCGTGGCCTTGAAGGTGCCACGCATGGCTGAGGACAACAGATTTTGAGGGGATGTCCAAGCATTGCTTATGGACATGCCCTTTGGTGGCTCCTGTCTCTTCTGAGTCTAGGCGGCTTCAGTGCTGGAGTGCTTTAAGGACAGAAGGCTATGGCCAGGTCCTTGGGCCTTTCCATGGCCCCTCGCTAACCCCAATCTGCCTTTCGAGGCCGTGGAAGGGGCATTTCCAGCAGTGTCCCTGCACTCCCAGCCACCACGGTACTCAAGCTTCCCTGCCTCTGTGTGTCCAAAGATACAGTACCTACAGACCTCGTGGGTCGGGCAGCCCAAGGCCGGGCCAGTCCACCAGTCTCCCCCACCCCCCGGCAGCCTTCAAGCCTTTCTAGTTTGCCCCCTGCCCCACTGATGGTCTATCCCATCCAACCAATGGATTTTGAAGATTGTACAGAGGAGGAGCTACTCCTCCCCTTCATGACTACCCCTCTATCTATGCCACCGGCTTGCGACAGGATGATAGAGGACTATCTTTCCTTACTCCAACAGGAAGTGATGGTTCTCTTGACCAAAGGAGCCATAGATAGGGTGCAGGTGCCAGAAATAGGTCATGTTTGCTAGTCCCTCTTCTTTCTTGTGCCCAAGAAGGACGGAAGCCTTCTTGACTTGCAGCCTCTCAATTCCTTTCTCAGGAAGGTGAACTTCAAAATGCTCACGCTGGCTCAAGTCTTGTCTGCCCTGGACCCGAGAGACTGGATGGTAGCGTCTTGCCCACAGGCTTTACCTACTGTTCACGGTGGGCCACAAGCATTTTCAGTTTGTTGTGCTCTCCTTTGGCCTTACCAGCCCCCCTTGGGTGTTCACCAATGTGATGGTGGTGGTTGCAGCTCATCTGTGGAGATCAGGGGTGCCAGTCTTCCCCTATCTCGATGACTGGGTGTTGAAGGCGGGCTCCCACCTCCAGACTACGGCGGACCCCTTGTATTCGCTGAAGTTCACTATCAACGTGCCGAAGTCACACCTGAGTGGCCAAGTGAGCTTAAGAAAGAGGATGGATTCAACCCAGATCTTTGACTGGGGGTGAGTGTATGAAACGTTTTAGCGCTCCGTCCATCATCTCCTTGTATTTGCTTAATACATCACAACAGTCATCTGTTAGTGGCGCATCTTCCAGAGACTGACAACGAATTTGCAGGCCTCAGCATAATCCAACAACAATTGCACGAGTGGGAACTCCACCCAGTAGTCCTCCTCCCATACTTCTGCAAGTGGAGGTTTTCACAGATAGACCTCTGCAACCGCAGACAGACAAAATACCCAAAGTTTGCTTTCAGGCTCTCACATCCACTATCCAAGGACAATGCTCTATGGATGAACTGTCAGGGATATATTCCTGCGCTTTTCCACATCTACCTCTTCTTCAATTTGTGGTTCGGGAAACTCAGGCAAAGAAGCACGTAAACCTACAACCAGGGCGTGTTGCACTGCAAAGTGGAAGTGATTTATCATCTACTGTTGGGGTAAATATATTGACCCGTTTAATGCAACTGTTAAAAACATTGTCTGCTATTTACTTCATTTGTAGACTTCTGGACTAGCGTATACATCAATACGCCTACATCTAGCTGCAGTAGCAGCCTACCTGCAAAACAGACAACATTTATCATTGTTTAAGGTACCAGTTAGCAAGGCATTCATGGAAGGCCTTAAAAGAGTAATTCCACCTAGACTTCCCCCTGCACCTGCTTGGAATCTCAACATTGTACTTACCAGACTTATGGGTCCACCATTTGAACCCTTATATAATTGCTCTCTCCAAGGGTAAGATCCTCCAATAAATAAATACAATAGTTTGTAATTAATTTATTGCAGGCCCTCATGGGGGCAGAATACTGAGAGAGAACAAATTCTGCTAGAAAGTTGAAAGTGGGCAACTGAGGTGTCACAAACAGGAATCTGCATTTATGCTGAGCTCCAGGGCAGCGGGAGCATTGAGACAGTAGTGTCAGTTAACCTCGACCAAGGCTGATGGCCCATAATTGTGACTGTCAAAGGTTAGAAATAATTGGGGTGGTAATCTTGGATATGGTGTCATGCATGATGTCTTTGCATACATTCCATGCTGGACGTTTTCAGCGTCTTATCTGTACACATGACTGCACTTATGACTGAATCACATCTTCTTTCCAGGGCATCCGGAAACCGACCCTCGAAGAGATCGAGCATGCGCGGAATGCCATCCTGACACCCTCACTCTTTGGGAGTTCCCTGGAAGAGATCATGTTGCGGCAGCAGGAATTGTACCCAGACCGGAAGCTGCCTTGGGTACAGACGCAGCTCTCGGAGCAGGTGCTGGCACTGGGTGGAGAGCAGACTGAAGGAATATTCAGGTGTGTTTTAGTGTCTACAGAACATAGTGCAACCAATTTTATTAAAGGTGTGTTTACTTTAGATTTGTAACAGTTAAGAACTGCCCGAAAGAGTAATCTACACATTGAGATATGGTTATATATAACGAAGACTGTCAATTCTTTATTTTATGTGCACAGTGACTAGAGTAAATTGAAATGGAGATCGAACATAAAGACATACATGTAATATAATCCCAAGATAGGGTTCAAGTTTGATTGAATGCCGGTATATAAACGTGTAAAAAATGAAGCTGAAACCCCACAGTTACAAGTAGATCACTATATGTTACCTCTTGTTATTGATTTCTGGAAAATATCTGCGTTTGCCCAGTGGCATATATTACGTAAACAGTCTGTTTAGTAGAGTGCACATGCACGTGTGGTGTGCTGATGCCAGTGTGTGTTTGTTTGCAGAGTACCGGGCGACATTGATGAGGTCAATGCCCTGAAGCTGCAGGTGGATCAGTGGCGGATTCCTAATAACTTAGTGGATCCCACCATACCAGGTAAGAAAACAGTCTTATTTGTGCAAATGCCTGCTTCTAGAATCAGCAGCAGCCCCTTTTCTACATATCTAAATGAATATTTAGTCCTGGCGAGAGCAACTATGTCTGTTTGGAGCCCACAGATCTTCATGTGAAGTCTGCACTGGTAAGAGCGTACTGCACGTGCATTTGTCACTTAATGCTAGTCTCATTATTTTAGGTGTTCGACTGAAAGATGGTGTGATCAGCTAACCTGACGTAGATCAATATATTTTTAATTAGTGCATTTTTATGTAATTGTTCTGTGTCCTGGGTTTCCAATCAATTAATCTAACGTGAAATTAAGGCTGTTCAGGGGCATCTGGTCAAGCTGTGTACAAGATCCCCCTTAGTTGCTAACAATGTAAAGGTTACTTTAAGAAACAACTAAACCACAAACAGGTGACTGATATTTTTCTTGCCTGAGGGAATTTTGGTGGGTTTTGTCATCTTTACCACTCTGGTGATAGAGTGCTCAAAAATAAGGTTATTTCGCATTGAGTGATTCTCAAATGGCATTCTACAACATTTATAAAGTTCAGGCTGTCCCATGTGACCCGAGACAAAGAGGCGGTCCAACCTGCTGATAGTGTATAGTAACTGGCCAACCCTTCACCCTCTTCACCACGAGGAAGCTGCAATTTTGCACACATCAAAAGCGAATTTCAGAAAAGTCAAAACCTGTCTCTTGATTGTAATGGATCTAGCTTCTTTACCATAACAAATGAGGGCTCTGTCCACGTTTTCCCATCAGTATTAATTGCAGCTTGGGGAACCATCAGAAAATTTTGTTACTCTAAGCATTGTTATGCCCGTAGTCAAAAGTAAAGATCTTGCTTTATGGTTAAGATCCCCTACACCTTTACATTTTCCATTTTTTTGTATTTTTTTACATAAAGTAATTTACAGAGTTACACAATGTGTACTTCTGTATCGTTTTGTTCATAAGTAACTTGAACATACTAGAGTTGTGGAATTAGTGTAGTGTTGATGGCTTTTGTGCTCACGCCTTTGTCGGACTTTCTAATTTCATGTTTTGAATCTTCCTCAACTCGCAAAACAGGAAGTAGACACGATCCAGAAGGAACACAGGAATGTTCTATTAAAGAAACTATAAGAACACAACATGTTTGACACAAACAGCTTTGACGTTTACACTGAAACATGTTTTATTGCACCTTTGTGGCACCAGTGAGAACTACTAACCACAAAGACTTTGCCTTGTAATTGTACAAAGTCCGGTGTGTCTGGTATAACGTGTCAAACTTGATGGGTCTCTTCCGTTTACTCAGCTGTTTTTTGTGGAAGCCAAGGATAGGACTTATTTGCGACTGCTTATGATTGAGTGGAATCTGTTGGTTAAATGCTTTGGCATCTTTTGAGTCTTTAATATAAGTACTACACCCTGATTAATATTAATATATGTATTGAATGCCAGGTAATGCTCTTCTTTTGGTACTTACGTATCGTGATTAGCAATAATAGTTGGGCGTAATGTCTTCTTTGTGCTCCTGTTTTGCAATCCCTTTAAATAGCACCTGTGCACGTCCACGTGTGCTACAATTGGAACATGTTACATTTGACCTATTTTAGAATAAGACTTGTTGGGTTATGATCGCGTAATAACCAGTGGGATTGCAGAAAAGACTGTACAGTGTGCATATAATCAAACACTAGCACCTTAGCCCTATTTATTATGGACTCTTTTTCGGTGAGAAGTTCCATACCCTACAAGCCGCTGCTCTATCTTCAATAACCCGGATGTTGAATTGCGCCTTCTGCTTCACGTTGGGCAGTAGTCTTGGTCCATGGGCCAAGTAACAGACATTGAATCTGAGGCTCGAGCTGGAGCCATACGTCTGTGTTCATATCCCACTCTGTAGCTGTCCTTTCTCATGTATGATAAAAATCCTCACTATTCACACATGGGTGGCTAAAAATGTCACAATCCTAAACCACACCAGCACACGGCGATTACTGCACAAATCTACATGGCATTTTCGAAGCATACGGGGTGATAGAGCTAATCCCTTTTCACCTCCAGTTAAGGCATTATGTGCGTTCGTTCTTTCAGATGAGAAGGCATACAATGAGATGGAAGCTGAATAGCACTAATGTTCCTAGCAGAGGAGGACGTCAGAATGCCAGTGCGGATAGTTGAAGGTTGATTGTCTGAGAGACAGAAGATACAGATAATAAAACTTATCGGTGTTAAAAGCTTTTCCAAGTAGGTTATAAAGAGCAGCGTTGTGAAAAGCAGTTAGTGAGTTATGAAGACAAGCATTTGCAAAGCCAGTAAGTCTTGTCTTTATGACGTATTGGCTGTGCCAGTGCCTTATGGTGGTGGGCAAAAGTTTTTTGGGGAAAAGGGTGATGACACAGCTGCATCATTCTGTTGGTGCACGCGTAGGTCATTAAGAATGGATACCTACAAAATTATGTGACACCTTATTTTTTTCCAACCAGAGATAGATCAATAAATAAAAAAAGCGAGAAAGCACTTTTTTTTTAAATACGACAGGGCCGGCAGCAATTTGCTGCCTAGTCTTCCCGTAGGAAAAAAATAACAAATAGTGGACGTGGAGGGTCAATGGAGGAGCCGGTACGGGAAGCAACAGGCAGAGGGTGGTAAGTGACAATAGGCCTTTTGCAACCAGACAAGGCACAGCCTCAAATAAGATACCATTGGATTCATGTATGAGACCGGTTAATGGAGTGGAAAGCTCAGAAACCAGATTGTATATGTTGAGTAGGTTAAAAACGATCTGTTGGCGTGTCTTGGAGACAAAAAGAATCTGTCATACATTGTTGTGGTTGGATGGACAGGAGAGATCTGTGATCAGTTTGCATACCTGAAAGAAAATCAAAGGAAGCATGTTGACATGAGGCAAGCTGAGCAGAGTGAGATGCATTAGGTTAGAGTGAATGGGAGCGGGGAGTGGGGTAAAAGATCCGCTTATAAGGGTGACTTTAGAGAAAATCATCTTGGGCTACTAATATTATTAGTGTTGTAATCCTTTTCACGTCAGGCAGGAGTACATTAGTGGCCACCCTATGCACATTTACCAGCAGTAATCATGTCAGGGCATCAGGCAGCGCTGCTGGCAGTAGCGTAAAAAATGGATTTCCCAGTTTGGAATGCCTTTACATGGGTAGTACGTAAGTCATAGGTGCAATTCCCCATGGCACCAAGGTAATAATGTTTGTAATTTGTCTCCCCAATGCCAAATGATTTATCTCTCAAATATCAGCATTAAATATATTATGAAAATTCAACCATTTCCCCCCAAACATAAGCTTATGAGTTCTAAAACTACACTATGTTCATCTCTAGTACACACTTTTCAGTTTTGGTATTTATATTAGTTCAGCCAAGCAAAAGCTTCTAATTTATTAGCCCGGACTGCATATAGGACAGCTTCCTATAGGTGGCTGGAGAGCTACCAGTAGGTTACGATCTACTCAATAGAGAAGCCTACTTTGGAGTATAGTAAAGTCAGTGGCAGATAGTGATAGGGGTGTTTGGTGTGTCACAGTTAAAAGTGCTGTTTAGCCCTTTGGTCAGGGGTTTGAGAGAGGGAAAAATGTCATTGCAGTAAGGGCTTGTTTACATGTATCATGGTGTTTAGGGCCTAGGATTTCATCCATACGTGACAGTCGTGGATATCTACGTCTTTTGAGAATTGATGGAGAAAGTTACAGAGGCCTACAAATATGCAGAGGTTGTAGTGGCAGTTGAATGCTAACAGAAGGGTGTTGTTGAAAGAGGCATAGGAGGTGATACCAGGAGGAGGGGCCTTGTCATGGTCAAACTGGTCTTGGTATGCAAAGATTGAGTTGGGTGAGATCTTGTGATCAGAGAGGGAAATCATTTGTTTCTGAGTGGGGGTAAGGGGCAAAACGCATTATAAATATGGGAATAATTTGTTTCTGGCTGGGGGTAAGGGGCAAAACGTATTATAGATATGGGAATCATCTGTTTCTGGGTGGGGGTAAGGGGCAAAACGCATTGTAAATATGGGAATAAGTTGTTTCTGACTGGGGGTATGGGACAAAACGTATTATAGATATGGGAATCATTTGTTACTGGGTGGGGGTAAGGGACAAAACGCATTATAAATATGGGAATAGTTTGTTTCTGACTGGGGGTAAGGGGCAAAACGTATTATAGATATGGGAATCATTTGTTACTGGGTGGGGGTAAGGGGCAAAATGCATTATAGATATGGGAATTATTTGTTTCTGGGTGGGGGTAAGGGACCAAACGCATTATCTGTAATCTCAATCGTTGACAGTTGTGCCAAGCATGACGTAAGCCACAAGAATCGTATAATGATGTGCCTTTTTGGAAAAAAAATAGTAACTGCATGGAGCAAGAGGCAGGGTAAAATAATTTGAGGGATTCCAAGAGGAAGCTTCCTCCAAAAGTGGTATTAAGTCAAAGATTTCATTGTGATAGGATATCAGCCAGAGATATCCAAAACTGCAATAGCGAATTCTGGTCAGTAGACCTCATTCGTCCAAGCAGTTCAATTCCCAAAGGGCCACTGTTTCATCAGCCTTGCAGAGAACAGGGGCTTCTGATAGCTGCCGCAGCACTCCATTGTGCAAAGGGACACTGTTTTCCCAGCACTGCAGCACACAAAAAGCCATGTCCACTATACTATGGTACATAAAATATCATCTTGCAGCCAGCATTACAGTGCACTAAGAAACCGAGCCTCTAGCACTGCAGAGAACAATGTTATGCTATCGTACCTGTCCAAGACCCTCAGAGCACAAAGTGACCCTGGTCTCCAAGCTTTGCTGTACCCAATCTGGCATGCCTTATGTTCTGCAGAGTGGAGTCTAATACCAAAGCCAGCGACTGACAGTAAACATGGATTGTTCCTTATGTCATGCAGTGTGCAAAGGAAGCATACTGCAGAGCACAGCGAGGCACTGTGTCTGCCCCCAGCAATGGAGTGCAAAAGGATCACTATGCACAAAGGATTGCAGTATATAATGCAGCACCATGCCATCACAGCAGTGTGCACATGAATGGGGTCCATGCCAGGCCCTTCCCTTCCAGCTGAGCAAAACAATTGCGAAACAATGCCCCTAAGCACTGCAGTGCACAAATGGTCGCTAGGCTCCTGTGCAGAAAACAAAGTGCCACCGTGCCCACCAGCACTGCAGTGCTCAAGGGGACAGTGTTATCTGCCCCAACCCTACCCCCTTTCAGGTCTGCAGCACGCAAGGGGAAACAGTACTACCAGCAACATCTATCTATCTCCATAGTTTCTTTTCTTGTTTTTAGGGTTAACATGTATTCTGTTCTTGATTTAAGGGTCTTTGCGCCAGCCTTCATTAGCCTATTGTGTGTCGAAATCTTCAGTCACTGGCTTT
Organism: Lissotriton vulgaris; assembly: GCF_964263255.1. Lineage (NCBI taxonomy): Eukaryota > Metazoa > Chordata > Amphibia > Caudata > Salamandridae > Lissotriton > Lissotriton vulgaris. The sequence goes on along the minus strand of NW_028243475.1, from coordinate 148,376 downwards.
AGACATTGTCAGTTGCATCCCTTTTTTCAAATGTTTTTGTCAGTGCTTACTCCCTAGTGCTGCTTCTCTACTTACCAACCGAATAAAAACATGGCAGTACTTTTGGAATGGTATTCTAAATACTGTATTATTGTTTTCCCAATTTAGATGGCCACCACATTTATAACAAGCATTGAAAATGCAATAGATCTCGCCTTTGATTAAGTTAGTCATTTGCTTTGCTAATGGTATTGTATAGCAAAGCAAATGGCTTTAACTTTATGAAAGGTGAGACCTATTGCATTTTTAATGCTTGTTTACCGTTCCCTCCTTCCTTTCTTGCCCTGTTGGTGCTCCGTGGCAGAGCCGCCTTGGTTTACCAGGCTGCGGCCCAGAGGCTGCAGCAAACAGTGTCTCCTCATCACCTCCTCCTCACAGGGGGGGCAGTGGGGGTTCCCTTTCCAACTCGTGGACAAATAAAAAAGCCACTAAGTATAACTTCTCCAAACAACAGCTGAAATCAGCAAGGGATTTAAAAGGCAAACAGCACAGCTGCTTTTTGCGGGTCCTTCAGGCTGCGCGACACCCTCCCCCACCGTCTGGCATTGCTGCTGCTGCTTTTGTATACCCCACCAGTCTTAATAGTTTCTAAAGAGTCCCAACAGTCTTTGTAGAGCGAGCAAGAACTCTTTTTGTAAGGAGCTGCACTAATAGCTAACACTTATAAGGTCCCAAAGGCAAAACCTATTGGCTATGCCAATGCTTGTCTTGTGCTTCACAACGTGCGTACAAAGTACAGCTACTTCATCTGCTAACTGTCAGGCCTTATTATTAGCAGACTACAGACTGACTGCTCTAGTGAGGATGCCATGACACCGGCACTTCTCGCCTCTTAACCTCTGGTAACTTTTACAGCACGAAGAAGTATCCATTGCTTGTTTTGTGCTTGTTGGGAATGACGGGCTGACCGAGGGGGTGTTGAAGCAAGGAAAGGCACGTACAGTGGCAATAACATGCGTACAAAGTACAGTTAAACACCCGGCCGCCATAATTAAATGTAATTAAAAAAAAAAAATACACATCACACTTCACAACGTAAAAAAAAACCAAATAAACATTGCGCTTCACAACGTGCATACAAAGTACAGCTAAACACAAAGCCATCATATTTTAATGTAAATAAATGGCGCACGATGTTCACATACAACTCAGAACATCGCGCTTCACAACGTGCGTCCAAAGTAAAGCTAAACAGGCAGCAGCCACAATTACTGCGCTTGTGAGGACGCCATGATACCGCAGACTTAAAAAAAGATGTCAGCCCGCCACGCCATTGTGCAAATGAAAAAAAGAAAGTTCTCACCCAGCAATTAGAAGGCACTGTGTCACGCTGCAAGTAAAAGAGCCAATCCCGGTGGGCGGGGCCAAAAGCGGACAGGGTGGCAACCAGGAGGGATTAAAATGCCTCCGGTGCAATCATTACACTCTGTTTAACATAATTACTGACGAGAAACGACGCATGCCAATGAAAATTGAAGGCGGAGCAGACACACGACTTCTGGAACCGTATTGATTCCAAGAAGCCCTCGCATGCGAGGGCAACGCATGCGTGCTGCTAACGCCAGGCGAGACCTAAAAAGCTTTGGTACAATCATCAAAACTATGTATTCTGAACTGTGCTATAAAACAGAACTTCGGCACAATGAATGCACTGAAATATACCTAGCCTCATCCTGATAAAAATACTAGTTGTTTATTATTATTTAATAAAAACTATAACTGGTACATAAGAAAACTACCCTTAACAGAGTAATGTTAGAAACAATGCCTACGCCTTGAAAGAGCACAGGATTATATATGTTCGGGGCATATGAGCTGCGGATTGTACACTTAGCATTAGTTCGCCACCTGGTGTTGGGCTCGGATGATTGCATGTAGTTGTCGTCTTGGAAGAAGTCTTTGTAGTCACGAGATAGGTGACTCCTCCTTTGGACGATAGTGCGCATGGGCATCGGCTCCATCCTTAGATTGTTTTTTTCAGCCACTGGGTTCGGTTGCAACTTTTCCGCTCCGGTTCGAAAATCTACTTTTCGAAGACTTTGACGCGCAAAACCTTCGAAAAATAAACTTTAACTTCAATATACATAGACTCGATCTCATCACTTTGACTCCTGTCGTCGCCGCGGGCCGTCGGGCCTACCCATGTGGTGAGGCCTACACCTCATGGAAAGGACATCATTCAAAAGATGCCCCAAGTGTGGAGCAAAATTTCCACACAGCGACCATCACGAGATGTGTAACCTGTGTTTATCACCAGAACAAGACGAGTCGAGCTGCACAGCGTGTGCGTCCTTTCAATCCAAGAAGACCATTCGTGATCGGAGGGCCCATCGACGTGACATGCAGAGATCAGCTCCGGAACCAGTGGATATCTTCGACGAAGGTCCATGTGTCCCCGAGGAAGATTCCAATGATCTCCAAATCATATCTGAGGCAGACGACTCCGATGACTCCATACCATCAGGTCAACGAGTGAGTATGACTGCCCCTACCCCAGCCCCAAGACCTAAAACAAAGGTTAAGGTCAAAACTCCGCCTTCGGGGCCCAGTTGAGACCGAGACATTCCTTCGAAAGCCCCGCCATTGAACTCGGCTCCGAAGAAAATATTAAAGCCTTCCGGTAGCTCCATACCGAGCAATCCGCACGTGCTGATACAACCAGCTCCCTCTGCACCAAAACTGAAAGAAGTCCCGGTTCTGAAAAAGACCAAGAAACCGTCGACTCCTAAAGACAATACGGCACCAAAACCAATGAATCCTGTTTCCGACGCTTCCAAGCCGACCAAAACAGCTTCCAAAATCTTCGGTGCCGAAACCTACAAAGCCTGCTTCTGATGCCTCCAAGCCCTCGAACCAGGCATCAGCGCCGAAAACTATACCTTCGGTGCTGAAAACTACACCAAAGGACTATAAAACAACTCCTAAGGCTAATGACAAGCAGAAACCAGGCCCGGAGCTGAAAAAATCGGCATCGAAAGCAAATTCTGAAGAAGAAGAGCTTTTTAGACCTGATCCTTTGAAAAAAGGATATACATAGACCCAGAAACAGGACATGTTTCCACCACACCACACAAGAAGAGGAAGTCGGATACAGCACCTACATCTCCAGTGCCTGTCAAGAAGAAGGACTCTGTCACATCTCCGATGCACCCTTCTTCTCCTGTATCTTCCTCTCCTGCTGTCCCTTTTAACATTTCACCTCAAAATTCTCCTCTTCATTCTCCACAACATACACCTCCTCAGGATGTTGATGATCATCAGTATAGCATGAGGGAGGGAAAGACCCAGATGACCCTTTTCCCTACCCAACAGGTTCACCAGACTAGGAGTATCCAAACCCACAGGATATACCAGATATTCCTGACCCACATGTATATCCATCGAAACCTTCTCCTCCAGAAGACAATATTGGGTGTGGACACTTGATTGATAGGGCTGCCATCTATCACAATGTCACCATGGATTCAGATGAGGCAGAAGGGATTTTTTGCTAGACACGTTTGAACATTCCCAAAAAACTGTGCCAAAAAACTGTGCAAATACTGCCAATGATTAAAGGAGTTATTAAACATGCCCCAAAAGTGTTTAAAGATGCTGTTAGGGCTAGAATCATAAACCCAAGGATAGAAAAAAAGTACAGAGCAGCTCCTGGGGTTCCTTCTTACATTAAGGGACAGCTACCCTTAGACTCCCTAGTAGTTTCAAACGCTAGGAAAAAAAGCAAATTCACAAACATCAGGGGAAACACCACCTCATGATAAAGAATCCAAAATCATAGAAGCTTCAGGGAAAAGAATAGCTGCCCAAGCTAGTAATGCATGGCGCATTGCTAACACACAGGCCCAAACATAGTGCTTACCGACATGGAGATCCCCCTGCTATCGCCAGGAGCCGGCGCCCTTCATCTGCTCGCCCACGCCATGTCAGGGACAGCTCAGCAGCCTGCGATAATGCGCTGATATATATGTAAATAAAACAGGAGTGAGGCATGCCGCTCAGGGCAGGGAATCTGCTGACCCCGTGGAGAGGCACCGCTGAGATAACTATAAATCTGGGCGCGCGCCCAAAACATTGTGCTTACCGACTTGAAGGAGAGAGTGTATAACACCGCAAGTAAAAGATCCAGTCCGGTGGGCGTGGCCAAAAGTGGACAAGCGATAACAAGGAGAGACTAAGAAGCCTTTTTACAATCAGAAGACAGCATTTTGCATGGAAGATGACGCTACCCAATCAAAAGATGGGCGGGGCTTCAAGTCCCCTTCCAAAAGCGTAGTGATTACAAAAAGCCCTCGCAGAAGCGAGGCAAGCATGCGCGCTCCAGCGCTAGGTCTGCGAGACCTAAAAAATTCAGCAAGCAGCCTATCCGTTTTAGATGCCCATGTGCGGCAATTCGTCACCCCAGTGCTGCGTGATACCTGCCCCGAGACAGCCTTGTCACACTAGTGGTGCGTTCTGTCTGAGCCCTGTAGGAGAGGCCGTCCAAGGCCACACACATGCTTGGTGCAGCCTTGGCCCTGAAGAAAAGTCCTGTGGACACACCAGTGCTCTGTCATGCAGAACCCGGTGGGAGAGGCATTTCCACTCTATTGAATATGTGTCTGAGTGTGCAACAATCTGAAAGTGCAGCCTGCATATTGCTATATTTCCTGATGAATATGAAGATTTGTGAATTTGCTGGATAAGCAGTACACTCCGCCTACAGATTTAGGTGGAGGTGATTGATGTTGCATCTGTATGGTTCACTCTGGTGGTCTCCCCTTTTTGTCTGGGCTGTGTTAATCACTCTTGCTGTCCGGATCTCGTTCCTCTCCTACCATCAGGTGCTGGTTCCTCACTTGCTGTTTGTCAGTGTTCCTTTTTCACATTTTGCCCTGGTTCCTCTCTTGCTATGTACCCTGGTTCCTCTCACTGTCTGGATGTGGTTCCTCTCTTGTTTTCGGGTCCTTGTCCTTCTTTTGCTCTCAGACTTTGGTCCTTCTCTTGCTGTCCAGCCTTGGCTCTTCTCTTGCTGACAGGCCATGGCTCCCAGTGCTCTCTAGCTGTCAGGCCCTGGTTCCTCACTTGCTCTCGGCCCTCGTTCTTCTCATGCTGTTGGACCCTGCTTCCTTACTTACTGTCTTGATCTGATCTTTCTCTTGCTGTTAGGTGTAGAATACTCTGTTATTGTGAGGCCCTTGCTCCTTTCTTGCTCTCCAATCTTTCTTGCTGTCAGACCCTTCCTCCTCTCTTGCTGTATGGCCCAGGTTATGCTATCACTGTCACGTGTTTGTTCCCCTCTGTCTATTTATATTTTTTTAATGCAATTTTACATTAATATCCACCACACCACTGAACATCCTCAAAGTTCTATCTAAAGTGCATGTGTGAGAAAGTGCCCTCTGTCTGCATGGTTACTCCCACTTTTTGCTGAATTGATGATGTACTTTGACTGAGTGTGCCTAGGGCTCCTGCTAATCAGGTACCCAGGGCCTATGTTCTTTCCCTAAACCTGCATTGAAGCCTAAACCCAATTGACTTCTCTGGCCACAGGTCAGCCCCTGGTAAATGGTACCACAGGTACCCAGGGCACTGTAACCAGAGAAGGCCCCTACGGGGTTCTGCAGCACCTATTGTGCCACTCTTAGAGGTCCTGTACCACTACACTCCCCTACTGCCTTTGCAGGGTGCGTGTTTTGGTGCAGAACAAAGTAAAGAGTCAACATGGCACACATCTCTGTGTACCATGCCTACAGCCCACTTCCCTGGCACAGGTCAGTCACCCCTCTAGCTGGGTGCACTATAGCAGTGGTGAGGGTACAGGTGCATGAGCCCTGTACCCCTACAGTGTCTAAGTCCATTCTTAGACACTGTAAGTGCAGTGCTACCATAAGGAATATATGATGCTTGGAGTTTGCCATTACGAACTCCACAGCACCATAATGGCTACACTGAAAACTGAGAAGTTTGATAATCAACTTCTCAACACATTAAACCCACACTGATGCCAGTGTGGGATTTAAGGAAAAATGCACACAGAGGGCATCTTAGAGATGCCCCCTGAAAACGAAACTACCGCTAGTGTCCAGGCTGCGTGGCCACTTTCAGCTGCCACCACCAGACATGTTTCTGGGCTCCTGGGTTGAGAGCCTGCTGCTCTCTTGGGCCTAAAACAATGCACATCCTGGGACAAGGTGCCAAGCCTCCTATCCCAGGATTGGCAGGGTTTACAAGGGGGAAGCTTCAAAGGCTTGCCGCCTTTGTGAGCTTCCCCAGGCCACTTGCTGCTCTGAGCAACTGGTCCTCACTGGTTCCGACCCCCACTTTGGGAGGGAGAACCGGCGAGAAAAACAAGTGAGGAAGAGAGGTGTGCCCACCTCTGCCAACTCCACCCCTCAGGTGGGGGAAGCGAGATGAAGCACAACCCTTAGTCCACGCCATCTTGAAGATGGGGGGACTCAGCCAACCAGGGACAGGCTCATGCCCCCCTTCCACTGGAGGGTGGCATAATAGGGGGTGTACCACCCCAGGGAAGGGACCCATTGGACCTACCTGTAACACCACTAAATCTAGTATTTAGGGGCATCCCTGAACCTTGCTTCCACAGACAAGAAGAAACTACAAGAAGATGAAGGACCAAACAGCCATGCAGCAGCTAACAAGAGGAAGACGCCCTCTGACTTGGCCCCAGCCCTACCAGCCTGTCTCCACTTCGAACCTGCTCCTGCGAAATCCCGGTATGTCCTGCAGCCAGCAACCTCGAAAGCCCCGAAAGACCTGCATGCCTTCATCCACAAAGACTTTGTCTCCCGTGAACACCGGATTTGTTCATCTGCAACCTCTAGCCTTGGCGGGAACCCCTCTACACCCGCTGTCCACGGCCCGAGCTCGACTGGGCAAATACCACGAGGAGGTCACCCCGGCGATTCTGACCCGGCGACCCCTGACCTGCCTCCAGCCAACACCTGCAGTCTAAATCCAGAAGGCCCCCCTAACCTCAACCAGGAGCTAGTAAGAAGATCCAACACCAAAAGGCACCCCTGCACCCGACAGCCCACGGCCTTGTGTGCCCAAACCGACGGTGCCTAACCAACTCCTAACTTCCCAACTTACCTCTCGAAGGGGTGGTCGCACCCAGAAGACCTTCGTCACCAAGCCTGCAGTGTCTTTGAAAACCGGAGGTTTTCCATTGAAAACAACAGGGCGTCCGACGTCGAAACAGCACCCTGCACCCGTCTGCCCTAGTACCGCTGAAGGTGCACCTTTGGTGCTACTTTGTTTCCCCATTTGCCCAAGTCCAGGAGCATTGCTCCCACACCCAAGTGGCCTGCTCGTCAGCAGCCACCAACCGGAGGCCCCCTATCCCCCATTGGATAACAGTGGGTCTCAGCACTTAGCACCCCGCTGAGGGTGTAACTAGAGTGCATCTAGAGTGCAGCCTATTCAAGTCTATGTACTGCATTTACTAAGTATTGCATTTCTCTGTATCCATACTGTAAATCAAACCTAAGTGCATGTATAATTATCATTCAAACTGTATTTCAATTGCATTACTACTGTAAAGTACTTATTGCTTACCTGTGCCAGGCTTGCTTGGTTCTAGAAAAATAAAATAACTAAAAGAATATTTTTATACAAAAACAATTGGTCTGAAATTCAGTCTTTGAGTGTGTGAATTCATTTGCTGACTGAGTGTGTACAACAAATGCTTAACACTGTCCTCTGACACTGCCTTACTGCTCAACCACACTAACACAAATAGAGAGTAACGTTCTATCTAACTTTACCTCTGCCTACCTTTGGGGTTCCACTGGACATCGTGCACACTTTATATACCTCTCTTTGGTATAGTATATACAGAGCCAGCTTCCTACAGCATGCACTACTCATTCAGCTCCTCTTCTGTGTTAGGATGAGTTTAATTGGGTGTTGGCAGAGGTGTTCTTCCTATTGGCTAACTGAAAAATTACAAACAGGCTTCTTGCGCTGACCCAGGTTTGTCTTTCTCCCAATGGTTTTGTAGCGTCCTTGCTCAAGCTCTGGTACCGGGAGCTGGAGGAGCCACTGATCCCACAGCAGTTCTACAAGCAGTGCATCAGCAACTATGAGAATCCAGACGCTGCCGTATCTGTCGTCCACTTACTGCCGGAGCTGAACAGACTGGTGCTATGTTACCTCATACACTTCCTTCAGGTAGAGTTACGTTTCAGAAATTGTGTGGCATTGTATTAAGACTTAACTTATAATGAGCAGTTTCGGTATACCTTTATTGGCTGAATGTACAAAGGTTTAGAGTAACCATAGTGGACAATTGAACTGAAGGGGTGAAGAGGTGATGCACAGACAGTTTCTTCAGATAATGGATAAGCCTTTCTCTGCTGCTAGGTTTTCACATGTCCCATGCAACACATTTTGTTTTGTGCTTGAAGTGCTTTGGACAGGTCTAGGCAGCTGATACGCAGGGTATACAACACTTTGTCGGAAAATTTCCATTTGATGCATTAGACACCCTCAAAGGCTTAAACAAGCATTTACAATGCAATGGTCTCGGCATCATTAAAGGTAGAGCTATTGGCATTGCTCATGACATTTCTTTTAATCATAAATAAATGGCATTGTCATTTACATTGCCAATACACAGCACTCTGCACTCAACAGCACTCACTACTCTGCACTCAACAGCACTCACTACTCTGCACTCAACAGCACTCACTACTCTGCACTCAACAGCACTCACTACTCTGCACCTGCACTCACAACTCTGCGCACTCACAACTCTGCGCACTCACAACTCTGCGCACTCACAACTCTGCGCACTCACAACTCTGCGCACTCACAACTCTGCGCACTCACAACTCTGCGCACTCACAACTCTGCACTCACAACTTTACCGCCTGCTTTCAAAGAGGAAGCAGTTTCCATTCTAAGGAGCTCTGACAGTCTTATAGTGTTGAAGATGTCAGCAATGTGAAGCCACTTCTTGCCATAGAATACTAGCAGATATGTTGTCTAGGTGCCATGTTACTGGTTTCTGCCCCAACAAACTGCCCTTCGCCTGGTGTATTTTCTTTACCCACTTGGCGAATTGTGCGATCTTTCTTTAATCACTTAATCTCCCACTGCCTTTCTTCCTTTATCTACAAACATTACGAGTCCTGAAGAAGAAAGCATTAGACAATATAACAGGTATATGCTAACGCTGAATAGAAGCTTAAGGCCACTAAAGGGTAAAAATGGTTCTAGACTTGATCAGAAAGAAGGGTAGGAAAACAGATTACAGAAATGCATTGAAAGCAGCGGCAGATTTAAACTTTAAAGTTCATCGAGACTGCTCAATATCTTGCCTGCTGAATATTCTCAAACCGTCTTCAAGGAGCACTGTGACCCTGTAAAGAAAAGAGCTACAGGGCAACACCCAATCAGAGAGCCCAATGGAGTCAGCTCTTCCCAGCCAAGGGGGGGACGGGAGAGACTCGCGGGGGGGGGGACGGGAGAGACTCGCGGGGGGACGGGGGACGGGAGAGACTCGCGGGGGGGGGGGACGGGAGAGACTCGGGGGGGGGGGGGGGAGAGACTCGCGGGGGGGGACGGGAGAGCCTTGGGGGACGGGAGAGCCTCGGGGGACGGGAGCCTCGGGGGACGGGAGAGCCTCGGGGGACGGGAGAGCCTCGGGGGAGCCTCGGGGGACGGGAGAGCCTCGGGAGAGCCTCGGGGGACGGGAGAGCCTCGGGGGACGGGAGAGCCTCGGGGGACGGGAGAGCCTCGGGAGAGCCTCGGGGGACGGGAGAGCCTCGGGAGAGCCTCGGGAGAGCCTCGGGGGACGGGAGAGCCTCGGGCGGGGGGGGAAGAAAAATAAAACGGCAAAAACAAAACATGGAAAGAAAAATAAAACGGCATAGAAGACAAGACCGCTATAGATATTTTTTGCATAGTGCCCCAGAGATATTTCGGCGTACATTATCAGATGTGTGTGTGTGTGTGTTTTTACTGAGATTTGTGAATGATTGTTTCAAGTGTGCAGATCCCTATAGATTCTAGGCGTACAGAGCTCTATAGTTGTTTCTTTGTTCAGGCGACCAGCGGATTGTAGTTACTTTGGTGTACAGAGCCCAATAGATGCGTTGGTGTAGACAGCCTTTTAGATATGTATGTACGTGTGTGTGTTTTGTACATGTTTTCCGGTGCTGCATGGTCGTGTACAGGGCCCTGCAGGTTGAGAAGCCCTATAAATATGCGTGTGTGTTTTAGACGCACAGAGCCCTGTAGATACATGGGTGCACGGATCCCTATAGACGCTCTGGTGTTCAGAGCTCAGTGGGGTCAGTACTCTTAGAGCTATTTCGTGTACGCTCACCTGGTGATTTTTTCGTGTACTGTGCTCCTTTAGAATGGTGCTTAGGTGTACAGATCTCTTTGGAAGGTCATGGGCACAGAAGGCAGAAATATTTTATAGTTCTCTGTGAGTCTGGAATTCTTAATCACGGCTCTGCGGAGAGTGTGACCGTGTGCCAAGAACCCACGGCTGCGCTCGACACTACAGCCCAGATCTATCATTGGAGGCGGAGGGAGCCTGCGGGTAGGGCAGAGGGAATGGAGGGAAACGGCTCGTTAGCATATTCGGCCCCCTTCGCTGCTTAGCCACACATTGCCTCTTTCCTCGCAAGCACCAAGGTTAGGATAAAGCCCCTCCCCTCTTTCCTTATCGCTGTACAAACACTGGGCCGCTGGGATTCATCCACCGCGGAACACGAGAGGCAGAAGGACAATAGGCCGCGCGGACAAAATGGGGGCGGAGCCGAAGCAGGCGCAGGAGTCTTTGTCTTCCGTCTGCTTCAAGGGGCTGGGGCCTAGAAGGCATAGACACGCACAGGCATACTCGAGGTCCGAGGAGGCGTACACCATGGGTTCACGCAGTCACAAACATACAAAGACGTGCAGGCACACTCATGGGTTCACGCAGTCACAAACGCCACATGGATGCAAACAGTCACACGCATATGCAAAGACTTGAGACCCACACACATACGGGTTAACGCAATAATAGAAACGCACATGGGAGCATGCAGTCACAAACACATAGATGCGCGCATACACACGGTTTCAGGTAGTGATAATTATGTGGATGCTCATGCAAAAAAAGGCTTACTGGACCCAACAGAGGCTCACGAATCTTCTGTGGTGATCGCCACACAGGGACTGCCAGGTGAGGGGCCCAAAGGTCTTACACAAAAGGCTGGTACCCTAAGACCCTGCAGACATAGGTTGGTCCTTTTTTGTACTTAGCCGATTACCCATTAGGCATCGTACATGTGCCCAAGCCCCACAAACAATGAAACACAATGAAAACAATCTGATTTGTGAAGGGCCCCATGGCTGAACGTGACGGGACGGGAGAGCCTCGGGAGAGCCTCGGGGGACGGGAGAGCCTCGGGAGAGCCTCGGGGGACGGGAGAGCCTCGGGGGACGGGAGAGCCTCTGGGGACGGGAGAGCCTCGGGGGACGGGAGAGCCTCGGGGGACGGGAGAGCCGCGGGGGGGGGGGGGAGAGAAAAATAAAACGGCAAAAACAAAACGGCGGCCACAACGACTTTCGGATTCGGGGCGGGAACGAGGACAGCGGGAGCATGCGACCTACCTCATGCACAACAAACAGCTTAATGGCGGCCGGCGCTCCTGAAATTTTTCTGAATTGGGGGCGTGGTTTTGATGTTCTGAGTGACGGACAACGTCACTGTCTAAAGAACATCAAAAATGACGCCCCCAAATCCGAAAAGGACGGGGCTACATTGGAGTGACTGATCTCTCCTCCAATGGCTGGCCTCCGTTTAGGAAGCCAGCCAATGAAGGAGAGATGGGGCACGGAGGCGGGACCTTCGGCGCTACTCAGACTCATTAAATCTCCGGCCTAAGACTGCGCAAGCGCAGCCTTTTAGGCCTTCGACCTAAAAATGGAAAGCCTTACTGAACTTGTGAGAGTATGTATGGTCTATGTTTATGTCAAACAAACCGGCATGTTATTCAAATCTAAAAAATGAGCAGGGATGCGTACTCCTGGGTTATTGTTGATCAATTTTATTTCAAGAAAACCTTTTTTGTTTCAGCGTGCTGCACAGGCCTGGGGTCGGGCCTATTCCTCTGTGAAAATTGTATGTGTATTTCATGAAAAAATATGCCTGAATCCCTATACCCACTGTTAGTGGTTTATGACCTATCACAATTATCAGGGTATGTACAAACACTTTGAACAGCTTCACAAAACAACATTTTTCATTTCTTTTATTTTTTTTAAATATTTTATGTATTTACAGAATTTCACAATTCAAAAACAATGTTAGATCATTAATACAGAGATGCATTATTTAATGATTCTTGTGGATTCCACTTGATTCTCGCGTACCCCTATGCATTTCATGACATTGGTCCCTTCCTCAGAGGTATCTGTATCAAATACAAAAAATAATTTAGCTAACCAAAACCTAACATCTCAACCAAGGAAACAATTACAGCTAATCAAGTGATGCCTTATTGAGTTTACTTTTTATGGTGGTTTATATGTATTCACCAAAGTCATGTGTATCCCATCAGTGATCATCTATGGTATACCAACATATACCAAGAGCTTACCGGTTGCCATTTCAAAATAACTTGTTGTGTGAAACATTAAACCAGTATCACCCTCAGTGAATAATCTCTGATGCAAATTACTCACAATCTAAGTGGAATCGTCAATAGCTTCCATCATAACCAGTCATCCACCAAATCTACCTAAAAGATAACACAGTTCATAATACAAAAAGTACACCGGAATTGTGTTCCTTACATCCCACTCTTCATATACCCATACCTGAAACTCAAACTTGATTGCCACGAATAACTTGTTGCAGTCCGCTTGTTCTCTGTTCAACCTTCATCCAAAAACAGAAAACCAAGCTCAATTTACCAGCCTCTAAATCTACTTATTTGAGATTAGATCATGACCCTACCCAGGAGATTGGAGACATTCTATCTAAAATCCTAGAGAAAGCAACAGATATGGAATGGATCAACACAAAAACTCGAGCATTCCTAACAACATCTTTTCCCAGGCAACCACGTCTATATATGTTGCCTAAAATTCATAAAAATTACACAGATCCTCTATTTTGACCTATAGTGTCTGCTTGCGGTTCTTTGTTTGAACCTTTGGGCACATATGTGGACTATTTTTTACAATACAATACAATACAAGTTCAGAGAATATTGCTTTCACTTTTTTGAAAGAGGACTTTGAGGTAATCAGTCTATGTTTCCAGAGGCAATGCGTTCCAGATTCTCGGGACAATACCATAGAAGGCTCGTTTATAGGTTTTCTTTCTTCAAAATGTTTGCGGTTTCAGCAGCTAAGTGCTAGAACCCCTCCAAGAAGTACAGAGGAGTGTTAAGGGGATGGGCTTTGTGAGCCATGCAAGTCATTTTAAGATGAATCCTAGCCTCAAATGGAAGCCAGTTTAGAGATTTCAAATCTGGAGTGATGTGGTTATTTGGATCCTGTGATGAGCCTAGCAGCCGAATTCAAAGAGACCCTAAGCGGTGCCAACTTGTAGCTCAGAAGACCACAGAGAGTTGCACTCCCATACTCCAATCTGGAGATGACTAGAGCTTGAATAGCAGGCTTGAAGTCTTCCACAGGAAGGAAGGGTTTTATATTTCTTTGTATGCTCATTTGGACGTTTGCTCTCTTGGTGGCAGAGCTGATTTGCTCCTGCATTTTCAGGGCCTTATCAAGTATTATTCCAAGAGATTTGGTAGAGTCAATGATGTGTGAAATACAGTTGAGAGGCGTAGGCTGTTTCATGTATTCAATGATAATGGGCGCCTGTTTAGGAGGAGAGATAAGGAGGAATTCCGTATTGATGGAGTTTAGCTTGAGATGGGTGGAAGTCAGCCAGTGTTGGGTTTAGTAGGGTTGAATTGAGTGAATTGATATCTTCTGGGGAGGAGATATTCAGGTACAATTGGGTATCATCAGTATACATGTGGTAAAGCATATTGTATGATTTGAGTATTTGCGTTAAGGGCTCCATGAACAGGTTGAAGAGTGTGGGTTAGAGCGAGGACCCTTGTGGGACCCCCAAAGTGATTGGAGCAGTGTTGGAGCGGGAGTGATTGACTTTAAATCTTTGCGAAATGAGGCAAACCAGTTTAACACTGATCCTGAAAGAACCATCCTGCATTCCAGCAAGTCCAGGAGGTTGTCATGTTTGACCGTATCAAAAGCTGAAGAGAGGTCAAGGAGGATTAGAAGGCAAGTTTCGTTCCGATCCAGCATTTTTAGCGCATCATCCAATATGTGGGAAATGGTTGTTTCAGTGCCATGACCCTGACGAAAGCCCGATTGGAATTGATCTAGCAGCTGGAATTGATCAATGTGGTTAAATAATTGGACATGGAAACATTTCTCTAGCAGCTTCAATAGAGTAGGAATGTTAGTGATTGGGTGGAAGTTGTGAAGGTCTTCTTGCTCCGCAGTGGTTTTTCTTAAGAATGGGTGTAACCTGCCCAGATTTTAAACAATCAGGAATCACACTTTACTGTAGGGAGGCATTTACTATCCTGGTCCTGATTGGAATTCTGGACCTCTTAATTTCATTGAAGGAACTGGGGAGTAACGGGTCACTGAAGTGGTTTGAGGGTTTAAGTATAGGAAGGATGTTAAGTAAAGAGATTTCATCATCATAAACAATATTTCGGTCCACAGACCATAAAAGTGCAAATGCATACAGTACAGGAAGAGATAAGGTGCTACCAATGATATGTTAGAATTCTGGTGAAGGATAAACTGTAGAGGATGGGACTAGACAATAATTAAAAAGTTAAAATAGTAATCTTTTGGAGCACCTAAAGCTGAGGCAACAAGAACCTGTATCGAACAACGGTCAGCAGCATGGCCCGCCATGTTGTCTCAGTAGTAGAAGTGCCACAATGGTTGTGACAAATTATAAATGTCTACTGCACATTAACTGTATAACATGTAAAAATCAAACTTAAAAAAAACAAAAAAACTTTAAAAGTAATAAAATTCAGTAAAAAAGGAAATAGTCATTTATATTTTCAGTCGGGATCTTCTGATAGCCCACATCTTACTGAGAAACATAGCAACTGCTCAAACTATCAGCAAACTAGTGTCAGATTTTACGATGCGTAGTGCTTCTCAGTGGCAACAGGTACCAAGGCGCTTGCAAAGAGTGGCTAACCATGTAGATCTCGGGGACCGATAGAGTGGACAAACAAAAAGTATGTGGCCTATCGACTCAGCAATTGAGGGACATCCAGGAAAAAAAGAGATGAAGTAGCAGACTTTCGCCAAGAGGCTGTGAGAGACTTCACCGGGATGGAACCAAATATGAATTGCATATGGAGCTTCCTCTCCTGCAGGACCGTTATGCCCTCTAGATATTGCTGAAATTCACTTGTCAGTTTGAACTCCAGAAAGTCAGATGTGCGACGCCCCCAGCGCTGATAAGTAAGAGAAGACTGGGCCACCCAATTCCAGTACTGTTTATTAATTAGGTCCCTGCTAGGGAGAAGTGCAGGAACCCTAGTGTCCCACATCCCTCTAGCACTATTGCAGTAAGCAGGGATTTCAGTTTATAAAACCAACCAATTTTGTTTGAGCGATCGAGGCAATTACCATAGGTAGGGCAACAGCATATGGGAGCAATCCAGGAGTAGTCCTAAGGCACAGCCAGAACATAAGGGGCGTAGCTTTGCCTTCTCGATGATGGAAGTTCTGCCCATGTCCAGCCTGAGAGTGCTCTGTGGAAGTGAAACCAAAGCTCTCAGGAATTTGTTCTCGGTAGTCAAGAAGCCGTCCAGGTTTTCAAACCCCCACTGTTCAGCACCATATAGTGCTGAGCCCACTGCCTTGCAGTCGTAGATGTAAAGCGGGGCTGCTACAGTTCTGCTGGAGGATGTCCTGTGCTCCTTGATCAGGGCCCCGGTAATCTGCCTGTGTTGGAGAGTCTGCTTCACTATATGGGGTTCTATGACTGGTCATCAAAGAGGGTGATCCCCAGATACTCCAAGCTATTTACTCTCTCCAGGGGTACCCCACTCAGTGTGAGCTTGCCATTAAATGTTTTGTGGGGGTTCAATATTAAGTTTTGTTTTCGAGGCATTGATCTCCAAGCCAAGCATGGTACAGAAGGCCTCAAAGCGATCCAGGAGTAACTGAAGCCCTCTAGGGGTTTTGGACACCAGCTGCGTTTCATCGGCAAATAGAAGTGTTACCACTTTGGTACCCCCAAAGTGGGAGCGTCTGTGGGGATCTCAGAGAGGTACTGGACGACGCCGTTAACAAAAAGCGATAACAGTGTAGGGGCGAGTACACAGCCCAGTCGGACCCCGTTATTAACCTTAATTGGGTCTGTTAGCTGTCCTTGACTACCCTAGCAAACTTTTACGTAGTTAGTCTCATGGAGGCGAATAACTATTGAGAAGACATAAGGAGGGAGGCCCATCTCTTTTAGAGCACACCAGAGCTTATGCCTTGGTCAAAGGCAGACCTAAGATCAATGAAAGCAACGTAAAGGCTTCTCTTGCCTATGACCACCGTCTTCCATATCAGTAAGAGGAAGCGAAAAACCTGGTCAATAGTACTAGTTTTTTGCCTGAACCCAACTTGGAAGGGGGACAAGAGACTAAGATCCCTGGTCCAGGCCTGTATTTTCCTAAGGAGTGCACGAGTGAACACTTTTTGAACACAGTCTATCAGACTGATAGGCCTGTAGTTGGAAGGTGACGATCGGTCACCCTTCTTATAGACTGAGATCAACTTGGCTCCCTTTCAAGAAGGTGGAATTGGGGCACCCACTGCAATGCCATTAGCTAGTGCCAGGATGTAGGTTGTCCAATTCTCAATGTCGTTAATTAAAACATCACCTGGAATGCCATCAGGTCCAGCGGCCTTGGCCTTTACGACAGAGTTAATGCTGGCCCTGACTTCAGATCCTGTGAAGAAATCAGTAGAGCATGAGTGAGTGTGGTCAAGAGTACAGGCTACAATATTTTGGTTATGAGGCTGTTAGTCGGTGGCAGGGACCTGTTGGCATCCCCCTTGGTAACTAGAAGCCAAAAATGCTTGGAGTCTTTCCTACTGCAGGCCTCGTTAATTAGCGACCAGCAGTTCTCCTCCCATTCCATCTTTGTTCTAACCTGAGCTGCCTTCTAAGCATTCTTTACTTCTCTCAGCTCTGCCACATTGCTTGCCCTAATGGCGACAGCTAATCTAAGGCTCCTACACTCCTGGTTGAAACAGGCAAACTGTGACCTGGTCTTTCTACTAGTGTCCTGGGTGCGTAGTGGTTCTTTAAAGAGAGTGGCCAACAGACTTAAAATGTGGCTGTGACAAGTCGTAACCTCACCAAGCTTTCCCTGTTTAAATCTAGATAACTTGGTGATACTGTCTAGCATATTAAATTTGATTACTTTGAGTTTCTCTGCGTCAAGGGATACCCGGGCCCAATTGAGCCGTCTATTATTAGTTGGGCATATCTCCCTAGTCGTAACAATGGGGTGGGTTTGATTCATGTACCTGACCCAGGGCGATACCAGGGAGAGCTCTAAAGGATTGTGGTCGCTATCTGTGGTGGACCCCACAAACATGTAGAGATTTCGTCAAAGGGTGTGAATTGGCTCCAGGAGGCGCTGTTTTGGGGTGTGAGCCATGGAGCAGGGGGGGTCCGAGGGGCGGGCGGGGATGAGGGTTAGATAGGGGATGTGTCTGTCAGTTGGTTCCTCATTGTCTGGAGGTCAGTTTCAATCGTATCCATCTTTTCGAGGAAGAAGTCAGCAAAATCATCACAATTTGGCTGCGTAACGGAAGCTGTTGGGGAAAGAATGGGAAGATTGTTGGATTGGAGTTTAATTAATTCAAAAAGCTTTTTTGGCCTGTTCGTGGCTTTATCTAGTTGACTTCTGAAGAAGTTTGCTTTCGCACTTCTAATATGTTTATTGTTAGTGCTCCTCCTAGATCTCAGGAGCATAAGGTGTTCAAGAGGTTCAGCAAGTCTCAGATTGCGTCTGTTTGTATTTAAGATATCGTTGAACCAAGGTTTGGAGTCTTTGGTGGACCTTCATTTTAGTGGCAAAGGAACAATAGCATCTAGAATGTTCAGTATGGAGTTGTTGTAATGCTCAAGGAGGTCATGTACCTCAGACATGTGAATAGGTGGAGGCAGGGTCATGTAGCCAAGGGATATCATTTCATTCAGGTTTGCATTTCGGATGGATTGTTTCCAATCCACAGGTTTCTTAGGTTGAGATTTTATCATAGTTCAAGGTTCCATAATGCAGAGGGATCTGTAGTGATGATCAGTCCAGTCACATGGGACAATCGAATCAAGTTGAATGCAGGTGGGTTTAGAGATGAATAGGTCCAGGATTGAGCCCAAGATATGAGTGGGACTGTCACAGATTTGAATCATGTTAAGGTCAACTAGGAAAGTTTTGAGGCTATTCACTGCAGGGTCATTAACGTGATTCCAGTGAAGATTGCAGTCTCTGAGGAAGATTTGGGTACAGTGATGATCCACATTGGAGAGATGGTTTCCATAATTTGTTCCACAAAAGGGAAGTTATCACCCGGCTAATGGTAGAATGTGTGCAAGGTGCATAGAGGCCTGTGCTTGCTTGTGATGTCTATGCATATGTATTTGCAAGAGGGGAGAGTAGCAGTGTGTGACTCTTTCACAATAAGACTATTCAGATACGTACAGGTGATCCCTCCACCAGGTTGTACCGATCTGTCAAGTTTAATGATGTTATGGCTAAGAGGGACTAGGATGTCAAGGACCGGACCAGGAGACTCCTTTAGCCAGGTTTCCGTAAGTATTAGAAGGTCAAATTCCTGTGCCAAGATGAGATCAGCGATGTCTGCGGCGTGTTTCACAGCAGATCTACAATTGATAACCATGCAATTCAAGTGGAAAGTTAAGTCGGATGAGGTAGACTGAGTGATGAGAACTTGCTTGAGGTTGACAGTGTTTATAGTATTAGGGTTGTGTCTGGGGCTTCTATGAGGGTTTGGGGAAATAGACTGAATATAGTCCTGTTTATCCAGATTGGCTGTATGAGTGGAATTGTATGTAAGAAGGAGGGAATGAATTTCACTATCTGTTAAGGAGATCTTAAATCTACAAGGTTTGGAGGCAGCATCCAGGCAAGGAGTGGTTCTGCAACTTTGGGTGGGGAAACGCCGCACAGGGAGATAATCCCTTCACTGAAAGGGGAGATGACAGCTTGGTGTAGTAGTTAGTAGCTGGTAATTGATTATGTCTGTTCTTCCCTAACGACCTGTGAGCCAAAAATTCCTTACCCGATTCTTAGGTGATGATAGGAAGCTGTTGAAGATCCCAAGAGATATTAGCTAGGCAAGAAGCGGGGAAGAGGTGATGATCAGACGACAAAGACTGTATCCGGGAGCCTGTATGCGGGGAGGGAGATCTGATAGCAGAGTTAGGGTGATGCTGGCCTGGGAGATCCAGAGGAGGGGAGTTTGAGTTAGAGAGATAACAAGGCTTGTCAGGGAGCGTGGGAGGACTCCTAAGCTGATTACTTTAGAAATGCAAGGGTTGTACGAGTAGGTGTTGCAGAGAGGAGTGAAAAGGTGGGAGGGACTATGTAACGAGATCACTTGAGGGAGCTGAGAGAGGAATGAGGGGCTAAACCACCTATTTGCAGTGTCTAGATCCCTGTTAGTTATGGATTTCTTGATGATGAGAAAAGTTTCCTCAAAAATACCTAGATGACGGTCAGCAGCTTGGGTGAGGATTATCCCATTGTTATACATGTGATGGTAGCATCACTTTGGAAATGGACGAGGGGACTATCAAGAGCCTTAGTCGGTGTGCACATTTTTGGGAAGCAGTGATCATGAGTAGTGAGTGGAATGCTTTCCTCCATTTAGTTCTTCTTTTCGAGTAGAAGATGAGATCACTGATTATAGAACCCTTTTTAAAACAGGGGAAGGCATCAGAGATTAAGGTTTCTGGATACAATTTAAGAATTCAGTGTTTGAGGCGTTTAGATGCATTTTTCGATAGGTTAGTTGGGTATTTAATTGTAAAGGCATTGAGTCCCAATGGCTCCAGCTTGGCACCAAGTTACTTTAAATGGCAAGAGGATTTTTTCTTCCAAATCAGTGGCACTAACATGGGTATTTGGGAAGGGAGGGCACCTGTTTATGCAAACATCTTAATGGCTAAGTTCGAACAGGACCACATCTTATCAGACAACGCAAGGAGCGACAATTTTTTTAAAAAAACATCTTTTATTGAAGAAAAGCATTACAGTACATAATTAGACAGAGCACCGCCCCCTACCGAATTGTGACAAAATAGGGCGCAAATCTGCAAGGAAACCAAGCCAAATATTACACCATCGTACTTCGCCTTTGGAGGCAACGCAACATGCATTAATCAGACATCTAATCCAATAGTACTGCTACTATACATCTATTCACAATTGAATTTTAGGGAAACAAAGGGAACAAGACCCAACAACCACCCTCACCTCTAGGCTCATTTAACACATACATGCATAACATTACATTTATTAGATACAACCTCGTTTCACTGTATGCAGCTGCTTTAGGAACCAAAATAAAAGGGGTACATTCCTAGCCAATAAAGTGTCCTGTCAGCATTTCCCTTAAGGCCACCGCTCCAAAGGAGCAGGGCTCTGCGCTCCAGAGACCACTGCCACAGCAATGTAGGAAGCGCAAACGGGCATAGAGCTTATGGAGCGACAATTTTAGCATTTTATTGCCAATATATTTCAGAAATTTTTCTGATATGGCGGAACACGGAAAATAATCTTATTGAAAATATTACGGCCTAAATAACAAAAATGACAGGACGAAACTCACTCAAACTGTGAGCAAGACCAGTATAGCATTCCTTGATGTTAGGATTGAAAATTTCAACAGACAGAAGGGTGTCTGTTGAAAAGAAGTTCAAGTTCAAGTTCAGGGATTTGTATAGCGCACTACTCACCCAGAGGGTCTCAAGGCGCTTGGGGAAGGGGGGTTCAGTTTTTGTCGAATAGCCAGGTTTTGAGATCTTTTCTGAAGGAGGTGTGGTTTTGAGTAAGGCGGAGGTGAGTGGGGAGTGAGTTCCAAGTCTTGGCTGCCAGGAAGGAGAAGGATCTGCCACCCATGGTGGATTTTCGGATGCGCGGGACTGCGGCGAGGGCTTGATTGGACGATCTAAGTTGGCGGGTTGGTGTGAAGAAGCGGTTACTCATCACAAACAGAGAACCACTAGAGTGGCTTGACGTACAGGAGTACCTGGTAGGCACCAAGAGAAGAGAGGTTAGGAATAGAACTAGTGTTGGCATAGAGGCCGGTAAATGGATATTTGTTTTCTGTTTTTGGTTGGAGGTTGAACAGAGAACAAGCAGACTGCAACTAGTGGTTCGTAGGAATCCCTTTTGAGTTTCAGGTATGGATCGATGAAAAGTGGGATGTAAGGTACACAATTCTGGTGTACTTTTTGTATTAAGAACTGTGTCCTCTTTTAGGAAGATTTGGACAATGTCTAGTTATGATGGAAGCTATTGACGATTCCACTTAGATTGTGAGTAATTTGCAGCAGAGATTATTCATTGAGGGTGATACTGGTTTAATGTTTCACACAACAAGTTATTTTGAAATGGCAACTGGTAAGCTCTTGGAAGATGTTGGTATACCATAGATGATCACTGATGGGACAAGCATGATGTTGGTGAATACATATGAACCACCATATAAGTAAACTCAATAAGGCATTACTTGATGAGCTGTAATTGATTCCTCGGTTAGGGTGTGGGGTTAACTAAATAACTTATGTTATTTGATATAGAGGCCCCTGAGGAAGGGACCAGTGTCCCGAAATGCACAGGGTTACACAAGAGTCAAGTGGAATCCACAAGAATCATTGAATAATGTGTTTCTGTGTTAATGATCTAACATAGTTTTTGAATTGCAAAATTCTGTAAATACATGGAATATTTAAAAAAGATAAAAGAAATGAAAATTTTGTTTTGTGAAACTGTTCAAAGCGTTTCTGTTTACACTGATAATTGTGATGGGGCATAAACCACTAACAGTGCGTGCGCATAGGGATTCAGGCATATAATTTCCTGAAATACACATACTATGTTATTCAAATCATCATGCAATTATTGCGTCCTCGTTTTTGCTATTTTTGTAACTGTGTCACACTTGCAGTGTGCTTCAAACACTTTGTGTGTGTATGTCCATCTCCTTTACGACTCCTGGTCTGACGTTAACTCAGTGCAACAAAACAAAAAGTTTTCTAATGAAGGCGAAGGTCATCTTTTACAGCTCTCTCGTGCTTTATCCTGTGTCTTGCCTATTTTATCCTTTTCTTTTCAGCTTTGGTGTTTGTCAAGTCCTGTCAATCAGTACTCTTTCAGTTTAAGTTGCAAATGCATTCCGACGACATTCCAGAACTCTTATCTGAGAAGGGACTAGTGTACTTGATATTAGGTAGTAGCCTTTTGGCAAACCCACCTCAGGTCCTGTGAGTCAATCCACCATGTTCATCCAGTCTTTGTACTGCCCTACTGCTATTATACCATATTTTCTGCTGTAAGCCACTGTCTGGGTACACACCATGGTGATCACCCCTTTGACTGTCTGCTTGGAACAAACTGCCTCCAAAAATGGAAACACTCCAAGGACTGGAGGAGCTTTATTTTAATTGTTGTGTAAATGCAAAAGTATTGAGAAATGATCCCGGAGGTGTTGTTTGATTAGCTAATGTGGTGACAGAGACTTGTTAATGAAAGTTTCTTGGGCTTGGAACAGGAAAATTTCGATTTCCTTTTGCTTCAATGTTTTCCTTGACTTCGACTCCCTTCTAACTTATCCTCTTCCTCTCTCTCATTGGGCAGATTTTTGCACAACCGGCCAATGTGGGCACAACCAAGATGGATGTAAACAATCTAGCTATGGTGATGGCGCCTAACTGCCTCCGGTGCCAGTCAGATGAGCCCAGGATCATCTTTGAAAACACACGCAAGGAGATGTCTTTTCTACGGATGCTGATAGTTCACCTGGACACAAGCTTCGTTAAGGGGCTTCTTTAGGAATGTACATCACATTGTATGTCATATGTCTGCATTATTTGGGGAAACTGGGAGTGAACGTATAGGGGACATATTTTTTGCGTGTCAGCCTTCAATAGAGGCGGATAAACTGTACAGCTCAGTTTTTGGTGTGTAAGGCTTCTGGAAATTGTACTTCTGTTTGTAAACTTCGATGCAATACTGGAGGCATTTCTTTTAAGTTCTGGGTTGAGCTAAACAGCAATACATTATATACCTTTAATAAATCCAGAGAATACTGGAATCTAGTTTTCATAACAAATCATATCTCATCACTGCTGCAGATTATTTCTGGTCCAAATTAGGTCAAGTTTGGAGAAGGAGGGCTAAAAAGTGTTCTCCAGTAACCCGTTATCATTGGATCATTGCAAATTGTTCCCAATTAAGCTTTAAATGCTGCTGTTGATCTGTAGAAAAGACTTGTTCTTTCAAACATCAGTGATGCAGAGGGTGCAGTGAATATTGGATGGTGTGAGCCAATATTGTTTGAAGCCCCTTTGTATCTTTAAAGGGGATTACTATTTCTGTTGATCTGATCGATATGTGACAGTTTTAATGTATTGTTTTTCTCTCCAATGCACCTTATAGACACTCTCCTCTCCTCTTCCTGACACGGTGAGAGTCAAAACTGATAAATAAGAGTCACATAGGAAATTTTGAAGATGATGTTGTAAAGTATTGTAATTCAGCGTCTTCGTTTTCATGGAGACATATTCTTCATAAAGTCTGCAGTGTTACTTGCCCTATACCCGCATCCTTTTTACATTATAAATTGTAACTCTGAAACAGACAGGATTGCTAAATTCCATCTGTTTACAAATCATAATCTTGTTGTTACACATTATAAATTATTTCTCAGTTGATTTACATATGAAACATTAACTTTAGAGTCCATATCCTCACTTGTCATCAACTTTGCCGCCCAGGTCATGTCCATGTTATGCAAAAAAGCATATAACAGTCCAGCTGTACAGGATGCTCTTTCCTGAAAAGCTGATTCCTGTAGTAAGACATCACTTACTGTGACATAAACAGTATACTTCACACTTCCAGAAAAATATCTGATATGCTATTCTGCAAATCAAAAAGAACTGTTGCCCTGGATCTCAATTTGTCTCAAGTAGTATTTTAAGTACTTTTTTGGGAACTTGAGTGGTGCAGACATTTTTACTTTTGCCACTCAAATGGGTGACTATAATTCTATGCCTTATCCATGTATTCTTTTCTCTTCTGTGTATGGCACATACACAACTTTTTAAAGCACAAGTAGCCCTTTATTACTTTATGGTATGACTTACTAGTCAACTGCTAAAAGCTTTCAAGCAGCTCCTGTGGCATTCCAGCAGCACAAATGGGTTTGGCTTTACTTGCAGAGTAAAAACCAAAGACAAGGTCAGTCACATGCTGAGTGGACTAAGAGTTTGCTCGAAGTACTGCTTGCACGTATGATGGATTTATATATTTGTGTCACAGCTGACCAAATCATGCCCCATTTTACATTACACTGGATGCTTGTAGAGGTGGAAAAAGTCTGGAGCTCTAATTTAAGCATTCAAAGACTAACTTAATTGGCATTGCAACCATGCAGATATTATCCAATGCACTTAGCATATTTATATTTTTCTGCACTGTAAAACACTGATAAGTTGCTCAAGCAGTCGAGCATTATCTCTTGTATTTAATTGTTTTGAGTTGATCTGTTTTTCTCCGAATACAGCACAACCCGATATTCAGAAATGAGGGAATTTTGCTTTGGTCCCTTTGTCCCGCAGGATATGTAATGCTCTGCTTCCACAGTACACTGTATCCGCTCTAGGTGCTGAATCTTTCTCAGTTTGATTGTAACTCTAAAGTTTCAATGTTAACATCTGGCCAAGCCATCAAACGTGCCTCTGTTCCCGCACACATTAAAAGCACAAGTGGGACCAGGACAGTATTCGGTTTCTTTCTACTCTGATCATTTCTCTGTTCTTACCTACCATAGCTTCAGAGTACTTGGTCTTGTGATTGTCAACAAGAAAGCACTGATTTCCCCAAGACAGGGATCACATGCCCTAGAGCTTTAGTCTAAAAAAGGTTTGTGCAGTTTCCTGTACTTTGGACGTTTAGGCTTCTTGTTTTGGTTGCAAGCTACCATGTCACCCTCCTCATTGGTTTGAACATGATGCAATACAGGTCTGCCTTTGAGCATAGATGAGCAAATTTGTAAAACCTGGGATAGAATGCTTACAGACATCAGTGCAGCGTACTTGGAGAGATGAGCACAGACTGAGAACAAGTACTAAATCAGGGTCAGAGCATCTTGTTGATGTCCTCTCAGTCAAGGTAGTCCCCTTGGTCTATAGTTTGTGCTTATCAGAAGGTTATTCTTACTTCTTGACTGAATTTTGTTTTTCAATTCCACAACAGGCTCTTCCACAATGGAGAAACAACACTTGGTTGTGTGCCTTTGTATAGGGTACTGAACAGCTGTAGCTGGACACCACTGCTTTAAGCTGTGGGCCATCATAGGTCCCTGCATTGGACTGTGAATAATCAATCCTACACCCTTGCTTGAAGCACTTAATTATCAGATGTATGCTCCTGTATTAGACTTTCAACTATTCTGTCATACACATGTGCGTCAGACTGTGAATTATTAGTCTTAAACCCTGCATTGGCTGTGATCTCAGAAGTACGTCCGTACCTTTGGAAGTGGATAATTATTCATGCAATCCAGATGTTAGTTCCATGGAAGGCTATAGCTGGGCACAGCTGTATTAGGTTATAGCGTATCCTTTATACACCCAAGCATTAGGTTGTGACCTTTCTTTATAGATCCTTTTATTAGGCTGTGCACTGCCATGAATTTGGTTGGGAACATCTATTGTACGTCCATTTGCACTGAATTTTCACAGCCAAACTGGCATGCACCAAGCTTTGAGCTACTGAAGCTGGGCTGAGTTTCATTGTTTCCTTTGTGAAAGATATGGAGACCTGTAATAGGGGAAATTATGATGACATGTAGTTACTCTGGAAACATTTTATAAAGGGTAATTGGCTCTGAGTTGCTGAGGCTGTTACTGCTGTGCACCCAGTTCCAACAAGAATTGGAGCAGCAGGAAACCCACTCATAGTATGCATATATCCAGGGATACTCATTAGTTGCCGTGCACCAAGTTCTGAGCTTTATCTTATATGTTAAAGAACCTCGACTGTTCCAAACCCTTCAAGAGTGCAATTGCACCAAGTTAAGAGACATAGCTTATTATTGCCACTTGTACCTCCTAGTACAGGAGTTTGCAATGGAGTAAAAATGTACCACATAACAGTAAAACAAAAGTGAACTGCCCCCGCTAATTTCGCTAATTTTCTGGTTACATTCTGAATTCAGAACTTCAACAAATAGCCATAGACAGAGATGGGCTTGCTGATAAGGCCACAAAGAGCTCCACAAGTTACCATTTTGCTTGTACAACTATCTTAATGGTACACAGTTGTTCCTTGTCAATAGGTCTTGATTCCCGAAAAAAATTCTCAAACATGGCATATTCTGACATCTAATTATACTGTTTAAAAATGTAGAATTGATTTGAAGTTTCCTGTTTATTTGTGTGTGCAAGCAAGTCTGTGACATAATTAGTTAAGAGTGTACAAAAACAGAAACATGTTCTTTAGCTTGATACCAGAAAAATTCATAAATAACCTTGCAACCAATATGTACATACATGTTTGACATCTCCATTTTGTGTTTGTGTTCCACAGTTCCCTGGTTAGAACTTGAATTCCCAATTCCTTCACATCTTCCTGCCTCATTCTTCTTCTTGCCACATGTTGCCTTCATGCTGTTACTACTGTTCCCCAACACCATTGGCTGCAGACATATTGTAATGCAAACCGCTTGCGTCGTTCCATTCCTATTGACTTTCTTAATACTACTATCACCCTTTGCAAACAAATTAACAAATTTGGTTCAAGTTATCAAATAAAATCATCAAACTTTTTTTATTACTTTATGTGACCCTTTCCCTCGATCTCATAACGCAAGACAGGCTTTCATCATGGTTCTGGACTCCATTTTGTAGGAAGCATTCAGTACTCAAATACCTTGGATCCTCTTTGACTCATCACCCATCTCTTTGCTTTCCATTGAGATGTTTTACTAAATTCCATTGATTTTCTCAAGTATATTACCACATTTTCCCATATGTATTTCCAAAATCCACGTATTTTCCTACCGTTGGCACACAGTATATTCCAGTCCTCTCTCTCGTCAGCATCCCATAGCTCGTGAAAAAAATAGACTATTTATTGTACTGTCTTTTCCTCAACAGAAAATGTTTCTTTAAACAAGTACTAAAAAGAATATTTGTCCTTTTCAGGTACTTCCCGAATCCTTCCTGCTGTACCCTTATGGTTTTCCAGACACTAAATACATAAATATGAGCTCCTTCTTACAGCCAATGCTCTGTAGGTCTCCAACTGCCAATACCTCTGCTGTATACTCTGCTCATCAGGTCTATAACATTTTCCATTTTCCTGCAAGACTTTCAACATTTTCTTAAACGGTTTCCTACATCAGACCTGGATAGCAATTTAACATCACCAGCGCTGCGAGGCCTCAGAGTAGTCTATGTGCTATACAAATATAATTTTCATTTCATTCATTCACATCCCACTTATACATACTCCTATCAGATTTGTGATGCCCATGACACTGCACCCCTACAATAACTTGCTGGTCCAGTGCCCAAGTTCATTAGTCTTCTCTTAATCTTGTTTATCCTGACAACCTCACGCTACCCGTCTATGGTGACATAAGCTTTGCAATCAGCATTATAACTGCCTTAACCCCTTCGCTGCTGATGAACAGCTCAGCTCGTCATCAGCCACGGGTGGCGTGTGCTGATGATGAGCTGAGCTCGTCATGTAACGCGGTTTTATGAAAAAAGCCGCACAGCGCAAAAATCGCCGCAGCAGCGATGCGGTTAATTAGAATTGACACCCATCCAGATCCGCGGTCTGACAGAAGATTCCATCAACTCTGCTCTTTGATCAGGAGTGCTCTTGAAAGTTGGTTTAGAATTAATCCGCTCTACATTGTGGTGCACGTATGCCCTCGGTGGTGCAGCATTCTTCCTGTACATATGATTTCATCACTTGACTGGAGCTGAAAAAATGTATTTGGCAAGAAGGATGGCAATGGTGGGGTCAGTGCTGAGTGGATTTAAAGGGATCTGTTGGTCAGGATAGGACTCCTTTGTATGTGGATAACTGGGAGTACATATGCTAGGTGTATAATATTGTTCAATAGTTGATTTCTGGTCCCAATAATGTTTAATTTACCAAGTCACGGTTAATGGATGCTGAGGCTAAATGAATGTCATATTTGAAAACATTATTTAAAACGCCATTTAGTACCAAGATCCTAGTGTGTTCTTAGTGTTGTATAGCTGTTAGCTCCATGACAATAATCACTATGTATCCTTAGAAGGCCACTTTGCAGACACTGGTTGTTGGCCTAGAGCAGCAACACCGGCTGTGCACAGTATGACCCCATTATGGTTTATTTATTTTTATTTTCAGTTATAATAGTTTTTGCTTATTGTGGCTGTGAGTTTTTGTTGCTTTGATGTTTGCAGAAGTGTGGTAGACCGCAGAGGCAGAAAATTGGTTAGTCTTGGGTTTGTATACTTTGATTCAGACACTGATTTCTTTTTTATGGCGTTCTAAAGCCTTTAATTCTAAAGTACCAAGTAAGCAGGTTTCTTTTTTTAAAAAGAACTTTTTAAAGTTGTGCAGTGTTATGGCTGAAATGAGCAGATTGCACAGCAGTTAGATGGCTCACTCCTATGCAAAGCAAACGTTTACAACCCACCTATTTTTCATTACAAATGTTTGTAATGAGACGTTGTAAAGAAGGACCATGTCACAACTGTTGCACTTGGCTTACCACAGAAAAAGTTTTTTCGGCCTTTAGTTCTCAAAAAAATAAAAATAAAATTACAAACATTTGCTGGTCGGTTGGTCAAGCACAGGAGTCTTTGAAAATAATTGTATCTAAAAATCACAAATAATACTTTTAAGGACTTCTGAAAAGGAATAGGCTTAACTGCACTTCCTATTATCAAGGCCTGTCAATGCCTAGGAAAGAATAGTTTACCTTCTCATGACATTCTGTAACATATACATTAATCTGCGAGGACATTTATACAATTTCCAATCATTTGATGTTTGACAGATTGCATAAAAGTGTATGTTTGTGGTTAATAAAGTAGTATATTTTCTGAGAACTAAGACATGCGTTTTTGAGTTTGATGTGGTAGGATGTGTTTCTTGGACACAGGCAGTCGTTTTATTTTTTTATATTTGTTATTAATTTTAATTAAGTTAAAAGGTTCTTGATTCTTGTTCAGATATTGATTCTTGTTCAGATATTGTCTTCCTTTATGTTATTTTTTCCCAGATTGTGTTCAGTTGCTCTTGGGAGCATGATTCTTCATCTGCAGACCATCCTTATTTACGATAATCTTCGCACTTAGATCACCTGTAAATATATACATACTTTGTTTTGTATTTCTAATGCCGCTGTTCTATATGAATGCCTTTTTTTGCCAACCCTGTATAATAAGATATTCAATTACACTGGATAATTTTGTTTTTGTTATGCCAAAAAGTTTTGTAAATGTAAGACAGTAAACAAATATTTTATGAATAATAAAGTTACAATTACAAAAATATGTTTCATTTGCTATAGAATATTTTGTTCCATGGTTTAATTGAAAAAAAATTGTTTCATCAACACTGAAACTATTTCCTATTTTACTATTTATTCCAATTTTGGCAATTTTATATAGCACAAACTCTACCCCACTGGAAGGTATTGAGACATTTTACAGAAGCAACAGTAACTTTACACAAGTTCACTTTTTGTATTGCCAGGGATTAGGTGATTTGTCCAGAATCACAGGATGTTGAGGCAACACCTAAACTTGAACCCTTTATGCTTCAGTTCTGAGGTGGGCTGCTCTGGCTGTAGCGCCACATTCCGTTTCTCCCCTCCCTCCTGCTCCTCCACTCAACTTGGGCATAAAAAGCAGAGGCTTTCTTGGTGACATTTCTGAACAGCTCAATCCTGCAGGTTGACTGTGGTGAAACCAGCGCACAATCAGCGTCAAAGGGAGCACGTTTCAAGCTATCTCAGCTGGGTTTCTTTTTCTTTTTCTCATCACGTACAATTCTTTGAGGTTGCTGGTTTGGTTACCATTGTATCAAAAGAGTTCTCTGAATGCATAACAAGTAAATGAACCTGCGATGAAAACCACAATCATTTTCACATTTTAAACCTCTTGAACTGTAAATCCGGTATTTGTGGGGGTCCTGATTGCTTTTAACTGCCCAGTTGTGTACGGCTCTTTCTTCAAGTGGCAAACATGCACCAAAGCTTTAAACCAGGATTCAATGCGGGCAATTCCCCGTCGTACAAAATGCCATTTTCCACTTTCACACACTGGTTTCGGACAAGCAGATTATGCATGACCGTAAGTAAGACCGGTGTAGCTATCCTAGGTGATCTCACTAACTAAGAGCCACAAACTATCGAATGAGGTGGTCTGGATTGATAAGTATACATTGATGGCATCCTGGTGATTTGGAACTAATCAAGGGAAGAGGCTATTGAATGTAACCTGTGGCTTAATAGCTTAAACCCATTTCCAAGTTTACTATGAGCCTGAGTCAATTAGAAATATAATTTTTAGACCACAGAATTTACCCAGAGAGAGGAATTCTGAAAACTGAGGTTTTTCATAAAACAACAGATAAGAACTGCTTAAACCCTCTATAAGTGTTAACACCCCCGTTCTCTGAGGGAGGGTCTTCCTATCGGGAAATATCTAACACTGAGACGCAATTATTTTGTGCTGAAAAAACATACAGAAATATTAAGTGAAAAATTAAAAGAAAAACATTACACAGAATAAATCATTAGAAGAGCAAGAAAAATGGCAAGTAATGACAATAGAGAGGCGTTCCTAATGACATATGCAAAACCGTCAGTATAAAACCCTATCTGTTTGACAACTTATTGACTAAGATCAAATAAGTTGACAAAGTTGATTAGAAAACATTGAAATATTTTGACGTCCGCAAATTAAGAATACAGAAACTTATGTTCTCTTTTCGGAGACTATAAAATCATTGTGGAAGGGTGCTGCACACGATTCACACTATTTAGATCGTTAATCCGGTATGTGTGCTGTACTAGATTAGTGTCTGCTAACTAGATTAAATGAATGTATGTGGCCTGGTGTTGTGAGTCACCAGGACTCCAGTACGCACTACTACAATACAATTTTTTCTTTTTTCTTTTAGTACATTCTATTTATTTTATCAAAAATGAAAGATAAATCATATTTCACTTCACTTTTTTTACTTTTTTACATGGCATCTTGCAATATCACCATTTATATCATCATAGTAATATAATGAATACAAACAGATTCATTGACTCATAAAACATAACAATTAATCAACACCCAATGCATTTCGGGGCTGAAGCGCCTTCGTCAGGGGTCTGTGGTTAAAGAAAAGAAAGAAGAAATTTCATTACTCATGATGCAAAGTAAAGACTTGAATCGCTAGTGTTGAGTTTATATGATCAAAAAACTTCTTACCACAGATGTGGGAAGATTATGAATTCTAATATAGAGTCATCGTACCCAAGAATTATGTGTTTTCTAAAGAAAAGATGTTGCATAATTTAGAATGCGAATTCTATTTGAATTAGATAGACATCATATGTGTCATATTTCTAAATATGTTTACCTGGATGTCTTTTCGTTTGTAAATTATCTGTGAAGAACAAAGGAGGGGGGGTCCGAAAATATAAGATGAATGAATTGACAAAAAAACGGTATGCTTTAACTTCATGAATGCTCATGTGAAGAGCTCACCTGTATTGTATTTTGATCTCGTGGAAGCCTGAATGAAACAAGAGTTGTAATCAATGCACTATGTCATGTCGCATAGATAAAGATTAGATAAAGGTTACTGAGCAGTTTAGTCGAGAGAGATTTACCTGCGAGCCTTGACGTTTTGATTACGGTCTCGCCGGAGTCTCAAAGAAAATGCCCTGCAGATATCAAAAGCGTCCGTTAAGGAATTTTGGTTTGCTTGTGAGGTACCGTTTTAGACGAACGTAAGCATAAAACCGTTTTCCTCACTTACCGATAGGCAGAAGCGCTGCCGCACGTAGTGGCATCCTGCTCAAAGGTTTACAAACAGGGACTAGTCCCTTCTCTAATATTACTCAATCACCCGACGAATAGACATCAATGAAGGACTCGAGCGCGCTCTCCGTTAGATCGTTTCTAATAGTATTGTACGTCTTCGCTAACCTTTTCAAAGACGCATTGAAACAGCATTTAACCGAACTGGATCTGTAAAAGGAATGTTATCACGAACGAATATGGGAACTGTGATGCTTGCCATTCTGAGACCAGTTCAATAGTATTACAGGCGCGAAGTTAGCCGCCATTTGTAAATGGTAGAACACGTATATTTATAAACAAACGTTTCACACATTTAGCGCTGTATCAGAAAATCTAAAGAGAAAAGGAGAAAGAAAGATAAGGGAAGGAATAAAAATAACGGAATAAGAATAACAAATGTAGGGAAGGAATAACAAATGTCAACCCATAATTTTACAGATAATTATCGCGACCACAAATATTTTTAAATTCCTGCCTATATACATTCTAATGGAGTCAGCAAAAAGTCTTATTTAGAAAACAACCTGCCTGTTAAGTTTACAAATCCTAATACCCTTCAGTGTACGTGTGATCCTATGTGTAAGTATCATTGTGTGTTGGGCATCCTGAGGATTCAGATATACATATCTCACCGAAAACATATCATCTCCAATTTATCATTCAAACCGTTCGGAATGAGAGTTTGTAATTTGTGAATCCAGAATGCCTCTCTCTGGAGAAGTATTTTTGCATTGTCCATACCTAATCTCTGCGGGACCAATTCAATAACTTGAAATCGTAGCTGGGCAATGGAGTGCCCTGCTTCAATCCAATGCTTAGCCAGCGGAGAAGTGTGATTTTTATTGCGGATACGACTTTTGTGTTCAGAAAGTCTTAGTTTTAGTTTTCTGTCCGTCTTACCAACATATAGTAGTCCACATGGACACTTGAGGGAATAGACCACATGTTCAGAATTACAATTAGTTGTATGTCTCAGAGGTATTTTTTCACCAGTTCGTGGGTGTAATAAGGTATCTCCTAGTATTGCATTGTTGCAATTTTTACAATTGAAACATCGCGTTGTGCCTTTATAAATTGGTGCTTGTTCTGTGATCTCCTTTACAGGTTTGCTAAGAAGCTCCTTTAAATTCTGTGATCTTTTATAGGCAAATAACGGTCTATCCATGAACATTGTTCCAAAATCCTTTTCAGCTGACACAATCTCCCATCTTTTAAGAATTATTTTCTTTATGTCCCTTGATGCTGATGAATATTTGGAAACAAAGACCATCCTTTTGTTGATTGCCTTGCTGTTTCAATGCGTCTTTGAAAAGGTTAGCGAAGACGTACAATACTATTAGAAACGATCTAACGGAGAGCGCGCTCGAGTCCTTCATTGATGTCTATTCGTCGGGTGATTGAGTAATATTAGAGAAGGGACTAGTCCCTGTTTGTAAACCCTTGAGCAGGACGCCACTACGTGCGGCAGCGCTTCTGCCTATCGGTAAGTGAGGAAAACGATTTTATGCTTACGGTCGTCTAAAACGGTACCTCACAAGCAAACCCAAATTCCTTAACCGACGCTTTTGATATCTGCAGGGCATTTTCTTTGAGACTCCGGCGAGACCGTAATCAAAACGTCAAGGCTCGCAGGTAAATCTCTCTCGACTAAACTGCTCAGTAACCTTTATCTAATCTTTATCTATGCAACATGACAGTGCATTGATTACAACTCTTGTTTCATTCAGGCTTCCACGAGATCAAAATACAATACAGGTGAGCTCTTCACATGAGCATTCATGAAGTTAAAGCATACAGTTTTTTTGTCAATTCATTCATCTTATATTTTCGTACCCCCCCCCCCTCCTTTGTTCTTCACAGATAATTTACAAACGAAAAGACATCCAGGTAAACATATTTAGAAATATGACACATATGATGTCTATCTAATTCAAATAGACTTCGCATTCTAAATTATGCAACATCTTTTCTTTAGAAAACACAAAATTCTTGGGTACGATGACTCTATATTGGAATTCATAATCTTCTCACATCTGTGGTAAGACGTTTTTTGATCATATAAACTCAACACTAGCGATTCAAGTCTTTACTTTGCATCATGAGTAATGAAATTTCTTCTTTCTTTTCTTTAACCACAGACCCCTGACGAAGGGGCTTCAGCCCCGAAATGCATTGGGTGTTGATTAATTGTTATGTTTTATGAGTCAATGAATCTGTTTGTATTCATTATATTACTATGATGATATAAATGGTGATATTGCAAGATACCATGTAAAAAAGTGAAAAAAAGTGAAGTAAAATATGATTTATTTTTCATTTTTGATAAAATAAATAGAATGTACTAAAAGAAAAAAGAAAAAATTGTATTGTAGTAGTGCGTACTGGAGTCCGGTGACTCACAACACCAGGCCACATACATTCTCTTTTCGGAGACATCAAAATCTGTGAGATAGACTAGGACACACATGCTCAACGAATCAGACACCTTTGAAGAAACTAACCACCCTCTGGAATATTCCTAATCTTAAGAGTCACCAACCATGTGGTAACTGGTGGGTGTCTGTTTACTAAGAAATGTAAATCTGTAGACTTGGGACTCAAGACACCCTGCGAACGAAATAACTTCAGAATCTGTAATTCATGCAATGTCATATACTAATTGAAATGCCTGTGTAGATGTTTATACATCGGCATGACAGCAAAAATGGTGCGAATACAAATCAACGATTACAGGAGTACAATAAGGTGCAGGAGACATAGCACCAAATTAAAAAGGTATTTTACTGAGAAACAGCATACTAATGATGATATTGAATGATATGTGATTGAGAGATTCAAACCCCACCACAACAACATGCCAATGGCTCTGTTAAGCTATGAGCAGTGGTGGGTTTTTAGACTGCGAACAGATATATAGGAATTGAATGACAAAATACCAAGAGGAATTCCACGCAGATGAATACGCACCTCAGTGCTGTGCCTTACATTTAAAGTCCTCTACTAAAATGTATATTTAACCCCTTTATTATACAGAAAAATGGAACTCCGAGATCAGCATGGACCATTATTGGGACAATTATTATCGGAGTCTTTAAAAGAAAGTAAAATGTCATCACGATCAAATAATATACAAGTCAGCTAATTAATTTTTTTGACTCTCCTATATTCGTACCATTAAGAGTCGTCATGATATACATACAACTATGCTTTTGGAGTCTGGTGTTCTTAACAGAGGGTGCTGCCGTTGCCAAGTCGGGACTTATCATGGTTTTTACCCCCTTTTGTACTTGCTGCTAGCGCGACATTACCATGTGTAGCATGTAGGAGAGGACAACGCTGGGATTGTAAAAAAACAAGGACACCCTGAGTAATAGAGTAAGCAAAACTCCTAGGACAGGGATAACAATGTATGTGAAAAAAGTCCAAGGCAGTAACACACTGGAAAACATGTGACATGAAATGACAGCAAGAAAAGAGCCAGAAAGGAATAAGCTAGAATAGAACGTGAATTTAATAAACACATTTAAAAATCATACAGTTTATTACAAAATATAAGCTATATGATGACAGAACAATAAAATCATCAGAAATTATACATATTAATAAAAACAATAATCATCAACATAAAACATCCTAACAAATTCTGTCAGTAGTATCCAGACAGGAAGTGGCGAATAAAATCGACGCGCATTTCGGCGTGGTACAAGCCTTCTTCAGGAGCCACACAAAATGTATATATAATAATCTGAAACATACATAAAAAGAAGAGAAAAAAACCATCACAAATTATTTTTTCACAATATTACATTCTAAAGTGCACTTAATACTTTCCAAATTCCCATAATACATTAGTGTATTTATAAAAGAGAAGGGAACTTTCTGCTGTCATTTTATTTCCTATATATTTCATCTTGCTTTCCAAACAACACTTGATATAACATAATGATATAAAAACAGCGAGTACCCACAACAATAGACACAGAGTCAAGTAAATAAGGGAGATGGAACGGGTGGAGAAGGAATGAAAAAAGGATACAAAAGATGGTGAGAGGACAACGCTAACATACAGCGTACCGTTTATGATTTTGGTGTCCTACTGGATTGTTAGAAGGAACTTACCTTGACCAGATGAATTGTTACTTACTGATTGCTGCTTTTAATATAGAATTAATGGCGGTCCACCAGACGTGAAGTTCGGCCTAACTATGAGTTGTCTTATTCTAGATGCTATATATGATAATAAAAAGAGGTAGGTCCTTTCCTTTGATTTAAAACCTTTTTTTTATATACAAGTGTAGAGTAGGAATCCTTCTTGGGTGCTGAAGTATGCCCGAGACCTATTTATGGTTATTGGGAGGCACAAACATGTTGGTGAAACAGTGATGGAAAGGAAGTGTAACTAACCGCATCCTCTGAATATACATTACCGTGTTTTAATTCATACCTAAGGTATCACCTAATGAAAGCAATCTTTGTGGTTTAAGCTTACGGTATTTTTAAAGGGTTAAACTGGATCCCAGTAATATTATCAAGAAGATTATATTTTAGGAACTCTCTCTACAGATTTTTGAGGTCAAGTCCGCCCTGGTAGTACTATCTTACCAGGGTGGGAAGAGGTGGCCAATGATGAAGCACACCACATTACATGGGTGAGACCAACTCATCCAATTTCTTGAGACTCTAAGTTAGTACAATCACCTAGGATAGCATCATCTGATTAGAGAGAGGGGAGAAAAGGAAAGGATCCTCACAAATAGGGCACCGTGTTTTTTGTATGTTTTTTTTGGTTGTGCGTCTTAGGGAGGAAAACATGGTAGTTGGAGCCTCCAATGCACCCTGTGGGTTGAGTGTTTTGCACAGCCCCTTTGTGCTGTGAGAATAGATTAAAAAAAGAAGAGGAGGGGATACCCACCCTATATAGTGACATTGATTCCTAATAACTGAACAATTATGGGAGGTCTTTCATTTGATGTTGAAGAAGTGTCCTCTATCTTGGGGGCACCCTCTCTGGGGACTCTTAATTAGGAGAGACACTTAAATAACTTAATGAATGGGAATCGCTCTATGAAAGAAAGAAAACACAAATTAAAAACATGTTCCATGGAACAGTTATGACAGATTACTTAAGAGGGAATGCAGCCCCATGGGGCCTAATAGAGTGAAAGGAGCCAAGAATTTCTTGAAGGACAAGTCCACAGAGGACTTGTCACTGATAGTCTGGAATTGTACATGTGACTGGTTAGTCTTGATTACAAAAAGTGCCAATAAGCTATCAGGCACCCTAGTTATAAAAATCAAGACCAGTGAGAACACCCTCGAAACATAAATAGGCATTTCTCTTTTCAATAAAAAACTAGAGAAGTTGAATAAAAGGATTACAGAATATAAGAACATTCTAACGCAATCCAAAATTAACAAATTCCAAAAAGACTTGAACAAATTCGCTCATGAGAAAATGTACCCATATTCAAAAGAGAGTTATGAATGGAGGAACAGTGGTTCCTCAGACACATCTGGTGGGAGTAGCAAATCAACAGAAAGAGTGACAGAAACAAAGAGAATCCAAGGTAAAAAAATGGTTTTCGACAAGGCCCCTATCCCAGAATAGCTAAAACCCTGGTACGTTCAACACCCAGCAACGGGGCTAGCCCCACACATTTGGTTCCCCCAAAACCCACCCAATTATGGGCTTCTATGGGAACACCTGCCCATGTCTTTTTTAGACAGAGGGAGAGGGAGATGGAGAAACAAAGACTGCAGAGTATCTTAGAAGGAAACCAAATACGGGCAAAAAAACGTAATCAGGGACTGACGGGATTCAAGACATAGCAGTGACAACATTAGTAACCTGAGTAATAAAGTACTAACTGAGACCCAAAGGGGCATGATAAACAAAGGGCTAGGTTTTGTCCCAACATGCAGGGATGGATACTTTAAATTGAGGATTGAGGTTGCAGAATTCCTAAGAAGGACAAGTTTACAAATATTTTCTCCTCAAAAAACATGGAAAATAAAATGGCAGAGGCGATCAAAACATAGACTGTCTACCTTTACTCCAGCACTACACAAATTACCTCTAGGAGAAGCAGCATTTTAGCAAGCTGTAAATTTGAGTTTAGATGTACTCAAACTGAGCAGGCAAAATAGTTTCCACAATTACACTAAAGCAGAAAGGGAATCATTGGCTGAGTTACAAAGAGTATCTCAATTGTCCTTTAACCTTCTGACAAGGATGAAGGGATAGTGATATTACCGAAAGAAATGTACCATGCTGAATGCCTCGGACTGCTTGAAGATGAGAAATATTACCAGAAACTGAATAAATATCCCATGCCACATATAATGGAGGACATCTAATGTTTGTAAAGACTGCTCAAGAGAACGGGTGGGTAACAGACAAATGAATTACAATTCCCATTAGACAAGAAGCTGTTTTATAGCTGTTAATTCGAGAGACTCAGAACACAACTCCCATTCAGCATGAATCTTTTTTGTAGCTCTTCTCTGATAGAGACTACTAGCCGCAGATTCCTTCACGTAGAATTATCCCCAGGCTTGAGACTGAATCCGAAAAGCAGGGCCAGTGCCGTACCTTTGACCCCCAGCGCTTTGACGCCTCGTCTAGGTTAGTAAGCACTATATAAATGGAATTACAATTAAACCTGGTTCTGACCATCACCTGACACCCCATCAGGTAGTGACAGGGAGATCCATAAACGCACAAGTCGCTGCCACTAGAAGCAATGTGCAGGACGAATCACTGTGAAATCCTGAATAATGAAATGCACGTGCATCTTTTCGGATTAATCAAAGCTGCAAAGTTCATCTCTAAACAGATAACCAAAGAGAAGGAAAAGCGCGCCACCGCATAGGTCGACCTCCCAATTGTCCACATAGGAGATACCATCTTTATACGGAACTTTGTCCAAAAATGGAAGGAGAAACAATTTGACGGATCGTACACAGTGACTATGGCAACCTCCACCGCCCTCAAGGTGCATGGCAGGAAATCCTGGTACCACCTTAACATGTTCGTCTGGATCCAGAATCTCGCCAAGCATCATAGACAATGTAAATGGAACAAAAGGGGGAAAATATTGTCATCATAAAAATACCACCTCCACCTTTGCTTTTGGACTTTTTTTTATTAAAGACAGCACAAAAGATATGCAGTTTTGATCTCTTGTTAGTTTTAAGTCCCTTGATGCTATTTTCCTGCTAACTT
Source organism: Lissotriton vulgaris (assembly GCF_964263255.1). Taxonomy (NCBI): domain Eukaryota; kingdom Metazoa; phylum Chordata; class Amphibia; order Caudata; family Salamandridae; genus Lissotriton; species Lissotriton vulgaris. The sequence continues at coordinate 108,738 of NW_028243475.1, read as the reverse complement.
TTACTTTAGTTCTAATATTTTACATCTACAAAGAGAACTCATTAATCTTCGCAATGTGTCCCATAATGCTTATACCAGACTGTCAGATAACATGTGATATCAACATATGTCAGACATAGGTTCAGAAAGTACCAACGAATCATGTTTTGTGTGCGCTCTAATTCCAGATGCCACAGGATCAGCTAGGCTACTTTCAAAGAAAGAAGTACGCCCAAGTACGGCTTTATGTTTATTACATCTGTACTTGTGTATGATTAAGGCCCAAATGCAATTACCACATGTTAAGGTAGCAGTTTTGTTTTAGTCAACCCCACAAAATATGACTCTTTAGCGGAACTGTTATGCATTCTTACCGATACACATGACATCACGCATGAGATATCACATGAAGAAGACAGGTCGTCCTACTACTGTAGATTGGATCCAAATGGTCCTAGACTTAGGATTTTTAGGAGTAACACACTCACCCACTGAGCGTAACAGCTATTTAGTAAATACTTTACCCCCAGATTGTGTTCATAGGCCAGGATTTAGAGTCACAGGATTAGTCTTTGCCTATGATCAATGACATTCTGATATTGAATTTTCCTGTAGGGTTAGGTCTTTATGGAATGGCACTGATGTTAGTCAGAATGCAGTAAAAAACGTGCATATTTGGGATGAGAACATTGCTCATGACACTTAGATAGATAGAACAATAAGTTCTCCGACAGTCATGAGATTAACTTCTGTTTCTTTATGTTTCAGAGGAAATGGCACTGTTAATGTAGGCTGTAACATTAATTACAAGCTTAAATAGATAACGCCGACATGCAAGTGGGCACCTCCAGTCTCATGGACTATTCTTGACAGTGTAGGGAATTACTGTATGCCCAGTTACCACTGAACTGGGGAGGCCTCTGCTCAATTGTCACCTTGCACGCTCCTGTTTTGGTAATTCCTGGAATTAATCTGTCAGCTAACGACTTTGCTACATCATTATCGAAGGAAAAGAACTGCAGAATATATGGCACCACCACATGGAGCGATATTCCTCAAGAGTAGCGATTATTCAATGATGGACAGCTGTTCATCTGCTGTTTGTTTAGGCTAAAGCAACAATTTGTTGGTTACAGATAACTTGATGGGCACTTCTCAAGATCATCAATACTACAAAGGATGTATTTAATGCCATAAATGAAGAGCTGCATGCTATGAGAGTAATGGTAACTCCGCACCGATATGTACTTGACCTAATTTTGACGGCCATGCAAGGGGGGGTATGCAAAAAAATTGGAACTATGTGCTGTACATTTATCTCAGCGAATGAGGCAGATAATGTAACTTTATCAGACGCTATGCAGATACTGCATGATCTACTGAAGAAAATGGTAGATGGAGGTGCCCCAAATAATTGGTTTAGCAGTTGACTGTCATTTCTGGGTGTTTGGACTGTTAGGATCCTTGTTGCCAACTATTGTGGGCCTATTATTAACCCTTTCGAAGCTCATGACGAGCTCAGCTCGTCATGAGGTACACCTCTCGTACACTCATGACGAGCTGAGCTCGTCATGAACAATGGGTTTTTAAAAACTTCAGCGCAAGGGAGGAATCTGCAAAGCACCGATGGTGTTAATACATTTTGCTGCACAGTTGTTCCTAGCATGTTAAAGAAGAGTAAGTGCAAAGGCTGGATGGATGTTTCAAGTTAGGACACCAACACTTGTAGTAGATTCCAAAGGTAATATATATAATCTAGTGCCAAGTGTTGACCAAGGTTTAGCCACAGTAGTTGAAATATTAACTAAAGGGGGCAATGTTATGGAAAATGTGAAATATGGAAGCAACAGCAGAAAGCATCACACAGTTATATGTGATAAAAGAACAGTGCAGGCCAAAAACTCATGCTGACAAGACAGAAGTGAAGAGTTTACTTAAGGACATAATAGAATGAATACGTTGAAAGGTTTGCAGTTAAGGGCCAACTTATGTTTAGCAAGCTTGAAGGAATTTATGGCTTCAGCACATGGGCTCGCCGACACTTATTTTGTGTTTCCAAATAGATTTAAACTTGATTAGACAATAGGAACAGGAGATTTAATTAGGTCAGAACGGACAACGGTCTAGGTGCACAATTATAAAGCACATAAACCTCTAAACCTTTATTTACCACAAGTACACATGCATTTGTTTGTTAAGCATTGTTAGAACTGCAATAAACATGTGTAGAGGATTAGGTCAGAGTTTGGGGGTACGGGGTCACATGCCTTTTGAATGTTTTTCCGCTTTCAATCTATAACTATCAAGTCAATTATTATTTGCTGTTTTGTAATAAAGTATTGTTTAACTCAGTATAAAAATAGCTGTCTGTGAAACAGCAAATAGAGACGGCTGCCTGCCCGTGGGAGGAGCTGTCTTTGCATTGTCAAAGAGGAGTCTGTCTTTTTTCCAGTTTTTAATTTACCCTGCAATACCAGCACAGCAGCACCCTTATCCATAGAATAGATTATTTCTGCTACTAATGTGGATAAGAACATGCTTATCCTCAAATGGATCATTTCAACTCAATCGTGGATGAAGAATGGTCGACCTTTTGTTGACTATGTTGAATTTCGAAAAATTCAAAAATTTCCAGGATGAACTGTCTGTTACTAGGGAAGGTGTATTGAGATGCATGAGAATCATCATACCTGAGAGCCTAAGACAGCAAGGCATTGAACAAGCCAATGAAGGACATCGTGGAATTATAGACACCAAAAGAGCACTAAGAAACTGAGTGTGGTTACCCCACCTAGATGAGCGAGTGAAGCAGGAACTAAAAGAGCGCAATCTTTGTAACTGCCTTTCCCTCAAAGTGATGCAGCATCCATTGACAATGTCTGACCTTCCTGCACATGTTTGGGCCCTTAGGAAACAGACATTATTGGATGGTAGTCATTAATGAGTATTCATGCTTTCCTTTAGTAGAGGAGTTAACATTAACAACTCAAGACAAAGACAAGGTAACCGAGCAGTTGGATGACATCTTTGCAGCATGGTTATACCCGCCATTTTCAAATATGACAATAGACCGCCGTTCAATAGCAGAGAATTCAAGGAGGTTCTAGTCAGATTAAATGTCAAGCATCAAAAGAGTACACCTCTTGTGGCCCCAAGCCAATAGTGTTGTGGAACAAATTATAAGTACCCTTAAAAAAAGGTAATTTAACAAGCATCATTGGAGGGAACTGAGTTAAACCAAGCCCTGTGTCAAGCCCTCCATGCATATCATTCAACTCCTCACTCCACAATAGGTGAGAGTCCTGCCACTTTGCTATTTGGGAGAATAATCAGAACCAATCTTCCAAAGTGGACAGCAGGCCGATCCTTGAGTGCAGATGAGGCTCGTATCAAAGACTCTTCCCTACAAGATGGAAACCTAAGCTAATCATCGTTGTTAAACTCAGGAAACAATCTTCAATGAAGGTGACTGGGTCCTGGTCAAGCAGAAACTAAAGTGAAGGATGCTATGTATCCTATGAGGGTTGTGACATGCAAAGGACACTTGGTAACTGCACATCGTCCCGAAAAGTCCATCACACGGGACTCGTCACACTTTAAGCACCTACCTCAACATTCGTCAACTCCTGCAATAATGAATGAAGCGACTCTGCCTAACAGTTCAGATCAAGCAGCAGAACCTATGCCATTGGTGCACAATGAGAGTGTATCTCAACCATCTAAAACCACTCCATCTGGCTGACTAATGTGATCTCCTTGAAGACTTATCAATGAAATGTAATGTGACTGTTGTTTGTACTTTTTATTTAACAAAGAGGGAGATGTAATGCATGAGACTGTGCACTAGGACCCTTGTGGTTCTGGCTGGACTCAACAGAGGAATTACGTAACTTCCTAGGACGTGTTAAGTTGTTATTAACGGTTATGACGTAATGAGTGTGCAGTGTGTGTTCATATGCTGAGTAATAAAGACCTATGATGCAGAGCTTTGTGTGTGGAGTATTAATTTGTATTCTTCATTGCAGGGGAGGACACTACACTGGGTTGACTAAAATTACAGTAGCCATTGATTGAGGAAGAGAATTAATGTGAGTAGTTTGCTTCCCTCCCACAGTAATGATGGAGTGAATGTTTGTTTTCCTAAAGGATTGCTTGAATTATACCATGACTGCCTTTATGATCTTTGGCAGCCTACACCGAAATCCTCCATCATAACCTATTATGCCTCTCGCAATACTAAATATTTCCTGCAGTATTTGACTACAGGAGTCACCACCCCTGATCAGACCAGGGAATACAGGGATAAATAACCCTAATAGAGTAAGGGATTCTGACTCTCTCGGGAATGTTGCATGAATGTTCCACGTGTGTATTTGAACACTGTTCCCCACGTTTTGTGTATTTGTAAGTAACAGACATTTGTAGAGTATATAAACGTTCATCTTGCAGGTATCTTGGTGCTATAACAACCTAGACGGGAATCTAAACACAACAACAATGTTGCATTCTGCATCATCTTTACTAGTCTAACCTAACTAAAGTTCTCAGTCCTTTTTCGGAAACAGCCAGGTCTTTTCCTGAAGCAGTTGAAATTTGCACTGGCTCTAAGGGAAAGCTGAAAGCTTGTTCCACAATTGGGCTGCCCTTATTTGAAAGGACCTTCCACTCAACCTCACTTGCCTGAATTTTGGGACACATACCAGATTAGCCAAAGACAACCATAGGTTCCTCTGTGGCTCGTACTGTTAAATTTATTTCGTAGTAGCACAGGTCCTGTTTTGTTTACAGCCTTATAGACCACCACATTGATTTAAAAATAATTCTCTCCTTTACTAGAAGCCAATGTAGCTCTCTCAGGGGTCTTGAGGAGAAGTCAAATCTTGATTTGTTCAGTGCAAGTTTTGCTGCTGTGGTTTGCACTCTATATTTCCTGATTAGATAGTCTTGAGCTTCCAGTGAGAGAGCATTACAATAGTCAATTCTGCTCAACCCAATACATTGAACCACCAACTTTCTAGCTAACTGAGGAAGAAAAGGCACAATTTTCCTAAGATTCCACTATAGTCCGAAATATGTTACTGCTGTTAGGTTAATATGTGGTCCCATGGAAAGCTTGCCATCCACGTAAACTCCCACAGTGGAGCCCTTCTGCAGAGGTATGGCTATTATTATCCAGAGGCAGGATTAGCTGAGTGTCATCCGCATATTTCACAAAAGAGATCCCTTAAGATCTGATGAGTCAGAAGTGGTCACAGATAAATGTTGAAGAGAATAGGTCTCAGTGCTGAGCCCTCAGGCACCCCATGTTCTGTTTTAAAAAAAAACTTTGAATGGAAAGGAGGGAGAGAAATTGCTTGGGTCCTATCATACACTTAGGATTTATTCACTCCAATGGTATTCCCTCCATCCCCATCTCCTGCAGTCTACCGATCAATATTTGATGATTGATAGTGACAAACGCGGCTGTCAGATCTAATAAAATCAGCACTGTTGTTCGACCTCTGTCAACCGTCATCCTCAGTTCATCGAGGACCGGAATTAACGCTGATTCTGTGCCATGCTCAGGTCTGAACCTGTTTGTTCATTCTCCAAGATATTGTGACCTTCCAGATAGTTTTCACATTTTTACTGACATATTTCGCCATTATTTTAGCCACATAAGGGAGTTGAGAAATTGGACAATAGTTACTGGGGTCATTTAAGCCTGCTGTTGGCTTTTTTAATAATGGAGTGACTAAGACTTTCTTCCAAATGTCTGGTACTGCTCCTATCAACAAAGATTAATTGCAGATTTTTAGTAGGCTTGGATATAATTCATCCACCCTTTCTTTTGCCATATTTGGTGGAATTGGATCAAGAGGCGAGCCTGAGGAAGTAGTCAGGGTCAGTGCTTTAAACTCCCCTGCTTCTTTTATTCTTATATGTTCTAATTTTATGCTAATCACTGCCGCTTGTGACCTTCTGGGGGTACCTACATCCGTGGGCAAGCCTCCCACCAATGTTTCTTTGTTTATCTTTTCTAGAATTAGCTCAGTATTATTGCTAAAATCACTCACACAGTTTTTACGAGGGTTTCACATCTTGTTTTGTACAATCTGGGTACAATTTCTCCTTTGCAATGTCACAACTATCACAAATGCCACCGTAAGCATATTTATTTATTTATTTATTTATTTGACCGTTTTATAGAGCGCGAACAAGACCCTTACAGGTATCAGAGCGCTTCACAGTAAAGAAGTGTATAGATATACACACAATAAAATACAATGTAAACATAAGGATGGCATCAAAAGCAATTGAGAAATCAAACATTTCAGGATAATGAGGACGAGAAGCGGTAGCAGCAGAGAACAGTCAATGGTAAGGAGGGAAGGACAAGTAAGGTGTGACACCGTCCCGATTGGGTTTGATGAATGATGAAAATACATTAAAGGCAAAAACGACAAAAATAGGTGGTGCACAGCTGTGAAAAGAAGGATTCAAGCATTGACTGGGTGGGAAAGAAGAATGAATGGGAGATGATAGTAAATTGATGACAAAAACAACAACATTATGTGGAGCAGGGCTGTACATGCGGGATCCAAAGTCATGTGAGGCAATAATTATGTGAATTTGGCCATAAGGATGCTTTTTACTTCCCGTTTGAAGGAAGAGGAGGATGGGTTCAGTCTTATTTCTGGAGGTAGGGCATTCCAGATCCTAGGTGCCATTCTGGAGAAGGAGCGAGTATACGTGTTTTCTTTTTGAATTTTTGTGGTTTCAGGAGGAGGTTGTCAGCACTCCTAGTTGATCTTGAACCTCCAGATATTGTGAGTTTTTGTGTGAGATAGCTGGGCGCCTTGTGATGTAGAGCCCTGTGCGTCATGCAAGCTATTTTCAGGTGGATTCTGGCTTCAAATAGCAGCCAATTTAAAGATTTTAGATCAGGGGAGATGTGGGCCCTTTTTTTTGAGCCAGTTATTAGTCTTGCTCCCGCGTTGGTAGAGGCTCTTAGGGGAGCTGTAGTGGTCTTGGGGAGACCGCATAAAGAGACGCTTCCATAGTCCAGTCGAGGTAAAACTAGGGCATGAACCGCTAGCTTGAAGTCATTGGGGGGCAGGAAGGACTTTAGCTTCCTTAGGGTATTGATCTGAAAGTTTGCTCCCCTCGTAGCATTGCTAATATGCTTCTGCATGTTGAGGTTACTATCCAAAGTTATACCGAGTGATTTCGCTGAGTCCACGATGGTTGGTTGAACATCAAGTGCTGTGAGGTGTTTTATCAACTTGTGCATAGTGGGGATTTTGGTGGGTGGGGCAATAAGGAGGAATTCTGTTTTTAAGGCATTCAGTTTGAGGTGATTCAGTGCTAGCCATGATTTGGTGTTCTTAAGAGTATTGTTGAGTAAATTAATGTCGTCCAAGGTGTTGAGTTTGAGGTAGAGTTGAGTGTCGTCTGCATACATGTGGAATTGCACGTTGGATGTTTGTAGCAGATCGGTGAGTGGTTCCATGAAGAGGTTGAAGAGTGTGGGGGATAACGAGGAGCCTTGTGGTACACCTAACGTTACAGGAACTGGTTTGGACAGTGTGTTGTTAACTTTGAATTTTTGAGTCCGGTTATGCAGAAATGATGTAAACCAATCAACTACTGGTCCAGAGAGACCCATTCTGTGTTTCAGCAGATCTATTAGGTGATCATGTTTGACCGTGTCGAATGCTGAGGAAAGGTCTAATAGGATGAGGAGACATGCTTCGTTCTGATCGAGAAGTTGTAGAGCATCATCTATGATGTGTGAGATGACTGATTCCGTGCTATGATTTGCCCGGAAGCCGGATTGGTGATTATTTAGGAGGTTGAAGTGGTCGATATGTTTAGACAGTTGGTTATGAGCAAATCTTTCTAGAAGTTTGGCCAGGGTGGGAATGTTGGAGATTGGGCGGTAGTTGTTGGGTAGTAGCCAAGGTGTGAGGTCTTTGACCGCATTTCCGGAGAGAGGGTCTCTGAGGTGATTGGAAGGCTTCAGGGCACTGAGAAATTTTCCTATAACTTCCTCAGTGTAGGGGTGAAAGTGAGACCATGTGGCATTGTTTTTCAGGGAAAGCTCTGATGGGATGTGTTGAGATGCGTTAGGTGGTAGGTGGGGGGATTTGTTGAGGGGGCCAGAGTGAGAAATTAAGCCCTTGAGGAGGTCTTTCTTGATGTTCTCCGTCTTTATGTTAAAGTGATTAGAAAAGTCATCACATGGTAGTGGGTGAGTTGATTCAGGTGGCCTTTGCGGTTGGTCTTTAGATTGCGTTTTGATCAATTCAAAAAGTTTTTTGGGGCGATTTTTTCCCTGGTCAAGTTCTTAGCTAAAGAAGACTGCTTTGGTGCGTTTGACCTTACTAAAGTAAGCATTTCTTTTTCTTTTTAGCGTCAGGAGGCGATTGGCGGATGATACTGATCTCCAGTTGCGTTCAGCAGTTCTGAGAGAGCGTCTGTCATCGTTCAGGAGCCCGTTGAACCAGGGTTTAGAGTCTTTCATGGAGACTCTCTTTAGTTGCAGGGGGCAAATTTGCTAATTATCGAGGTCATGGAGTTTAGGTAGTGGTTGGTGAGGTCCGTTACGTTGGAAGTTCCAGCGGGGGTTAGAAGTAGCCTCTTACTAGTGGGGGGTAAAGAGTTTGTGTTGAGTTTTTTCCAGTCTCTTTTCCATACCTTAGGTTTTGTGACTTGTGCAGATGTCAGTTTGAATGTTTCATTGATGAAGAAGGTGATGATGTGATGGTCAGACCAATCACAAGGGAGGATAGATTCCAATTGGGTGGCCTCATTCTTGGCAATTATTAGATCCAAAATTGCGCCCTTGTTGTGAGTTGAACTGTTGCACAGTTGGATGAGGTCTAACGCGTTAAGGACGTTTTTAAGGCTGTTGACTACTGTGTCGTTATGGTCGTTCCAATGGAGGTTAAAGTCACCTAGGAAAATGTGTGTGTTACTACGACAGGTGAGTGATGTGATCAGGTCCATGAGGTGTTCTGTGAAAAGGAGGTTTTCGCCAGGTGGGTGGTAGATGACGTGGAGCGAGCAGACAGGTTTGCCATTGTTGTTGATGTCGAAACTGATGTATTCACTAGAAGGGAGTTGCGCTGGTATGGTTCTATTAATGGTAATGTTGCTGCGATGTATGCACGCGATGCCACCTCCAGTCTTGCCTCCCAGCCTCTCTAGTCTGATAATGTGATAGTTAGGGGGAACCAAAATTTCGATAATTGGCGAGGAGTCTGTAAGCCATGTTTCATTGAGTATGATGAGGTCAAGGTTAGTCGAGATAATGAGGTCGGCTATGTCTGTGGCGTGTTTCGATGCCGACCTACAATTCAAGAGTGAGCATTTAAGGCGTGGGGAGACTGTGGAGGAGGTGGGTTCCTGGATGAGTGGGACTTTACAGAGATTATTGATGATGATTCCTCTGTTGTTGTGAGACGTGGGCCTGTGAGGGTTAGCGAGGATAGAGGGTATGGGCATGTATGAAGGAGGAATAGAGGTTAGCAGTTACAACCGATTAAGAGCGGGACTGTCCATCAGACTTGAAGTTCTGTCTGTGGGTTGTTTTTATCCTAGGTGCAATATATGATAGATAATGGGACCTTACCTTTGATTTTGTTACATAAGTATAGAGTAAGGATCCTTTTTGTGTCCTGAACAATTATGAAGACCTATTTATAGCTATTAGAAGGCAGAAACATTTTTGCAAAACAAGGGGATGCCAAGGACATTGCACCTAACAGCATTCTCTGTATACATATTACAGTATGGCTTTTGGGGTATAACGTAGGTATTTTTAAATGTTTAAACTGGATACAGGTAATATTATCCATAAGATTATTTATTAAGAACTCCCTCTACAAAATTGTAAGATGGAGTCCTCCTCGGTAGTACTACCATACCAGGGTGGGATGAGGTGGCCGATAATGAAGTATGCTACCTCATCCAATATCTTGAGGCACTGAGTAAGTGCGATTACCTAACAAAGCTACACCTAAGTAGAGAAGTAGAGGGGCGAAAGGGACCCCACTTCCTCTAAGAAATAGGTTAGAGCATTTCTTTCTAGTTGTGCGTGTTTTAGGGAGGCAAACGTGGTGATCGAAGCCTCCAATTCTCCCTGTGTGCTAACAGTATTTTGTACAGCCCCTTGTGCTGTAAAAATAGATAGAAAAAGAGGAATAGAAGATATAGGCCTTATATAGTGCCATTTATTCCTGATAGCGGAACAGTTATGGAAGGACTTTCATTTGATGATGAACAACTATCATCTATCCTGGCGGAACCCTTTCTGATTGGAGACACTTCATTAACACAGACACTTACACAACACAATGACTGGGAATCACTCACTGAGCCAAGGAAACCCCAGATAAAACATTCTCCAGGGAGCATTAGTGAGAGTACTTAAAAGGGAATGCAGCCTTATGGGGCCTAATAGTGAAAAATTAGCTAACAATCTTCTCGGATAAGAACAGCTTACTCCTATGTGAGAGTTTCCATCCTCAATCTCTGAGGGGGGGGGGGTCTTCCTATTGGGCAATTTCGAAGACTGAGACGCAATTGTGGTGAAGCAGATAGTTTCCGAAAAATCAGCACTGAGAAATTAAAATAAAAACATTACCCAGAAAAAATCATTAGAAGAGTAAGAAAAAGTGCACGTAATAACAACAGAGAGGTACTGCTAATGACATATGAGAAACCACTAGTATCAAAACCTATCTGTATGACAATCTAATGCTCAAGTTCATTTTTTTTTGTTTTTTAATATTTTTATTCAAAATTTTAACAACATTTATTCCCTCCCACCCCCCCCCCTGCACAGGACAATTTAAGACATACGTAAATAATGGGCAGATTATATACACAATTCACCATATATATATATATGCAATAAAATATTAAGAAAAGATGACAATATGTTACATGGGCTAAAAGGATTCAAAAAGAAAAACCCCAAAAATTAACAAACGACATATGAGAAAAACACCCCAAAAGGGGATGAAAATGTTACTCCTTCCGCTATAACTCTGATCTCTCAGTTCTGCATTTCCACTCTGCAATCAGTTTCCATATACTTAGTGCTAGTATTCTTCTCTTTTTCCCTTTTCTAGCATATATCTCCTTTTCCAAATTATGAATATGTAGCAATCTTGCCATCCAATGCTGCATAGTAGGTGGGGATCTATCGTGCCACGTAGAGGATATACACAATCGCAGCACCATCATAGCCACAAACAGGAAGTATTCATACTGCGGTAGTATTGTGCCCCACCCTACTCCTAATAAAATCACCTCTGTTGTTAGTTTTACTCTGCAGTTTAGTGATCTATCCAAAAAGACTTCAATAGCTCCCAACAAGGGACTCAGGTTAGGGCACTCCGCGAATATATGTGCCATATCTCCATCTGTACTGTCACATCGTGGGCATGTAATCCCCTCCGTACCCCCCACTGTGCAATTCTAGCTGGCGTATAGTACAACCTATACAGTGTTTTATAATGTTGGGCTTGTAAGGCTGCCGAACATAGTATCTCTTGTCCTAGCCGAAGTGATTTTTCAAAAGACCCCTGTAATATTCCTACCTTATTCATCCATTTCAGTTCGAATTTTCCTATGTCATCCTCTCTATTCGCTATTAGTTCCGCATATATCCTTTTAATCGTACAGCCATATCCCTCTTCAATAATTCTCAGTATTGTATTATCCTCAAACCCTCGCAATCCTCCTGTCTTACTAGCTAACAAACTTCTCGCCTGCAAGTACTTGAAAAAGCTCCTTGAGCTAATGCCAAATTCCTGTTGTATTTCTGAAAATTGGCGCAACCCCGTCGATCCTGCTGAACTCTTAGTATGGAGGCATTTGCTAAAAAAGAGAGCAACTGACGCAATAAAAGAGCAGTGCTGCTGTAAACTGGGACTATGAGAAGAGTAATGCAGTACCTGTAGCACGTTGGGGGAGATTGTGGTGAGCAGTGGGAGAATGAAAGGTTACACAGATAGTGCCACACCATGCTGGCACCCTTGCACTGAACCCAGTAGCAGACAGGAAATTGAGATTCTGTGAAGAGCTTCAAATAACACTTTGTGGCGGACACTGGAAAATGGTCTTTCAGTCTCAAGAGTGCCTCCAGGAGGAGCAAAAATCAAAAGAAAGCCCTCCAGAAAACTCTTATACACTGTTCATATTGCCTGGACACCATGGTCACTGAAGGGCCCTGACGTGGTAAAAGGAGAAGCAAAGGAGAAAGCGACTAGTAAGTGTAAAATACATTAGTAGAGACTCCCCTTAGAGAGGTCACCTAACTTTTTCGTGCAAGTCTATGCTGCCCTGAACTCTGGTGACACTTGGAGAATCACTATGGCCATAGCACAGATCTTGCAGTTGGAAAGATAATATCTAGAGTCTGAGGAAGTGCAACAGGAAGCCAGTGAAGGCTTGACTCAAGGACGACATCCCCCTAGTGATCCGACATGACCCACAATATGAGTCATGGATCTGCTGTGACCGCCTGCTCCTCACCTGTGCTGGGGCATTGAATCGCATGAGCCTTCTCACATCAACTCTGGCGCCCCACCGAGCCTGCTTTTTTTCTTAGTTGCCGGCCTCCCGACGCAGACGACCCAACGTCCTCCACCCTGACCTGTCTAAGACACAAAGAGCTCACTGCTGACCCGCTCTCTCGCCTGCCCCGACTCTCTGGACAGGGAGCCCACTGTCTCCTCCTTGGGTTTCGTGCGAGCCTCAGAGTCATGCAATGTCAGTCATGATTTGACTGAGCAGGCAACTGTGTACTCAGCAGTTCTTGCAACGTTGCTCTTCAGAAGGAACATCATTGGAAGGGACACTGTTTTTTTCTACTTTTAGTCACTTTTCACTGATCATTCGTGGGAACCAGGGCCGCCATTTTAGGTCCCACTTCATCTTCCCCATCGCCCCTCTACTGATCTCACTCAGACACTAAAAAAGTACCAGAATTTCCTGAAAGCCCTGGATTTTTCCCCATCCAATTCACATCAAAGATGTGTATGAAGTCCCTCTTCCCCCTCCTTAGCTCCTCCACCTCCACCACAACACGGTGAAAGAGGACTACCAGATCATAGAAAGTAAAAGAGTACTCCCAGGACCTAAGCTCCTCTTTCACCTCCTGACTTGGCAGCCATTCTGGATTGGGTTGGTTCCAGTTAAACTCATTTTCACAAATGACACCGCTTCCCTCGAGCTGAGAGCTCACCTCATAGTCTACAGCAGAATCAGCTTATGTTTCGGGTCCTTGCCCACATCTGCTCTTCGGGCCAACGATTGAGATCCTAAGTATTTATACTCCCTCCTACTCCTACAAAGTCCACAAGCTCACAGGCTACACTTTGTGCACACATTGAGAGAGTCATTGAATATTCATCCCAGCTTGGCCATAGTATCAGAAAAATATACTACACTCCTTATTCTCCAAAGTGGCAGACATTTTAGACTGATTTTTCCCTCCACTCGAGCCCTATAATCACTCTCTCCCTTCTCCCCCACTAGCTACTCCCTTCATTATTCAGTATTTCATGCCTTACGATTTCGTCATCATGGATTTACCTCACTTCAAAACACCGTTCACCCTACTTTCTCCTGCTGGACACAACTCTATCAAAATTGACTACCCACCATACTTTACCAAAACTCTCTTCTATTTTTGCGTCAATAGGGGCACAATTATCAACAACCTAATATTCTTCAACAACCATTGCCCTCAATGGAGGAAAGCCCTATCATCTGCTCTCAAGGTCTCTTCCACCAAGTAGATACTGAATGACCTCAAACGTACTATCACCCCCTCATTGGTGTATAAGACTGGTGCCACCATTACCATTTATAATAACGGCACTGTACTCATACAATCCTCCAACCGCAACCTGGAGCTCTTTGAGGATCTCTTCCCCACTATTAAAGTTATGATTCATAATGAAGTAACCACTACCCCTGTTCTTGCCTCCACCTACCACCCCTCTGAGGGATCCTCTTTTCCTTCACACTCCTTTGCTCACCTCTTCACACCTCTCAAAGGGCCTCCCCTAGCACCCTCACAACAATCCTGACTCCCTCCTTTACCCCCAAGAAGGATGACCCTAACCCAATTCGCCAACCACCGCATACTAAACACACCCTCCTCACCGATGGAATACTACCACTCCACAAACCATCATCACTTTACCAACTCCCCTGCCGAGCACATAGGCCAATCTAAGATCAACGCTGATCACTGTAGTGACAGTAACATCTCTCCACACACTCAATTATATGATACTGCACAGTCGATCTCCATGGCCACCAATAAGAAATCCCATACTTCCCCAGGCAACACAAGAACCCTCTACGAAAATTCTCTCCCCACACAGGACCCAAGTCAATCAATCAATCAAAGTACTTATAAAGCGCGCTACATACCCGTGACGGTCTGAATGCGCTGAGGGGGAGGGGGTGCCACTATTGCTTGAAGAGCCAGGTCTTGAGGAGTCTTCTGAAGGTGAGCAGGTCTTGGGTCTGCAGTGGGTGGGTAGGGAGGGTGTTCAAGGTCTTGGCGGCAAGGAAGGAGAAGGATCTGCCGCCGGAGGTCGTTCGTTGGATGCGGGGGACGGTGGCGAGACGAGCGGAGCTGGCAGGTGGGGGTGTGGAAGATGAGTCTGCTGTTAAGGTAGGCTGGTCCAGTGTTGTGGAGTGCTTTGTGTGCGTGGGTGAGGAGCGTGAAGGTGATCTTCTTGTCGATGGGGAGCCAGTGTAGGTCTCAGGTGGGGGGTGATGTGGCTGCGGCGAGGGACGTTGAGGATGAGTCCGGCGGAGGCTTTTTGGATGCGTTGCAGTCGTCGCAGGTGTTTGGCCGGGATTCCTGCATAGAGTGCATTGCCGTAGTCCAGTCTGCTGCTGATGAGGGCCTGAGTCACCGTTCTTATCATTTCGGTAGGGATCCACTTGTAGATCCTGCGCAGCATGCGGAGGGTGTTGTAGCAGGAGGTAGAGACGGCGTTGACCTGCTTCGACATGGAGAGGGAGGAGTTGAAGATGAATCCTAGGTTGTGTGCGTGGTCAGTGGGTGTCGGTGCTGTTCCCAGCGTGGTTGTCCACCAGGAATCGTCCCAGGCTGAGGGGGTCGGTCCGAGGATGAGGACCTCCGTCTTGTCCGAGTTCAGCTTGAGTCGGCTGCTTCTCATCCATTCGGCGACGGTCTTCATTCCCTCGTGGGGGTTGGTTTTGGTGGTGTGTGGGTCCTTGGTGAGGGAGAGGATGAGCTGCGTGTCGTCAGCGTAGAAGATGATGTTGAGGTGCTGGCGGGCCACTTGTGCGAGGGGGGCCATGTAGACGTTGAAAAACGTTGGGCTGAGGGATGAGCCCTGGGGGACGCCGCAAATCTGACTCACCACACTTAATTCAAAACCCACCTCCTCCATACACCTAACCCACAAACCAAACAGCATCGTAACAACCCATCCCCACATTTCAGGGGCACCCATACCGCTAACTTCCCTAATACATGACAAAACCCTTCACACATCACCTCCAAGTCAGTTCCTCAGCACCTCCAATGTGAGGTCAACGCTCCACGAAGTAACACATTTATTACATCTGATGAGGACAGACATCCAGAACTGTATACATGTTGCCTCCAATCTGAAACACAAAGTTAAGATTGAAAATATGAGTTATGAACCCAAAACTCTCCTGTCCTCAAACGCCCTACTACCATCAGCCCTGTCCATCCCAGAAGCCCACTACCTGAATAGAGCTGCAACCCGAATCATAACCTCTCCTCCAGACCCAATGGATTGGTCAGGAACTTATCTAACAACAACATCCTCTTCCTTCTCGCCTCCTTTAACCAGGCACCAATCAACCACTCCATCACCAGGGGAAAAATTCAGACATTCATCACTCACATTCAAAGGAATCCCTATCCCATCTCAAGGTCCATCACTAAATCTAACCTTAAAATAGTCCCCATATCTCATCCACCCGCAACTGTTACCAAAACCAACCTAAAATGTGCATTACTTAATTGCCGATCTGCAGTGAAATATGCTGCAGACATTGCTGTCCTCATTCTCACTAATAATCTGGATCTCCTACTACCCACTGAAACTTGGCTTAATGATTCCTCATCCCCCATACTGGACCTATTAGAACCCCCAGCTATGACATTATTCATTTGGATTGCTCTTGCGGTCCTGGGTGGGCATTGCCTGTAGTCACCGGAACAATCTCTTAATAAAATAAACTCACACTCGAATTCTGTCTTCATGCGAATACCTGTGGATCAACATCTCAGCTAATGACAAAACATTGTGCACGATGCACATGATCTACCACCCTCCCGGTGATAATCACACATTTGTAGAACAAATCATGGAGATCCTCTCTACTAACCACGGATCACATTATAAGCAGATCTTTCTTGGGGATTTCAATATCCACTGGAATGTCACAAACGACCCTTTGGTAAACAGCTTCAAATCCTTCCTCCTCAACCTAGTTCAAGCCTGTAACAGCCTGACGCACAATAAAGGTACCACATTAGACCTAATAACAAATAGTACCTAGGAACGATCTTCGAGGAAGAGCACTCACCATGGTACTGCAATCTGGGGCAAGCAATCGGCAGCCTGAGGATTCTAGCTGAAAGCCTACACTTACCTTCAATCCCGATATCAGAATGGAAAAAAGTGGTGAAGAGGCAGGTACAGATCATCTCGGCTGAAATAGACACAGGAACATTTCAGTCTAATTCCATCACAGCGGCGTTGGATTCAACATATACTCTAGGGAAACCCACCCTTATATACACACACAGTATTGTCAATTTAGCCATGCAGGAAAATTCTTTTATGTGGCTCACAGCGTTAAGAATAACAGACTTTAATCCAGCATGGGCACGCAAGGGGGAAAATGCTTTATGCAGGTTATGCTCATACAGAAAGGAATCTTGGCTCCACCTGTTGTGTTGCTGTCCCACTTTGGCCGAGGATCGCCAATGGTTGCTTTGCCCAATCTTTAGGGCCAAGGGAGTAAGGACTTGCAAGGAGGCCTCAGACTTGTGTTTCACCAAAACCAATGCAATCAATCTAGCAAGAATGGCATAGTTTACTAACTTAATCAGATGGGCACTTGATGAGCAGTCTCAGGTTTTAAAACACAAGGATGGGCTAAGACGTTGCACGCATTAACCAGCACAAAGCACCTCAATCTTTAGTCGAACACCAATTGGCTTGGACAAAGTCCACTAACAGGCCAAGTAATGCACTAATAACCTGAAAGCAGCACTAGCGCTATCCCACAGGGTCACCAATTATTGTAGAGGTAGTGTGGCTCACTGGTTAGAGGTGGCAGACCCGAGAGCAGAGGACGGCCCGGGACCAGGGTTCGATTCCCGGTGCGGCAGGTTTCTGGACCAGGGTCAGCGGACTCGATAATTCTCTCGCCTCGGTGCCCACTCTGATCAGCGATCACACTCGGCAACTCTGGGCATTAGCTTGCCTCATCCTCACTAACGGCCCCACCAGACCGCCGGGGATGCCTGGTCTCACCCTGGAGATACCCATTAAGGGACCATCTCTCAGGGAAGCCAGGAAGGGTTTCGCAGCGGTCGAAGCGCCTTGGGACCCTCCGGGTAAGTAGTGCGCTATATAAATGCCTATACATACATACATACATACATAGATCAACAACAAGCTGCTGGTTGAAGTCCAATGACAGGTTGCTCATGCATGTTCAACCAGCACAAGGTATTTCCATTGCTATATATAGATGGCAGGCACTCGGCCAGTAAGAGTAAAAGGAGCATACAACAAGGGCCACTAAACTCGAACCTGAGGACAATAAGTCCGGGAAGCCCAGGTATATAGGAGAGTAACAGCTGGCGGTTACGTAAAAGATAGGGGCTACCGCCTTTATAACCTGTCTACCTGCAGGATGCACTTTTTTATTACTCCTTGGTCTCTGCAGAACACATCGATAGTAAGCGTAAACAAAGTATTTACATTGGGCAACTTAAAATAAGCCATGCATATTATCCCTTGAACCCCAAATCTTACTGGAATGCTCCAGTCGGCTGTCAAGGAATTGCACCAGGTCTAAGGGGATAGCACATTGCACTTCGAGACTGAGAATACGATTTTTTATCAGGCAGAGTAATTGCATAGCCAATCAAAATGATTAACGAGTTAAATTTGGGACTTTTAACAAACTTGTTTTTATGGTGGGACAATTTTAATATGTGAAAAGTATTTATTTATTTATTTATTTATTTATAAAGTTTCATCTCAAGCGATGTTTTTTTATCTTCCAAGGAAAACAACAAGGGCTTTAGAAGATAAATGCACTGAGGAGAGAAGTTGCTTTGGAACTAGGGGAGTTATAAATATCTATTTATGCTCATGTTAGTGTAAAGAGTGTAATTATTCGGTCAATAAAAAGTTTTCAATTTTACCAATTTTACTTGGAGTAAGTACCATAAATGGGTACAGTGCTGAGCACAGTAGAATATCAAACTGTTGAACTGTTCCTTGATTTAAAACCACACAGCAACCTGCACCCACAGCAACAGAAATAGAAATATCAGCAGCTATTCTTGCATAATATTGAAACACTGCTCAAAGAAACCTTGGGGGTCACATGAACTCCTCCTGTTAGTAAATATGTTCACTTGACCATCCTGCAACTTTCACCAGTTACGGTAGTGTGGCAGCAAAATGAATGACAGAAAGAAACATTTATTATTAGATTTCTTGTAAAACAACATGCATATTGGTATTATTGTCAGATTCCATGTACCATAATAGCCATATCTGTAGAATATATGTCCATCCCTAAGGAGTTTGTGGGCGATAGCGACAGATAACGGATGTTCATTGTACCCACTTTATAGACATAGGAAGGATGAAAGTCAGAGTGGACCTCCTGTGATACGAACCTGTGACCAAGGGGACAACTGGTGACCGTTTCACAGAAAAAGAGGTGAGGGCGGCTATAGCTGGGCTGTCCGCAGGGAAAGCGCCTGGCCTTGATGGGGTACCTGGGGACCTATTTAAGCAGGAACCAGGGATATGGGCCCCATACCTCACATTGATATTTAACGCTATTCTGGGGGGTATGGAGGTCCCGGATACTTGGCTGGGCGCAGAGGTGGTTCCAATCTACAAAAAGGGGTCCCCTCTGCTCCCAGCCAACTACCGTCCAATCAGTCTTATTGACATATCCCAAAAGCTCTTTGGGAGACTGATTTTGGACCGGTTACAGGACTGGGTGGATGAGATGGGTATGCTGACTCCCTATCAGGCGGGATTTAGACAGGGGGTGTCCACAATAGACCAAATTTTTAGGCTGAACCTCCTATATTGGAGGACAGCTATAATCGAGGGCGGTACTTTGTATACAGTCTTTGTAGACTTGCGTGCCGCCTTTGAATTGGTACCTAGAGCGAAATTATGGAAAGTTTTGGAGCAGTTGAATGTCCCTGGAGATATCTTGGTTATCCTGATGCGATTGCATCATAACAACTATGCCCGCGTTAGGTGTGGCAGAGGTGGCAACTTAACCGAAAGGTTCCCCGTTCGCAGAGGGGTAAGACAGGGTTGCGTGCTCGCACCGACCCTGTTCTGCCTCTTTGTGAACGGGGTAGTTGCCCACCTAACCAGGATTCCCAATACTGACGCCCCAAAACTGACTGGCAGCAAGGTGCCTGCAATTATGTTTGCAGATGACACCCTGCTGCTGTCCAAATCCCCTATGGGCATTCAACGTGTTCTGGACGGGTTCTTACAGTTCTGTTCAGATCGGGGACTTGAAATCAACCCACAAAAGACTAAGTATATGATTTTTAATCCCAAGCCCCATAACCGTGCACCACCCAGGTTGGGAACAGTCCAATTGGAACGGGTACACACAATTGAATATTTGGGATCACTCTCAACGAAAACTTAACGTGGTCGTCTCACCAGTCGAAAGTGAACATCAAACTGGTACAGTTGGCGGGTGGCACTATGAGACTGGTGAACAAATCCCCCTATCGGCCACTTAGCCCCATTATTCATATTTACAAAGCCCAAGCCCGGGGTGGTGTTACATATGGGGGTGAGTTGTGGGGTCACATTCCATCATCCAAATTATTAACAAATGAGAATAAATTCCTGAGACAGATTGTTGCTCTTCCACAGAGTACTCCATTACTCCCGCTTAGACTGGACTTGGATATTCGACCAATAACGGAGGAGCTGGGTCTTAAGCCTTTGACATTCTGGCGGCGTCTATGGAGTAGCCCAGACCTTTCAAACTACAGAGCTGAGTTGCAGGAATTTTTAGAGTTACCCAATGCCAAAAGAATTCCATGGCTGATTTACATCAAGGGAACGCTGGAGGCAATTGGACTCCCTGAACTATGGCTGGACCCATTAAACATCTTTCCAAAGACCCCAAAAAAGGTACTGGCGAGAGCTTATTACGAACACATGCTCCTCAGAGCCACAGACGGTACCCGGGACGGATCATTGTCCAACAAGTTCATACAAACAAAAGACTCCTATCAACTCGAAAGTGTCCTAGATGCCATCACCCCACAACTAACTAGGAAATTATTTCTCCAATGGAGATATGGAACTCTTCCCCTAGCATCATTTACAGCATCCTGGTCTTCTCGCTCCTCTTCAGAAACTTGCCCGGCATGTGCACATCCAAAGGAGAACGACGTTCATGTTGTCTTCTTTTGCAGGGGTTATGAGAGGAGCAGGAAATACTGGCTAGTCCCCTTGCTTAGGAATACGGGATTTAGAACTTTTCTACCCGCTTACAGAGTCTTAAAGACAGATTTATCCCCTACTGTAGTTTTTGCTCTATCCAAATTTTTAACCTCTATTTGGTACGCTCGAAGTCGTTGTGTAAAAAGGATCGTGTAGGGAGGAGCAGAGACGGCGGCCAAGATGGCCGCATAGAAGCCCGGCTCCGCCGATCGCCTTTCCTCCCGCACTATCCTGACACCCATCTTGCGTCCTGATAGCGGCCCTGCACTGATGAGTGCATACTGAGCCCGGCAGTGTTTCTCCGGTTCGAGATCGGTCTTCCGCGGCCGAGCTACATCGTCTCCAATTTCCCGGCCCTCGCAGTGTGTGCGCCGGGACCTCGAGTGACGCAACAGCCGGAGTCCGATTGAACAACATCGGCCCCGGCCGGCCATCTTTACCCAGTGAGTCAGATCGGGTTCATTACTGGCCGGGACCGGAGATTGCCGACTGAGGTCCAGCGCTGGCGCCCCTCGGGCTGCTTGACAACGGTTTTCGCCGGAGCCTGTTTTGCCTGCTTCCTCGGCGTGCCTGCCTGCCGGCCGTTCCAGCCCCGACCTGCCCCGGATAATGTCGGCGGCCGGTAGGTCTCCTCGCATCGCTGTTTTAAGGGAACTTTTGGGCACGCCTGGGGTTGTGTGTCCTTGCCAGCATTGAGTTTCCCTGGGAGCGAGGTGAGCAATGCACACCGCTATGCACACTGGCGGACTGGATATGGACTTTACAACGCGGGACGTCCTGCTGGCCCTTAAAGACCTGCACTCTGCTCTGATCAGTGGCTGGACGAGTGTGGCTTCCCCACGGGTGTCGGTGAGTTGTGTAACAGCGGATGGCTATGATGTCGAGCCGGAGCCTGTCCTTTCCCGGTCTGTCAGCGACGGGGACCCTCTAACGTGTGTGCAACCGGACAACGAACTTGCTGGGATTTGTGGCCGAACTGCTATGTTTGCTGATTGCTACGCTTTCTGGCTATCTGCCTACGTTCCTGATTCGCATAACCTGCCTTCCTCGATCGCTAGAGCACTATGGAGTTTCTTTGCTGTGTGGACTCTTCCGCCCTGTCTTGCTGCTACATCGGCTACAAAAGGGACTGCGGACTCATCGACTTTGTTTTTTCCCGATGCACAATGTTTTGCTGCCCTGGTTCGTACCGGCCAAGGCTGAACTTAGACTTGTTTGCTTAATGGGTGTTTTTGGTGCTGGATGAAAACATTGCTTACGATGGTGACTTGGGGTGATTGGGACGATTTTGTATTGTTGCTTGCCCTCCATTTTGGTGGGTTCACTTTGGTCTTTCAGGATGGGCGGGGGAGAGGGGCGTGTTAGGGGCCGGTGCTTGGGCCCTCCTCCTACTTTCCCTTCTTTGGGGTTTCTTGGGGCGACAGGCATGCCTATGGGGGGGGGGGGCGTGGCCTTCCGCTGCATGCATGGTGGGGGGTGGGGGTGGGACGTGCTCTTTGTGTCTTCTTTGTCTCTATGGCCCGCTCTTTCCTTTTTCTTTTTCCTTCTTGTTCTTCTTGGTATATTCTTCCTCTCTCTCTTTTCTTATAGTTGGAGTCTGGGGTATGGGTTCCATGGGTGTAACATTGTTTGTGTCCCTTCATGGTAATAGATCCTGTTGACATTTCTGGCTTCGTGGTTGGGTCACTGCTGATGGTGGGGTTACTCTTGTTTTACCTGCCGTTTGTTCCCCCATTGGTACTTTCAACTGAAGGCTGCTATCCTAATACGTAAATAGTTTGAAACTGATATCGTAATATTGCCTTTCGTATGATCCTTCAACTTTATTGTAAATTGGAATCCTCATATGTCCTGCTACACTGTGGGTAATTTTGGTCGCTAATTTTGCTTTAATATTGCCAGTCGGGTCTGACTACGCAGTGTAACTATCCTGTGGTGCGCGATGTTTTGGGATCTGTTGATAATGTATGATGGCCCCTTGGCCTTTCACTGCTTTGCACACGATGTAATCCTGAGGTTTCCTAATAAAAATTTTATAAAAAAAAAAAAAAAGGATTGTGTAAAAAAAACTTGAAGACTCGAGATAGTTCTAAATGTGTGGCACATTTTTTACCTTTAACTTTTATTCTGATCACTAATGTTGTTTAATACGTTTTTAAATTTTTTATAGAATGTAATGTATATCTTTTATGATCTTGTGATCGAAATAAAGATTATTCGAATCGATACGAACCTGTGACCAAGGGGACAGCAATAGATTTCTTGAGCGGATGCAGCAGTCCCCTGCAAAAACCACCAGACCCTGCATGTAAACTAGTGTTTGTGCTCATCCCACTTTATTATGCTCTCTCTAAATTAAATATACACAAACCTTAAGAAGACTTCCTCTGTACCTTTCTACAGCTATTTTTTCCAGTTTTTTCATAGCACAAACTCGATTCAAATATATATACACACACACACACACACACATATATATATATATATGTATATATATATATATATGTATGTATATATATATATATATATATATATATATATATATATATATATATATATATATATATATATATATATTCGGTCCAAACTTCCGCGGTATGCCCCCGCAAAGAAGACAAGCACTCAGGGTGGCGAGCTCTAAAGTTTTATTTCTGAGCTCACGGTGTCCAGACGCGTTTCGGCATTCGCCTTTGTCGATGGTAACATGGCGGTGCCGAAACTGCCGTTTTTTATGTTTACAATTCATTGACACTGTTAACGGACCACATAACCAATTCATGGTCGCCATCTTTAAACATGCAATCAATCAATTACATAATGCATGGAAACGTTGATCGACATACTACGTACTCATTATGACATATTAATCAGTAGTCAAAAGTAAGAATTCCCTTTTCATATATTGAGAGAAGAGACTTAGGTCTGGGGGGGTTCAAGGGAGGGGCGCCGAGTGAGCCAACAAACGTATCTCGAGTTGCATACAGATTGACAAATTCACAATCAATTGTAGCTAGCCTTAATTAACAAAAAACTTGAATATCAGTGCTGATAGTAAATTGATAAGGATTTATACACTAGATGTAAATTTGTTTACAAAAATATTTTTATTTAAAGATATTATTCTCTGTTCATACCAACTTTTCACACAAGATTTACACATTTATTCATAAAAATCATTAAAAACATTTGATACAACAATTTATCACACAGAGTAGCAATGTTTTAAAAAATATTCAAAATGCAACGAATTTATCACACAGAAATTGTCGACGCGGCGTTTCAGTGATTTGAGCCGTCACCTTCTTCAGGACAGTGTTATGAATTAAAATCACTATAAATTTAAAACAAGAGAAACACAATATTGGCAGGACTCTGATGGTCACATCCCAAACTCAAACAGATTTTAGTGTTGTGAAGCCTGAAATTATGGATCACTCCACTCAGACAGAGAGCATTGGGGAGGAAGAAAAGTCTCCCTCCCACCAGACATTAGGTTAGAGTCAGCCTCCTCAGGTAATTGACCCTACCCCTTGTGAAGGAACTGCCCCAGAGGTAATCAGGCCTAGCCTGGCAGAGCCCCTGATGTCAGTGGACCCTTCCAAGGTGGAACCCAGTCTGCAGGAGGTAACCTGCCCCTCTCTACCCTGCCTCAGTCGGCCCAGGGCTGTAGAGGTCAAGGATGACAGTGGACCCCAAAGGGCTCCCTGTCCACAAGCACCACCCCATCAGCAGATTAGGGGCACCAAAGCTAGCAGCCCTCGCAAGGTGAACATTTTAAAAACTCCTGAGGGATCTCCCTTACACTTAGTTAGGAACCTCCTCCAGATGGACTCTGTTGGGCACCGCCAAACCTGGGACCTAAGGGCCCCAAACCTGACCTGTCCCTCCAGTAATCCAACAAAAGGGACCCAGCCTCCAGCACTAGGTAGCCAGAGGTTGACCCTGAGAGCACAGTGCAACTCAGTCCTGGAAAGAAAGGCACACATGGTGGAAGATGATTGGAGGAAGCTGAGCCCTAAATTAGAGGAGTCTCACTTCAGTACTCCATCTCAACACCAGCCTTTTACTTTGCCCAAACACACCACAGGTAGAGATTCCCTATGGTGGAGACCCTATGATACCCTTAGGGTAAGGGATTGCTTAGTGGACCATGAGACAGAGGGTAACCATGCTAGTGCAGGTACTTCCTTATATGGCCACTTAGGCAACATAGGCTTACCTGGTCAAGGATAGCCGTATCTCCTTTCATTTGGGGGGGGGGGGGCTGTGTAGGAAGGTGGATACCTGACTATGGTTACCCCAGATTTTTTGCCTAGTGTTTAGCTGGTTTTTGACTTAGTTGGCCTGGGATCCTGCTAATCAGGGCCCCAGGCTATCTGCTCTCACTGTAAAATGGGCTCCATGTACTTTAGGTACATCTCCAATTGGAAATTAGCTCACCTTATGAGTCCCTGTATAGTGTACCTTAGGTACCCAGGTCATAGGTGCATCCAAGGCCTACCAGGGGCTGCATCATGTATTATGCCACCCCTGGCTGGCCCCTCACATTGACCCAACTGGCTTATCCCTCAGCTGGGGCAAGGTCGTGCCTTGCTTAGGTGTAGTATCCCTATACCTACCTTTACATATAGACACATATACACCTATAAGTCACTCCTATGGCAGGCCTTAACAATCCTGGAGGCAGAGTGCTTGGTTTTATGTGAGATGAGGCTCTAGCATGAGCTGAGCCTGTCTGCAGCTTTCGGAACCATGTCCTTATAGCTGTTCTATGATATAGCCATACCATATACCCTTAAGTGCATTATCATCCTCGCGGTTGAATTCTAACTGGTTTGGCTTTATCAAAACATGTTGTGTAAGGTGTCATACGCTTTGGAATACTACCCCCTCACCAGTTCTGGCGACGGGGGTAGCCTTCCACCCTTCTAGAGGGAGAAGACATGTTGTTCCCACTAAACCCGGTTAAAGGTAACCAGAGCCTCAGCATCACAAAATGGATGCTGCTGCCACACACACAAGTCTGACCTCCTGCTGCTGGGAGTCCTTCCAGCGAGGGAGGCTTGGACAATAGGTTTCCTGTCTTGGGAGGTGCTAGCACCACCCCAGACAGGCCATAGTGTATTGGGGCAGGGAGGGCTAAATGAAATGAGACACTGCCTGGGGCACACAAGGTGTCCCATGCATAGCCCGGTTCAAACCGTTTGCTGGGGCACTCCAGCCACAGCTCTGGCACGAAACTGGACAAAGGGAAAGGGGTGTAACCACCCCCTTATCTGGTCCCACCCATAGGAGGGACCTAGCAAGTAAACCAGCCCCTCATATTAGTATATAGGTAGGAGCTGAGTCAAGAGACTTTAGATTTATCCTGACTGAAACTTGAAATGTAACTCTGAACCTTCGACGTTCTACTTAAAGATGGAAGACTGAAGAATCTCCCTTGTGGTCAAGGAGTGACCACCCTGTGCAAGCAGGCACCATCAAGCGATCAACGGTTTGCTTTGTTGATGCTCCCGCCGGAGCCCGAGCACAGAGCCTGACAAGACCCGGACTTCCAGACTTCCTTCAGCCCGATCCACAGCCACAGCAAAGCTGAGACCCGTGGAGGCGACGAGAGACGTGGGACCGGCCATCTTGGAAAGCCTGGGAATTGCTTTCCGTGCAACTTCTGAGCCACCCTCTAAGTTGTGCATTGGGGAATGTAGGAAGGGGGAGTCTCTAGTTGGCGCAGTGCGGCACTGGCGACAAGCAGGGACTCTCTCTTCCTCGTCAGGGCTGAGGGTTACCTTCAAGACAACCTCTGCTTACCCTCTAGGTAGTGTGGCTTAAGCAGTCTCAGGCTAATCTCTGGGGCACATAGGGTTAAACATTTGCAATATTACACCATCACAACCGACCCACCACACAATGACACCAAACTGTATTTTGTAAAAATATATATCTTTATATAAATTTCAAGCAGGCTTGTAAATACAGTTGTCAAACTATCAATAGCGGTTCCAGTTCACTTAGTTTCAAGTTGCCACAGTTCTTTCTAGCAATTAAGCAATCTTTCGGGCCTTCGGCCCAGGTTCAACAAGGTTCAGTGTCTCGTAGCGCCTCAATGCGCGTTCCGCTGTCTCCGCTCGCTTCAGAGAGGAGATCGGGCCCGGCCGGCCAAAGCTCACGCTTCCCGCGTGGGCCTCGAGGACCAGGAGCAGTGCGAGCCTCGGTTTCAGAGGCGGCTCGCGTTGAGGAACAGGCAGCGCGGTGCGAGCTCAGGTCGCAGGACGCTCGCACCGGGAGGACAAAGAACACAGTACCTTGGGGGAGACTTGGTGAGGCGCAGGTCAATGCGGCAGTCCGCGTCGCGTTGTCTTCCGTCCGGCTTGGAGCGAGCGGCGGCTCGGCTCTGGCTCGTGGGTCGACGTTGCTGTGCGGGCCGGGTTGAAAGGGGCCAGCGCCTCGGGGTTCCTGATCAGGAGGGCGCACTCAGGGGACAGTGCTCCTCGGCGCAGGCCTCTATTACTCCAGGCGACGTTCAGGCACCCCACGCAACAGCTGTTTCTCGGACAGCGGCGGCGCGTTCAGGGGCACACGACACGAAGGGGGCAAGCAGGCACCGGGCGCCCCTTCTCTTCACGTTGCGAGCTGCAGCTCGGGGTCAGTCACTGTGCTCGGATCAGCTGGGCTGATCTTTACGATGCTTCTGGGCCAGGCAGGCGGCAGTCACTTTGTTTAGAGAGGGGGCAGCTCCCAGAGCGTTGCTGAAGAGCGCAATGGTCACAGCGCGCTCCGCTTTCTTGGAGAGGCTTGCAGAGGGGAGACAGCGTCTCGCAGTGGTTCCTCTGTCAGGGGGTAGCGCCCACTGTTCCTGGGGCGCTGGTCAGGGGGCAAGTTCACAGGCAAGCCCTTGGAGATCTCTCAGCAAAGTTTGGCACAAAGTTTCACAAAGCAAACGTCTTCTTGTAGTCTTTTCTTTCCTCTCCTTCTGCAGCAAGGCACCAGACACAGGCCAGAGACAGCACTCCTCCTTGTCCTTCCAGGTCCTTCTCTTTGGGCAGAGTTTCTTCTGTAGCACAAACAGGATCTAATTTACAAGGAGCAGGGCTCCTACTTTTATACCCAGTTTCTTTTGTTCTTACAGGCCAGGGGGGCCTTTGCATAGCCACTTTCAGTCTCTGAGTACTTTGTTGGGTGCAATCCGGCTTCTACTTTCAGTGTGAGGGGCAGGCACATCAGACGCTCCACAGGAGGTGGAGCCAGCATTGTGGGGACAGGGGCAGCCAGAAGTACCTTGTTGATGGGGCTGCGCCCTTCCTGGGCCAGGTGTCGGCTGAGTCATCAGTCGCTCCCCAGGAGGGTGGAGCCAGCATTGTGGTGGCAGAGCACTGCTAGATTCAGAGTCAAGAGCCACTCCTACCTCCCACTAAGGTGTAATCTTCGCATTCACCACCTGTCATCCCCCAGCCCTGTCACTCACACATCCCAGACAGTCAGATACACATACCAGCAGAGGCGGGCTGAAATGGTTAGGCAAGCAAATGCTAACTTTCTAAAAGTAGCATTTGCAAACACAGGATATTAAAATAAACTTTACTAAAAGAAATATTTTATTATTCTGAGTTCAGGCATACTAAACATGACTCTCTACCATGCTCCCTGAGCCTGCTGGGATTATAGAGTGTAATAATTCCAGCAGCCCATTCTGGCCTAAGGGAAGCAGGTAGCCTTACAATAGTGAAATACGAATTTAGTTGTAATTCACTACTAGGACAGGCCACACACATCAGGGCTTGTCCTACCTTACACTTACAATGCACCCTGCCCTCAGGCCTACCATAGGGGTGACTAATATGAAGTTAAGGGAAGGTTCAGGGGCTGGCAAGTGGGTGCACTTGCCCAGCCAGCGTGACAGTACGAGACTGCACGCAGGTTCTGCAATGGCAGACCCTAGACACATCTTAAGGCTGCTTCTGTGGGTGGCGCAACCAGCGCTGCAGGCCCACTAGCAGTATTGGCATTTACAAGCCCTGGCACTCCTGGTGCACTTTACTAGGGACTAACAGTAAATCCAATGAACCAATCATGGACATCAATCACATGTACAATTTACAGTAGGGAGCACTTGCACTGCGGCACGGGTTAGCCGTGGCGCAGTGCCCTGAGTAGCGGAAAACCAGCAAAACATCGGAGGCACACCAGCAAAAAGTGGAAGGGAAACTCACGCCAAGGTGCCAGGTCTAACAGGGAATGAGAAGCCCCCGCCCCGAGCATCATCTGCACCGAAGATCAGCTCTCCACACTTCATGAGTGCCGCGTGTGGCCCTTCTGCATTTTCCTGCACGACGCGTCTGTCCGGTCACTTGCCCGTTGGCTAATGGCCTCTGTGACGACAAACCTTTGAATTTCCACCGCTGGCCTGGTTGCTCCAGGCTGGCCCTTGCTTCCCTGAAAAGGAGAAGCCCATCAGACCTTGCTGGTCTGATCCAGAAACCATCTTCGATTCCTGCGTTGGTTGCCTTAGCCAAGGCTTGTTGACTCCAATCCGGAAGCCGAAACCGCTGACAGCGAGATCCTTCGTGGGACAGTCTGTGCCCAGCTCCTGGTCGTCGTCGACACCTTCTGGTCCACGTGGCTGCAGAGACAAGCTTCCCGACATCACCTGATTGCTTCACGACATCGCCTGGTTCCTGGCGAGTGACCCAGACTCTGTCCCTTCTGCTTTCAGGTACTATTCATCCTCAATCCGCCCTTGGATCCAACCAGACACTTCTTTCCTGGTCGTCTGCAGCATCTTTCTTCAAGGCTCCATAGGATTCAGCGTCGAAACCCGACACACTTTGACACCTATGCACCCGCTTCCTGTGGGTGAGGTAACCCGAGTACTCCGGTCTCCTGTGGGTATTAACTATCCTAGTGTCTCAGTTTTCAGTAGCTTTCTCCTAGTCCATCCGGAAGTGACCTAAAAGAACTAGTTTCCATTTCTTTTGTCCCCATTTTAACTCTATGGTAACTCTATGGTAACTTGCGTGTGTGTAAAGACACTGCACACGCCTCCCGTGGGCCTCCCACTTCCTATCCTTTGGTAGTACAGTGTAGCCCCAGCGATTCCCTAGGCCCTAGGCCTATCCTTTGTTCGTGACGTGGTTCTTATACCACTATTTTAGTATATGGTTTGAAGTGCCCCTAGGGCTCTACTGTATATTGTGCAACTTATTGTATGATAATTAAGTATCTTGTTATGTGCTTGTGCCTCTGACCTCATAAAGAGTTCAGAGGGGTTGTGTTAGAAATAAATACATATATATTTTATATATAACCTGTGTGGTGTCCTTTCATTTGGTATTAACCCGTTCTATGCTCATGACGGAGCCGCTCCGTCATGAGCCTCGGTTGAGCTGTGCTCATGAGTCTCGGTTGAGCTGTGCTCATGACGAAGCGGTTGCATCATGGCCCGCTCGGCGCGCCTGCGCATCGCGAATTTCGCACCTGCGCAGCGCGAATTTCGCGCCTGCGCTGGACGTTCCATTGAGCGGGGCGGGCCATGACGGAACCGCTCCGTCACAAGCACAGCTCAACCGCGGCTCGTGACGGAGCGGCTCCGTCACGAGCATGCGAGCGCCGCTCGGCCCCCCCGCCCCCTTAGCGCTGCGGCGGAATTCCCGCCGCAGCGAAGGGGTTAAATGGGTTACATATGGTAAAACAGCTGGCTTTACATGCCCTCGGAAGTTTTAGCCTAAGACTGCTTTGTCCATGCTACCTTTAGGATAGCTGGTCTATAAGGTTGACTTTACAACCATCACCATAAGGGTTGTTTGGACTGATACAGGGTGCCCACTAGAATAGTGGACATCACATATCAGGCCAACTTCTCACAGCACCTACTTCTTTTTTGCACAAAATACAGTTTTACTCTCAAAAGATGGCTACTGCCTTTAGTGGAGAAGTGTGGCTCAATGGTTAGAGCGGCAGACCCTGATGCAGAGGTCTAGCCCGGGACCAGGGTTCAACTCCCGCCTCGGCGGATCTTGGGCTTAATTTCCGCGAACCTGATAATTCTCGCCTCAGTGCCTATTCTAATCATGGGTCCCACTCTGCAACTCTGGGCAATAGCTTGCTTAATCTCCACAACGGCCCCAACATGTGAAGTAGTGTGGCTCACTGGTTAGAGGCGGCAGACCCCGAGAGCAGAGGACGGCCCGGGACCAGGGTTCGATTCCCGACGCGGCAGGTTTCTGGACCAGGGTCAGCGGACTCGATAATTCTCTCGCCTCGGTGCCCACTCTGAGCAGCGAGCACACTCGGCAACTCTGGGCATCAGCTTGCCTCATCTTCACTAACGGCCTCACCAGACCGCCGGGGATGCCTGGTCTCACCCTGGAGATACCCATTAAGGGACCATCTCTCAGGGAAGCCAGGAAGGGTTTCGCAGCGGTCGAAGCGCGAGGACACGCCGGTGCGCGTAAAAACTCTGCGCTATATAAATGCCCCTATTACTATTACTATTACTAACAACGCTAGGATGCCTGGCTTCACCTTGGGGGTGCCCAGGTGTGGGCACTTCACAGGGGAAAGCCAGGAAGGGTTCCACAGCGGTATGTGTACAAACGCCTGAGATACCCCTTCGGGGGTCGATTCGGTGCGCTATACAAATACTACTACATTTACATTTACATTTAAATTGTATAAGATCAGTTCTAGGTTTTTAGTACCTTTCTGTTTTAGGACAGGTGATGAATTTATTTTTAATTCCATAGCTTCATATTTATGGGCAGCTTTGCTGCGTGTGAAAGAGTTATTAGCCATTGCCAGTAACTGACCATTGGATGCCAAGAATACCCATTGCATAGTGGGCGTTAAGATGGCATCAATTAAAATTTTCCCAGGTGGCATCTGTACTATTTGTACATGGTATTGCATCTGGCGTTTAATTGCATAATGGATTCGTGTGGGAAGTATTTCTTAAATTGTGCCCATTTTAACTAGCTATGCTGCTGTTACTACTGTGCCAAGAAGATCATTTTACCTGTCTTATGACATGCCAGAGGGCGGCATATGCGTTGATGGTGAAAATATATAGCAAACAAAAGTATAGGAGAACAGCGATTTTATAATTTTTAAGAGCTAAGTTTAAATCAATTTAGATGTAATCTAAATTATGTTTTTCTGTTTGTATTTGGTTAAGCATCTGCGCGACTGCACGACGTTAGTATTTACATGCAGTCAGCAGATGCCTTTTTAGGTTTTATTAGGCGAAATGTGTTTTATTTCTTGGGCTGTTGTTTCATGTGTTTTAAATGTATTTATTTTTAAGTGAACATGTTATATATTAATTGTAAGGCTATTAGCTGAAACAATAAAGATTTGTATTTTTTTCTGTTTCCTTGCTCAGCTTTCACAGATGTCGAAACAATTTCTGAGATGTCTCGATGTGAGTAAATATTTGTCATCATGCAAAGTGTTTTATATTGTTATGAAAACCATATAGCTCTGGTAATATGATATAGGTTTAACCAAATTCAAAATCACGGGCTCCACTTCAAACATGAAGGCTCTTCAGAGAATATGAAGGCAATGTGGGGAATCATTTTCTGAGCACATTTGTAAAATAAAAGTCCGCTTCTTTACTACTTTTCTAAAGGGAAAGCAACAAAAAAAAACAAAGTCCGACCTACAAAAAAAAACGATTAACTAGGTATTTTATTTTAATTTTTATATAATGGGGGTATTCACATAGCATGGACCTAGAGCGGCAGAAAGCTTTACAAAAACAAAGGTTATGTAGGGAAGCATGAGCATACTATTACAGAAGATCATGGAGTGAGAGAAGTGTGCGGACAGAAGGTGCATAAAAAACATACACATATGATCGGGGCTGAGACGAGAAGCGGGGTGTACTCAGAGGGGATGTTAGGGTTTGGGAGAAAGCATAGTTCCATTGTGGTTTACCATTTTTCTTCTAATAAAACCCGCGTTGGCAGAGTTTCTCCATTTTGGCACGCGGGTTATACCAGTGGGAAATCTCACTGGCAGTCCTCCTTGGCAAGCTGTCATCTTGTCCACAAGAAAGGAGCGCCTCTAATTGCCCAGACGAGAGCGAGGCATTGAATGAGTAAAGCAGAGACCTTGCTGATGCTTTTTGCAGATTCTTGTAACTGTATATTGAAAAGCACGGTTATTAATAATCATTTGTCCTGGCTCGATCTGTGGCTCTTAGTAACTACTGTCTCCAAGCTCCTGGTGCAAGCAAGACAAGGAATAGAGGAGGCAGGCTCCGAAGCAGCATTCGGGCCAGGTGGCTTGTGCTAATAAAGTAATACATCAGTACAATGTGATTTTATGATAACATTCTATGTCCTGAACACTTCTGCCTTTTTTGCCCGATTTTCAAACCCCGCTTGTAAAATGTACTTAGCATGGACGTGGTCTGGTCTGCATTTGTGGAAATGCTGCTCACTCTTTATCATGTGTGCTTTGCAAACAGCTAGTCTTGTAGCAATGTACAAACCTACATCAGGCCTGCCAACTCACACGGTGCCACCGTGTGTCACGCGATTTCGGCTCCCTTCACACTGTCAGCTGCCGAGGAACCGAAATCGCAAGGCGGTAGGGTAAACAGTGGATGTCGATTGCATTTTCGGGGCAGTAAGCAGCCGATGTTCAATAAGGTTGGAAAACACCCCAGGATTTAGTCGAAAGCCTCGATATGACCCTTTGTTTTGTGGAAGGGGGCTTGGTGAGGGGCAGAGTGCCTCTTAGGTAACTCTCGGCATGAGCCCCCCCTTCCAAGTCCCCACCCCCTGGCATAATGAAATCACTTTGTAAATTGGCAAGTATGCTACATTGCACCTTGTCAACTGTTGGAGAATGAGGCATGGACCCATATTTGAATGCAACCAGTTCTGTATCAACCAGAGGCATGACCTTAGTTAAACCAAAATACAGCTGTCAGCCCTGCAACTGCCTATGTTTTCCTTCAAATGCTACCTTTCACACCTAAAGTTAAATGCCCAAAAGCCCTGCTTACAATACTTTATTCATGGAAGCCCAGATCTGTAAAATATATTGGGCCAGATGTATTAACATTAGGAATACTGATCTCCTAATTGCGATTATCTCCCAATCGCAATTTGGAAATCAGTATTCCTAATGTAGTAATTTATGTAATGCGAAATTGCGATTCCTGGTAAGTTGTTAATCGACCGAACTCATGAATATTACTGAAGTAGGTCGCAATTTGTGACCCCTTAGGAATTGCAGCCATCACTGTAATTGAAGTCTGCTGAGGTCAGGAGACCATCATGTCTGTGATTGCTTTTTAATAAATGAATCTTTTCAGGTCTCAGCCTGCGAAAGACTGCGCACATGCGCAGTCGAGCTGGCGAGACTGGATGAGATAGAGTAACTTTCACTAGCGAGGTTAAACCCCGCCCCTCTTTTCCATTGGCTGTCGTCACCGTTCATGCTAAACGGTGGCCAGCCATTGGAGAAGATGTCCTAGGGACGTTCTTATTTCTCTTTTAGCCCCGTCCCTTTCAGACTGGGTTCCTTGACGTACTGCTGGCGTAAAAGCTTTCTTATCGTCTTTATGGGTCCAGGTGGCCCCATAAAGAAGATAAGGAACCTTTTAAGTCAGCAGGAAGTCAGTCTGAAAGGGACAGGGCTAAAAGACAAAAGGCTGTGTCATGGCGAGCGCTTTTTTCCTGCATCTTACGATGTGGTCCCAGAGCTGACATTGCTGTCTCTGATGGACTTTTTTCCCTCAGGAAAATATTCTTTGGAATGGACTTTATCAGTGGTTATGCTCTGACTTTTTATTGAGTGCACTGCTACAGCTGACAAACTCCACCAGCTGAGAGAGGCTCTGGAGAAAATTTTTAGTAACCCACCAGATCCAGCTGGAGTGCCTTCGGTCCCAGGTGCCATCCTGTTGGAGGTCCATAGACAGATTAATCCTCGACGCTGACTGCGCCACTCGTACTCCATCATTGAGCATTTTGCCACCTGCACCTGCTTCAGCTCAATGCCCAATGCCTTTCACGGGACCAATACTGATGCCATGGGTCTGAGCTCCACACTGGCACTGATATCTCCGACATCAGACCCAGATCGGATAGTTTTATCAGATTCGGAGGCTCAACCCATCCCACAAAACAGCTTTTCTGAACATGACCCAAGTAAGCACATACAGCCCCCCTCGCATCAAGGAAGAAGAAAAATCGCCAGGGACAGGCGGCGTAACCCAAGCTGTAGGTGGCAACAAGATCCAGCGCACAATCGGTGGAACAGGGGTGGGGAAGCCGAGGATCGTTGACCAGCCATGGGCGGAGGTGCAGCCAAAAAGGACCTAGCGGAGAAGTGGAAGGGTCCGTTCGCCCCCAAAAGAGTACACGCATGTCCGGCACCTGCAACCTGAACGGTGGTGCCTTGGACGAAGTAGTAGGGGAAGCAGCCCAGCCATCGCACAGGACAGTCTGACCAGGAAGGTCTCGCACCATGGAGGGCTTGGTGCGGATGATGATGCCCCCAAGCCTCGTTGGCAGCATAGAGCGAGGTGAGCAATGGCGCGAAACCGGGACATCCGTAGCAAGAATGGGCAGGTAGCGCAACAAGGGGAGAGGCAGCACCAGAGACTCCCAACCGTAATGCGGGAGAAGCAGGTTTGAGTCTCGGCGGCACTCAACAAACTGGGAGGCTTGGCAGATCGCATCCTAAGCTAGTTAAATAAAGCACACTGCATCCGTGTAGTCTGAGGATAACACCGTGTTTCTGGGCAAATCATACCTGAATGTTATATATCAAAGTCTCGCTATGCACTTGTATTTAGTGTGTGCATCACAGGGATATGGCACACCTCACGGTACTGGTATAACCAGAAACTCTGGCCTGTCTTTTGATCAGTGTGTGCTCTTTTCAGGATCACACTTAATGATTAATTAATGTGCACATCACTGATCGATCTTCCGTGCATGCTTAAAGATGCTGCCTGCACCCTGGAGCCTAATCACCCCCTTTAAATAGTGTGCACATGCACAGCACTGATTTGCCCTGCAGGGCATGCGTGGTTGCAGCCGCACATCGCAAAGATGGAGTCAGTGCATGTGGCTTCATCTGGAACTGCTAGTCTTTCTAGAAATAGTGTGCACGCCACTAACTGTTAGGTCATACTGATGGCCACAATTCTTCAATAAACAACCTAATAAGATGCTGCTGAGAGCAGGTCATGCCGGCTGGCTGCCAGGGGAAAAAAGTGTGCGCTTTTCACAAAAATAAAAATGTGGGCCGGCCGACGCCGCAAGCATGTGTCGTGCTGTACTATGCCAATGAAAATTTAACAAGCATTGGCATATGCAAGTGAAAAGGGAAGGGCCCCGGGCCCCGGACTCCGGGGCGGCGCCAGCTCTTTTACTAACATTTGCGACCAGAGCAAGGCTTCGTGTGCGCGCTTAGGGTTCGCCGCTGCCACCCTCCCTCCAGTACCCAGGGCTGCAGGGCCAGCAGCGAGGGGCATGTGTCCGCTGCCTGCTGCAGGCCCATCCTCTCCCGCCCTCTGACCCCGCAGAGGCGCAGAGGCATGTAGCGGCAGCAGACCGGAGCAGGAACTGCCTGTTGCGCCTACATGAGGGATGGGGGGAGGAGCCGCCACAGCCACCCCCGACTTTCAAACCCAGTGCTAGGCGAGGGGAACCAGACCCGCACCTCCCAAACTCAGGAAATGGTGGTGCCGGAAGGGCTGCCTGACTCGGAGTCCGGCAGAACCACACCATGAGCCTGGGAGCTGCCAGGAAACTTTGTGCCGGAGATGGGCCAGACTTCTATCTCCACTCTGTCCCAGCCGCAGGAACTCCAAGAAGGAAGAGGTGAGTGCAGGCCGATCTGGGCACTAGTGTATTTATTTGTGCCCCTAGTGTAGAGAAGGTACTCTCGGAGAAGCCTGTTTGTATACCAAGTGGTTTACAGTCACTAATAGACTGGCAGTAAGACGATTTTGGATTGGTGATCTGCGATGAGCAATTTGGGTGAATTTTGGATTGACAGTCTCTGAGGGGGATTCTGAGTGTGCATTTTACTTTTTTCCTGTCACTGGTGGGGTTGGTGTTTACAGGCTGTGACAGGCTTCGTCTGCCTCTGCTGAAAATTTTGGGGAGTGGGACTCTCGGAGTGTGCACTGCAACCCGGAAACCCCTTGCAAACTTCGATTTGGGACTGCACACGAAAAGTGTATTGCGGATTGTACTCAGTGAAACGTAAGCAGCTCCGCTCTACGTGGCTTTTACTGGCTCTTCCTTGCTGTTTTCACGTTTCGTGCTCATAGGATTTTTACCTAGTTGCTTAAAGGGTCTTGGTTCGACCTTCTCATTTTTCTTTAATTTTATGTCGACAAACGTTTTTTCATTTTCAGAAACTGATGGAAAGGTGCGTCGCAGGGTGTACAATTTTAGTATTTTGTTTTTGCTCCTTTAGAAAATATCCTCTGCTTTTTGTCTCTGAGGGGGATTCAGAGTGTGCATTTTACTTTTTTCCTGTCACTGGTGGGGTTGGTGTTTACAGGCTGTGACAGGCATCGTCTGCCTCTGCTGAAAGTTTTGGGGAGTGGGACTCTCGGAGTGTGCACTGCAACCTGGAAACCCCTTGCAAACTTTGATTTGGGACAGCACACGAAAAGTGTATCGTGCATTGTACTCAGTGAAACGTAAGCAGCGCCGTTCTGCTCTACGTGGCTTTTAGTGGCTCTTCCTTGCTGTTATCACTTTTCGTGCTCATAGGATTTTTACATAGTTGCTTAAAGGGTCTTGGTTCGACCTTCTCATTTTTCTTTAATTTTATGTCGACAAACACTTTTTCGTTTTCAGAAACTGATGGAAAGGTGTGTCGTGGGGTGTACAATTTTAGTATTTTGTTTTTGCACCTTTAGAAAATATCCTATGCTTTTTGTGGCTTAGCCTTCCTTCCAATATGATTGCAGCGGCACAGTTTATGATAGGTGTTGACTCTTCCACCCCAGAGTTTAACTCTGGAATATTGTGAGATAATGCTGCCTAACTGTAAATCTCAGGCACCTAAAGATGTAATTTAGAAAATGGTCATCTGATGTGACCTACTAGAAGGGAGTGGCTTTGTCCCCTTTGAGAGCACAGACCTGTTTTGACAGCGTCACTGCACACTGCCGGTACTGGGCTTGGCTCCCTTGAGAGAAGAGGTGGGCGCTGCAAACCACGCTTTTGACAGATCACTGAAGTGTGTGTGTCTCTGTGTGTGTCTATGTGTGTGTGTGTGCGTGTGTCTCTGTGTGTGTGTGTCTGTGTGTGTGGCTCTCTGTGTGTCTTTGTGGCTCTCAGTGTGTGTGTGTCTGTGTGGCTGTGGCTCTGTGTGTGTGTGATATGAGCTGGAAACCCACATCCCACAACCCACACCTGCAGTGTGAGCGACAGCAGTGTGTATGAGAGACAGCATTGTGTGTAAGAAAGACAACAGTCTGTGAGAAACAGCAGTGTGAAAGACAGCAGTGTGTGTGTTCTAGGGAGAGACAGCAGTGTGAGAGAGACAGCAGTGTGAGAGAGACAGCAGTGCGAGACCTTTTATTTATGTTTTGGTTTTTGAAACATAAATAAAACGTATTGTTATTTGCATTGTCAATAGCTCAAACTTGCGTAAATACGTGACCTATTGCATTTAAAATGCAATAGGTCTCGCATTTGCGAGAGATTAAGCTATTGGCATTGTAAATGACAATGCCATTTATTTATCTGTTTTCAAAACCAACACATAAATAAAAAGTTTGTTATTTACAATGCCAATAGCTCTAACTTTTGCAAAGGCGAGACCGTTGCATTGTAAATGCTTGTTTTTAAATGCAGCTTGTTTTCCTTAAAGGAAAAAATTGGATGCGCTTAAAAAAGAAAAAAATGAAACGTTGAAGTTTCATGTTTTAAGAGTATGCAGTGGTCTGTGGGACTACTGTCTGCTTTAAAAAAATGTTTTCAATATTCTCAAAGGGGAAGGGGTCCCCTTGGGACCCCTTCCCATTTGCGAATGAGTTACCACCACTTTTAGAATGGTGGTAAAGTGTTATTGTTTTGCGGCCGGAATTTGGTTGCAAAACAGTAATTCATACCATGCTGATTCGGTATTTGGAAGGTGTACCCAAAACACACCCCCATCCAAATGTCAAATCGCGAATTTTGATTCAATAACAAGTTACCAAA
Source organism: Lissotriton vulgaris (assembly GCF_964263255.1). Classification (NCBI taxonomy): domain Eukaryota; kingdom Metazoa; phylum Chordata; class Amphibia; order Caudata; family Salamandridae; genus Lissotriton; species Lissotriton vulgaris. The sequence continues at coordinate 69,797 of NW_028243475.1, read as the reverse complement.
TCGCTTTTTGCATTTTGCACATTTGAAAAAGCGAATCAGGCCCATTTTGACAGGGAAATTGCTTTGTACATCTGGCCCATCATGTTCTAAAAATTCTACCTTGAATCTGAGGCACAGTCTTGATGGTCGAAGATTAAACCAGATTGGGACACTTTAACAGATACACATATTGTCGGGAACTGAGACAGGAAGGAGGGGATGTTTTTGTTTGGGAGAAACCATAGTTGCATAGTGGTTTTCCTTCTTTCTTCTAATACAACCTGGATCTGTGGCCTTGGCAGGGTCTTCCCATTTTGTTACATTGATTGTACCAGTGGGAAATCTCACTGGCAGTCCTCCTTGGCAATCTGTCATTTTGTCCACAAGAAAGGAGAACATCTGATTGCCCAGACGTGACCGAGGCATTAAATGTGTAAAGCAGAGACTTTGCTAATGCTTTTTGCAGATTCTTGTAATTCTATATTGCAAAGAACGATTATTAATAGTACGTTCTGGCTCAAGCTGTGGCTCTTTGTAACTACTGTCTCCATAACTCCTAGTGTTGGGGGAGGCAAGGAATGGAGGAGGCAGGTTGGAAATAAGCAGTGGGGCAGGATATGTCCTGAACAGTTCTGCAGCTTTGCCCGATTTTCAAACCCCGCTGGCGAGATGTACTGAGCATCTGAATGGACATGGCCTGGTCTGCATTTATGCAATGCTTGTCACTCTCTATCATATGTGCTTTGCTAACATCTGTTCTTTTAGCGATTACCAAACCTATAACAGAGCCGACAACTCACAAAGTGCCACCGCGTGCCGTACGATTTCGGCTCCCTTCACCTGGTCACCCGGTGAGGAGCCAAAAGCACACGGTGGCAGGGAAGAGGAGGAGATAGCCACTGCAAAACAGTGGCTTTTTAGCTCATTTTCGGAGGCAGTAAGGAGCCGATGACCATTGAGAGGTGTGAAAACAACCCAGGACATGGGCCACAGCCTCAATTATCCTTTGTTTTAGTTTTTTGTGGAGGGGCGGGAGACCTTGTGACAATAGAGTTCCTCTATGCACAGTGGCGGCGAGATCTAAAGGGCATAACAAGTTGCAGGCCAGTATGTGATGCTGTGCTTTAATCCTGAAGAGATTCAGTTAAATTGCAGACTAACAAAGTATTTTGATATAATGGCTAGAAGACTCATGAGATAGCCACATGGTTCATCCAAAGTACAGTAAGCAACAGCACCTCAATCCAACAAAGGACAGCCCGCTTAGTCACTTGCCAAGTTACAACTACGCCTGGCAAACTGAGGCACATTGACTTTACAAACTTGAAATGGTCTATACCAAAATGCAATTGAGACTTTTATGACTTTATTGAGTGTAAAACAAATGTTTTTCTTATTCTTACACCATGAATATAAATAAGGCTTAAATGTTTTTAATAATGGAAGTTTTTAATATTGTGAGTTTTTATTAACTGTACAATAAATCATTCATTCATTCACTCTGTGCGCAGTCAAATTCATTTATAAATGAGCAGATATGCTACATTGCACCAGTGCCAACTTTCAATGAATTAGGCATGGAGCATATATATATTTGTTAAGAGTGCAATTTGAAATTGCTGTGACTATGCTTGCCAAAAATGCCCGTATCTCCTGAAGAAGTGTAGCCAACACGAAACGCGTCGAGAAGGACATTGACTCTGGCGAAGCATCGCTGATGTATGAAACTTGCATTTCTTCCAGCAAATAAAGAGGCGTACACTTGCCTATCTGTCGTGGGCTTTCCTTACAGCAGGCAACTCTGTTGATTTTGGTTATAGCGGCTCAGCCTGAGCCGCAAGGAGGGTTCCGCTGCACGCTGTGCAGTCTAGCCGCAGCGCTAACCGACGTTGTGGTGCGGAGACTGATATGCCGCCGGGAGAATGTGAAATAGGAAGCTCAACATTCGCGCTGTTACATCGCAACCCACTTGGGATTTTATTCAACAAATGCAAGCTAACTTACAGCACCTCACTGAAAGGAAGATTTTTTGCACTCCATGTTCCAGCAGGCAAAGCGGTGGCCACGCCCACTGAGGCGTAGAAAACTTTGTTAAGAGTGCAATTTGAAATTGCTGTGACTTTGCTTGCCAAAAATGCCCGTATCTCCTGAAGAAGTGTAGCCAACACGAAACGCGTCGAGAAGGACATGGACTCTGGCGAAGCATCGCTGATGTATGAAACTTGCATTTCTTCCAGCAAATAAAGAGGAGTACACCTACATATCTGTCGTGGGCTTTCCTTACAGCAGGCAACTCTGTTGATTTTGGTTATAGCGGCCCAACCTGAGCCGTAAGGAGGGCCCCGCTGCACGCTGTGCAGTCTAGCCGCAGCGCCAACCGACGTTGTGGTGCGGAGACGGATATGCCGCCGGGAGAATGTGAAATAGCAAGCTCAACATTCGCGCTGTTACATCGCAACTCACTTGGGATTTTATTCAACAAATGCAAGCTAACTTACAGCCCCTCACTGAAAGGAAGATTTTTTGCACTCCATGTTCCAGCAGGCCAAGCAGTGGCCACGCCCACTGAGGCGGAGAAAACTTTTTTAAGAGTGCAATTTGAAATTGCTGTGACTTTGCTTGCCAAAAATGCCCGTATCTCCCGAAGAAGTGTAGCCAACACAAAACGCATCGGGAAGGACATTGACTCTGGCGAAGCATCGCTGATGTATGAAACTTGCATTTCTTCCAGCAAATAAAGAGGCGTACACCTACCTATCTGTCGTGGGCTTTCCTTACAGCAGGCAACTCTGTTGATTTTGATTATATATATATTCACTGAAAAAACCATAGGTTTGACAACAGTTATAGTTAGCTAGAAATTTTACCGACATAAAACCAATGAAATTCCCACGTTATAGTTAGTTGGACTCACTATAACTTGCGCGCCTGCAATGCACTGCTGATGACGTCACATATTACATCACTTTGTATCAGTGTTTCACTTTGTGTATAAGTGGCTGAGATTACTCAAAATCCACTGGAGCACATATCTTGAGACATAGCAAAGGCACATCGGGCTACCCGTCCCTACAATTTTGCCAAGTTTGGTGGAAATCCATTCAGCCGTTCGGGCTAAAAGTGAGTCCGACCACCCTATGGAAATTAACATGGGGAAAAAACGTTTTGGGACCCCCCTTTTATCTCGGCCCCCGCTTGACGATTCCCTCCCAAACTTTCAGGGAAGGAGCGGAGCGCAGCGAGGCAAATTTGAGGAAACTTACAGGCAGATCCCTCAATCGACGCCAAAGTTATTCCCAATAGAATGTTGCGGATTCCCTATACAAAATAATCCTAACTATAACTACCTACTGGTATATATATATATATATATATATATATATATATATTACCTACTGGCGGTCGCCAGTAGGTAGTTATAGTTAGGATTTTTTTCAATGCTAAATCTCAAAATTCTATTGTTAATAATATTGGCGCTTGTTGACGAATCTGCCTGAAAATTTCCTCAAATTTGCCTTGCGGAGCTCCGGTCCTTCCTTGAAAGTTTGGGGGGGATTCGTCAAGCGGGGGCCGAGATAAAAGGGGGGTCCCATAACGTGTTTTCTCCATGTTAATTTCCATAGGGCGGTCAAACTCACTTTTAGCCCGAACGGCTGAATGGATTTCCACCAAACTTGGCAAAATTGTAGGGACTGGTAGCCCGATGTGCCTTTGCTATGTCTCAAGATATGTGCTCCAGTGGATTTTGAGTAATTTAGGTTAAAAAAAATATATATATCTATGGCCGCGCCCCGGTACGCGCACCAGGGAGCGCAGCAGGCGCGACACGCGAGGTGCGCACGGAAAGCTGATTGGCTCTCAGGTGTCTGTAAACATTCAAAACAGTCCGGACCGGCCGCCATCTTGTGTCTCGGTAGGATAGAGACACAAGAGGTGGAAAAAAAAAAGGGGAAATGACCATAAGGGGGCAGGATAGACCCCCCCTGACCCCCTAGGTTTGATGTGGGGGCTACAAAAGGGCTCCGCAGTGCAAAATAATATATATTTTTTTTGATTTGCGCAGGGGGAGCGCCCGGTACGCGCACCGGGGAGCGGACCATAGGGAAAGAAGAATGACAGAGTTTTTAAAAAATGTAGCTTTTTTTTATAAATTGGAGGTAGTTCTAAAAAGAACTGTTTTTTTTCTTCTTTTTGTTGTTTTATATTTTTTAGTGTTTTTGGAACATTTTGTACTTTTTTTGGCTTTTATGAACTATTTTATATTTATTTTGTTATTTTTATGGGGAGAAACGAAAAAACAGGGAATTGAAAATGGCTCAACTGGAGCAAAAAAAAAATATAAGAAAAAATTAGGGTTTTTTGGGGCATTTGTGGTTGTCCCCAGCAAGGACGATGAGCTTTATGCTCAGTTCACCATAGGAGATGGTCTTACCACAATGAATACATGTTATTCGGAAATCCGCAAACCGTGGCTGAATGCAAGGGATCGTCTCCCTTGCCTCTGATCCCGATGGAGTGGGTTGCTTTCTTTTGGAGGTGGTGCTTGAAGATTGGGGAGGGTTACTGGCCAGTTCCCTCATCTCTGCAGCAGAATAGTTGATCGGATGCCTGCGCTGCATGTGGCGAATCATGGTGTTGTTTCCAAAAGAGTATTTTTTATTAGGGTTCCCCCTTGAAAGTTCCATGCCACAGATTAGGCAAGTCACCTTGGCCGCATTGACTTTTTTCTTGCCCTCTGGGATCGAAAAAAACTCCCATACAATGCGTGGTCTTGGCTGGTATGGGGTATTGTGTTCTTGCAGCCACCTTCTCCTCCCCTCCTCCTCCTCCTCTTCCTCCTCCTCTTGTTGACCACCAATGTAATCTTGTGGTGGTCCTCTTGGTGGTTGTGGTGGTGGTGGTGGTGCAGATGCTCCAGCTGCTGCTGCTACTGAAGCCATTTCAAAGTACAAAATATACCTCAAAGATTGCAAAACAGGTCTTCCTAAGTCAAAGGACAAAGTCAGAATAAGAAAAAAGGTGGGGTCTTTCATCATTTGGAAAAAAAAAGGCCTGAACCAATGAGAAGTGTTATTTTCAGGTCACAAGACCAGGGATTTCATCATTATGAAACCAAAACTGTTCTGCACCAATAAAAAGTGTTATTTTCAGGTCACATGACCGACGCGCTTACGCGGCGCGCCCCCGGGCGCGTCGCCTAAGCGCGTCGGATGTTTACGTTACGCAATCGTATTCGCTCGAGTGCGCTTACGCCGTGCGTATCACATGGACGCGGCTACGCGATACGTCACGATGATGTTTTCGTTCGCGGTAATAGCGCTAACGGGACGCTCTCCGGAGCGCGCCCTGGGGCGCTTCAAAAGACTACGCTTTCCGGGGCGCTCACCTGGGCGTGCCCCGGGAGCGCTCCAGGGTAAAAAAAAATACACATTAAAAAAATTGTTTTAAATAGAAATAAAATATAGGATTCATTCATTTTCAAAAATATTACATTTCAAAGCTATAGACATTTGCTATTAACAAAATTTTGAAATTCAAAGAAAAAAACATAGGTTTGGGGCCTTATATATAGTTTGGAATTAGCATTTAAAAAACCTATGAAATTCACTGAAAAAACCATAGGTTTCACCTCCGTTATAGTTAGGAATTAGCATTTAAAAAACCTATTACATTCACTGAAAAAAACCATAGGTTTCACACCAGTTATAGTTAGCTGGAAATTTTACTGACATAAAACCATTGAAATGCCCACGTTATAGTTAGTTGGACTCACTATAACTTGCGCGCCTGCAATGCACTGCTGATGACGTCACATATTACATCACTCATGACATGGCCAGTGTATTTTCCCCATGCAATTTTCCATAGGGACCTTTAAGCAGGGCTTCAGCCCGAAAGGCTGAACGGAATTACACCAAATTTGGCAGAGAGGTAGATGGTGTAAATCCATTCAGTAGTTCCTGAGAAAATCAAATGTAAAATCATAGCGATATCTAGAGACAGAGTACAGTACTTTGTACTGTACACTGTACCTTCCAGAGCACGAGCTGCATGCTGATTGGCTGTCAACTGTCTGTCAACACTCCAAACCAGGAAGTGTAAACAGAAAAAGAAGCGTGAAAAACGCGAAAAGGGGGCAGGGTAGAAACACCCTGACCCCCTAGGCCTGCTTAGGGGGTCCCACAAGGACCCCCAAGGACCTAATACATTTTTAAAAATTTTTTTAAATCGCCGATCCCCCCCCAAAAATTAAGGCACCACTATATAATTCCCCTTGAATACTGGGGGTCCCTGGGGGCCAAGTAGCCCACCAGGAACCTCCAGTATGCGACAGAGCACTGCCTTGCAGAGACGTGTAAAGAGGCCACGCCCCTTTTTACACCTCTCTGCAACGCAGCCCCCTGGCACATACTGGAGGTTCCTGGTGGGCTAGGTGGCCCCCAGGGACCCCCAGTATTGAAGGGGAATTAGTTCCCCCTCTGCAAACGCGACAGGGGGCTGCCTTGCAAAGACATGTAAAGAGGCCATGCCCCTTTTTACACCTCTCTGCAAGGCAGCCCCCTGGTGCATACTGGAGGTTCCTGACCCCCTAGGCCTGGTCAGGGGGTCCCACTAGGACCCCCAAGGACAAAAAAAACAATCAAAAAAAAAACCCGGATACGCGTACCTTGCTGATCCCAAAAACAAATTAAGGCACCACTCTGCAAACGCGCTCCCTGGCGCATTTGCAGAGGGGGAAATAATTCCCCTTGAATACTGCGGGTCCCTGGGGGCCAAGTAGCCCACCAGGAACCTCCAGTATGTGCCAGGGGGCTGCCTTGCAGAGACGTGTAAAGAGGCCACGCCCCTTTTTACATCTCTCTGCAAGGCAGCCCCCTGGCGCATACTGGAGGTTCCTGGTGGGCTAGTTGGCCCCCGGGGACCCCCAGTATTCAAGGGGAATTACTTCCCCCTCTGCAAACGCGCCAGGGGGCGCGTTTGCAGAGTTGTGCAATCCGTCACCTCAAGCCCCGCCCCCTCCCTGCACCACTCTGCAAACGCGCCCCCTGGCGCATTTGCAGAGGGGGAAATAATTCCCCTTGATTACTGGGGGTCCCTGGGGCCAAGGAGCCCACCAGGAACCTCCAGTATGTGCCAGGGGGCTGCCTTGCAGAGACGTGTAAAGAGGCCACGCCTCTTTTTACACCTCTCTGCATCGCAGCCCCCTGGCGCATAGTGGAGGTTCCTGGTGGGCTAGTTGGCCCCCAGGGACCCCCAGTATTCAAGGGGAATTAGTTCCCTCTCTGCAAACGCGCCAGGGGGCGCGTTTGCAGAGTAGTGCAATCCGTCACCTCAAGCCCCGCCCCCTCCCTGCACCACTCTGCAAACGCGCCCCCTGGCGCATTTGCAGAGGGGGAAATAATTCCCCTTGAATACTGGGGGTCCCTGGGGCCAAGGAGCCCACCAGGATCCTCCAGTATGTGCCAGGGGGCTGCCTTGCAGAGACGTGTAAAGAGGCCACGACCCTTTTAACACCTCTCTGCAAGGCAGCCCCCTGGCGCATACTGGAGGTTCCTGGTGGACTAGTTGGGAATCGGGGACCCCCAGTATTCAAGGGGAATTAGTTCCCCCTCTGCAAACGCGCCTGGGGGCTGCCTTGCAGAGACGTGTAAAGAGGCCTCGCCCCTTTTTACACCTCTCTGTAAGGCAGCCCCCTGGCGCATACTGGAGGTTCTTGGTGGGCTAGTTGGTCCCCGGGGACTATAAGAGCGCCTATATAAGGACAAGAGAATTATAAGGTACTGTGGGGATCCGGAAGGGGTTTGCTCTCCATTTACGTTGAATAGTCTGCTCATATAAGGTGTATCCAAAAGCACCATAAGCTATGCAGGAGGGACTGTGTAATAATATTTTTTGATAGCAATGAGTAAAAGGAAGTCTATGGGGGGGGGGGGCGGCACTCGTACATGCAAAAAAGGGGAAAAAGGCAAAAAAGGCGCAACATGCGGCTGCCAACTGCGTCCTCACAAGTATTGAAGCTATTGTTAGTGAATGTGAGGAGATTCTATTGGGGAACCCCAGTAATAATGCGGCGGAACACTCTGATTCTTTAACTGGAGCCCCAAAGCAGAATCGGAGTAAAGTGATTCCTGCAATTTTTGCAAAGAAACCCGCACCCGCCCGTACTATCTGTGAAGTTCATAGCTCCCCCAAAGGCCCCACTGAGTCAGGTGCCATAGAGCTACCAAATGGGCCTAACTCTCCTACCAAGATTGACTCCCCTATTAAAAGATCAGAGAACATAAACCAGGCCTCACATGAGGCACCATGTGAAAAAGGTATTATTTGTTCCAATAGATTTGCTGTCTTAGAAGGGGAATCAGGGGATTTAATTGAGGTTTTAGTGCAAGGGACTAGAGATTCAGAGATTAATCTAGATGGTCCTGTGGAATGCTCTAGAGGTCCGCATTCCAATAGGATGCTCATGAAGAAAATGGAAAGCGTGGAAAGGGAATTGGCCTTTATAAAAACAACGTTGAAGGAGCTAACACAGTAGGGGGAAATGCATAGGACTAAAGTACCACAATTAATAACACCATCCAAAGTGGCAACAGCACCCAATATAAGGGAAACTTCACATATTAATACAAAAACAGTAGGGGGGGCCCATTGAAAGGAATTTCGACTCAAAGTTCATTTGGTAGTAATACCGCCCCGGGCAGCACAGCTCTGGTCTTATGCAGATGTTACGAAATTACGGGGAGTAATGGCAAAGTTTAATGATCTACACACGAACAAAACAAATTCCAGTTGCATGATTCAGACTAAAAAAGGGATGAACGTGGGTGACCCTGTGAGCACTCGATCAAAAAATACGACCCCCAGAAACCCAAATGCAACTGTTTACATGACCGGGTTTCCAAAGCTAAGTAGGAACGCCAGTCATGAGAACAGTGAATCTATTCACCACAAAGCAATCCACTGGCTACGCCATGTGAGGGGGTGTAGATCAATTATCAGGGGTGACATGATCAGTGTTCAAAGATTGTCCTTGTTTAGCTCTCTTACAGATTGCATCGAAATACAGTTATGCAATGCAGAAATTGCAGAGAACTTAGTGGCCCTAGAGTATCGGACATGTCCCCCTAGGCACTCTAACATCCAAATTAGGTATTTGCCACTATGGTCTATAGATAGGATGCAGGATGATTCTGAATTAAACAGTATAGATTGACTATTAAGGGTTACTACCTGAACCGCCCAGAAGAAACACATAACATGAGCGAGTTCGAGAATTTGAATAATGTTACCAGTGCAACCCCAAGTTACATGAGTATGGAAGAGACGGGTCTGGGTATTGATGATCCTCTAGAGTTAGAGAACTTGACCCACGAAAACAGCACAGCTCAAAGCTCGCCTAGTATAGAGGTGATGGGTTTGGATGCTCATGGCCTGCCCAGTGGAGAGGAAGAAAATCCTACTGTGATCCGGGTCCTCTCCTGGAACATAGCAGGTCTCCAAAAGAAATTGGCCATCTCAGAATGGAATGATTTCATCGATAAGTACGAGGTCTGCATGTTCCAGGAGACTTGGAGCTTGATCCCCCTATATAAGTCTGGGTACTCTACCTACTTTATTCCGGCAACTTGCCCAGGGAAAGGCCGGCCATCGGGGAGCCTCCAAATATGGATCAGTGTGGCACTGAATTGGGTTGTTACCATGCATAATTTACCCTCAGACGATATCCTACACTTATCTTTTAAGGGTCCCAACACTAGTAGCACTGTGGAGCTTTTTAATGTATATCCTAGAGGCACCCCAGGGGGACAAACTTCAGATACCATAGCATCGCTAGAAACAGCATTAGCGGGTATTTCCCCCTTGTCTAACATTATTGTGGGAGGTGATTTTAATTGTACATATGAACCCTTGAGTGAGGAAGATGTTCTGGGAACTAGTGAGGAGAATCTGAGGCAGTCTATCCTTCCATTGAGTTTGGCGCCAATTAGGAAATGGTCACCTAGGGCGATCCAGATTAATGCACTAACGTTAGAATATAATTTACGAGCACTGAATGGTAGGACCATTTCTGACCCAAATGGGGCAATGACCTTTAACAGACTTAGTGGCCCCTCGCGTATTGATTATATATTACTTGATACCCGTCTTTGGGGGAACCTATTGGAACTGGAGGTCAAACAATCGCAAGATAGTGATCACAATCCTCTGTGCATGAAAATTAGATGGGGAAGCATGGGCGAAGTATTTAATGTACCATTAATGGCAACAAAAGAGGTAGTACCTTCTAATTGCAACCGAAGACTAAAATGGCATAGGGTTGCATGTCAAGATGACAAACTGAGCAGAATCAAAGACCTAGTGCAATCAAAGAGTACGGATCTCTTATCATTCAATTCCACCCAGGGTAATGAGCAGGGTCTCCAATTAAGCGAATCTTACAGGAGCTTAATAGAGAAACTGGGTTCTTTCTTTATTGTTGGGGAGTCTAGAGGGCATATGGGTAAAGTAATTAAATGTGGTAATTTATGGTATACGGCCGAGTGTAGGAAAAAGAGAAAGGCCATAACCATCGCCCTTAAGAGAAAGAACCCTGCAGCTGTAAGGACTGCTAGAAAGGAGTATATTAACACTGTAGAACTGGCGAAGCGGGACTGGGAGGAAGATTATTGGCAACAGCTTAAAATTGCGGCCCGTTCAAAGGACTCTACCTTGTTTTGGGAATTGTTAAATAAATTTAATAGAAGGGGAATAGAAGCCGCCCCAAATCACATAACCGAGCAACAATGGTATTCACATTTTTTTTAAATGTACTGCGGCGAGGTAGAATCTGACCAAATACAAGTTGCTCAAATAGAACCTGCCTTAGAGAATTATGCACCATCAGAACCCTTTACCATCCAAGAGGTATGTCTGGCTATTAAGAACATAGCCCCGGGCAAGGACGCAGGTCCGGACGGCTTGCCAGGTGATTTATTCCTATATGACCCTGCGCTGTGGGCCACTTTCATGTCCCTTCTAATGAATCTGATTATACAGGGTCATTCTGTTCCGGAGTCGTGGAAGGGAGCTGAAGTTGTAACCATATACAAGAAAGGCGCAAGGGAGGACCCTGCCAACTACAGGCCGATTAGTTTAATGGATGCAGCCCAGAAGGTAGCGGGCAGGGTCATTGTCTCCAGAATAGGGTCCTGGCTTGATGAAGGGTATATTTTGACTCATTTTCAAGCGGGTTTCAGGCAAAAGGTGGGTACGATGGACCAGGTTTTCAGATTCTTTGCGGTATATTGGAAGTCTGTGTCCATCGCGAAAGGCAGTTTACCCCTGGCCTTTATAGATTTGAAAACCGCCTTCGACCTGGTGCCACCCGACAAGCTCTGGCAGGTGTTGCAGGACATGGGTTTCCCACGATATCTCCTAGAGTTTATTAAGAAACTTCATCAGGGTAATTACGCCAAAATCAGATGGGGGAGTCAAGGACAGCTGACTGGGAGGGTACTGTGAATAGGGGGGTCCGCCAGGGCTGTGTGATGGCCCGACTCTGTTCTCTCTCTTTATCAATGGGGTGGTAGACCATTTGAGAGAGGACCCAGCCGATGCCCCAGTCCTGGCGGGGGAGAAAACACCTACCCTCCTCTTCGCAGATGATACCCTCCTGATGTCCAAAACCCCCTCAGGTCTTCAGAAACTGCTAGATAGATTCAGCTTGTTCTGTGAAGAACGGGGTCTGATTGTCAATACCTCCAAAACAAAGTTGATGGTACTGTCCCTTTCAAAAAAAGCAAGGAGGATTAATATTACCCTCAATGGGTCTCCATTAGAGGTGGTGGAGGCATTTGACTACCTGGGAGTCAGGGTTAGTAACAGAATGAAATGGGAGTCCCATGTGGCCAAAATGCTTCTAAACCACAAAAGAGTGCGGGAGCAATCTTGAGAAACCAGCGAACCTCTATCAGCAGACCTATAGCCCCGGCTCTTGTAGTATATGAAGGAAAGGCACTAGCCTCTGCAGTTTATGGCTCGGAACTGTGGGGGTTTGAAAATACCACAGATTTGGTCAGAGCCGAGAACAAGTTTTTGAGGGATTTAGTTTCCCTCCCTCTCTCAACACCCTTAAAGTCCCTCTTCCATGACATGGGTAAACATTCAATCAAAGACATAGTTCGCCTCCGTCCATTACTGTTTTGGGTGCGCCTGAGAAGGACACCCGAACTGGCAAACTATGCATTAGTGTTGGACGAACTTATCAATCTGAACAGCTCAAAGAAGATCGTGTGGCTGAACAAATTGAGACAGTTGGTCATAAACATGGGAATGGGCGAATTTTGGATGTCCCAATCCCCCCACCCAAACAAACTGTCCAGAAAATCTACTGGGAGTGGGTGCAGGCTGAGGAATCACATAGCTCTAAATGGGGGGCTTTAACTAATCTATTTCTAGAGCATAAACCTGTTAGGAAGCTTGAACCTTTTTTAGATTTCATTCAAATTCCAAGAGATAGATCTCTTTTTTTAAAAATGAGATACGGGACACTCCCTCTAAATGAATTTACTGAGAGTTGGAAAAAGACATGGTCCCTTCAAGCTACCTGTCCAGGTTGTTCATGCCCGAGTGAGTCCTTACCACACTTTTTATTTGCCTGCAAAGCATATAAGGGGGCTAGAAGAAGATGGTTGAAACCAGTATGTAAAGAGTTGGGAGTCAGACAACACAGGATGGCACTACGCATCCTCACAACAGATGTAACATCCCTGACTATTGTTTGTGGGGTCGCAAAGTACCTGAGAAGGGCCTGGCTGATACGTACTAAGCTGCTAAAGAGTAAAATGAGCTAGAGAACTGTATTTCTGTCAGATCATATGTACTTGACCATTTCGCCATAGCACTTTAGGCCTTTACATTTAATCTTTTTATTGTAAATAAGTCTTTTTATCGTTTTTATCGCCTGTAAATTGGATATAGGAATTTTATAGTTTTATGATTGGAAATGTATTTACTTTTATGATAAAAAATGTATCGAATAAAGTATTACAACAACGACTGGTTTCACTTGGAAATTTTTCTAAGTGTGGAGTTTTGGAACTTTAGAAAATTCCTTTAAAATCAGCCGAACAATGAATTCCAATTTACTCACCTGTTATCAGGAGAGACCTCAGTGCTGCATCTTTCAGCCCACTACTGATCCTGAAAAGAAATTCTAACAATACTTACAGTAACTGGAATTTCCTTCCATAGGGTAACATTGACTTGTTTCACATGGAAATTTTTCTAAGTGTGGAGTTTTGGAATCTTAAAAAAATTCCTTTAAAATCAGCCGAACTGGGGGAGGAGCCACGCTAGCAACCAAGATGGCCGCGTAAGCTCCCGGCTCCGCTGACCTCGGCCTCCCGCCGGAATATCCTGCCAGTTATCCTGGTTTTGCGCCCGCCACAATGTGTATGAACCTGCCATGAGATTAATGGTGTTATCCCGAGATCTCTACTTGCTCGGCTGACGAAGATATGTCGAGTGGAAGTTTGCGGCCTAGATCTGCCCAGAAGCCGGGGTCTCAAGTACTGGCCCATCCGGGTTTCAGTTCAACAACATCGGCTGTGGTGGTGTGATTGAGTCCGGTCAACCCGTGAGGACGAAGAAAATTTTTCTTTCGGTTTTTCGAATTGATGTGGACGACGGCGGGCTGCCTTGGTGAAGGTCGGAGGAGGGGTGACAGCCTAACGCTAGCAGTTGTGGACGGGGGCCCTGCCCGGTGACCCGGTAACCGGCCCGCTGGTGTTTGCTGGGTTTGGTTCTCTGCCTGCGGTGGCAGCCCCTGGATACCATCGAAACAATACATAAGTCTCCCTCTGCAGTCGACCGTTTCCTGTCCGCCCGTTCCCCTCTGAGAGATCGAGCTGCGGGGGAAGCGATCATGATCGACACCGATCGAAGAGTGGCCGAACAGACCGCGAGTGGCCCGTCGCTGCGAACGGTGTTGGCAGCCATTGAGTCACTTCATGTGTACGTTGAAGACCGCATTCAGGCGACGATGGAGCGCCTGGTTGAGATGCTACGAATTGGACCGGACCCTACTCCACTACAAGAAACAGCGACAACCGAGACACCCAATATGGCCACTCTGATGAAGGAAGTAGACCTCCCATTGTGTGAGGTATCGGTGCCTTTGACCAGTGTTTTGGAAGATGAACACAAGTTCAATGCCACCAATGGATTGTTAAACCTACGATTGTTGCCGACCATGGAAGGACTAATTGATGTTCCCACTCCAGAAACTTCTGATGAGAACTGTTCTCGGAATGACACTGCGTCACTTCCCCATGTATCGGAGCCGCTAAGATGGCGGACAAATCAACGCTGGGAGTTCATAACAGGGAATGGAGTCTCAGGACCTGACGATGTTCACGGCACTTTCGTTCCACTACTTTGTTTTGCATTGAGTTCTATTATAGTTTCTTCGCACTCGGACTGCCTTGTGGAAGAGGTGGTTTATCAGGTGGGGACTCATGTGTCTGATCGGAAGGGGCAAGGATGAGATTGAAAGACTAGATTTGACTCAAGTATCGATGGGCACGGGATATACTAAACTAATGCTATAGTATGGCTGGGCGGTGTTTGAAGACTCCCTTGTTAAGACACATATTATTTGTTGTTCCGATTGATTTCTTGACTTTAACTTGGGAGTCCTTGGTTCTGGCGGGGGGGGGGGGGAGGCGACCGGGAGCCTGTACGACTATGCCCTCCTCCACTTCTCTTCTCTACTTCGGTAGATTTCTTCTTTTAGTACCTAGTTAGTTGGGGCGACAGGCACACTGATACTGGGGGTTAGGCGATAGCCGTTTCCAGGGGTGCAGGGTGGGGGGATGGGTTTATTGTTTTCTTTCTGTTCTCGCCCATATGGTTTTCTCCTTCTTTTTCATTTTTTTCATTTTTTTCTCAGTCTTTCCTTTACTCGTAATATTGCCGATATATCCTGACGTTGATCCTTAACCTGGATGCTTGTACCTGGTTGCCATGATTCTCCTGCTGTTTTGATTTTATGGATGGGAAGGTTTTGAGGATCCGCAACTGAACTGCTAACCGGTTATACTGATACAATTTTATTCTGTGCTTTATCGTGTGAGCCTCTCGAATATCTTTGCTGTCCCACGAATATCCTGTTTTTTTTGTACCAACTCACCCTGTCATTATTGGATGTATGTATGGCACCAGATATGTATGTTTTATTTTTTGCTTTAAACAATAAAAAGATTTATAAAAAAAATAAAATCAGCTGAACTCTGAATTCCGATTTACTCACCTGTTATCAGGAGAGACCTCAGTGCTGCATCTTTCAGCCCAATACTGATCCTGAAAAGTAATTGAAAACATAGTTACAGTAACTTGAATTTCCTTCCATAGGCTAACATTGACTGGTTTCACTTGGAAATTCTTCTAAGTGTGGAGTTTTGGAACTATAAAACATTCCTCAAAAATCAGCTGGACTACAAATTCCGATTTACTCACCTGTTATCTGGAGAGACCTCAGTGCTGCATCTTTCAGCTCACTACTATTCCTGAAAAGTAAATTTAACTGTACTTACCAGTAACTTGGATTTCCTTCCATAGGATATCATTGCCTGCTATATAAAATATATATAAATTAAAAAAATATAAAATAAAAAAATAAATATTACAATTTCAATATTTTTAAAAACATTTTTTTCCAATTGATATTAAAAATATGTAATAATTTAAAACAATGTACTAAATTAGTATAAAAAAATATAACAATTTATACACTTAAAAATTATCATTTACAAAACCTTTGAAATTCAATGAAAAAACCATAGGCTTCACCCACGTTACAGTTAGGAATTAGCATTTAAAAAAACCTTAGAAATTCACTGAAAAAAACATAGGTTTCACACGTTATAGTTTAAAAAAATATATTTTTATTGGGTTTACAATACGTAAAACGTTACAGTCAAACAAACCCCCCTCCCACCAATCCGCCTTTGGTCACAAATCCTGTCCAGAAAACAATGTGACATTCTCCTCTCAGGTGAGTACACAGCCTTTTAGCCAACAACCCATAGCAAGGCAGGCGGCGATTTTAAAGTGTCCTCTGAAGTGGATGCCGATGAGTTACACCACACCCCTTACACAGTACGTTACGACAGATCATAGTGTGATATTACCTCTGCCATGCACGCCAATGCACCGTCCCCCCTCCCGGTGGCACTCTAGTGTCCCTGGTCCTCCACTGTGGTGTGAGTATCTTTTTTACTATTCAGGTATGTCTGGTATAACCCCCAAAAATTTGCTGTAATTCTCGGACTGTGTACAACAATATAATATATTGTGTTTAGGTGTAGGCGCAGGGCCTCTCATCCAACAGCATGCCACTACCCTACGGGCCATGAGCAGTCCATGTCCACCAGTCGCAGTGTGGCTTTGGGTAGCTTCTTAGTGTAACCTAAGAGCGCTAGCGTGGGATGAGGTGTGAGATCTATTTCTACTGTGTCACTTATGTCAGTGAAGATCTTGTCCCAGAAATCCCATACACCTGGGCATTGCCATGCCAGGTGTAGAAAGCCTGCGTCTGGGGTGCGACATCTCTCACAGTCCGCAGTGTCACGGAGACCATACCTGTGCAGTTGTGCCGGTGTGTAATACACCCTGTTGAGAAACTTGAAGTGCACTAGCCTGTGTCTGCCGTTCAGTGATAGCTTCCTCGTATTAGTACAGCAGTATCTCCACATGTCGTCATTGATAACTATCTGTAAGTCAGTTTGCCATGCCAGTCGCGCTTTCGTATATGTGTGCTTCCTATGTGCCCGAGACAGCTTATATAGGTTAGACCAGAGGGCTTCAAACTTTTGTCCGCCGAGCCCCCCATCTAAACCTTTTTACACGTCGAGCCCCCCCCCACCGCCACCACCACCTGACAAAAAAAGTTCTGGAAGCTGGTACTCTGCATCATTGATGGCCATTCCCTCCTGCAGAGCCCAGGGTGAGCGGGTGGGTTGAGAGCATAGTGATCAGTGTGAGTACATTGTGATTCCTGTGTGTGCAGGGTGAGTGTGAAAGTGAAGGGCGGGTATGAGGAGTGAGTTGTCTGAATGCAGGGTGCATTTCCAGACACAGTTGGAGTAACTCAGCATGTCATTGAGGCCTGGCATAGGGTTTCAGATATTAGTTAAACTATTGCTTTTGTGGCATTATTCAGGGTCCAGGGGTCGAGGGTGTGGGAAATAAATATTGTGCTCATCCTGCAACAAACTTCCAGTCTTGTGATTAGGCTTGCCAGCTCATTATAGTGATATCCCAGACGGTACAAACGTAAGCAGTCCACTAAAGCTTATTTTCAGCACTTATCTGTGCATACTTGGAACAGCAAAAATAAATAGAAAACATTTTTAATTGTGTTCTAAGGCTGCCTGAATGATCTATGACTTATAAATAAAAGGAACAAAGTTTGAAACATCACATTACAAATGAATACATACTATTTTATGTATAACCCTATTTAATGTAAAAAACACATGGCTGGCATTTTTATTTTGCTAACCCTACTTCATATTCCCTGTTCATGAAATGCATTCTCACATTAAGGCTGTAAAATGTAAATATAGGCAGAGAGGGGACACAGGGGGTACTTGAACCAGAAAACAAACAGCCTCTGTAATCAGATTACAAAAGTATGTAAATATGCACAGCCTTCCCCGCATATTGTGTCAACCCGGACTGATTTTGGAGCTGCCAGCCGCACCTGAGTACTTCTTCACAGGTCTTTAAAAGACCATTTACGCATTAAATAGAGGCTTTGTTGTTTTGTCACCCCTTCTTAGAGCCCCTGCATTCCACTCCTCATTTGCTGGAAGAATTAGGCTCCCCACCTGAAATTGTTGCACCTCTGGCCTTTAAGACCTGTGACCCCAGACACTCTCAGCCGGGCCCCAGGCAGCTGGAGCTGCAGCAGCCTGGCTGAGACACACGGCTCGCCTTGCGCCTGGAATCAACAAAAAAAGATGAAGGTGGGGTGAAGTGCGCGCCCCCCCTGAAGGGATGCTGCGCCCCCCCAGGGGGGCGGGCCCCACAGTTCGAAGACTGCTGGGTTAGACAGTAGTTTTTGGGGGGTCTCAGCGTTTATCACATACGTGAGTTCCAGAACTTCGGGCGGTTCTGCCATGTCCTCCCCCAATAGTTCAGTAACAGCACAGCGCACCCTGTGGAACTGGAAGCGGGTCAATAGAGGAGTATCCTCACTATTCGTTGTTACTTGCTCCCATGTTTTGGCCACCCCGTCCTGGAACCGGTCTCCTGCAACAGTAACGTTAAGCTTTTGCAGTGCATGGATCACCCCTTTCTCTTTGATGGGAGGCAGCCATCGTGCCCGGTCTACCGGCATTATGGGAGAGTACACCACCCTGCAGCTGCAAAATACTGTGCCACGCATGATTTGTTGCAGCGATTGAGTCCAGTATGCCAGTCCTTCGATCCACCGGTTGGAAAATCGTGGACGTGAGCGAGAGAGGGCTAGCAAATAGTGTTTCCATGCGGACATGTGGAATGCAGCCATCGCCGTGGAGCCAGGCGTGCAGATGAGCGGCCTGGACTACTCTGTAATAGAGCTCCAAGTCAGGGGCACCGAGCCCACCCATGCTATAGGGCAATGTGAGTAGTGACCACTTGGCTCGGGCTGTTTCCCTGCCCACGCCAATTTAATCATGAGTTGCGTTAGTCATTGAAAAAAGGACTTAGGAAGTACTATTGGAAGTGTCATGAATAGGAACAGCAATCTAGGCAGCACAATCATTTTCATTATGGATATCCGTCCCAGAAGGGAAAGTGGGAGCCTACACCAGGCTTCAACATCGTCCTCCAGTTTGCTGAGGGCAGTGCCATAGTTTGCTCTAAATAGGATCTCCGCATCAGTGTGGAGTTGTATACCCAGGTACCTGACTGTGTCTGTGGTCCACTGTAGTGGATATTCCATTTTGATACTCTGCGTTGTGGGGGTGAAGGGGAAGGTCAATGACTTCGTCCAGTTGACCTTCAGGCCCGATAGGGCTCCGAAGCGGATCACCTCTCTTAGAACCGAGGTTAAATTGTTGTCTGGGTCGCGGACGTACAGCAAAGTTTCGTCGGCGTACATGGACACCACTATCTTGTATGTGGGGAAGCCTATGCCTTCATTGCCATGGTATTCTCATAGCGCATAGGCTAACGGTTCAGCAACCAGGGCGTACAGGAGGGGCGAAAGCGGGCACCCCTGTCTGGTGCCTCTGCTGATGGGGAAGGAGTCAGTGACCAGGTTACTGAGTCGGAGTCTGGCCCGCAGGCAGTTATACAGGGCCCCTATCATCTGGAGGAATGGCAGCCCTAGGCCCATCCGCTGCAGTACCAGGCGCATAAATGTCCATTCCACTGAATCAAAGGCCTTTTCCATGCCAAGGAACACTGCAAGTGCCTTCCTATCCTGCCGGACATGTTGTATCATGCCTAGAACCGTGCAAATGTTGTATATCAAGTTCCTGCTGGGGATCCAGGCGCAACTAACCTAGTGTCAAGGTCCGATGCGTTTCTCCTCGGAGCTGTGCTGAAAGTACCAAACCTACGATCACGCAACCCACCCGTGACCCAGCATAAATCACAGATCAGTAGGAGGGTTCCGCAATCGCGGGAAAGGAAGGGGACAGCGGGGAGGGAGATCTGGAACGACAAAGAACACAGGATTTAGTTTCACACCCCTCCCTATCTACTCTATAACACCAATACACTCTATAGCTAATCAACAAGATTCTTTTCTCCCCCACTGTTACTCAGGCCTACCTGTAAAGGAAATTCTAACTCTTTATCTGCAGGAGATCGAGGGAAGGTCCTATTAGTGGCAATCATCTAGTAGGGAAAGAACACACAGACACGTGTAATACTCCACAAATGTACCATAAAGCATAGGCTTCTGTTTCCACCTCACATACCCATACTTGACCAGGAATTGTCTTGATCCACTCTTTAGATACTAGGTACCCCCCTGTTTCTTCTCCTGCAGTTTGAAAAGAAAGCACAAACAAGTTGTGGAACATGAAAGAAACAAGGAATAATATGCCAAGTTGAAGGTTAACTGCACCTTTCAACTAAATCAGTTCAGCACACCAGAATATATCGTATTTTGACATAGAAGAGAAATGCCACGTATTAGTTCGTGTTCAAAGTCTTGAATCTCACACCAAAATTCCTTGAAGTTCAAAATAGATCAATAAATTCCAATTCTGCGAGTAGTTGCGTCCTGAATCCAAGGATCATTCACAAAATAGAAGCGCATCCGCGCTTCCCAAACCCTCGGTACACAACCCTCAGCCTCCGGGAAAAAAGAGAACGAGAAGTGAAATTAACAGACACAGCCGTGTCCGCCACTCCCCGTATCTTTGCAAGTATCCAGCAATAATACCAAAACAGTGTCTCTGGCGACGTGAGTTCCCAGCCGGAAACACACGGTATCCTTACTCACGGTTGACTTTAGCAGACCTGCACAGCAAATATTCTTCGGCGTCTAACCTGAATTATCGGCTCCGTTTGTGCCGTTCGTGGGGTTTATGTTTCCGGATTAGCGCGCTGACATCTCGCGCTACTACCCCCCGTGGCCCTCTGGGGATTGTAGTCTGTTCCTACAAGGCCTCCGTTCCCCACGCATTGCGCGGACAGCGGCCCAAAAACGGACCGATTCTGACACCTAGGTGCCAAGACCACCAGGCGGTTAGCCAGAACTTTAGCAAACAGTTTAGTGTCGACGTTAAGTAGTGAAAGAGGGCTATACGAGCTACACTCATCTCGTGGCTTGCCTGGCTTTAGTATTGTGACCAAAAGTGCCTCCCTCATTGATTGCGGCATACTGCCCTCTACGCAGATGTCATTGAAGAGCGCAGAGAGGTGTGGGAGTAATTTGTCCTGAAATGCCTTGTAAAACCCCACCGTGAGGCCGTCTGCTCCCGGTGCACTGCCAGCCCGCATTCTCGCCAGAGCTTCCGCTATTTCATCCTTCTCTATCGGGAGCATCAGGAATTCCCTGTGAGTGTTAGTCAATGTAGGTATGTTGATGTGGTCCAGGTAGTCAGTGATATCGTCCTCAAGGTCTCCACTTTTGGAGGAGTATAGATCAGTATAGAAGGCCTTGAAGGCTTGTGCTATGTCTGCTTCTTACGTTAGTACCGCCCCGTCTCCGGACTTTATCTCCGAGACTTGTTGTTGTCCCCTTTTCCCGCTTATGATTCTGGCCAGGACTGAGCTGGGTCTCTCACCCTCCCCATATGTTCTAGCCGTTGCATACTTTCCCAGGTGCTTCACTTCCCTGTCCGCTTCTTCGTGGTATTCAGCGAGAAGTGACTTGATCTCCTCCCATATTGTACTGTCCGTTTGTCTGCTCTGTCTATCCTCTAAGGTGGTCAGTTGACACTCAAGGTCGGCCAATCTCTTTCTGATGGACTTGAGTACTCCTGAGTGTTTAGACATTGCTATGCCCCTGATATATACCTTGAATGTTTCCCACACAACCTGGAAGCTGTCTACAGAGCCTACGTTGGTCTAAAAAAAACACGTCAATGGCCTCCGCTAGTTCTCCTCTAAATGCCGGGTCTAGAAGGGAATAAGGAGGGAATCTCCATGTGAAGGGCGGAATGACCTTACCCGTAATGTCCAGCACCAATAGCACCGGCGAGTGGTCAGACAAGGTCCTAGGAAGCACCTTACAGTCCCTAATCTGCCCTAACCTGGAGGCGGATGCCAACCAGTAGTCTATTCTGGTATTGATATCATGGTAGGCAGAGTAGTGAGTGTACCCACCCCGCTCTGGGTTTCTGATCCGCCATACATCCTCCAGGCTCATACTGGTGATTACACTCCTCATTGCCAAGGCAGCCATCGAGGGTCTACGGGGCAGACCAGCAGATCTATCCAGTGTAGGATCCAGAACTAGGTTAAAATCCCCTCCCCACAGTATACAATCAATGTCATATTGTCTGGCCATGGCTGCTAGGGCTTGATAGAAATCAGGAGAATCATAGTTCGGGCCATAGGCATTAATTATCACAAAGTCTATACCAGGTCCAACGCATTTGGAGATGACAAATCTGCCTGCCGTGTCTGCACATAGAGTTTGTAGGAATAGTTTTGATTTCGGGTTCACCCAGGTGAGCACTCCCCTAACATGCGACGAGAAGCCTGCCGCTGTTATATTGCCCTCTAGGCCCCTGCTGTGTAGCATTTTACTGGTCGTAGGAAGATGGTTTCCTGCAGCAGTGCTACGTCTATATGTTGACTCTGTAGGTAACTAATGACTTTTCTAACTTTCCGGTGGTCATTAAGACCGCGCATGTTCCATGTAAGTGCCCTGAGTTTGGGCGTGCATGCATTGTTGCCATTGCTATCTGTGTCAGCCATTGAGGTAAACGGAGTGGATCCTAAGAGTGAATGTCCTACTTGTGTCCAAGATCTTTAGCATGCCAAAAGTCAGATACAATACTCCCACTTTATCGACTGAACAGTTCCCACCCAACATTCCCGTATCCCCCTCCCACAGCAGACCATCCCCAACAAGGCCTCGCTTGAGTGACCCCCTCCCCCCCACCCCCCAACGTTATCTCAAACTGTTGAACCCCCCCTTCGGGCATTCAAGGTGCATTGCGCGTGGGGGCCAAGGTTGCCGGGAAGAAATCAAGTGAGTTGGTTCCAATGCTTGCCGATAGCCCCACTCCATTAACTCGCTGCACCTTACAAGTATATCAGCTAAAGTATAGATCCTGACATTGATTATCACATTTACTGCACTAGCCACAGTGATATGTCCTATACATCATCTCTCGCCCTCCATGCGTATCCAATCCCTGCCTGGGCTGGCTATCAATTAACAACCCCGCAAGGCAATCCAGGTACATGACTCATGCATCAGATTAATCTCACCCACTGACAGTTCCGTCGGGTCGTCAGGTATGTGCCGAGAAGTCCTTGCCTGCCCGCTGACTCAGGGGCGTAGAGGATGCCATCTTCAGTATCTCCTCTGAAAGAGGCCCAGTCTATATGTTCGTCGCATATCTGTAAAACCTCTCGTCCCCACATGTAGGCAATCAATCAATCAATCAATCAAAGCATTTGTATAGCGCGCTACTCACCCGGAGGGTCTGATGGCGCTTGGGGAGGGGGGGTCCGCTACTGCTCGAACATCCAGGTCTTGAGCTGCTTCCTGAAGGCGAGGTGGTCCTCCTGGGTCAGGCAGAGGTGGGTCGGGAGGGAGTTCCAGGTCTTGGCGGCGAGGTAGGAGAAGGATCTTCCCCCTGTGGTGGCTCTTCGGATGCGGGGGACGGCGGCGAGGGCGTGGCCGGTCGATCGAAGCTGGCGTTTGGGAGCGTAGAAGTTGAGACGGCTGTTGAGGTATCCTGGGCCTTGGTTGTGCAGGGCTTTGTGTGCGTGGGTGAGGAGACGGAAGGTGATTCTCTTGTTGACTGGGAGCCAGTGCAGGTCTCTCAGGTGTCCGGAGATGTGGTTGCGACGGGGGATGTCCAGGATGAGTCGTGCTGAGGCGTTCTGGGTCCGTTGGAGTCTCTTCTGGAGTTTGGCGGTGGTTCCGGCGTAGAGGGAGTTGCCGTAGTCCAGTCGGCTGGTGACGAGGGCCTGGGTGACCGTCTTCCTGGTCTCGGTGGGGATCCACCGGAAGATCTTGCGTAGCATGCGTAAGATGTTGAAGCACGACGAGGAGACGGCGTTGACTTGTCTGGTCATGGAGAGGGAGGAGTCCAGGATGAAGCCCAGGTTGCGTGCGTGGTCTGTTGGTTTGGGTGCGCTGCCTAGTGCAAGAGGGCAATGTCATTCTTGTTCGTCTAGTTGGCTTTGCCGATCTTCACTCTCCGCCTGACAGTTGGTTTCCCTGCGGTATTCCCTGGACCACCCCTTTAAGGCCTGCTGTAGTGCTTTAGGGTCTGTGAAGAGGTGGGAATGCTCCTGCCGATTAACTCGCAGTTTTGCAGGATACAACATGGCATTATCTAGTCCAAGCTCCCAAAGCTGTCTCTTAAATGGGGCGAAGTGCCTGCGTGCCTCCTGTACCCTAGCAGTGAAGTCAGGATATAATGAGATTTCCGAGCCTTCAAACTGCAATGACTTTTTATCTCTGGCTAACCGGAGGGCCACGTCCCTGTCTCTGTAATTTAGGAGCTTGGCGATAATGGGACGCGGCGGGGCTCCCGAGCGTGGACGAGGGCCAAGCGAACAGTGTGCGCGCTCTAGTATGAACATTGGTGAAACACGCCTTCACCCAACAATGTGACAAGGAGCCTCTCTACCAACTTCTCCATGGTGCCAGTCTGTGTCACCTCCGGGACCCCCGTGATGCGTATGTTAGAGCGTCGCGAACAGGCCTCCAAATCTTCGGTCTTCTCTTGGAGCGATTTCAAAAGTTTCTCTATTTTCTTATGATCCGAGTCCCATTCTGTTTGTGCCTCCTCAACCTCCGTGAGGCGTCTTTCGGACATATCTAAGCGTTCCGCGTGTTTGTCGACGCGTTCCGCCATGCGGTCCATTCGGTAGGTGAGGGCATCTATCTTGGTGCCAATTGATGACATGCTGTCTTGTAGGCCTTTTTCCATGGCTAAGAGCATGGTTTTAATGTCCGAATAATCAGTATTGCCCGCTCCATTCGTCGAAATGACTTTATCTGCCTCCTGGGATTCCAGGGTCTTGTTGCCGCATTGCTCGAATGGTAGTTTGCTCTGGGTCTTGTCGCCCTTCCTCAAGTTGTCAAAGGGGGGGGGACTAATGGCACAGGTCGCGCTCGGGCGGAATCCCACCCACTTTGCCAAGTTGGGCGCGTGGTGTGTAGTTGGGGACTTTCCAATCACTCCCCGTCTAGTTGCAGCAAAGACTCGTTGTGCTATCTTCCCGGGGTAACCAATTTCCGTAATGGCGCCAAGCAGGTCTGGCTCTCGATAGGCAACGTCGCCACTGTGGGCCCCCAAGGCGCAAGGTAGCAACTCACTGCAATACCACTCCTAAGCTCTCCAGGCAGTCTAAGTCCCTCAACTCAGATGCTTGTCAGCATGGCCCGCCCCTGGTTTAGGGGCGGCAGTAGCGTCAACACCGTCTCAGTAGTTCTTTGGGCGTGCTATCGCACTAGGCATGCCCTGGGGTCCACAGTACAAGGACGGCACCAGAACGGCTCAATTGCATGGCTGTGGGCTGGTGTCCCTCTGGATGTAGCGCCGTTTCCGCCACTGACCCTCAGGCTCTGCTTCAACCAATCCTGCATGGTGTCAAACCACGAGGTCAGCACCCCTCAATGGCTGCTGTGGTGGTAGAGGTCCCGTGTTCACCGTGGGGCTGGGGCGGCTGGGGACCGGGTTACAGACTTCTCCGGACAGCCCTCCGACAAGGCTGGAGATGTGCGCGTCTCTTTGTCCCGAGCTTCCGTCTCCGGACTCCCCCAGACTGGGTCACGCTCAATTGGGCTGTGCTCCGAGGGCCGGTGCTATCCCCCTTCAGACGCTACGGTGGTGCCGGGGGAAAGAGAACACGATGACCCACAGCTCTCCAGGGCACAGTGGTGTATAGGGGGGGGTATCCGGATGGGAGATCCTTCCCCCCCCCGCAGTCCGGGACTTGCAGCTCTAAGCACCGATGGCCCGGCACTCACCGGTCTCAAGCGTCCCCGGGATCCGCACGCAGCAGCACGTCGTCCGGGTCTAGGATCACGCAAGGCCGTGGCTTCGCAGCCTCACTCGCCGCCAGACTTGCCTCTCCTGCCGTCGTTCGCTGCAGTTCCTCCGTGTGCGGATAAGGCTCTCTCGGGCTGCCGATACCGTGTAGATTTCAGGTTTTGCACTTGGCGTTGTATGTTAGTGGTGCTGATTAAGGATAATTAAGGATAGTGTAGGGCAGCAACGCGGAGCTAGGGGTTCACGCGTCCGCCATTGTCGCCGGCAAGCTCCGCCCCCCACACACATGTTATAGTTAGCTGGACATTTCACTCATACAAAACCATTGAAATTCCCCCGTTATAGTTAGTTCAGCTAACTATAACTTGCGCGCCCGCAATGCACTGCTGATGACATCACCTATTACATCACTCATGAAATCACTGATGACATCTCAAATGACATCACTGATGACATCATCCTTGTGAAAGAGTGGCAGACCTCCTCTCAGCGTATTATAACCTTTGATACACACATTGAAAAATAGAAACTAAAAATTTCAAAACAATGGAGATACCAATACCAGTTACAATAACCTATTCAGTAATTCCAAAATCTGCATACACATCCACTCATTCACCAACAGTTCTATATAGTCACTCATACATGTACTCACTCATCATATGTACTCATACACCTATACATCCTGTTACACACCGACACTCATCAATAGAGTTACTCACACACATACTCACAGATGCAAATAAACTATAAAACATCCATTTACTTGCATATACAGCTATACACACACCACTACTCTTACTTCTACGGAAACATACACATACTTACTCTCTTAAAAAATCACTTATAGAAACACATACTTATTTATACAGGAACTCTTCCAATCTCTCACTCTCACATATACTCACTTATATACATCAATACTCACATATACTAGTTTAAAACATATGTAGTTACTCATAAAGATATGATTGAGACAGTCATTCACTCACTAACACACCCATACACACACTCATCCACCCATACAGTCCTGCACACATGCTGTCTTCAAAACACATACAAACAGTGAGTCACTCATTCATACATCTGTGCGCTAAGTAATACCCCCACCAAACCATACAGACACTCATTCTGATACTCAAAAAACCAACTAATAACCCATATACACACTCATGTAGCTACTCACCAACCCATGCAGCCATTTATACTAACCCTGGGCGTAGTGGGGCTTCGCGGAGCTACGTGAAGTGGGCGAGAAACTACGCCCACCTCCGCACTCCGCGTAGCCCCACTACGCACCGCAGGCCTCCCTCCCGCCCTCCCTAAATACTTTAAATTAAAAGTGTAAAAGAGTTAAAAGGCACTTACCTTGCCCGCCGCTGCCCGCCGCGTCCCCGGGGCTCGCTATCTTCATTGCTGCCGTCTTGTGTACTAATGCGCATGCGCGGGCGGCCGCGCATGCGCATTTTTTCATGAGAAATGCGCATGCGCCGCCGCCCGCGCATGCGCATTAGTACACAAGACGGCAGAATGAAGATAGCGAGCCCCGGGGACGCGGCGGGCAGCGGCGGGCAAGGTAAGTGCCTTTTAATTCTTCAACACTTTTAATTTAAAGTATTTAGGGAGGGCGGGAGGGAGGCGGGTGGCGGCCAGCTACGCTCCGTCTGCGGAGCGTGCGTAGTGCCGGATTCTACGCCTGCTACGCAAAATGCGTAGAAGCCGGCACTACGCACACTCCGTGCACGGAGCATAGCCGCCCGCTCACCCTTAATTTATACACAAAGTGAGACACTGATACAGTTATTTAAATATTTAAACATTACTCTCTAATACATGTATTCAGTAAGATACACTTAATAAGTCAGTTATACAATCAATGAAAAAAAAACATCCATTTAGACACTTATTTAACCGTTTCTTCTTCCATCTACGTTTAGGTATACATATATGAAAATATTTATTTTTCAGAAAGACACACATTCACTGGATGATGTCATCAGTGATGTCATTCGAGATGTCATCAGTGATGTCATGAGTGATGTCACTGACCATGTCATGAGTGATGTAATATGTGACATCATCAGCAGTGCATTGCGGGCGTGCGAGTTATAGTTAGCTGAACTAACTATAACGGGGGAAGTTCAATGGTTTTGTATGAATGAAATGTCCAGTTAACTACAACATGTGTGAAACCTATATTTTTTTTCAGTGAATTTTAAGGTTTTTTAAATGCTAATTCCTAACTATAACGTGGGTGAAACCTATGGTTTTTTCAGTGAATATATATATATATATATATAGTTATATATATATATATATATCTGCAATACCTCGCAGCACTTCACCGTTTCCTTGGCGAAAAACAAGGCAAGGACCACTTCTTGTAGTTTCTGCAGTATTTTATTTACCCCAACAGCTTGCCATGACGCGTTTCGGCCGTCCCTGCGGCCTTGGTCACATGACGATGCCATAAATTCAACCTCTTTTTAAAGTGCAAGTGCTCATATATGCAAATGGACATAGAGAAAATACTATCTGTTTTGAATACATTGAATGTAGTGGAGCATTTATAACCGTATGAATACGTTTGCATGCACATTTTTAAACCACTTTCATTTTGTAAATAATTTATACCTTATTCAGAAAAGAATTGTTCCTTCAAACATTAAGTTTTTTGAAAAGATGACTGCATAAATGCTTAAAAAGTTTCTGAACATAATTTCGAACCCTATTTACCCATTTGCAATGCTCTCTGATAATAGTCTGTGCTCACCCTAACGTGCTCAAACCAAAATAAATGAAACAATTTCTGTTTATAAAAAATCATTCTTGTTCACAATTAACCATATGAGAAATGATAAAATATTTTTACCCCAACGCAATTCCACTGGTGTATTTAGGGGTCACTAAACAATGTGAATAGATAGGTTTCACGTTGCTGTTCATGAATGTTTGTTTTTATCTATCACCTTATTTCTTCCATAAATTATGAGTGGCACTTGTGGCTACTTCTAGTGCCTACATCATAAATATTTCACTTAATTTTGTAGTAGGGTCCCCTACTATAAATTCATTAAAGTGAACTAGTGCAAAGGTGCAAATCAGCTAAAGTGACTCATGCTTACACCATTTAGTAAAAAATTGTATAAATATTTTACATATCTCATTTCAGTTTGGTTAAAATTAAATTCATTTTAGCGCATAATTATCAGGAAAATTTTGGGGGACAATTCATAAATAAGATGTTCATATAAGGGACATATTCAGATTCATTTGTACAGTACTTCATGTTAATTAGCATTTTTTACTTCATAACTGCATAGATCTAAAACACTCTAGTATTTAAAAACACCATAAACTAAAACTCTCTACCATATTACAATTTCATAGTTATAAAAGAAGGAAGTCGGTGACACAATTAAAACCAACTAGAGAAAGACACCTGGATAAAACTACCCTGATATCTAAAACCAGCCAGAGATAAATGATCGTCATTTCCAATTGATAAATATTTATTTATTTATTTATTTATTTATTGACATTTGTAGAGCGCGGCGAATACCCGTGGGCGTCTCGGCGCTAGTTAAGGGATGGATCAGCAACTGGGGTAAAGAAGATATACAAGGCTATTGGTCAAATAACCACATCTTTAGCTGTTTGCGGAATGTGAACAGGGAGGGACTTGCTCGGATATATGCAGGAAGGGTGTTCCAGAGTCTAGGGGCGGCAACCAGGAAACGCCTGTCGCCCCAGGTGACTGTTCTAGTGCAAGGCACAGCCAAGAATTTCTGAATAGAGGAACGAAGAGATCGGGTTGGGACATGATGGAGAAGATTCTGTTTGAGAAAGTGGGGACCTTGATTATTGAGTGACTTGTAAACAATACACAGCGATTTGAATTTGATACGGCTGCGTATCGGGAGCCAATGGAGATCCCTAATGATGTTTGTAACTGGTGCGAACTTGGGGATCCCAGCCAGTATTCGTGCGGCTGCATTTTGGATTGACTGCATCTTATTTGTCACTCGGACTTGGGCATTTAAGAATAGAGCGTTACAATAGTCCAAGGAGGACAGGACTAGTGAGCTGACCAGTGTTTTCCCGGCCGTGTTCGGTAGGAAAGGTAGTATTTTCCTAATCATTCTCAATTTCATATGAGCTGAAGCCGCAGTTTTATTCGCATGTGCCATAAAATTGAGGCCAGCATCGAAGATGACGCCTAGATTTCTCACTTTGCTAGCTGGACTCGGCGGGGGACCGAAAGATGGTGGCCACCAGACAGGTGACCAGCCCGGGGAGAGGTGACCGAAGATGACCACTTCTATATACGAAATACACAACACATGCACTCTGTCTAAAAACTAAAATGGTTTAGAAGACAAAATATTGAGAGTACAAAATATGTGCAAATCTAGCAGTTGGATTTCCCTAATTTCTTTCTTATTGTATAATGGGTATTTTGTTACTGTGTTTTATTGTTAAATACATATGTCTGTTGGGGACCTCACATATGTTACTGATAACATCTCATAAATATGTATGGAGGTCCTCCGTGGTATTTAGGCCCCCGGGCCATTTGGCATCAAATTCCAGAATGTAGTTTGTTTCAGTTTTACGCATATGGGCCTCCCTATCCCCACCTCTTTTTGTGGCAGGGATGAACTCAATAGCATAGTATTTTAAACACTGGGGTTTGCTATTGTGGCAGGCCTCAAAGTGCCTGGCAACTGGATAACTTTGATCTTTGTTAGTTATCGCACGCAGGTGCTGCAGGATTCGTTTTTGGATCGGTAGTTTCGAACTCCCTACATATTTTAGCCCACAATCACATTCCAAGATATATATGCAGAATTCCGTTTTGCAGGTCAGATGTTGTTTGATTTCCCTCGTAATTTTTGGGATGACCGTGGTGTATTTTTGGGTATTCACACCATACTGGCATGCCTTGCATGCAAAGCATTTGTAGAACCCTTTGCTTATAGGGCGCCAGGGTTCCTTGCCAAAACATTCCTTGCTTTTCTTGGTTAGGATAGAACCCAAACTCATACCTTTTCAGTAGTTTATTGAGGGGTTAGTGGGCATCAATCCTCCTATAACTGGATCATCCTGCACAGAATGCCAGTTGCGCCTTATTATACTCCTAAGTTCTTTTTCTTGTTTGGAGTACGTCAATACTAGCCTAACTGAATTACTGTCTGTACTCTGAGCCTTGCTCGCTTTTTGACTAGACTTAAGTAGATCACTTCTAGCTTTTGATCGTGACTTCCTGATGGCAGTTTCTACTGTTCTGGCCCCATATCCTCTTTCCACAAATCTACAGAGACTTTCTTGTTGCTTGACCTGCATATCCTCTTCATTGCTACATATACGGCGGATGCGTAGCATCTCACCGTATGGGATTGATTTTATCAGGTGTTTTGGGTGGGCACTTGTTGCATGTAAAAGAGTGTTACCCGCCGTTGGTTTCCTAAAAAGGGTAGTACTAAGAACATTGTTATCTAAAAAACCCGCACATCTAAAAATGTCACCGACTCCTTACTAATGCTGGAAGTAAAATTCAAATTAAGATCATTGACATTGATTTCCTGTACAAATTTAAAAACACTTTCTTCAGTTCCATGCCAAACAATAAAAAGGTCATCAATAAACCTAAGCCATGATATTATATTGGAGGTGCACTGGTGTGTATATTTGCGCCTAAGGACCAGCTCCTCCCACCACCCCATAAAGAGGCAGGCATAGCTTGGGGAGAAGCTGGCCCCCATGGCTACACCTTGAATCTGTTGGAATAACTGGCCATTGAACATAAAGTAGTTAATTTCTAAGCAAAAAGATAACATTTCAAGAAGCATCTTTGTATGGTTAGTCAGTTCCATTGGCCTGCTGCTTAAGTAGTATTCACATGCCCGTAGGCCATCCATATGTTTGATACAAGTATACAGCGAACTGACATCCAGTGTCACCAGGAGGAAGTCAGATTTCCATTCAATCTGTTCAATTTTCCGCAGGAAGTCTCCGGTGTCCTGTACATATGAGTTCAAGGATTTCATGTGTGCCTGTAGAAAGTAATCCACGTATCTTGATAGATATGCTGATATTATCGGACGTCCCGGCGGTGTGGTCAGATTTTTATGCACCTTTGGTATGAAGTATATATATGGTGTTAGTGGGTGGTCATTTTTGATGTATTTGAACTCATCCCCACTCAACATACCTAGCCCCTTCCAGGCCACCAACTTTTTGCATAAACTCTCCTGCATCAGCCTGTAATTGTGTGGATTACTTTTTCTATAGCACCGGATGTCATCCAACTGACTGTATGCTTCTTTAAGGTAATCTTCGTTTGGCCACAACATGATGTTTCCGCCCTTGTCAGAATTGCGGATCACCAATTCTGCTTCGTGCAGCTTGTTTACCAATTGATTTAATTTTCTTTCTTGGCTTGTGTATTTTTTATCCCCTTTATTGTTTGCACGGGCCAGTCTTTTAATTTGCATCACTACTGATTCACTGACCATGTCATGAGTGATGTAATATGTGACGTCATCAGCAGTGCATTGCGGGTGTGTGAGTTATAGTTAGCTGAACTAACTATAACGGGGGAATTTCAATGGTTTTGTATGAGTGAAATGTCCAGCTAACTACAACATGTGTGAAACCTATGTTTTTTTTCAGTGAATTTTAAGGTTTTTTAAATGCTAATTCCTAACTATAACGTGGGTGAAACCTATGGTTTTTTCAGTGAATATATATATATATATATATATTTTGCATCACAAAAAAGAGTTCCCAACATGGAGAGCCACATACTGTTGTGTGAATCCTTTATTCGGCCGGGCAGCTCTGACAGCAATCACTGAAGCACACACAGATAATGCCATGAAGTCCTGACGCGTTTCGGGCGTCCTTGCGCCCTTGTTCACAGGTGCTGGCAGTATGAACACAAGCAGAATACCGCCACTCAATTCAATCAATTTTGAAGGTTCCGCCCAAAGGGCGTGTCAGCAAGTGCATGCTGGTGAATTGAGTCCGTTTCCGTGTAACATCACAGGTAAGTGCGACTGCCAATGTCCATAACACATAAATCACCACAGTGGGTCTGTTTGTCTTGCAGGGCTGGAATGCCCCAACCGAACACACAGCGTTCCTTCATCTGAAGTATCAATGGCTTCAGCGGACCCGCTCATCCGCGGGAGGGCTCTCCGCGACCTGGGAAGGCCGCACTTAACTTTGCATCACAAAAAAGAGTTCCCAACATGGAGAGCCACGTACTGTTGTGTGAATCCTTTTTTCGGCCGGGCAGCTCTGACAGCAATCACTGAAGCACACACAGATAATGCCATGAAGTCCTGACGCGTTTCGGGCGTCCTTGCGCCCTTGTTCACAGGTGCTGGCAGTATGAACACAAGCAGAATACCGCCACTCAATTCAATCAATTTTGAAGGTTCCGCCCAAAGGGCGTGTCAGCAAGTGCATGCTGGTGAATTGAGTCCGTTTCCGTGTAACATCACAGGTAAGTGCGGCTGCCAATGTCCATAACACATAAATCACCACAGGGGGTCTGTTTGTCTTGCAGGGCTGGAATGCCCCAACCGAACACACAGCGTTCCTTCATCTGAAGTATCAATGGCTTCAGCGGACCCGCTCATCCGCGGGAGGGCTCTCCGCGACCTGGGAAGGCCGCACTTAACTTTGCATCACAAAAAAGAGTTCCCAACATGGAGAGCCACGTACTGTTGTGTGAATCCTTTATTTGGCCGGGCAGCTGTGACAGCAATCACTGAAGCACACACAGATAATGCCATGAAGTCCTGACGCGTTTCGGGCGTCCTTGCGCCCTTGTTCACAGGTGCTGGCAGTATCAACACAAGCAGAATACCGCCACTCAATTCAATCAATTTTGAAGGTTCCGCCCAAAGGGCGTGTCAGCAAGTGCATGCTGGTGAATTGAGTCCGTTTCCGTGTAACATCACAGGTAAGTGCGGCTGCCAATGTCCATAACACATAAATCACCACAGTGGGTCTGTTTGTCTTGCAGGGCTGGAATGCCCCAACCGAACACACAGCGTTCCTTCATCTGAAGTATCAATGGCTTCAGCGGACCCGCTCATCCGCGGGAGGGCTCTCCGCGACCTGGGAAGGCCGCACTTAACTTTGCATCACAAAAAAGAGTTCCCAACATGGAGAGCCACGTACTGTTGTGTGAATACTTTATTCGGCCGGGCAGCTCTGACAGCAATCACTGAAGCACACACAGATAATGCCATGAAGTCCTGACGCGTTTCGGGCGTCCTTGCGCCCTTGTTCACAGGTGCTGGCAGTATGAACACAAGCAGAATACCGCCACTCAATTCAATCAATTTTGAAGGTTCCGCCCAAAGGGCGTGTCAGCAAGTGCATGCTGGTGAATTGAGTCCGTTTCCGTGTAACATCACAGGTAAGTGCGGCTGCCAATGTCCATAACACATAAATCACCACAGTGGGTCTGTTTGTCTTGCAGGGCTGGAATGCCCCAACCGAACACACAGCGTTCCTTCATCTGAAGTATCAATGGCTTCAGCGGACCCGCTCATCCGCAGGAGGGCTCTTCGCGACCTGGGAAGGCCGCACTTAATTTTGCATCACAAAAAAGACTTCCCAACATGGAGAGCCACGTACTGTTGTGTGAATCCTTTATTCGGCCGGGCAGCTCTGACAGCAATCACTGAAGCACACACAGATAATGCCATGAAGTCCAGACGCGTTTCAGGCGTCCTTGCGCCCTTGTTCACAGGTGCTGGTAGTATGAACACAAGCAGAATACCGCCACTCAATTCAATCAATTTTGAAGGTTTCGCCCAAAGGGCGTGTCAGCAAGTGCATGCGTGGCTCTCCATGTTGGGAACTCTTTTTTGTGATGCAAAATATATATATATATATATATATATATATATATATATATATATATATATATATATAAGATAAGCTGCTTTCTCCGTTCCGTGACACTGTCTCGCTCCAAACAAACGGACGCAGACCCAGATTTGGTGCGATGCTATTTTATTTTGTAATAACGCCCTGCACCACCGCCATGGGTAAATTGTAGTAAGTTTAGGATTTTTTCTTAAGTTAGTTCTGTGAGTCTGGCCCGTCAAGCATGATATTATTGACACACATGAAAACTAATATCTTGTGGGCTGTGAAGTTAAGCCCCCAGTGGGCATGATACTGCCATAGCTGGGCAGCCAGCGGCTCCATTGCAACTGCATTTGAACTGGGGATAGTGGGCACCCTTGTCGGTTGCTGTGCGTAACCGGGTCTGATATCATCCCATTTAAGAGTAGTGTGGTCACTCAAGAGGTATACAGTAACCGAATCAGGCTCACACAGTGTAGCCCTGAGAGCAGAGGGAATAGGAAAGGCCATTTCAGTGAGTCAAACACCTTTGTGGTTTGCAGTAGATCGGCGACTTCAGTGAGCTGGGGTTCCATGCTGTGCATGAGGACAAACTGTGTACAGAGATTTTGCACTGTGGATAATTTTGGTACACACCCCGATTTGTCTGGGCGAACTATATCTAGAAGCAAGGCAAGGAGGCGGTTAGCGAGGAGTTTGGCAAATATTTTGTAATCAATGTTTATCATTGATAGCAAAAACAAAAATTGATGGACTATCAGCCGTCATCAGCGTGGATAGCTTGATTCCAGTGGCATGGAGAGCACGGGGCTCACGTCTGAGCATACCCATTCCACTCGGGGTGACAAATGCAAAAATAACAATTGATGGATGGAATGTTGCACAATGGCAAAACATTCACCCCCAGTCACAGATCTGGGTTTAATCCATCATTATTTTGCTCACCACACCACCCCAGTTCAGACATGGCCATATGCAAATCAGTCTTGACCCTGTGCCTCATGGGACCAGTCCAGCCCGAACTGCCAAGCCATGTCTTCCCTGGACCGGAATCAAGCATCGTAGGACCGGTTTCTGGCTATCAGCCGTCATCAGCCAGAATAGCTTGATTCCAGTGGCATGGAGAGCACAGGACTCACATCTGAGCATACCCTTCCCACTCGGGGTGACTAATGCAAAAACAACAATTGATGGACGAAATGTTGCACAATGGCAAAACATTCACCCCCAGTCACAGGATGCCTGTTTGTGATTTGCAAGACTTTTACTTCTTCCTCGCTGCATGATTGTACTTTTAAAAAAAACAAATGTAAATTTAAATGTGATAGTGTTTTTAAATACCTGCTCACTCCGCAGCAATTTGAATTTGGTTAGAGCTCCGTGGAATTAATTTGGGGGGTACAAGTCAGCTGTCTAGTTTCTCACGCTGACTCACGTCGTTCCGGCCACTATAAATAAGCAGTTGACGCGACCGCACGTTGATGCCTGTTTGGGATTTGCAAGACTTTTACTTCCTCCTCGCTGCATGATTGTATTTTTTTAAAAACGAATGTAAATTTAAATGTGACAAATAGTGTTTTTTAATACCTGCTCATTCCGCAGCAGTTTGAATTTGGTTAGAGCTCCGGGGAATTAATTTGGAGGGTACAAGTCAGCAGTCTAGTTGCTCACGCTGACTCAAGTCATTCCGCCCACTATAAATCGGCCGATGACGCGACCGCGGTGCGCCAAAGGCAAGCCCGTCCACGCCCATTCGGGGCTAGGGGCAGGAACTTATGCTGGATTTGAGAGAGGAAAGATTACCTTTGATGTGGCACAGCTCCATGCCATGAGGAACAAGGTATCGAGGAAATGTGCACATGTCCTGTTGCCGGACATTAATTCTCATTGTACTAACTGTAGATTTCATTTCCAAAGTTCCTTCCCTACCGTATCTGCCTCCCATAATGTCGGAAAGATCATTATGAGCCTACTTAATTGCCGTTCGCTCCCTAAGCATTCAACTGAATTCCATCTGCTTCTTGAAGAGAAGAATCTGGATGTTCTGTTTTTAACAGAAACGTGGCTGAGTAGTGACACTGATTTTGATGTTGTTCAATCGCTTCCATCTAACTATGCCATTCATAGGCTTGATTGCAGATCAGGCCAGGTAGGAGGCCTGGCCATAATTTATAAGACCCATTTTGCCTGTTAAATAAATGAGAATCATTAGTCTCCACACAAGGATTGGTGAATGAACTGGCTATGTTCCAACTCCTATTGAAAGTGAATAGCGCTACTCGTTCTAAAGGTCACCTGTTGGATCCTATATTTTCCAACATTAGACATCTTTCAGTAGGAGTTGCTGTCTCCATTATATGGTCATATCACGTTATACTCCCCTTTACTTTGATGTTATCAGAGGTGAATATATGTACGGCCAGAGCTACGAAAATTTCTTATTGATGGTCTAAACTCCCACTATATTTTCATTAGCAAATTGACCAACACTGTTCCTATAGTTCACCTTAATCCGATTGTGGCTAATGATAATTTTAATAACTGGATTGATCAGGCTCTTAACTCTGTTCTCCCTAAAACAGAAAACTCAGAAAAACTGGGAGATAAAAAAAATCCTTGGTACTCCCATCACCTACGTCAGCTTAAACAGGCATGTAAAAAATGTGAGAGATAGCGGAGGAAAGATTTCTCTGCATTGAGCAGAATTAAATATCGAGAAGCCATCAAAATATATAAAAAGGAAATTAAAAGGGTGACTAGCGGGTTGGCTGTCGGGATGGGGGGGCGCTAGGTGGGGCTTGATCTACCAATGCAAGCTTATTTGAAGATGTGTTATGCTATGTAACATTGTCCTATCTGTATCACCGTTCTACTGCTGATGTCTTATGTGCGATTGTATGGAGCCTGTTTATATAATAAAAAGAATTTTAAAAAGGAAATTAAAAATGCACAAGCTCTTGACTACCAGGGAAAGAGCCTCACGGCGAAGTCTTTGCGTGAGATATTTAAAATTGCTAATATCCTTCTCTCTCCTGCTACATCTTCTGCTGGCACACAGAATGTCCAATTGCGATGTGACCAAATTGCTGATTTCTTCGCCGAGAAGATACAAATTATCTATAATTCATTTCCCCATGTTACTGTCCCTTAAATTATGGTATCGAGTGGTGGAGCTGACTCTTCCTCCCCTAGCCCACGGCCTGAAAACTTTCCCCTTTTGAATCTCAAAACCTTGGAAGGGCTGCTTAAAGAATTTAAATCGGGGTCTCCTTTAGACGTTGCACCCCCCCAGTGTTCTTCAAAAAGTCTCTGAAGTAGTGTCACCTGTTATACTTGATTGTATCAATTCTTCATTTAAAACGGGGATTGTGCCAATGCAATGGAGACATGCCAGACTTAAAGCTCTTCCTAAAAAACCTAACCTTGATCCTAATAACTTGGGAAATTACCGCCCAATTTCCTTGCTTCCAGGGGTTACTAAACTTGCGGAAAAATATATTCATTACATTTTATACGCATTTTTGGAAAATAATAACCGGCTACATGTCGCACAGACTGGTTTTAGACCCCAAAAAGGAACAGAAACAGCCATGCTGGCTGCAGTAGAAGAAATCAGAAAGACCCTTGACGGTGGAGGCTGCACTGTACTTATCTTGTTGGACCTCAGCGCAGCCTTTTATACCGTCAATCATCACCTCATGATACAAAGACTGAGGGATGTTGGAGTGACTGGGCTGGCACTTAGGTGGCTACAGTCCTTTCTTCAGGATAGGGTATATTCGGTTTTTGAAGGAGATTGTACCTCAAAGTTGATTTCATTGACTTGTGGGGTGCCCCAGGGATCTTCCCTGAGCCCCACGATGTTCAATGGGTACATGAGTTTGTTGGCAGAAACAGTACTCCCATTTGGGGTACAGGTCGTTTCTTATTTCGACTATACTCAATTGATTGTCTCCTTAAAACAATCTAACTGATCTGACCCGGACCTGGCTACTTGTTTTCAGAAAGTCTCGGGATGGATGAGCAGCTACTTCTTGAAGCTTAATGGAGCTAAGACCGAGCTTATGCTCTTTGGGAAATCCGCTCCTTTAAACATTGATCATTTGTGACCTAATTGCTTGGGTCCCCCCCCGGTCCCGAATAATTGAGTCAAGAGCTTAGGAGTCTGGATTGACTCCCATCTAGATTTTGGAGATCAATCTCGTAAAGTGGCAGTACACTACTACAGACAGCTTAGAAGGTTAAGAAAGATACCTCCTATCCTTCTGTTTGCAGCATGACGATTATTGATACAGGCCATTGTATTATCTTGGCTCGATTATGCCAATGCGTCATATCTGGGAGCCCCTTTGGCTACTATCAACAGATTGCAAATTGTACAAAATTGCGCGGCACGCAAGCTAATGAATGTTCCCAAGCGCACGTCTGCTAGGCCAGCCCTGTCCAGCAAAGAGTACATTTTAAAGCTCTCTGTATTATTCATAAATCACTTCCAGGAAAGGGCTCGCCTCTGATCCGTACTTGGATTAAATGGTATGTATCCAGTAGGACTCTTAGGTCAGGGAAAAAAGGCTTAATCTGTGTGCCTAAAATCAAACGTGCGCTAAGTGGAGGCCGATTGTTTTCACACAATGGTCCTAGACATTGGAACAGTATTCCATTGAACATACATTCTGAACCTGACCATCTTAAGTTTAGTAAACTTGTGAAAACTTTCCTCTTCCAGTAATTGCCTCGTGGCTTACCTGGTGTCTTAGCGCTGGGATGCCCTTGGGTAACCACTCGCTTTACAAATGTTCCTTCATTCCTTCATTCATCTGGGTTTAATCCATCGTTATTTTGCTCGCCACACCACCCCAGTTCAGACATGGCCATATGCAAATCATTCTTGACCCTGTGCCTCATGGGAACAGTCCAGCCCGACCTGCCAAGCCATGTCTTCCCTGGACCGGAATCAAGCATCCTAGGATTGGTTTCTGGCTATCAGCCGTCATCAGCCAGGATAGCTTGATTCCAGTGGCATGGAGACCACGGGACTCACGTCTGAGCATACCCGTCCCACTCGGGGTGACAAATGCAAAAACAACAATTGATGGACGGAATGTTGCACAATGGCAAAACATTCACCCCCAGTCACAGATCTGGGTTTAATCCATCTTTATTTTGCTCACCACACCACCCCAGTTCAGAGATGGCCATATGCAAATCAGTCTTGACCCTGTGCCTCATGGGAAGTGAGACGTGAGTCCCGTGCTCTCCATGCCACTGGAATCAAGCTATCCTGGCTGATGAGGGCTGAAAGCCCGAAACTGGTCCTAGGATGCTTGTTTCCAGTCAAGGGAGGACCAGGCTTGGCAGTTCAGGCTGGACTGTTCCCATGGGGCACAGGGTCAAGACTGAGCAAAAAAACGATGGATTTAGGCCCAGATCTCTGTACTGGGGTGAATGTATGGCATTGTTCAGCATTCTGTCCATCAACTGTTGTTTTTGCGGTGGAGATGTTTAGGCAGCTGTAGAGGAGTTAGGCTTTAATTCACCCCTCTGTCGTCACTACCCAGCCGGACATTGGACATCGTTTTTTCCTAGTCTCCCCGTTGTGTTTCCTTCCCTCTCCCGCCTCCTCCCTCCGCGATCCTCTGGTTACATCCCTTTTCCAGCTTATGCGTTAATATCTCTTGTTATTATCTAATCACAGTTTTTCTACTTTTGTTTATTCTTGACTCCTGTAACTGTTGTAATTTTGTAACATGTAACTCGCTGATCCTCATGTAAAGCACTCTGATACCTCTGGGTCTAGCCAGCACTATATAAAACTCATAATAAATAAATGATGATGTATTTATAAACTTTTTTACCTTAACCCCACCTTTGCATGCTATTAAAGTGACAAGCCCCCCTCCTGTGCGTCCTGCTCTAGACGGTACTGCAGACGTCTGGTAAGTGCTAAAACCATCTACACTAATCGTTTTAAATTCCCATGTTTCTTGTAGACACAGGAGATCATAGTTTGCTACATGTCGTAGCCATTCGTGATCCTGAGTTTTCTGCCTATATACCGCTATAGTCTACGAGATGAATTTTAGATTCGGCAGCTCAAGGCCTGGAGAGGCAGTTACATTACTAGAGGGAATAATATTAGGGGCCTGCGGTTCAGTTTGGGTAGAGAGTCAATCACAGGTTTCAACGTTAGTTAGTAGCTCGTATCTGTTTCTCATTGCAACTGATAGCCAACCGTCACAGTGCTGGTTTTGATTTAAATTGGGAAGGGCCCTGGCTTGTAGGATAATGATATGTCCTATTGGTTTGTAGAAAAAAACAAGTGGTAGTGCAAAGATCTGGAATTCATATCGCAGGGGCATTTGACAATACATTCAAAAGATGCTCCGCCAACCTATGGTTGTTAAAAGTTATAACCACACAGTCCCTCCCAATAGAGTTTGTTCCTCAACCCACCCATTTTACATGCCTAGCCATAATGATGTGATTATAAAGCCTGAGATCCACCATGCTAAATTTAGAGAGCCAGTGCAGGGCCTTGTTGTAGCGGTTAGTAACCAACAGATATCCCAATAAGAGAAACCCTCAGCCACTAACCTTCAGGCACGGGCCGGCGGGGACCACAGCACGAAGAATAGTATCCCAGTTCCCCAAGAATGCCCACTCTCCCCGCACGAAACACATGCAAGGGACAGAAGGCACTCTAGAAAAAAGGGAGAGAACAACGAAGAAGGACGTTGTTGAGAAGTTCCCCTCTTGGTCTGGTCACAAGGGAGGGATGTCTTCAAGTCACAACAAAACTGTTAAAACATAAATGAACAGACCATTAGTTCTCAGCCTATAGTTCATATACTACAAAGGATTAAGGAGAAAACCGTACTTACAAAAAGCTAACAAGGGAGATGCCCAAAAGGATTCTGGGTGATGTAGTAGCGGGGCGATAATCCTGAGCCTCAAGAGTTCCCGGATACTATGCGCCCATAAAGGGTTATGGGGGTGACTTCGACAGACCCTACGAGTTACTGTCATTGTAGGTAGTAGACGAGGTTCGTGTACAACTGCTTGGTACTCCGCCTCAGAACAAAGGGAGACAAAAAAGAAATAGTTTCTCTAGCACGGCCGTGCTTAGATAGTTCCTACCTCTACTGTTCGAGAAGGAAAAGATGCGGCGTCCTCCTAGCGGGAAGGCAAGCGTCCGCGCACCACTCAGTCCGACGTCCTCCTAGCGGGAAGGCAAGTGTCCGCGCACCACTCGGTCCGACGTCCTCCTAGCGGGAAGGCAAGCGTCCGCGCACCTCACTGTACGGCGTCCTCCTAGCGGGAAGGCAAGCGTCCGCGCACAGGCTCTCTCTCTCCGGAAACGATGGAAGGATTGATAAGCACGGAGCTACGCTAGAGGATTGCTTATATCTCTGGTCCCACAACCACTTCCGGTTTGCCAGCACCCAGGTCCTTCTGGGAGTTGTAGTGCCCCGGCGGTTTCCGCATATTGCGTACCTTTTTCGTCCTTTCGTGGACAACAGCGCTACACTTGTCCATCAGCTGCGTTGTTGACTCATACGGATGCTGTTTGAGTTTGGGCGTATTGGCTAACATAACGTATGGGCATGCTGCTAGGGGTAAGTCCAGGTATTTGTGATATGGTCTATGTTCTTTCTATACCGTCCATAGTTGTGTGTGCATTACTGATTTCACAGGCCCCACAAGCCTTACCGTCTGCCTGTAGAGTAGTCTCGCAGGGATGACATGAATAACCTCCTCCGTCTCTTACCTACTCCCCTGTCCTACCTTAATAGTACCAGACCGGGGGCGTGGTGACAGCCGAGGGAAGGTATCCTGGTAATGAGGTGCCTGAAGGTGAGGTTAAACAATAAGGTGCCCTCCTGGGTGAATACGCCTTCCTGCCTTGGAACCTGAGGGAAGGACAACCCACAACAATTACCATCCGTACAATAGCATGCACTCTATTCATAGGCATACATTTGAACAGGAGGGTAGATTGGAACCATAGT
Source organism: Lissotriton vulgaris (assembly GCF_964263255.1). Lineage (NCBI taxonomy): Eukaryota > Metazoa > Chordata > Amphibia > Caudata > Salamandridae > Lissotriton > Lissotriton vulgaris. The sequence continues at coordinate 27,238 of NW_028243475.1, read as the reverse complement.
CACCTGAAGGAAGGAACAGTCTAGGCAATCATTAAGTATGAAGAGGAAAGGAACAATGCGCTCCTGCGCTTGTTGTCCGGCAGAAAGATAGGAGGAATAGGTGCAGCACACCGGTAACCAGGAGAAAATGATAACTAAGGCAAGGAAAGGTAACGCCCTCCTGCGCTTCCAACCATAACAAGACACAGTACGGTGTTGCACTCCTGCGCTCACCGCGTCTATGTAGTACAAAAACAAAGGCAAAGTAACATTAATGCGCTCCTGCGCTCACCGTGATTACTTTGGACAAGAGATGGTAACGCGCCCTAGCGCTTACCGGAATACTGTGGTAAAATACGGCGTTGCGCTCCTGCGCTCACCGTGCTGTAGCAAAAGAACAACAAGTCAAGGTGAAGGCAACGTGCTTCAGAGCTCACCATGCTTGGAAATGGGGGCAAAGGCAAGGTGATGGCAACGCGCTCCAGGGCTCACCGTGCTCGGAAATGGGGGCAAAGGCAAGGTGACGGCAACGCACTCCAGCGCTCACTGTGCCCGGAAATGGGGGCAGATGTAAGGTGAAGGCAATGCGCTCCAGCGCTCACCGTGCTCGGAAATGGGGGCAGATGCAAGGTGACGGCAACGCGCTTCAGCATTCACCGTGCTTGGAAATGCGGACAAGGAAAAGTAACGATAACGCGCTCCTGTGCTTACCGTGAGGTTCGAGCACTCGGCTGGGTGCTTAGGTCAGCGTCCGATTGAATCAGAAGCGCCGGGATGAATGTCCATCAGTTACTTAATGGCGTCACCCGGAAGTAGTTTGGTGGTGACCTGTGGTACTGCGCTGCTGAAAAGCGCTAGACCGCCAACCTGCCACATTCGTTCCTCGTTCGATTGAAAACATGACAACTTCCTCTGATGTTTCTAGTTCTCTCCTCACAGTTGGATCCAGGCCTCTCCTGCCCCTGTGCCTCCCCTTCTGGCATGAAGGACAAGTGTACACTATGGTGATTGGGGTTGCCTTTGTGTTGGGAATTCAAAGTAGGATTGTCGGAGTATAATCTGTCTTGGTCTCTTGGTGGTAGCATCTGTGTGATAACTATATCCTCGTAGTCCATCAGAAGGACATTTTGGGGGTTGCTGGGACCAGTGTTTTGTTTTTCAGTCCGGTAACCATCATGGGGCTGGTTTGTCATGCCTTAGATAATCTTTCAGGAGGATCGGAAGGGCTTCTTCTATCTTTATTAGCCTGTCTGTGATTGGCTGTAACACAGTGGAAATAAATTGGTACAGTTTTTGACAATTAACGTCCTCTAGGGGGGATGGGATACTGCCAGTGTAACAGTTATGTTTGTAATGTTCCTTTGCACTGGATTTGTCATTGTATTTTTACGCAGTTTGGGGGCCTTTGGGTTGGGGTTGCTATAACTATTGGTCCCTATTTTAGTCCTCCCCTCTTCCGATTACTGGGGTTTCGATTACCCGGCTAAATTCAGTTCCAATGGAATTAATCTTACTAGGGCTCTCCCACGGGCCGTCAGACTTGAGTGGGATTTGCTATCAGGAACCCTCCTGGAAGTCAAAGGACCCATGTCCTCCAAAATGGTAAGCCGCCCCTATCTGGATAGAGTCCAGGGTGGCTATAATCTCCCCTCCCGGTTCGGGCATTATTTTCCTCTTGCCCATGTCCAAGACTAGACCTTTGACCTCCGAGCCCAAGCGAAAGGGGGGTGGCCCAGCCCAGCAATGCCTCCTCCTGGCGATAACTGGCGTGGACAGGCCCGCCCTTTGCCCGGACGTGTCCCCGTGCATGTCTCGCGCCGCAGGGCCACATTGTGCTTATGCGACCGTTGACACCTCCCCCCCCCCACAGGATCAGGCAGGCACTACGGTTGATTTCCACAGTGTGAGAAGTTGGCCTGATATATGATGTCTCCAATTCTGGGGGCACTTTGTATCAGTCCAAACAATCCCTTATGGTGATGGTTGTAAGTCAACCTTATAGACAAGCTATCCTAAGGGTAGCATGGACTAAGCAGTCTTAAAGGCTTAACTCAAGAGGGCATGTGAAGCCAGCTGTTTTACCAATCACAATCCTGTAATATCAAATGAAAGGACACCACACAAGTTATATATTATAAAAATATATGTATTTATTACTAGAATAATCCTCTATACTCTTTATGAGTCTAGAAGCACAAGCGTTTAAACAAAAGCACAGTAAAACATATGAAAGTTGCACAATTATGGATGAGGCCTATGGGCCACTCAAACCATATACTAAAATAGCGGTATAAGTATCACTAATCGAACAGTGGTCAGGCCTAGGGCCTGGGGAATCACTGGGACCAATCGGGACTAGCAATGCTGAAGTCGGGAAAAGCCCGCGGGATTTGGGTGTAGTGCTGAAAGCACACACATGCACCAATGCAAAGTCAATGGTGCGTAAAAGTTATTGAGTTACTGTTTTAAGAGTCTTCCGACTGACCTAGAAGGACAAAACTTTAGACTTAGACACTAGAGGTGTATACCTATACAGGAGCACCGGCGTTCAAGAGTTACCTCACCCACAGGAAGCGGGTGCACAGGTGCAAAGTCGTGTCGGCTTTCGTCGTGTAGATCTATGGAGCCTGTAGATGAAGATGCTGCAGGCGACAGAAGAGTAGTGTCCGGTGCGATCCAAGGGCGGATCGAAGCTGAAGGGAACCTGAAAGCAGAGGGGACAGGGTCTGGGTCACTCGGCAGTGACCAGGGTGGAACCAGGCAATGTCGGGCGCAATCAGGTGGTTGTTGAGAAGTTTGTCTCCGCTGCCACGTGGACTCTGGGGCACCGAGGATGTCCAGGAGTGGACCACGAGCTGTCCCACGAAGGCTCTCGCTGTCGGCGGTGTCGGCTTCCGGATTGGAGCTAACAAACCTTGGCAAGCGCAACCCACGCAGGATTCGAAGATCACTTCTTACTCGGACCAGGAAGGTCAGAGTGCGTGCTCCTTTTCCGGGGAGTGAGGGCCAGTCCAGAACAACCGGACTGGCAGAGCAAATTCATCGGTACTGGGGCCGCTAGCCAACGGGCAAGCGACCGGACCAACGCGTTGAGCAGCAAAATGCAGAAGGGCCCCACGCAGCACTCGGAGAGTGTGGAGGGGTAGCTTAGGTGCAAAAGCTGCTCAGGGCTGGGGCTTCTCAAACCCCAATGCACAGAGTCGAGGGAGCCTCGGGAGCTGCACGGTCGGCACTTCGTGGTTATTCCAAGATGGCCAGCCCCACGCTTCAGGTCACCTCCACGGGTCTCAGATTCGCTGGGACTGTGGATCGGGCTGTTGGAAGGCAGGAACGCTGGGTCTGGTCGATCTCTGTCGCTCAAGTTCCAGCGGTAACTGCAACAAAGCAAACGGTGAGGCGCTGGATGGTGCCTGTTTGCACAGGGTGGTCACTCCTTGACACAAGGGAGATTCTTCAGTCTTCTACGTCGAGTAGGATGTCGAAGGGTCCAGAGTTTCGTTTCATAAGTTTCAGTCAGGATAATCTGTGTGCACTAGCACTGCTCCCACTCTTATACCAAACTGGGGGGCTGGATTACCTGCTAGGTCCCTCCTAAGGGTGGGACCCAGGAAGGGGGTGGTTACACCCCTTTTCCTTTGTCCAGGGTCGCGCTGGGACTGGGGCTGGAGTGCCCCAGAACCGGTTGGACCGGATTATGCAGGGGAAGCCTTGTGCTCCCCAGGCAGTGTCTAGTTTCATTCAACCCACCCTGCCCCAATACACCTCCTGTCTGGGGAGGTGTAGCATTTCCCTGCGACAGGAAACCCTTTGTCCAGGCCTCCTCTGCCAAGTTTCGGCCAGCAGCAGGAGGTCAGACTTGTGTCGGTGGCAGCAGCATCCATTTTGTGATGCTGAGACCCTGGTTAGAAAAAAACGCGTTTTAGCAAAGTAACATGTCTTCTCCCTCTAGAGGGGTGGAATGCTACCCCCGTCACCAGGACTGGCGAGAGGGTAGAATTCCAAATCGTATGACACCTTACAAGACATGTTTTGATAAAGCCAAACCAAAGTTAGCAAATAACCGCAATGGATTATAATGCACTTAAGAGTATATGGTATGGCAATATCCCGGAACAGCTAAGGGAGTTGGTCCCGACAGCTGCAGACAGGCTCAGCTCATGCTAGAGCACCATCTCACATAAAACCAAGCACTCTGCCTCCAGGATTGTTAAGGCCTGCCATAGGAGTGACTTATGGGTATATATGTGTCCAGATATAAGTTTAGATATAGGTATACTATATCTAAGCAACGGGTGATTACACCACCTTGCCCCAGCTGAGTGATCAGCCAGTTGTGTCAATTTAAGGTCCAGCCTGGGGTGGCAAAAGATATGCTGCAGCCCCTGGTAGGCCTTGGATGCACCTATGCCCTGGGCACCTATAGTGCACTGTACAGGGGCTGATAAGGTGTCCAGTACCAGATTGGTTATGCACCTAGGGTGCATGGAGTCCGTTTTACAGAGAGAGCAGATAGCCTGGGGCCCTGATTAGCAGGGAATCAGGCCAACTAAGTCGAAAACCAGCTAAACACAAGGCAAAAAAATCTGGGGTAACCATAGTCAGGTATCCACCCTCCTACACACAGGTTCAAGCTTCAGGCAGTTACAAACGCCACGGGGCCGCATCGCGCTCATGTACGCGTTGGCAGGAGCAATGCACAGCGGGAACTGAAGTCCCCCTCCCCCTCAGCAGCAGCATCAGGCAGGCATTCTGGTCGATTTCCACAGGTTCAGACGCTATGTTTTTTAAATGAGAAAACCAAGGGATCAAGTCCATTCATGAATGCATTGCCCAGCTTCCAGTTTCATCCTGTCTCATGCTGCAGAATTACAAGCCTTCGCCCTTTTTGTCATTCCTGTAACAGCTCTTCCTGACATATATTTCCCAAATATGTCTGGTTCAGTTTATGCCGTGCAAGAGAACAGCGGTACAAAAGGGGGTGGTGATGGACGGAGCATCTGAATCAATCAAACACTCACACCCAGTCAAAAGATCTGGGTTTAATCCATCACCGTTCTTTAGCCCACTCTGCCACCCCAGTTCAGACATGGCTATATGCAAATCAGTCTGACCCTGTGCCTCATGGGAACAGTCCAGCCCGAACTACCAAGCCATATCTTCCCTGGACCGGAAACAAGCTTCCGAGGACCGGTTTCTGGCATTCCAGCCGTCTTCAGCCCGGCTTGCTTGAATCCAGTGGGAAAGTGAGCAAGGGACTCACGTCTGAGCATACCCTGCTACACCTATGGCGTCCAAAAGCGGTACAAAAGGGGGTGGTGATGGACAGAGCATCTGAATCAATCAAACACTCACTCCCAGTCAAAAGATCTGGGTTTAATCCATCACCGTTCTTTAGCCCGCTCTGCCACCCCAGTTCAGACATGGCTATATGCAAATCAGTCTGACCCTGTGCCTCATGGGAACAGTCCAGCCCGAACTGCCAAGCCATGTCTTCCCTGGACCGGAAACAAGCTTCCGAGGACCGGTTTCTGGCATTCCAGCCGTCTTCAGCCCGGCTTGCTTGAATCCAGTGGCAAAGTGAGCAAGGGACTCACGTCTGAGCAGACCCTGCCACACTTATGGCGGCCAAAAGCGATACAAAAGGGGGTGGTGATGGACGGAGCATCTGAATCAATCAAACACTCACCTCCAGTCAAAAGATCTGGGTTTAATCCTTCACCGTTCTTTAGCCCTCTCTGCCACCCCAGTTCAGACATGGCTATATGCAAATCAGTCTGACCCTGTGCCTCATGGGAACAGTCCAGAACGAACTGCCAAGCCAAGTCTTCCCTGGACCGGAAACAAGCTTCTGAGGACCGGTTTCTGGCATTCCAGCCGTCTTCAGCCCGGCTTGCTTGAATCCAGTGGCAAAGTGAGCAAGGGACTCACGTCTGAGCATACCCTGCCACACTTATGGCGGCCAAAAGCGGTACAAAAGGGGGTGGTGATGGACGGAGCATCTGAATCAATCAAACACGCACACCCAGTCAAAAGATCTGGGTTTAATCCATCACCGTTCTTTAGCCCACTCTGCCACCCCAGTTCATACATGGCTATATGCAAATCAGTCTGACCCTGCTCTGCCAAGAATCTATCCAAGAATTCTCTAAGGGTCTAATCAGCTCCGTACCTTGGTTTAGAATGAAGGAGGTCTTGTATCTTTCTCTCAGGACTCGATTTCCCAGCAACCCGCAAGGGTAGCCTGGAAACACTGGAGCTGGATTTCTCGGCAGTAGAAAAGACAGAGTCTCTCAGTGCGTCTGCTGGAGGGTCGGCTTCCTTCGGCACTTGCTGCTGCATGGCGTTGGTCAAGTAGATAGTCGAACTGCTCCAAACCACTGTGTGTTTGTCTGGGCAAATGTAGGTATATTTATACTTTGAAGGTGCCTAGTTTGACATATGATTGGACTTAATAACGTCATCAAAGATTCAGTTCTTCGAAAACTCCATGATTTCCTAGATAAATTAGTATTTAGGCAAGGGGAGGTCCCTAGCTTCTGAAGGTGGGTTTTTCTAAGAAATCGTTGTTGATTCTCGGAAATTAGTGAAAGTACCCATGCCGTATTTGGGCTGCATAGGCTCGGTCTAAATATGGTAATGATTTCTATGCCTATATAAGGATAGGGCAATTTATACCTGTATAAGGGCATGAATCGGGAAAATTACACTAGGGTCCTAGATTCATTTACAACACCCACTACACGATATTAAGTTCAATAAAACTAAATGTATAAGCGCTGAACATATCTAAGGCTAGTGTTTACAATCCCACCCAAAATACAATTTGCATTTGAAAAGGTTCGTTCACATGAAATGAGTATAAACTGAATGAAAAAACAAGTCTCAACAGCTATGAAGCATATTATGAAAGCATACATTCTAATCTTTATGAAACATGAAATTACATTCATGAAATGTCTTTTAAGGTACAGAAAAAAAGTCGAAACTATCCCATAGCATAATATTTAAACTGTTTTGTTTTTAGGATAAGGCCAAATATTGTCATTAGGAAGTTTTCAAAAGAAATCTTGTTCTCTAAGAATAGTTCTACTTTAAGCAGATTACTCTGTGCCAAAAAGTTCAATTTGGAAAAAGTTCAAATTGTTAGACAGTTTGTTTTTGAAAAAACGAAGGCCGAATTTCAGAGTTCAGGCAACGCTGTGTGCATGAATCAAAAGTTATTTTCGGTGTCAGGAGAAAACATCAAATCATCTAGGCTGGCAAAGAAACTGTCTACCATACTAGGCGAAAGTGGAGCCTCTTCAGTTAGCAGGTCAAATGTGCATAGATGAGGATCATCGCCGTCAGCGTTTGATGCATTAGCAATGTCCACAGTAGAAGGTACCTGTGTGCCTGTAGTGTCATGTATCTCACCCTCAGTTAGACTTGCCGGTAAGACCTCAATGAATGCCGTCATCAGCCGTTGGGGGCAACACGATGCATGAGTCGTTACCAGACCTAGCAAAGCGTCAACATCCGATGGCAGGGCTGATGGAAGTGTAAGACAAATGTCCAACATGCATTCCTCTCCACAAAGCAGGCAACGTAGAACAGGTAAGATGCAATCTTGCCAGATTGGTTTGAACAATAGAAACCAAGTTGTGTTCAGATCTTTTAAACGAGCCAAGCCAAGGACGGTGTAATTCTCTCACGATACCTCATGGCAAGGAGGGCTTGTTCCATGGTAGTCTGGGTATCGCTGGTGACTGGACTTGCCATATCAGAGCAGAAGGAATAAAAACAGAATTCCTGCTACGAGTCCCATGATGAGAGGCAGGCGCCGAATACAGAATGCCCGAAATTTGGAAAAATGCTGAGTAGTGCTTCAAATGGTGTTAACAGTCCCGAAAAAAACGTGTTAAATACATGTGCGATGCCACTGGTATCAGACATGTTTAAGATTTGACTTAACATTTCTGCGAAATGTACTGGGCAGTTTGTTGATGATAATACATGTATCTCTGCAGAAGTCCTTGCAACTTGCAGATCATACTTTTCTTGAGACGAGGTCAGTGGCACAGTTTTTTGCAAGAGAATGACTTTCATTCTGCTGAAAGTATCAATTCGTATAGAAGAGATATTCAGTGAAGGCCATAACGCTGTCTCCCTGTCTGTCTTGCTCTCTGGATACAATACTTGCATACAACAAGTGACCCTGGATGACACACTAACTAGATACGCTTTTCTTGGCAACATGCCACAACAGCTGTGGTCATTGAGCATAACATAGCTGCCATTGGATATCTGCCTGAAAATTGGATCTATCACTGTGGAGGGTGTACCGTGCAGGTGGCAAGAGAGGTTATTTGCAGAACCTTCGCAGGTTCCGTGTAAATTAATACCCTGGCACAAAAGTGTACCACTTAGTGAGTTCTTACAATTTTTACCACTAAGGAATACCTCCTTTTCCCTCATTCCAACATTTGTGTGTGTAAGATAAAGTCCAGGTTGACTTAATGTATTCTTTACCCAACCTTTCATACAGGCCTGCTGGTATATGCCGTAGACAATATTGAAATTGGAAAATCATCACTGGTATTGTGATGGTGCCATGTATTATCCATTCAATGACAGGCTTCTCAGAAACTGTCAATGGTAATCTTTCCAGTTTTTCAATGCTCAGCACCGTATAGTCTGCTCCTCTTTGTGCTAAAGAGATTTGTTTATCTGTAAGGTTAAATACAGCAAACAATGACGTTGTGTTGATTAGACGCCATGGCGCATAGCCTGAACGAAGATTTTGTTACGTCCAGCCTAGCTGCATTATAGAACATAATTGAGACTGGCCATGTTGTAACATTAGCAAGTCCTGTTCTATTATGTCGATTGCAGAGGATACAATGCAGTCCAACAAATATATTCTGGAGGACAAGACCCATTCATTGTCCACTACAGCGAGAGCTTTCTCTAAATTAATACGATCAATTTCTCGTATTCTTTCTGCAGTTTCCATTTGCGTTATTTTCCAAGCTTCGTTGTACACAGAGTATATACCGGCGTATATGAAACGTTTATTACGTGGTTTGCGAGGCCCCATTAAGAAATCTCGCAAATCATTGCCTTCTTTAAGTAAAGATAAGTGTTGTTTGATATCTGGAAGTGTAGATGTCTGTAGCCACTCAAGGCATAGCTTCCCTACACTGTAAGTAGTTACTATCCCTGGATGTTGTCTCTGGGAATATCTTGGATCTGGTCTATTCACTGTGAACCCTTGTGTTTTGTTCAGGAAACTATCTTGACAGTTATTCGTGTCTGTGGGCCAGTTTAACCATTTTTTCCAATCAGGATTAGTTCTGTTTTGTTGTAAAATCTGTTGTATGTCTACCTTCTCATCCGCAGTGTAATTACTGTCCGGTGCGGGCTTTGGTATGGACGGTTTATTTAAATCTTTTATCTTAGCTAGGCCAAAACAAGAAGTTTGTTGAACAGTGTCATTTAAAAACATTATTTGTTCTGGTATAATGCAGGCTCTGAACAGGGCTTCTAAACCTTGTACCTGCCAGTCTTTCGTGCCCCAGACAGTTTTTGTCTCAATGCTGTCTTTCCAAAAGTCAAAACCTAATGTAGACAGCTGAGCATAAAAGTTAAGTTTGCAGAATAAATTTGTTTAGTATTGGTCAACTTTGTTTTCATTCCTGTCTTATTCACATTTTTGAAATAAAACTTTTCTGGATTTGTAACATTGAACCCTGAGAAGTACGGAAACTTTTCATAAAATGTTTTTGAGCTGCCCTTTGGCGGCGTTAGCAATGTTCCCATTGATTATAAGTAAAAACATTCCTAGGGTTTGCAGATTTAGGCAAATAATGGTGACCATAGTGATTAAAACAATACATTTGTTCATAATCTGATGAACCTTCTAAGTATTTATGATCGGTAAATTTAGCTGACATTTCTAAGTCTGTCATCATGTTATTAACATTTTCAAAGTCCCAATCATCAGAAAATGTACTGGGTGATAAAAAGTCACTCAAAGAGACCTTAAACTGGTGTGGAATCTTCAGCAGTTCCACCGTGCCATAGATGTCATAATCAGTTCTGTCCCATGCTATACCACCTGGTATAGGAACGTCTGTGATGTTTACTGATGAGAGGTCTCTGCGTTCACAATGAGATGATTTGTGAGGTTTCAGGAGCAAGTTGATTTTCTTACTTGCTGTGTCCGTTGTACTGTATTTTCCATCTATCATTTGTATCAAGCTTAAAACCAGAATGAGCCAGAGCAGGAGGAACAGTACACCTAACACAATCCAAAATTCAGTCCATGGTGAAACCAGATATGTTTTTTCAAGTTGATGAAAGAGTTCTGTTAGTTTTTATTTGAAAGTTTTATTTGCTGGCTTATCTTCAGGTTCACTAGGATCCTCAGAAAATGTATCAAAGTTGATGAAATAGCCAGAGGCAGTTCTGTCAATTGTTGGAATTGCATCAGGATTGTTATTAATCTTTGGAGCTGCTTCTTCCTTTGTCATATTTGCATAGTCAGATGCTACATCATTGTAGACAGGAGTTTCTTGACGAACTGTTATTTGGGTATCCAGAGGCACAAGTTCCATGGCTTTGTTGCATAGTCCTTCTTTTCTTACTGCAGGTTTATCAAGGGTGATAAGTCTTTCAGTCTGTACCTCTTGGATTGTAGCAAGATTTGGTTGTCTGCTACATCTTGGGAGTCCACTGGGCCTACTACTTATTATTGGCCACATGATGTGGTTTGACCAGGTCGATGGACACAACTCTGTTCTCCCTTTTACAAGCAAGGGGCAGTAGTACTACTGATCTTGTTCCGTGGATTTCTAAGACAGGTACTGCTTTTCGGTAAGAAGGCCCAAATTCCTTCTTTACCGCAATCTTTTCCCTGACTAGATTCACAATATTTGGAATCCAGACAGGTCTTGCTGGGACAGGTGGTTTTTCTTCAGTGGTCGTTGGCTTCTGTATCGTGTTACTCAGACTTCTTCTTGTTTCATTTAAATCCTGTAAAACAGCCAGACTATTTTTGACATCAAAGGGTTTTTGTTCCACCACTGAAGTTTGACAATCGAGGTCTTCGATTATTATTCTAGTACCAAATAGTAATTCATAATGAGTGATTCCACCCAGAGAATTTCTTGGCAGATTGTTAAGACTACGTTGGACACTTATTAGATGTTTGACCCACCCATCACCCGAACCTAATAACTTAGCTGTTATGGATTGCTTTATGTCACGTTTTTTTTCCCACTACCACATTACCCTCAGGATGGAAGGGACTAGAATACCGCAATGCAACGCCCAAGCTAGCCATGGCCTCTTTGTAAGCTCGAGAGCTAAACGCAGGACCCTGGTCAGAATGTAGTGTGCCAATTGCATATGTGCCGATAAAGACTCGCAAATCCTTTATAACAGTTCTGGCGTCAGCCGAGCGCTGGGGCTGCATCCAAATAAATCTTGTCCTAGTAGTTGTGGGACCGCGTCTGTCCATGGTGACGTCTGCGTGTAGATAGTCTAATGCTGTCTAACAATGGTGTCTGAACTTGGCTGGCTACACTGTAGTCAGGTATCTGGTGATCTTCAAAGCTATGATATCTGTAACAGGTATCACAGTTTATTCCAAATTCGTAAACTTGGACACTCATTCCTGGCCACCATTACATATCTTCTAATTCTATTAGTGATTTTAAGATCCCTTGATGTGTCAGACCCTCTCGCATATATGCTTCTTGAACCAAAGCACCTCTCCGGTTCCTGTTTGGAATTACTCTGTCCCTAACTCCAGGGATTCAAACAAAAGGAACGGAGTTTGCATCAATTATGTATGTATACTTGAGTGGATAGTTTAGAGGTAACGCAGCATAGTTGCCTTCTATTTAGGCTTTTACTGCTAGTAACGTTTCACTGTCTATAACTCTTTTTGAGAGAACGATTATAGCTACGGAAGCCGTTTGTACAGCTGCCTTCGCGGCCTCGTCAGCCAATGAATTCCATGCAACGTGAACGCCATCACACTGATGACTCAGTGTATGAATCAAGTGAGTCTTTTGTAGTTCTTTCTGTAAAAGAACTATTTGTTCCCAAAGCATTTTATGCTTGATTGTGCCACCTTTTGCGTCTTTGAAACCGTTTTGAAGCCAGTTCTGCAGATACTCATTGTAAGATTGTACGCAGTAATATGAATCTCACACTATTAGTGTGGGGAATTCGCGATCGGTATTTTCAAGCGCCATCTTGAAAGCCTTTAGTACAGCTCGCTGAGCTGTACAGTCTCCGAGTGATTGAGTTTTTGTGACCATAGGTCTGAATTTGCCTACGCGCCAGCGACCTTTAACAATCGCGCACACAGCACTATAGGCTTGTTTACCCCCAATTGCGGGCTGTGCTGATCCGTCTGTATAGATTATACATCCGTAATGTTCTAGAGGCAGAATCTCGGTCGTCAGAGGACATTTGTGTTCATATTGTAGGAATTCTTGTGCCTTCAAATAGGGGTCAAAGACGTATTCAACGTCTGTTGCAGCAAGAGAGTTAACCCATTGTATCCATCTCGGATGTAAAGCTTTAGCATTCGGAATGCTCGCTTTCGTCACTGCTTCTAAAGCAGGTACAGGTGTAACAATCATTATGCGTTTATCCTGTGCTAGGGCTTTCTCCTTTGCTACTGCAGTTTCAACCACTGTCAGAATTTTTTCTGTAGAAGTGAATTTTACTTTAGCTTGTGTGTACAAGTGTGATTTGTAATCTATTAAATGTTAGGTATGTGAACCCGCATCTCCCTGGGATGATTCGGATAACAAGATTTTGCACATTGTCGCGTGTCTCTAACGGTGTTTTTGCTAACATGTCTGTTTGCACTGAACGCAAAATCTCTGTGTGTGTTTGAGTCCAATTAGGAGGTTTGAAATCAGGTTTGATTAGTTAGTAGAGAAGTTTAACCCTTTCTGCATAGTTTAGAACATACGTTCTTCCAAAAATTCAGGAAACCAGAATTTACTGTACGTTTTTCGGCGTCTTTGGAGGCTGGAGCAGGCCACATTTCTCGAGAAAGTTTGCTGCCAGGCTTTTGCCTTCACTTGAAAGTTCGTATCCTAAGAATAGGACATTGTGGTGGGCAATTCGTGATTTCTTAAAATTGAATTTGTACTCTTCTGAAGCAAACCCAAGTATTATGGTGTTCACTCTTTTCAAGTGCATGTCCAAATCATCGTCTGTAAGATAGATGTCATCGACATAAGATAATGCCTCATCATCGTACGTTTGTAGTACCTCTGTTACTCTGGCTGAAAATAACCCTGGACTATTCTTGAATCCTTGGGGGAGACTGCAAAATTGTCGCTGTGTCCCCATAATTGAGAAAGCGGTCAAATGCCTGCTTTCAGGTGCAATGTTTTGACAGAAAAACCCATTTGAAATATCTAATGTAGTTTTATATTTTTTCCGCACAATGTTATTCATCAGTGCTGCACTGTGTGCATTTTGTACTGCAAAAGTTTTGAAACAAGAGTTTAAGTGTCTGTAATCCAAAACTAGACAATATGAATTGTCTGGTTTGGAGACAGGAAAACAAAGGATTGCTCATTGACGAGGTGCATGTTTCAATCACCCCTTGGTTGAGTTAAAATCTCCCTAACTTGTTTTTTAGCTAGATTTTTGTATAATGCTGGAGCCTGGGCCACCGCCCATTTTCTGGCATAGGTGTATTTTTTATGAATTGGAATGTGGTTGGAGAAGGCTGGCATAATTATCTCTTCGCCATGTGGGCACTCCCTGACAAATACAGGTGGCCAGTCTTGTTCAGCTAGAAGAATGTCATAACCCTTGGAAATCTTATCCCAAAGAGCGCTTTTATTTTTCTAGTTAGGTCCCCCTCCATCCGGAGTGTTACTTCCTATAACTTGTGGGGTACACTAACCCTGGTGTCTGCAGTTTCAACTTGAATGCATTCATTCAAGTCCACTGTCTCCAGATGATCCATCAGGATCTTGCGAGTTATGGTGACTTCTGCTGCGCTGTCTAGCATTGTCTGAGCCCACTCCCCATTCTTGAGTTGTGTGCTCAAGATCCTTGGCATATCTTATCTTTACGCTTGCTACCTTCTTCTTGGTGAATTGAGTTTTCTTATGTTTTGGAACGTCTGAAAGGTACGAGAGGAACGTGTATCAGTATCTTGATATCTATCAGGTTTTCTCAAAATATCCCTATTCCTAAGGTTATATCTTTTTTCAGAGGGCTCCTGTTGTGGAGACCTACCTCCATTGGGGAGATCTTCCTCTAGACTGAGAACGCTTTTCTTTAGGAGGTGTCTGTTTAGTATTTTCCCACTTCTTTTTAGGAGTGGTGAGATTATTTTTAATAAAAAACCTTTTCAGGATTTTCTGTTAGTTGGGGTTTTAATGGTTTTCCTCCCAAACTATCTCTACCTAGTTCTTCGTATGATTTTTCAATAATTCTTGCAAGCTCATATGGTTTGTCTGTTATATCTGTTTCTTTTAATTTTTGGCGGATTGCCACTGATGCTGCTTCACCTTTAATGTTGGCTAATAGTATAGCCGAGACCTGTTTAAAATCTTTTAGTAATTTCATACCAAGATTTAAAGCAGGTTCTGGTCCGTATTTATTATGAATCTGTCTCAGAACGTCTGGTATTACCGCCATAGACTGAACACCATGTGTTTTTGTGTAGATTGAAGCAAAGACTGTCCCCCAAGTGTCACAGTCCTCCACATGTGGTGCTATCCCCATTGGTAAACAGATTTTCAGAATTCTGTGTTTCTCATGAGGTGTACTATCAGGGAATAATGCCTCTATCTGATTAATTTTTTGTGCTAACCAAAACGGAATTTGTTCCCTTTTGGCCGGAAATTTACCAATGACTGATTGTATATTCTGTGGTGTGATTTTGTTTGTGTTCCCCTGGTGAGGGGTGTGCTGTGGATTCCTCACAGTAGATTGGATTTTTAAGGTCCACATGACATATTGAACCAATTGTCTGTGTATTTTAATTACCTGTTTTAGCTGTATTAACAGTTCTCTACCTGTCATATTTTCTATGTCAGGATGTGGTGTATAGCTGGCTAGTACCGGTCAATGTAGCTCCTGGTCTACCTAGTGGACCAAGCCTGGTAATGTGATTTTGATGTTGTAGGGCGCCTTTAAACCAGAGCTGATGCTCTTGGTAAGTTAGTGGAATCTCAATGTCCTTGTAAGGAACATATTCCGTTGGAGGTTCCTCTACTTTGTGGTAGTGGGACTCGTGTGTTCCTCCATCTGCTGGAGGAAAGTGAATCCATGAATAGAATACCTCTGTTTGCCGATATTCATGTGCCTCTATAACAATGATTACTTTACCACCTCTGGATGATACTCCATTATTTATGAGTTTGTAAGTTATAGTTTTTCTTACATTTACCGGGATGATTATACCATCCGGGTCATTTTGTAGTGCTCTATTGTCTAAAGCTTCTTGAGCTGCTGCTACAGCTCTAGTCAATTCCTCGTCACTATCATTCACTATGTTGACCGAAAGTTTGCAGAGCAAGTTTCAAGTAAACAAAGATTAGGTGCACAATATTTTGGAACACTCTATCCTTCAACGTTGAACAAACCAAAAACTAATACATAGGATTTTCGTCCTACTCAGTTTTGGCGGATATTACCCTTTTACCCACTCCAGACGTCTTTTGGAGTATTTACGGGAAAAAAAGGTCTGTGTAAAAAAGCACGACTGAGTTACTCTAGTATCTAGCGTTAAATTATTGCCTTGCCCCTCGTGGGAGCCATGTAGTGTAGTTCCTATATTCCCAATAGGCTCTGCGCATTGGAATAATACATCCTGTAGTTTAGACGTAGAACTGAGGTCGACTAGGTCTCTACCGAATAGATTAGACTTAATTGTGAGTGCCAGCTAGCTCAGAGGTCACTAGAAACTTTCTCGAATTCACAAGAAGGGATTAGTTTCTGACAACCGTATAAACATGACAACTTTGTTTCCCAAGAATAAGAAATCAATCTCTAGAGTCGCGGAAACAAAAGATAGCTATTTTACTCAGTCAATCGAGCATACTTCGTTTCGCCAGAGGTGCTGAGAAAATAGAGAGAAAGGCGTTTTCAATAAAAAGTATTTATTAAACAGTCTTCTTTCTTAAGCATAAGAAATGTACTGCTACAATCGTAATACTGGTTATAAAGTACAGAGTATATAATACGATGAGTATTATAAAGTAGTACTGTAACAGCATGATATGGTTTCTAAGCCATAAAACACCTAAAATACATACAGTGATAAAATAATGACTAAGAGTACTCAACTGGTGCTTCTAAAATACGCCTACCTCGGTGTACCTAACCTAAGTCTAGTAAAAGGGAAGAAGTAAGTGAGGAGTAGCTTAAGTTTAGTATTTCTCTGCCAAGAATCTATCCAAGAATTCTCTAAGGGTCTAATCAGCTCCGTACCTTGGTTTAGAATGAAGGAGGTCTTGTATCTCTCTCTCAGGACTCGATCTTCCAGCAACCCGCAAGGGTAGCCTGGAAACACTGGAGCTGGATTTCTCGGCAGGAGAAAAGACGGAGTCTCTCAGTGCGTCTGCTGGAGGGTCGGCTTCCTTCGGCACTTGCTGCTGCAGGGCGTCGGGCAAGTAGATAGTCGATCTGCTCCAAACCACTGTGTGTTTGTCTGGGCAAATGTAGGCATATTTATACTTTGAAGGTGCCGAGTATGACGTATGATTGGACTTAATAACGTCATCAAAGATTCAGTTCTTCGAAAACTCCATGATTTCCTAGATAAATTAGTATTCAGGCAAGGGGAAGTCCTTAGCTGCTGAAGGCGGGTTTTTCTAAGAAATCGTTGTTGATTTTCGGAACTTAGTGGAAGTAGCCATGCCGTATTTGGGCTGCATAGGCTCGGTCTAAATATGGTAATGATTTCTATGCCTGTATGAGGATCGGGTAATTTATACCTATATAAAGGCATGAATCAGGAAAATTACACTAGGGTCCTAGATTCATTTACAACAGGAAGAGGAAGAGTTTTCACTCAATGTGAGTCAGAAAATCAGCAGGAAAGAAAACTTTCTTTCTTGAGTCCCCTCACCCCTTGGTGACATGCTTCATCATAGGGGCCATCTCAGTCCTCTACGAACTGAGGCGTGCTGCGACTTGCGGAATTACGTAGGAGCACTTTAGTGAAGACTATGTGTGGTGCAAAAGTGGAGTGGAGTGGACAGAGGTGAATTAAAAATACCTAGCTAGTGGGCGAAATAATTTTATTCTTACTCTTACTTGGTATGTCTAATAATTTTATTCTTGCTCCTACTTGGTATGTCTAAAAACTTGGTAGGATACTGGAAAAACCTAGCTATAATGGGTTTGGAATCCCTAGTTTACGTCAACATGTTCGAGCATTCCCCAGAGCTCTTCGTCAGGACTACACAGGGACCAGCCCTGTGTACGCCACTCCTAAATGACCTAAATTAAGGTAATCAAAAGAAAAATGAAAATTAAAGTACACTGCAACTAATAAGCATGCGTTAAGTGAGGGCACTAAAGAAAGAACGTTTTCTTTCCTGCTGATTTTC
Source organism: Lissotriton vulgaris (assembly GCF_964263255.1). Classification (NCBI taxonomy): domain Eukaryota; kingdom Metazoa; phylum Chordata; class Amphibia; order Caudata; family Salamandridae; genus Lissotriton; species Lissotriton vulgaris. The sequence goes on along the minus strand of NW_028243475.1, from coordinate 9,671 downwards.
TGACTCCCATTGAGTGAAAATCTCTTCCTTCTTTGGCTAGGTTCTTCACCCCACATTTTGGGTTTTCAGGTCTACTATTGCATTAGGAGCGTGGACCTAGTGTACACCTCTACCTCCCCCTTATTTGTCTAATTCGATTTTACACTTACTTATGCAACATCTCAGGAGGTAGATCAGTAAAGAACACACGACAAGGAGGTGCAGGCAATAGAGAACATGCTGAGACTACACCAACTCAGGATGCTTTACTAGATTCACACTCAGTAAGGAAAGCATCAATGGCCATCAACTTTTTATCACACTGAAGAACATACTGAACAACATCACTGCAGTGACATGGCCAGATTTAAATGTTAGGGTATGCATACGGCGATGAAGTGTGCTTACTGCCAACATGATGGTCCGCCCACCGAATTTAAATGTGAGAGGACCATAATTTGACCATGGTAGAGACTACTCCGTCTCCGGCGTGGTCAGACTTTTCCAAACGGCTTGATGGATTAATGGGCATTTGACAATTGCCTACATGTTAAATCCGTCCAATTAGGATAAATGAACATGTAGGCATTTTTCCTGCCCGTACCTGCCGGGCAAACCCTGTCCGTAAGGGGCAATAAAAAAACAAAAAATGAATCCCATGGCAAGGGGCGCATTGTTTTTCCTAAATTTTCAAACACAAAACCCACTCTGGGTTTTTGTATTTGAAAATAGAAAACTGTTGGAAACTTGGTTGTACGGCTCTGTCATGTTTGACATCATCCTAGGGCAAAGTTTCAATGCATTCACTGGAATCACCTTGACAGTAGTTTCTGTGAATGCCAGACAGACAGTTCTATATTTGCTAGACGGGACCTTCACAAGGTCATTAGTGTGCTTTACTTGTCGGAAACCATCCCACCTACCAAGAATTAAGGGCCAGATGCACAAACATTTGGAATACCGATTTCCTAATTGCAGTTCTCTTTGAACCGCAGTTATGGAAACGGTATTCCGACTGTATGAAAGTCATTGAGTTTCATTTAGGGATTCTTTGTGGGTCGCAAATCGACCTACCTCAGGAATATTAATGAGGTGGGTCGCAGTTTGCGGTCCATTAGGAATCATAGCCATTACGGGGATAGTGACCTGCTGGGGTCAGCAAACCGCTATGTCCGTGACTGCTTTTTAATAGGCAATCTTTTTTAAAAGCAGCCTGTTTTCCTTAAAGGAAAACAAGATGTGTTTAAATAGAAAAATAGGAAAACCTTGAAGTGTCACTTTTTAAGGGTAGGCAGTGGTTCCTGTGCTTTAACCCCTTGAATGCTGCCGCGATTCTGCGCCTGTGCGGCAAAATCGTGAGTGGGTGGGTTTATGATGGCCCCCAGCCGTCATCAGCACACGAGCGCCGTAGTGCATGACGGATGGGGGCCGTCATCAGCATGCAAGGGGTTAAATATATAATTATTTACATTCTCAAAGGGGAAGGGGTCACTTGGAAAACCCTTCCCCTTTGCAAATGGGTTACCACCAGTTCTAATCTGGTGGTAAAGTATTATTGTTTTGCAACCAGAATTCGGTTGTCAAAACAGTAATACATACCATACGGATTCGGTATTTGTAAGGGACACCCAAAGCACACCCCTTCCAAATACCGAATCGCAAATATAGATTGTGATTCAGTAACAAGTTACTGATCGCATTTTGTACATCAGAAGCTCCCTCAGGTGATAACTGCTGTTCCAGTAGATATGGCTGGTGACACCTACTGCGTTTAGCTAAACAGGTGCCCAAAGAATCATTTATGTATCTGCATCAGTGAGTGCCACTCCCTTGGGGCACGTGGGGAGGTCATAAAGGCCTCTGGATCTCCTGAACCATCCTTAAAGAAATGGCACTTGATCCGAACAATGGGCAGTCTCCAAGCCCCAGCATAATTTAGGGCAGGGAGCCGCCCACGTGAGCAGCCCGCGCCCGGAGGCGATTGTTAAAACTTCCCGGGAGCCCTGCAGTGCAGAGAACCCAATCCGACCGAGGGGCAGACTCTAAGCCCCAGCATAATTCGCTCCCCCATGTCCTTGTGCTGGTGCTACATATGAAAGCACTAGGTACTTTATTTTATCCTGCACAATGTTGGGAAACATCCTAAACAACGAACATCAAACAACGACTTACCTGAACAACGAAGTCTAAACAACGAAGAATCTCATACCACGAAGTCCAGAACCACGACTTTTCGGAAAAACGAAGTGGCACGTTATCTTAATTTATGTTGCTAAAAAAAGGTTCAGAATGTATTTACCTTTTTATGCCAGTAGATGGCAGTGTTGGTTAGTATTTCACTCTGCTGAAGCCTTTCTCTTCTCAACGCGAGCAAAACTCTATGGCTGTCACAGTTGAAAATGGCATCAAAGTGGAGGTTGTCCGTTTTTTAAAAGCTTTATTGTTGATGAATTATTTTGAGAATGGAAATATTTCTGCAATCCTTTTTTAAAATAATGTTTACTTATGTGTGAATGTGATTAATGTCATTGATTTAAAAAGTGCTTTTTCTTATTTCAGTTCGTTATGCAAAGGGAATTTTAGTGGTCAATGCAGACAGCTGTGTAAAAATAGATAATGCAATTTTAATATTGTGAATCTATGTGTGAATTATTGACTTTTCAATTAGTGTGGAGTTTAAAAGTATGTCTTTCCTTTGGAAAATATGTTAATATAAGAAATATTCACAAAATATATATATAAAATAATCATATATTAATACTTTTGTTTTTAAAAAAACAAGCACATGCTAAATTTCTCTCAGCCTTAAAAAGTCTACTGTCCTTGATTGTGCTTGAGCAGAGGGGCACACTTTAATCAGATAAGCAGATAAGCACAGCCTTTCATCTCACTCTGCTTGATGGTGCTCGCTGATGGACACAGCTTGAACATGTTTATTTAAAAGAACATACTGGCCTCAATTAGTAATGGGCAATTTAAAGTATTTTCGTAGTTAAGGAATTTGTTGTAAAAAAAGTAGTTGTTAAGCATTATTCGTTGTTTAGCTTTCGTGGATTAGGGAGTCGTGGTTCAGGCAGTAGTTGTTTAGTCATAGAATCCTCTGGCTTATGTACTGTCCCTAGACAACAAGGCTATTATATATGCTGTTTTAAATGATATTTTAACAGCATTTAGGATACGTAGTAAATAATACATTTGTATTATGTTCTCTCTTCTGTTTTTAATGCAAGTAATATGTATTTATTTGTGATTTTATATGTAAATGGAGTTAAATGAATTGGATTTTGAGCACAGGTTTATGGCTCAAATGGAGGTAAATAAAGTGTTTTGATTGACTGACTAAATGGCACCCATTACTGGTCCGCCATCCGATGCTTTGGAGGATAAAGTGACCGCTACTCTGGGATCTATACTAAATAAACTTCAGGTCTTCCAACCTACCAACCCTTCACTTCGGGATACACCATCTGCTTACCATAGCCTCCTATGCGACAAACAGTGCAAGTTACACACACACTGTTAACAGATTCCCCACTGACCAGAGACCTACCCAGGTGGTTAGCCCAATGATCAGCAAAGGAGAGAAAGCTTCTTATATTTGCTGTACTAATGATATTGCCACACACACTAAGGGTCCCCAAGCTTTGATCCCACCCAAAGCAAGTTCAGACCATACAGTTACTGTCGGCTTAACAAGGTGTCCCCACATGGGCTCCCCGGGAGAGTCCTAAGAGATTTATTGCCACAGCAAGGCCCTGAAGTGGGGCCAGATCAGTCACAATTGATGATGGCCTTTAGAACTGCAAGAAGTGGGACTAAAGAAAGAATTTAGCTAAGGATTTAGCTTAATCAACACAGGATGTAAGATGGCATTGGAGCTGCATTAGTACAGACAAGCAATTTTGTCCCTGTGGCTTAATCTAATATTAACGTAGCGAACTTCAACGCAGCTCAACTGTATTCTCGAAACCAGTCTAAATCGAGAATGGTGGTAGACGATAATTTTGACAATCTCCCTCACACTGTCCACACGGACTCTGAGAATCCAAAACTCTCTTTGGGATCAGTGCTAGAAGCCCCTAAAATATCAAGTTGTGCTAAGGAAGCTATGTATTCAAATGCTGTAGTCCATGCAGCGATGCAGGGCCTGGCCCGTCAAAAATCTGGCCTTCAACCAAAGGACTCCCACAGAGAGCCTAGATGCCCCACTCAGATGCACCAGGGGCCCAGAGGCAGAGTGGTTTTAGTCTTCACGCGATGTATCAGTCAGGGAACCACAATATTCTAAACAGGGGTAACATTCTCAAACTGGCCAACTCCTTGATAGGATCATTCCAAATAAATTCTAAAGGACCTATTTAGTGTACGTTATTTCCCGCCGCGGAGCGAGCAGTCTTTAACGCTCTGGAGAAATTATGCTGCCGCAGACTATGTCAAAGACCTGGCAACCTGGTGCGTAATAGTCGAGAAGCCGTCTGTAAAACCATACCCTCCCAGGTTTGAGGTGGGATCCAAAAGCACCAAAGCCTGAGCCCCAAAGAATGGTCTGACTATTCCTCAAACTTGACCAGAGCATGTGGTCCCTCTTATGCCCTCACATCAAAAGACGATCTCAAGAAACTAAGGTATCATGGGGCAACAAAGCAGGCTGCAGTGGCAGGTCTACATGTCTGCAATTGCTACCAGGCAGACAGCCCAAAGCCATCCCTAGTACCACTAATCTGCAACATCATTCTGAGTGTTACCCCATTGACACTGCTCGGCGACCAAACAATTATTTATAGGGAGAACAGTAATCCCTCCATCCAGCGGCCAAACCAATGTGGATAATTAGCTGGAACAGTGGGATTAGTCAAAAAGATGGAAGACAAGGACTGGGCAGGATATATGGCACTGCAAAACATCTGTTGCCTGCAAAAAACCTGGGATTGGAGACTATAGATTTACAGGGGCTCATTTCCTTCAATACACCTGCTACAAGCCAGCCAAGAGGAAGGGCAAAGGGTGACCTTCTTATCTGGGTCAAAGCCTCCTGCGCCGAAAATGCTAAAATAACATTCTCTTCCTCAATAATAATACTCAATGCCTGAAGTTGGAAAAAGGCGAAGGAGTGATAGACCTTATCAACACCTATCTACCACCATGTGGGAAGGATGAAACCTCAATGCTTCTAAAATCCCTAAGGCAGGATAGTGCCACTAATCACACATTCTGACAATCAGGCCAGAATAATAATATCATGCGGGGACCTTAATACCAGCCTCCACCCAGTCATGCAAGACTGCAGAGAAACGGAGGAGGACCATGCCTGGGCTTCCACCACCTTCATCTAAGGGATACAGAAAAACAACAAAAAAGCAAACTATTAAGTGCGATTATCTTAAACTTGAGCCTGAGGCCACTGGATGGTCAAACTACTTTTGACAATCCCCCGAAACCAACCTTTCTTATTTAGAAGCGCTAGTGCCATCAATTACATATTGATCAATTAGGAGGCTTGGAATCTGGTCTCCAACATGTGGGTCGAAGAAAAAATAGAAAGTGACCACAATCCACACCATCTTGTGCTTGATTTTCCTGAAACTCAATTTGAGAAATGGCACCAAACAGAATCTGAATAGTCATCTCGATTAATATGACAAGGATTGCTGTGAAAAGAAGCAAGAGATTAGTGAAGCCCCGAAAATTGGAAAAATACCCTGGTGGCGAAACACAGCTGCTGGAAGCCAGAAGGGCCTACAAACACTTCACAAGACACAAGAAAAAGAACCAGTGCACTGAGGCTTAGAAAGATGCAATTGATAAAAAAAGTTCTGGGAAATCATAGGCTGGGGTTGCACAGGACCTTCTAGGAATCTCAAACCTAACATAAGCCTTGCATTTGCCTCCCTATATCAAGAGCTCATGAGGCCGATTAGGGAATTGCAGTAAAGGACCTGCATTGAGCCCAACAGAATCAGGTTGTAGCCTTAGCCTCCTTGTGTAACCACCATATTGAAGAACTCTCTTTTAGTAAAACGTAAATAGACCAGACCACACAACATCAAAACTTGAGGAAAGCTCCAGGCCCAGATAAGGTGGCAGTTGATGTGTTCAAAACCAACTTGGACGCATGGCTGGGTCCTCTGACAGCAGCATTCAACACCATACTGGAGGAAGGTGTTGTTCCTGACTGCTGGAGGTCCTCTGTAACAGTTCCAATCCACAAACAAGCATTTACAATGCAATGGTTTTGCCTTTGTTAAAGTTAGAGCTATTGGCATTGCTCTTGACACTCTGAAGCTCCACTCTGCACTCTGAAGCTCCACTCTGCACTCTGAAGCTCCACTCTGCACTCTGAAGCTCCACTCTGAAGCTCCACTCTGAAGCTCCACTCTGAAGCTCCACTCTGAAGCTGCACTCTGAAGCTCCACTCTGCACTCTGAAGCTCCACTCTGCACTCTGAAGCTCCACTCTGCACTCTGAAGCTCCACTCTGAATCTCCACTCTGCACTCTGAAGCTCCACTCTGAATCTCCACTCTGCACTCTGAATCTCCACTCTGCACTCTGAATCTCCACTCTGCACTCTGAAGCTCCACTCTGCACTCTGAAGCTCCACTCTGAATCTCCACTCTGCACTCTGAATCTCCACTCTGCACTCTGAAGCTCCACTCTGCACTCTGAAGCTCCACTCTGAAGCTCCACTCTGCACTCTGAAGCTCCACTCTGAAGCTCCACTCTGCACTCTGAAGCTCCACTCTGAAGCTCCACTCTGAAGCTCCACTCTGCACTCTGAAGCTCCACTCTGAAGCTCCACTCTGAAGCTCCACTCTGCACTCTGAAGCTCCACTCTGAAGCTCCACTCTGAAGCTCCACTCTGCACTCTGAAGCTCCACTCTGAAGCTCCACTCTGAAGCTCCACTCTGAAGCTCCACTCTGCACTCTGAAGCTCCACTCTGAAGCTCCACTCTGAAGCTCCACTCTGCACTCTGAAGCTCCACTCTGAAGCTCCACTCTGAAGCTCCACTCTGAAGCTCCACTCTGCACTCTGAAGCTCCACTCTGCACTCTGAAGCTCCACTCTGAAGCTCCACTCTGAAGCTCCACTCTGAAGCTCCACTCTGCACTCTGAAGCTCCACTCTGAAGCTCCACTCTGAAGCTCCGCTCTGAAGCTCCACTCTGAAGCTCCACTCTGAAGCTCCACTCTGCACTCTGAAGCTCCACTCTGCACTCTGAAGCTCCACTCTGAAGCTCCACTCTGAAGCTCCACTCTGCACTCTGAAGCTCCACTCTGAAGCTCCACTCTGAAGCTCCACTCTGCACTCTGAAGCTCCACTCTGAAGCTCCACTCTGAAGCTCCTCTGCACTCTGAAGCTCCACTCTGAAGCTCCACTCTGAAGCTCCACTCCGAAGCTCCACTCTGCACTCTGAAGCTCCACTCTGAAGCTCCACTCTGCACTCTGAAGCTCCACTCTGAAGCTCCACTCTGCACTCTGAAGCTCCACTCTGAAGCTCCACTCTGAAGATCCACTCTGCACTCTGAAGCTCCACTCTGAAGCTCCACTCTGCACTCTGAAGCTCCACTCTGAAGCTCCACTCTGAAGCTCCACTCTGAATCTGCACTCTGAAGCTCCACTCTGCACTCTGAAGCTCCACTCTGAAGCTCCACTCTGCACTCTGAAGCTCCACTCTGAAGCTCCACTCTGAAGCTCCACTCTGAAGCTCCACTCTGCACTCTGAAGCTCCACTCTGAAGCTCCACTCTGCACTCTGAAGCTCCACTCTGAAGCTCCACTCTGCACTCTGAAGCTCCACTCTGAAGCTCCACTCTGAATCTGCACTCTGAAGCTCCACTCTGCACTCTGAAGCTCCACTCTGAAGCTCCACTCTGCACTCTGAAGCTCCACTCTGAAGCTCCACTCTGCACTCTGAAGCTCCACTCTGAAGCTCCACTCTGCACGCTGAAGCTCCACTCTGAAGCTCCACTCTGCACTCTGAAGCTCCACTCTGAAGCTCCACTCTGAATCTGCACTCTGAAGCTCCACTCTGCACTCTGAAGCTCCACTCTGCACTCTGAAGCTCCACTCTGAAGCTCCACTCTGAAGCTCCACTCTGAAGCTCCACTCTGAAGCTGCACTCTGAAGCTGCACTCTGAAGCTGCACTCTGAAGCTCCACTCTGCACTCTGAAGCTCCACTCTGCACTCTGAAGCTCCACTCTGCACTCTGAAGCTCCACTCTGAAGCTCCACTCTGAAGCTCCACTCTGAAGCTCCACTCTGAAGCTCCACTCTGCACTCTGCACTCTGGAATCTGAATCTCCACTCTGCACTCTGAATCTCCACTCTGCACTCTGAATCTCCACTCTGCACTCTGCACACGCAATTTTGGGTGGGAGACAGGTAAAACAAAGGCATTTTGGCTTAACAAATGAGTCTCCCACCCAAATCGGGTATGGTGGTATGTATGCTATTACCAAGGCTGTCTAACCTTGATTCCACCTCATATCTCTTTCATGAACCACCATACATGTCCTGGCCATTTATTTCACTCATGCATGGGTTTTTTTAATCCCTGCTTTCTCCCTTTGTCAGCGTTTTACCGTCATTTTCTTTATCAGTCTTCACCCCGTTTCTCTCTCTTATTTTGGATGGAGGCTGGTGTTAAAACAATAATAAGTGCGGGTTTTCAAATACGAGCGCTGGTGGACCCCTGCAACCAGCTCAGCTGCTCAAAGTAAGCACGGTATAATCTTCATGCCTCCTACTTTCCCTGCAGCCAACCATCTCCTCGGATGACGGGCTGCCGGCGATACCTCCCTGCAGCTTGGTTTGACCTTCATGCCCTTTCCCGGCGGGTGCCCTCAATCCCGGACCAGATTCGGGGGCGTTCCCGAGAAGAGGCTTTCGGCTGACGTAGCCAAAAGCCAAAAATTCTCGGGAACGCCCCCGAATCTGGTCCGAGATTGACGGACGGAGCCCTCTCCCAATGGCTAGCCTCCATTTATGGAGCTAGCCAATGGGAGGAGGGGAATGGACGGGGCGTATACCCGACCCCACACACACACATCAAAAGGTTTTTTGGCGCATGCGTACTGAAGTACGCATCGCCAGTCAAAACCTAAAAAGGGAGGCGAGATGACCCCACCTATTATCGCCCTATTTCCCTACCGGTCGATGTAGGCAACATTTTCTGTAATGGTGGAGGACAACTGCATATTCTCACATCTCCAAGCTTGCTTTTGCACAATCGTTGAAATTCTGTGATTATACATGATCTGCTTAAAGTATGTAGCTCTCTGAAATTCCCCTATCATTTTGGTCTTTATAGACCTGAAAACAGCTTTGATAGCATTGATCGGCTAACACTTTGCCGTTTCTTGGAGAAACTAACTGTTCCGAATGCCATGAGGGACGACTAGCTCTACTGTTACCTCTAGTAAGCCGCAAACAGCTGGAGTGCTGAGAGGTGGTCAGAGGCCATGCCCCCTTTCTCCACCATTCTGCAAACGCGCCTACTGGCGCACTCCTACTTGGTGGATGAATTCCACTTTAGTCCTAAGGCCCTCAGGACATAAATGGACCTCATAGCCCCACCAGCAGTGCGCTAACAGGTGCATTTGCAGAATGGTGGGAAAAGGGGCATGGCCTCCGAGCACCTCTCAGCAGTTCCACTATGTGGTGCTTACTGGAGGTAATAGGTGGGCTAGTTGGCCC